>NC_140960.1:83342339-83942339 GCF_014529385.1 Adiantum capillus-veneris | reverse complement strand
GGAAAAACTTAGGCAGAGTGTTCGAGGTGAACACCAAGGCCAAGAAGCTTCAACTAAAGTCCGAGCTAAATCAGGTTAAGAGAAACAACCTCTCAATCAATGATTATTCTTTGAAGATCAAGAGTATCATTGAGGCTCTTGGGTCTATTAAAGTCTCAGTGGAAGACGATGACATTGTCCGTGCATGCTTGGATGGTCTAGGAGATGAGTATGTACATTTTAGGTCTTCCATGAATACAAGAGACGACATCCCCGTGTTCCAAGATTTGATTTCTATGCTTATTCTTGAGGAGAAGAACCTTGACACATCTTCTTCTCATGGCAGAAATAATTCTGAACAGGCCTTCTATTCTAACTCCAACAGAGGTAGAGGTAGAGGTCGTGGTCGAGGCCCAAGGGGTTGCAGGGGCCAATTTCTGGAAGGTCAATCAAATCAAAACAATACAGGTGGCAGGGGAAACCAGTCTCAAGGCAGGGGGAGTCAAAGAGGTCGTGGTGCAGGATCAAGCAGGCAGCAACATACTCCAGATAGTAGAGAATGTTGGACTTGTGGTGAAAGAGGTCACATGTCACGTGACTGTCCAAAGGGAAAAGCAAGTAGAAAGAGAGAACAGGGCAACTATGCATCTACTAGCAGAGATGCAGATGACAGCAAAAACGAGCGCATGTTTGTTATGCAGCATGTAATGAATACAATGACTGCAGAGAATTCCACCCAAGATGATGTTTGGTATGTGGATTCAGGTGCTTCTAATCACATGACGTCTCGTGGAGAGTGTTTTAGAGATATGCGCAAACCAGATGTGTCAGGCTATGTGCAGACAGGAGATGACACAACTCACCCCATTGCTCATGTAGGGGACATACCTCTAAATACGAAGAGTGGGAAATCAAAGTACTTAGCAGATGTACTTCATGTCCCAAACATTACAAAGAATCTTGTTTCTGTTGGACAAATGGTTGAGCAGGGTTTGCAGGTTCGCTTCAATCCAAATGGCTGTTATGTAGAAGATTTCCAGAATGGCTGTAAGCTGGTCACAGAGGGCAAATGTGTGGGCAGAAAATTTACGCTGAATGTAGACATGCCTGAGGTAAAAGCTGCATTATTTGCACAGGGCACAGGTGTTGTGGCTGATGTTGACATTTGGCACAAACGCATTGGCCATGTCAATGAGCAGAGATTGCGCAGCATGCAATCAAAACAGATTGTAAAAGGTTTGCCCAAATTCAAGGTGGATGGTATGCATAAAGTGTGTGCAGCATGCCAGTTTGGAAAACAGTCAAAGGGCTCATTTCCACATGAGCGCAATGTATGTAAAAAGCCACTTGAGGTGGTGCACACAGATGTTTGGGGTCCAACCGATACTGCAAGTATACATGGTTGCAAGTATTATGTCTCTTTCATTGATGACCATACAAGGAAAGTATGGGTCTACGTCATGCGTAACAAAAGTGAAGTGTTTGGTCACTTTCAAGACTTCAAAGTCATGATTGAGAAGGAGACAGATATGCAAATCAAGACATTGAGGTCAGATGGAGGGGGAGAGTACTTCTCCAATGATTTTTCAGATTTTCTGCGAATGCATGGTATACACAGGCAGTTTACATGCAGATATACTCCACAGCAGAATGGGGTCGCAGAAAGGAAAAACAGGCACATTGCAGAGGTTGCACGTGCATTGATGAATGAGAAGAACATGCCTCATCATTTCTGGGCTGAAGCTGTAAATACAGCTGTGTACATTATGACCAGGACACCTACAGCTGCGGTGCATGATGTAACACCTGAGGAAAAGTTTACAAGTACAAAGCCTGATTTGGCACACTTGAAAGTGTTTGGCTGCATAGCTTACGTGCATGTACCAGATGAGTTGCGTAGGAAATTGGATCCTAAAGCAGAGAAATGTATTCTTGTGGGATATTCCCTTGAACAAAAGGGGTACAGGTGCTACAATCCTACTACACGAGAATTACGAGTAAGCAGAGATGTAGTCTTTGATGAGATGAGCAGCTGGTACAGTAATGCACATGGCACTATTGGGGCTGATGTAAAAGATGATGTGGTTGTACAAAATGTGAGCCCACAGTCACAGGTTTTGAGTGGACCACAAGAGTCCTCTTCTCGTGGCTCTGTTGAGAAACCATGGAATGGTAGACTACGTACGCAGGTTACTCCACCAACAAGTACAGGGAATGTATCACGAAAAGGAAAGGAAAAGGTTGATGAACCTCCCTTTATGGCTGATGCATCATCAGGTTTTTCACATGTAGACATGGATTCAGATGGTTCTGAACAAAGTCTTGATGAGGAATTTGGAATTCCGGCTGTCAGGACACCTGGTGTAAGGAAAGTACAAGAAGATGCTAGAGGGCAAAGGAGTGACCCAGGACCGCGCAGATCTAATAGAGTCAGAAATCCAGTTCAAAAATTGACTTATAATGGGTATCTAGCGCATCACCAAGCCTACATGGCTAAGGTGATACAGGATGTGGAGCCCACATGTTTTGAGGATGCAGTTGGAAATGTGCATTGGGATGATGCAATGAATGAAGAGATGGCTGCATTGGAAGCAAATGACACATGGGAGTTGGTGCCATTGCCAAGTGGCAAGAAAGCTATTGGCTGCAAATGGGTGTATAAAACCAAGCATAAGGCTGATGGTAACATTGAGCGTCACAAGGCAAGGCTGGTCGCAAAGGGTTATGCACAGACGTATGGCATAGACTATGAGGAGACCTTTGCTCCAGTGGCAAAGATGACGACTGTGAGAGCTGTCATAGCAGTGGCTGCATCTAGAGGATGGATTATGCATCAAATGGATGTAAAGAATGCCTTCTTGAATGGTGAGTTGCAAGAGGAAGTGTATATGGATCAGCCACCTGGTTATGTCGATCCAGGTTACCCAGATTATGTATGCAGACTTCTCAAAGCTTTGTATGGTTTGAAGCAGGGCTCTAGAGCATGGTATGACAGGATTGCCAAGTATCTTGTCAGTATTGGTTTTAGGAGAGCTCATGCTGATCATTCACTCTATGTACGTGAGAGTGATGTGGGGATTGTGGTCATTACCATATATGTAGATGACCTTATTATTGTTGGTGACAATGCTATGGAGATTGACCATGTGAAGAGTCTTCTCAAACAGGAGTTTGAAATGAAAGATTTAGGCGAGTTGCGCTACTTTCTTGGCATTGAGGTGATCAGGACTCCAGAGGGTGTATGGCTATCACAGAGACAGTATGCTTTGGACATGTTGTCAAAGTATGGTATGGCTGATTGTAAGCCAATTTCTATTCCCTTGGATGTGAATGCAAAGCTGAGTGCAGAGAAGGGTGATGTTGTTGAGGATGTCAACATGTACAGGAAGATTGTGGGTAGTCTAATCTACTTGACTATCACAAGGCCAGACTTGAGCTACACAGTAGGCTTGGAGAGTCAGTTCATGCAGCTTCCGAGGAAGCCACATTTGGATGGAGTACTACGCACACTTAGGTATGTGCAAGGTACTCTTGACTACGCATTGTTCTATGCAGCAGATGCACCATTAGCATTGTATGGGTATACAGATGCAGATTGGGCAGGTAGCATTGTTGATAGGAGATCTACGAGTGGCTTCATGTTCTCTTTTGGGAGTGCTGCTGCTACTTGGAGCAACAAAAAGCAGCCTACGGTTGCTTTATCGAGCACAGAGGCCGAGTACAGAGGTGCAGCAGTTGCGGCGTGCGAGGTAGCTTGGCTACGCACATTACTTGAGGACTTGGGAGTGCAGGTGGACCAGCAGATTTTCATCCATTGTGACAACCTCAGCAGCATGCAATTGGCTAGGAACCCAGTGTTCCATGCCAGGACCAAACACATAGAGGTCCATTACCACTACGTTCGAGAGCGAGTGTTGGCGGGCGACATCGACTTGGTCTACGTCAGCACAGAGGAGCAGATAGCGGATATCTTTACCAAGGCCCTCGGAGCTGAGAAGCTTCGACGTTTCCGGACTATGCTTGGACTCTGTGACATGCAGAGCTCGAGGGGGAGTGTTGAGATGTCGAGCTCTACACCTTGAGCTGGCATCCACTACGGGTCTTGGCCGCTTACGGCATTTACTCACTGGCGCGTTAGGTGACCGACACGGAGGATCTCTGCCAGTGATTCTACAGCTGGACTACACTTATAGTGCCAGCCTAGTACGCTTCTAGCGAGTTCACACTTAGTGACCGCATGTACATATGTGCTACTTTACAGCTTTAGCACTTAGTCATTTTGGTCTCTCTTTTCTGTGAAGAAGAAGAAGAAGCTTTCCATCTCTGTGTGCTTTGTGCTTGTCTTGTGTAGCTCTCTTGCATCCTCATTCTTTACAGGGATGGGTCTGTGGGCACCTTTTTCAGTGAAACTGAGTGTGTGTGAGTGTGGGGGAGGTTATCTGGCTACAGGACAAGAGACATGGTGCCCTTTAGAGAGAGAGGGGGATATTTGGGTCATGAGATATGATAGGAGAGAGAAAAGGGGGGTGGGGTATACTCTTTTGGAAGATAGGAGAGGTGGCATGTGAGTTAGGGTGCATTATTGGTAAGGAAAGGGGATGGGGTAGCTTGAGGGGAGAGAGAAAGGAGAAAGGACAAGGGGAAGAGAGAGGGGGTTGACCTTTTGAGTGGAGGAGAGAAAAAGGGACACACGGTGGGGCAACAGTGACGAAAAAGGAGGCAGGGTGGGGATGGGCTGCCCCGCAGCCACGAGGTGGCCTATTTTAACTTTCTCACTTATTTACATACTCATACTTTTTTTTTTCTTACTTTTTTCAATGCTTTTATCACTCCCTCCCTAAGAGGGGGTTTCCATGGGGTGGGGAAGAGAGAAAAGGGGTATGGGAGCCTGGCTAGTGAAAATCCCTCATCATTAGCCCTCCCCTTTTGGCTAGAGGCATTCATGTCTCTAGCTCATTTGTTTGATCATTATCATCGGAGGTGGCGGCTGATGGTGTGTCCTCATCTGGAATTTGAATAGGTGGAGCCTGGTCAAATCAAAGAAAATAAGGTTTAAGTCGCCAACTATTTACCCTGGTTTTATGAAGTTTTCCATCAGCCTCCATAATCTGGTAGCTTCCATTGGCATACTTTTTCCTGATGATGAATGGGCCTTCCCATCGAAGTAGGAGTTTCTTATCCTTGCGCGTGTCGAAGCGATTGTCATAGCGGAGCATCAACATTCCTTTCTTCAATTATTTTTGCCGGAGATGCTGGTTAAAGCTAAGCCGTCTATGCTCTGCTTGTGCCGCATAATAATTTATTGCTTCTTCTCTGTCCATCTGCTGCAGTCTTTCCAAGTCGATGATGTGATCTCTCAAATGCATGTTGCATTGTTGAAGTTGGCTTGTCATTACTCTGAGACTTTGTAGTTGCACTTCAATGGGCAAGATTGCTTCCTTACCAAATACTAAATGATACGGTGTGAATCCCAAGGATGTACCAAATGAAGTTCTGTAGGCCCATAAAGCTGGTAGTAGGTACTTATCCCAGTCTCCAGGATGATTGTTTACCTACTTGGTACTAATTTTAGAAACCATTCCATTTACCTTTACAACTAGGCCATTACATTGAGGGTAATATGGTGAAGAGTACGTGTCTGTGGTTCAGGCATAAGTGACCTAGTTGTAAAGTGTGAGCTTTGTCCTAAGGTGTGAGTCAAGGAGAGGAGAGTGGATTTATCCCACATACTGTGGAGCAAGGTTGTAGATCTACTTAAAGCTCATTTCTTGAATCAATAAATAACAACTTCATTTGCACTACATGCTTGTCTATGGTGAGCTTGTGCTAAGCTAAGTCAATACTCAAGATTGTGTTTATGAGTCCAAGCTAATCTATCTTGGAACCTAATTCACTTGAGTGATAACCTTGCTTACACACACTCACACACTTGCACCATGTTTCTCTTTCATCCACCATAGCTAGCACGATCCAAATCCTAACACTAGTGCCGGCCTTTTGACACAACTTACACGTTTTGCACCACTGGTGTACATCACGGTTGAGGCTAGGCCATATGAAGCCTGCCTGCAAGATTTTCCTACTTGTTATGTCTAGGGAAAAGTGACCACCACAAACCCCGTCGTGACAGCTAGCAATTACTCCCGTGAGTTCTTGAGAGAGAGGGACCTTCCTAGGTATTTGGTCCTTACCCTTACAGTACAAACCGTCATTGATGAGTCGATACCTTGTGACCTTCCACGTCAGCCATTGCTTCTGTCCCTTTGTTAAATCTGATGGGCATTCCCCTGTTTCCAAAAAATGCATGATGTCAGGAAAGGCATCACTGCCTTGAAATAGAGGGAGCTTTAGCTTTATTGCTCCAACCACCACTTCCTGTACTCTTTCACTTGCTAGGGCATCTGCTTCTTGGTTTTGAGCCCTTGGGATATGGTGTATTTGAACTTCTTCAAACTTACCCAACAAGGTTTTTACACCACTTAAGTGAGTCCTTAAACTAGGATTCTTGCATTTCCATGCTCCATTTACTTGCCTTACCAGAAGTAGAGCATCCCCAAATATATTAAGGTGTTGTACACCTTACGAGACGCACCATTGTAGACCCTTGGTGAGTGTTGCATACTCAGCTTCATTGTTAGAATGTGAATCTAACAATTGGCCCAATGAAAATACCTTTGTCCCTTTGTCATCAAAGACCACTATGCCTGCACAACTGCTTTGTCGGATGCTTCCATCAAAGTAGAGAGAGTATGCTCCTTCTACCATCGGTGGTACTGGAGGTACTCGGAATTCTCCTCCCTTAGATTTCTTCTCCTTCCTTTCAAATACTTGGTAGGTCATCAGTCCCCCCAAACTTGCCCTTGTCGTGCTTTCTACCTGTACCGTGTAGTCAAACTCTTGCAGACGAACTAGCCATTAGTAATCCTAGCAGACACATCCATGTGTTGTACAACATAGGGAAATATTTCATCCGTGGTTAGAATCACAAATTGCTTAGGCAGCAAATATGACCTAAACTTTGTAGTTGCGAATCTAAGAGCTAGGACTAAGTGTTCCACATGGGTGCAACCTTTCTCTCCTGTTGTCATCATTCGACTAGAGAAGTAGATTGGCCTCATGAAAGATGTCGTCGTATCTTTTTGGAGTAGCACAGCCCCCAATGAGTCATTACCAACACTTGAGGTGACATAGAATTTTTCATCCCACTTAGGTGGTGAGATAGTTGGCAGGGTGGCTAAGACCTCCTTTACCTTGTTGTAGTGATGTTCGCTTTCCTCATCCCAAGTGAAAGTTGATCTTTGAGTGAGTTGTTGCAGTGGTAGAACAAGTTGTGATAGTAGATGTATGAATCTACTTAAGTACCTCACCTTCTGTAAAAAAGAGACCAGTTGACGTGCGGTCGTTGGTGAAGGTAGGGCTATGAGTGCGGACACCTTACTTGGGTCGGCATTGATACCTTTTGTTGAAATTTCATGGCCTAGTAGAATGACTTTACTCTCCCCAATGTGGCATTTATCCACATTTAATTGCCCACCCAGGCTCTGCAACCTGGCCAAACCTTCAGTTACCTTTTCTAAATGTGAAATACGGGAGCTATATATACAAAAATCATCAATGAACACTCTTATGGATGTTCCAAAGAACGGTTGAAAAAAATATGTGACATATCTTTGGAATGTGGAAGGTTCATTTGTGAGACCAAATGGCATAACCCTATATGCAAAGCAACCCCATGGCGTGATAAAAGTGGTTTTTAGCTAATCTTCCAAGGCTATGCGTATTTGAAAGTATCCTGAATAACCATCACACACGGTATAGCATTCAAAACCGGCTACTTCATTCAGAATTTCATCCAAGAAAGGGAGAGGAAAGTGGTCTCTCTTTGTAGCTGCATTTAGTGGTTTGTAGTCAACACAGACCCTCCACTTACCATTCTTTTTAGGCGTCACCACTACGGGTGACACCCATTCTGAGTTTTCTACAAGATAGATGAATCCTGCCTCCAGCAGTTTCCTTACCTCGGCCAAGAGTGCCTTTTCTTGTATGACCCCCAGTCGTCGTAGCTTTTGCACAACTGGTTTTACCCCTTCCTTTAGCTTAATATGATGTTCCACCACTGTAATGCCTGTGATTCTTTCATAGTTGTCAATGAACAGGTTAGGAAATCCCATCAACATTTGCAAAAAACTATCTTTCTCCTCAAGTGTTAATTCCGTAGACAACATACCCTTCAACCTATTTCCTCCTAGGCCAGGTGATTTTCTCTCCTCTTCATTGGGTTGCCCTTTTGGTGATGGATCACTAGTTGTGCTTACCCTTTGCGGATCCTTCATAATGATACCCATCACATCAATGGAGCTGTCACTTTCTTCGGTGGATGTAATCTCCTCCTCAAAAGTGGAAGATTCGCTAGTGGTTTCATTTGCCGATGTTTCCAGATTCATTTGCTTCTATTTGCCAATCCTCATGTCGTAGTAGATTGTCTCCCCTTTCTTACCGGTCATGCGTAGAAGGCCACTAGCCCAGTCCTGTTTTGCCTTAATGGCCATCAACCATGGCCTTCCCAAGATTAGTGGATAGCCCTCCCCCTTAGTAGGCATTACAAAAACATCTACCTCTACCTCAGTGTTGAAAGCTTTTATTTTCACAGCACTTACCACACCCACACACTTTACTTTTGTGTTGTTTGCCATCTTTGCCTTGCATCGAGAAAGCCTGTCAACCTCGAGCCCTAATAGAAGCATCATAGCTTCGCTCATTACACAGATTTGTGCACCTCCATCAATGTAGGTGTTTCCAACCCTCTTTCCTTTTATGTTTACATCAACAATTGGAAGGATGTCTTCCATGTTGCAACCCGAAATTGCTCCGGCTACCTTTGTTTTGGAGCCTCTTGTACTTACCATTTTGGACCATTGTCGCCTTACTTTAGGTGCAAGATGTAGCAGTTGTGTCCATGTAATCTTCGGTCCTTGCTCTGCCACATCCATGTTAGATCATAGGGCTTAAAACTTTCCCCTAGCTGGAAGTCGGTGATGCGCAATTTCCGTCGTGGCCTAGATTGCTAGTCTCTCCTCTCATGCTTCTCTCATCATCTGATTGTGTACCTTTCTCCCTCCTAGCTCTTTTCACAGTCATGGCTTCAAGTGGTTCTAAAAAGGTTACCTTCTCCTTACCCTTGTCCCTCTCCTTTGCTCTCGGTGGACCCACTACTACGGCTTTTCCTTTATCTTCTAGCCTTATGATGTTTACAGGGCGATCAGGTGGTGGTGCTGGTGGAAGAGGTGGGATGGATGCTTGTGGTGGTGTCTGGGGTGGACGTAGATTTTTGTGTTGGTGGGGCTGGTGCTCTGGGTGGGGGTGTTCTTTCTCTAGGGGGTGACAATATGTTCCTCCTACCTCCTCTATTATAGTTTTGTCGTGGTTTGGGACAGTAGTACATACCGTGACCGTCTTCTCCGCAGTTGTAGCAGTGATACTCCCTGTTTTGTCATCGAGGTCTTCCAGGGTCTTGATCTCTTTCTTGACTCCTCCCTTGCTGTATTAAGTGGACAGACAAATTCTGCAGTTGGTCAATAATATGGGCCAACATATCTTGTTGGTCATCTCTTACCCCAAGAGCCGGTGGTGGTGATGGAATGGTGGTTATCGTAGTTGCTGGTCGACGCGATGTTCCTGCTTCTGTTGACTCAGTTTCTTTAGCTTTCATTCGCAGCTTCTTGCCTTAAGGCGAGCAATCTCAACGGCCTAAATCGTACGTAGCCGGGAATCTACCTTTCACCTTCTCCTTGAGAAGCGGCCATAAGCCATGCGTGAACCGATCTTTTTTTAGGAAATCGGGTGCAGCTTCCCCCCTTGCCAATGACTCAACCCACCGTTCCCACAAATCCACAAATTTGGACTCATAGGTGGCATATTCTAAAAGACCCTCCTACTTCAAGTCTCTCAACTTGTCCCACAACTTTTCTGAAGTGGTACTTCCCCCAATGCGCCTCTTAAAAGCGGTTTTAAAGGTCTCCCAGTCATCCTTGGTTGCTTGTGGAAGTGCATTGTACCATGATCTAGCTTCTAGCTTCATGAGATGCTTAAAGATTCTAACCCGGGATTCATTTGTATCTTTGTTGCTCACTACACATGCTACTTCAAAGTCATCTAGGAAGTCTGTTACCAAATCCTCCCCCTTCTTTCCTTTAAATGTTGGAAATGCTACACTTGCCATGATTACTGAGAGAGAGCTAGAAAGACACACTGCTTAACTTTCAAAAGTTTTTTTCTTCTTTACAAGGAGGCGTGTATACCCTCTTATACTAGGACATAGATTAAAACTTCAAACGGTACATTGCCTTGTACCAAAGGTAATACAAATGGATGATCTGATGCCAGAACCTCAAAAAACCGCTCCCCACCCAGCATGGTGTCGATGACATGCTGGTAGTGAGCCTTCAAGTCCAGTATTACCTTGATTGAGCGTACACGTGTTGGTGATCTGTCTTGAGGTAGGTTGCACTGATTCATGTGAATCTTAGAGGTGCTTAGTCACTGTCCAAGCTTGTGGGAGAGGGTGGTTTTCTTTCCTGAAACAAACTCAGTAGATTCCTAGTTTCTCTAGTGAGAGTGTGAGCCAATGCTTCCGTTATTTGTACTGCAGCATTAGGTGCGACTTGGAAACTGACTGTGATAATTACCTCGGTGACTTGAGTTACCCGATTCTCAAAGTAGAATAGTGTTCATTCTCTATTGTGCAGAGCTCCTTCCATCTTGTTGTTGTGGGTTGGTTTAGGTTGTGGACATGGTTTCGACCTTCTCCTTCTTCTTCTTGGCACTCGGCCTATGTATATCCACTGAGTTTGGCGTGTTGGTTGACTCTCCCACTGCAAATCGATTACCGTTACGCCTTGCACTCGAGCTTCGATAGAGATGCGGAGTTCGTCTAGTTGTGCTTGGAGCTCTTCTTCTTCTATCGTCCAGTTAGCAAATCCTGCTAGCCATTCATCCATTCACAATAGTTTAGGGGTTTCGGTCTTGTAAACTGAAGGGTTTCATAAAAAGATCCTCCGTGGGGGGCACCAAAATGATGGGAGCAAAGCAAACCCCGAACCCCGACGGCCTCTAAAACGTCGGGGGCTGAATGGCAGGCCTCGAGCCTATCACGATAAAGCGAACAGGGGGGGCACCACCTAGCTTTGAGCGGCTAAGACGCAAACAAACACACCACCATAACAAAGTTTTCATCCAAGAGAGATGGATGCTTGGGAGTAATGATGAAGAGGAAGGGGAATGAGATCAAGTTAGAGAGAGAGAGAGAGTATATCAGCTTAGTACTTAGGCACCACAGAAGGATGGCGAATCCACACACCCTTGACACATACACAAGCTCACTCCAAACACAAGACTAGGTGGCGATTCCGCACACCTCACATGGGAAAAACATTGCAAGAAACATACTCACAAAACCTCAAGCTTTATTTAGAGAATAAGGCGACGAAATAGGGAGCATAGGGTAGGGGAAAGAGAAGGGAGAGAGTGGTAGAGCACATGGCGGATAGGTGGGGATGGTGAAGACTCGCACGAGGGTTATGGCCATCATCCTTCATTTAGTTTCTCTTCATCTTCCATAGCCCAAGGGTGTGAAGGTCATGCTCAAGTCGAGCATGGTGACTGTGGTGATGGTGATGGTGATGGTGTGGGTGTGTGTGTGTGCGCGCTAGGCACACATAGTGCATAGTGTACTATCTAGTGATGTTGTGTGTGTATTAGTGTGATGGTGACCCCTCTTTATATAGGAGAGGAGGGGGGAGAAATTCTAGAATTTAGAAATGAAGAAATCATTCTCTACACAGGCCATGTGATTGTGGGCCCCACTTGTCTGGTTGTGTGTATATGCGCCAAAACAGCAGTCTCATGAGAGAGAGACTAAGAGAGAGAGATGGGTTGATGAAAAAAGTGAGAGGTGACATGGAGATTAAAGTAATTACAAGAGGGGAGAGAGGGGAGTGTGTTCAGAGGTGAATCTGTGTGTAGATGTGTGTGAACACAAGAAAATTTAGGTAACCACCGGGTGGGGATGGCTCTGTGGGCACCTTTTTCAATGAAACTGAGTGTGTGTGAGTGTGGGGGAGGTTATTTGGTTACGGGACAAGAGACATGGCACCCTTTAGAGAGAGAGGGGGATATTTGGTTCATGGGATATGATAGGAGAGAGAAAAGGGGGGTGGGGTATACTCTTTTGGAAGATAGGAGAGGTGGCATGTGAGTTAGGGTCCATTATTGGTAAGGAAAGGGGGTGGGGTAGCTTGAGGGTAGAGAGAAAGGAGAAAGGACAAGGGGAAGAGAGAGGGGGTTGACCTTTTGAGTGGACGAGAGGAAAAGGGACACACGGTGGGACAACAATGAAGAAAAAGGAGGCAGGGTGGGGATGGGCTGCCCCGCAGGCACGAGGTGGACTATTTTACCTTTCTCACTTATTTACATACTCATACTTTATTTTTTTCTTACTTTTTTCAATGCCTTTATCACTCCCTCCCTAAGAGGGGGTTTCCATGGGGTGGGGAAGAGAGAAATGGGGTATGGGAGTCTGGCTTGTGAAAAGCCCTCATCAATGCCAAGTCAATTGGCACAGTACCTTGGCACAAGGGAGAAGCCTTGCTTCATGTTAAATTGGCAAATCACTGTAAACAATATTGAACATGGTCTAACCTGGTCATCCTCCTGTAACCAGTTGTCTTGAAATTTGGAAGGACAAACGTGTTGGAAGATGACTCATAGCCATAGCTGTTGCGCGAGAGAGAGTTGTTGTGTGTAGCATATACACCCTCTTTGCATGTAATGAAAGAACACGCAGACAAACTATCAAATTCCTTGAAGGTTTTATGCTCATAGCATAAGCCAGACGGAAAAATCTCCATGCGAGATGCCGAATTGGAATCCTTGCTTCCCTTAACAACTTATGGAGTTCTTGAGAGGTCATAGCTAAAGGATATTGATGCTAGCAACAGATGTCATAGTAAAACAAAGTTGACCGTGTCGACCATTCACAAAAAAAAAGACCTTGTCCATTTGTAGATCGTCTAGAAAAATAGAATTATGTAACACCATATTAGAGCTTTTGAGACTTTATAGCCATTTGAGGAATCACCAATATCTTAAAGACTTTGCTATATGGACAAATCTCAAACTATCTTTTAAGGACAACTCCTGTCACAATGTAGTACTTGAAAAGCTTCTTTGAGCCATGCTCTTAAAACTTTGGCTAAGATTTGGACATGTAGTCAAATCTTAAGCTCATTCTGAAAGTGGAAACTGAAAAATTCCCAAATTCTCTAATATGGTGCTATGTGTACAAAGTATGTGCATCTCGTACATACTTAAGTCTATGAATGATATCCGTGATCAATTGTATACCATAGTGATCAAGCACATGCACAATAAACAAATATCAACTTCGTACCTCATTAAGTACACCTACCAATGAAGCTTGCCTCCATAAGAATCAAATGAGTCACCAGCAAGAAGAAAACCAAGAAGTGATTTTCCAGATACTCATGTTTGGTTCAATAGACATGGTCAACAGTGGATTCAACTTCACCATTTTGAATTACCTGCTGCTTAGAATTGAAAGAATGATCGGCCTTGCCAATCACTGATGCCTTATAAGGCACAGGCCATGCCTGAGTTGGCTCTACTACTATACAATCATGCCTCGTAGAAACCTGTGTAGAGGTTATCTCTATCGGAGACATGCTCCTTAGTCCAAATCATGGTAATGACTACCAAAATTCGACGTAATATGTTGACCTTGGTCATACTAGACCCGTAGATAATTTCTTAGGACACCATGGCCGAGATCAACATAAGAACATAGTCTTGCAATACAATTATATACATAAAGCGATGAAAATTGCAAGAACTTGAAATTACAAACCTGATAATCCGTTCGTGTCCCTGTTCGAGGTCAAGCACTTTCTTCCCATAGACGCCTTATGTGATGTCTTGTGAAACACTTGCATCAACATGCCTGGTCGTGTTGGCTTGGTTCAATAGATGCCTTACTTCCTGATGCCAAGGGCCTTGCCCGAGTTGGCACCAAGAGGATTGCATCAGGGCGCAATTATGGCAGTCTTGCATGCCATTGCATGCGTGTGATCTTATACCCTTACTCCATCCATGAATTCCATCATATGAGCGTTTTGGTTGTACTCCATGCCGTGAACGGCCACGGTCGAATGCAGCCTCTGTTGTTGGCACGTACATCATGAAACTCAGCAGCTCATCAGCCTCGAATCTCTGGGCTTGGCGAAGCAAGGGGTCGAAATCTGGAGGGGTGTGTGCCCAAGGTGGGCATGCTCCCTTAACTGCTTAATTCCCAAATGGCCCTCCCCTTGGGCGGCCGCATGTGAAAGAAACGAAGGTAAGCTATGACAATGAGCTTCGGCAGTGCAGGAGACGACGTTGCACTCGCCTTGCCCAGTACAAGGCTCAATTGAAGAGCGCAATGAAGCACAAACTCTCTAGCAGGCCCTCGTGCATGTTTCTGGTTGCGTCTGCATTGCAAACGGGCAACCCCTACCGAGCTTCTCCCTCCTTGTAAGGGTTTTCTCCCGCGTGAATGCCCGCGGCGTTCTAAGGCGGTCCGGGGCGGGCAACAAGAAGAGTGGCCTCTAAGCACCCTTCTAGGATCCTGTGTTGCTCAATTGGGTTGGGGTTGGAAAAACATCAAACACACACACAAACCCGCAACCTAACCCTACACAAATTTGGGGCACCACTTAGTTTTGGATGCGAACTAGGACGCGTAAAGAGAGAGAGAGAGAGAGAGAGAGAGAGAGAGAGAGAGAGAGAGAGAGAGAGAGAGAGAGAGAGAGAGAGAGAGAGAGAGATAGAGAGAGAGAGAGAGAGATAATGCTTGGGCTACTTTGAAATGTATCGGAAGTGATCAAGCAAACACAATTATATATGTAAGAAAGAGAGAAAAGGGGGAGGGGTGCTTGTTGCATTAATACCTTCTTACAAATCTGTCATGACCAGTCAAAGTGAGATTAGTATTTGTTCAACATAGCTTGAGTAAATAACACCACAACACATCACAAGAAAAGCCACTCCAATCACTGTCTTAAGGCCAGGGGAGTCCTCTCCACCCTGTCGCCCTCTTATAGTATGTGGGATTTATGGCTAAATTGATGACAACACCCAGAGACAAGCTATCAAGAACTTTAAAAAAAACACCAAGACACTTACACATCATTGTTGTCCATTACTTCACGTTGGAAGAGCGACAAAGTATCCAAGCTTAGTCCAAATCCACCCTCCTTGATTCAACAAATGTTGGGCTTACACTAGTAGGAGAAATGATAGATTTCCTACTCTCAATTGAATGATCACTCTCTCTTACAATGGCATAGAGTTCCCTTGCTAATCACCCCTAATACAACACATGCATATGCATAAGACAATGAGCTTCCACTCAAGAGCTCCTTCTAGAGAGGTTGAGCTTGGCTTCTCAAGCTATAGCATAGTGCTCTTGCTTATGGCTCCCCCACTTTTGTGCTACCTACACCCTCCTTTTATAGCAATTTTGAGGGCTAGGGTTACTTCTCTAACCATGGTTGGGTTAGATTTTCAGCACTTATCTAATTTCTTTTGCTTGGAATTATCAAGAAGTTGGTGTGGATACATGAAGAAGAGAGAGAGGAGAGAAGTGGAGGTGATAGGACTTTTCATAGTAGGTTAGTGTTAGTAAATTAGTAGAGTTAGTATTTTTATTAATTTACAAATGGAATTGGATATTTACAATGGAAGTATCCATATAGGATACAAATAAGGAAGAAAAAACTCTTAATAGGTAATAAAATATGGATTTCTTACAATGTTGATGCTCCAAGTGTTTTGAGTAGGGTCAATTTTGACGCTTGTTGACGGTCCACTAGCTTTGACGGTACGTTTTTTCTCCACTCTTGACCTTCCTTGAGAGCCAAGGTGATTGAATATGAGTAATCAATCAACCTGGTGCTGTCTTTCAAGAGAAGAGGCTGAATTTTGTGGTTTTTTTATAGATATGGGTAATATGGAAGAGGAAAAATGAGACTAGGTGGTCAATTTTGGAATGGAAGTGTGTGTAGGAGATATGAGTTCACCATGGTTTCTCTTATTCTTCAAGGTTGAGAAGAAGGTGAGTAGGGTGCAGAGAGGAGTGGTGAGAGAGGTGGGGATGATGAGTGGAGAAGTGCGTGTGAAAGAGGAAGATGATAAAGTGGATGAAGGAGTGTGGCTGCATAGCATGGGAAAACTGGGGTCCACCAATAAAATCATAGCTCACAGCTCGTAGCTCAAACAAATATGAAAAAATTTGAGGTGAAATTTCAGCTCACAAGCTACAGCTTATGTTTGTATCACCTTTTCAAATTCGGGGAGCATGTGATCTTTAAAAATTCAGCAAAACCGACTGTGTTTTTTCACTACACAAAATCCTTGTGAGGTCCTTCTTTGGATGATTCTTTTGAATACCTCCAAGAGTGAGCCCCCCATGGTGCATGCATGCATTCCACATACCCTTGACCTTATTTGGTAGGTCTATAATTGAAGATATTGTTGAGATCATGATATAAGTGAATAGTACAACTAAGAAAATCAAATATTGAGGGGTCTACAAAAAATATGTACATGTCAAATATAAATAATATAGGTGGAAAAAATATAAAGGGGTCAAAATAAATCTCTCATTATAAATCTACCATAAAAAGATGAATATTTTTTGTGGTCTAATTTATGAGAGTAATAGAGAATAGATGTAGGAAGGAAAAAATCACAATAGTGAAAAAATATACACATAAATAAAAGTAGTTTTTTTTGTTTTTATTGGGATGGAGTTACACCAAAAATAAGAGAAGCTTGCATGAAATTATTTCTATATGGAATATAGAGTATACAAAATGGTAAGAAAAAATATGGTAATGGTGAGTCAATGTACATAGCATAAATAACACACACCTAAGTATAAATATTTAAATAAATACCAAAATAATTATGAAAAATCATTTTATTTAGGCCCTATATACAATAAAATATTTACTCACAAATGGGCCATAATATACTTATATTTTTTATTTTTTTTATTTTTTTGGCTCAACTAGCCTAGTGACTAGCTAATTGAGGGTTTTTAAGAAGATATGGGAAAAGTTCCCTAACTCACACACGCCTATGTACAGTGAAATGGTAGACATAGCCACAGTGTTTGAGTGATTTGATAGGGTGAGGTAGCTTACTATGGCAATTATGGAAAGCCGAAGAACGGCTATCATTAGCCCCTCCCCTTAGGATGATGGTATATTAATGTACTATCATAAAGTATCTTTTCCCAAGAGAGTGCTTCAGAGTCCTTGAAGAGATCTTCATTGTTTGGCCCCTCAGAATTTTGGCCGGAGTTACACTCATGCTTCATGTAACAATAGTTACATGAGACAGTTGCCCTTTGACATATCTTTGGTAGATCCTTTGGTAGAAGGCGACTCAAATAGGGCTTCAAGCGATACCCGTTTACCTTCCTGGAGTGCTCTTTCCCATTCAAGTCCATAATTTGATAGTAAATTGAATTGAAAGCCTTCTTGACTATGTATGGCCCCTTCCATCTAGTTTCAAACTTGGCATCAAAACGATTATCGAGTCGATTGTCATACCTTAGCACAAGATCTTCTTCATTGATGCCTTTGTCCTTCAGTTTCTTGTCAAGCTTTTCCTTCGTCTGTGTGGCTTTCCTCTTGTAGCACTCATATGCTGCTTCTCTTTTCCACTCAAGCTCAGCTAAGGTAAGAAGTCGATCCATCCATGCTTCTTGATCATCTTGTGCTGCTTTGCCATGAAGTCGCATTGTTGGAATGTTGAGCTCAATTGGTTGTAAAGCCTCTTGACCATAGACCAAGTGAAATGGTGTAAACTTTGTGGCTTCCCTATATGTGGTTCGATACGCCCACAAGGCACCATCCAAGAAGTCATCCCACAACTTTGTCTTGTTTCTCACCATCTTTCTAATGATGCCTGCAATGACACCATTAGCTTTTTCTACCAGACCATTGGATTGGGGATAGTAGGGTGTACTATGACGATGTAGAATGTGAAGTTCTTCACAGACTTCTGTAAGAAAGCCCTTTCTAAACCCTGGACCATTATCAAAAACAATCTCCAAAGGTGTGCCAAATCTACAACAAATGTGAGTGTAGACAAATTTTCTCACTGTCCTCTCATTTACCTTTGCCACACTTTGTGCTTCTACCCACATAGTCATATAGTCTACAGCCACTAGAATGTAGAGTTTACCATTTTTTGTCCTAGGCAGAGGACCCATAGCATCAATGCCCCACTTTTCAAAGGGTCCATTTGCAAGCACGATTTTCCTTGGACCATAAACCAATATTCTATTCCCATTTACCTGACAATTGTGAAAACTTTTACACCAATGTTGGACATCCACATGTAGACTTGGCCAAACATACCCCGCAAGCAAAATCTTCTTCATAGTTAACTCTTGGGCAAAATGACCACCACATGTCTCTTCATGCAAACCTTTTAGAATCGTTGGAATCTCCTTGATAGTTGGTACTCTTCTGCACACTTGATCCTTCCCTCTTTGATAGAGGGATCCTTCTAGGAAGAGATACGTGCTTGCCTTCTTCATGAGTCTCCTCTTCTGAGACTGCGTAAAGTCTTGTGGAAACTCACCCTCCAAAATGTAGCTAATAATGGGAGTCAATGACTCCAATCCCTGGTATCTCGTTTGCTTGATAGTTGCTGCCACCATGATGACCTGCACTTCTTTCTCAACACATGTAACTGCTTGTTGTGCAAGTAAATGGGCATCTTCATTTTGTTTCGTAGGAATATGATATAGTTGCACTTCTTCAAATTGATTAAACATCCTACGAATGGCATGAACTTTTGTCCTTAAGGTTTCATTCTTGCATGCCCAAATGCCTAAAATTTGCTTCACAATGAGAAGTGCATCCCCTTTTACCATGAGACGTTGTATACCTTGGCCAATGCATATCTTTAAACCATGAAGTAGTGTGTTGTATTCTGCTTCATTGTTGCTAGTTGAACCTGGTAGATTGACCTTCTCTTTCATGACCACCTCTGTACTTGGGTTGAGCAATACTAGCCCTCCCCCTGCTTTTCCTGTGACTCATCGAAAAGCTCCATCAAAGAACAAAGTAAAAGCATTAGGAATACTTTTAGGTGGTGGCAATGGTAGGGTCTTTACTTCAGGCACCTTAATCTCCTTCTCATGTACCCTATAAGTAAGGATCCCTGTCAATTGTGCACGCACACTATCTTCTACCTTGAAAGAGTATTGGAACTCTTGCAATTCCATAATCCACTTTGAGATCCTGGTGCTAAGATTCATTTGAGATGACACCCAAGGAAATAAATTTTCTGCAGTGAGAATTACAAAAGGTTTTGGTAGCAAGTAGGATCTAAACTTTCTCACCGCAAACATTGTTAACAAATAAGACGTAGCTAAATAGATAATTGAGTAGATTACTTAATGGAGAGAGACAAATTTATATACACGAGATTATAGAGTAGAGAGAGAGAGAGAGAGTACACACGATATACGTGGTTCACCCAATGTGGGCTACGTCCACGGGAAAGCAGCCACTCAATGGCTTTAGTACTTCAAAACAAGAAGTAGTTTACAAAGGGATTATACCCTTCATGGAGCTCCCGCCTTGCTTCACTCTCACCACCTCACACTCACCTTGTTGCATCAACTTCACACTATGAAATGTGTGTAGAAATGGCCTCTTTTATAGGCCAAAAGGGCTGCCCTCTCTTATGAGAGACAGCCATGTGTAGCCGCCCTTGTGCGAATAAGTCCAAATCAGACCCTCCAATCCGCCCATGTGTGGCCTCCCTTGAGAAGACAAGTCCGCTTTTGAATTCGGCCACCGGTCATTGACTTCCGACCACCGGCCATTGACCATTGACTACCGGCCACCGGCCAACCGAACGGTTGTTTTCCGACCACTTTCCGGCCGCCGCCCGGCCATAATATTCCGGCGAAAAAGAATATTCCGGCGAAAAAAAAGTCTTGGGGGCCTCCGTCCCCGAGGCCTTTAAAGTTGCCCCTGATTCTTGTCCGTGAAAATTTTGGTTTCCGGTGAGTGATTTTCCTTCACGCACGATGGCTTTTCCTCATAATGGGGGCCTTACAAATGTGTGCTTTTACCACAGAAAATTACAAAGGGTAAATCAGGCTCCATACTTAACAATCTCCCACTTGGAGACTGATCTCCAAACCAAACCTGTGACTGCTTTCCATTCTGGCTTCTTATCCTTGAATGCCGATTGAAGATAAGGAAAAGCTCAACTTCTCCTTGTTGACCACCTTTGTAAACATGTCTGCAGGATTTTCACTTGTATGCACCTTTCCTAGCTTTAGTTGTCCCTCTTCCAAAAGAGTGCGTATGAAGTGATATCTCAACTCAATGTGCTTTGTCCTTGAATGAAAGGCTGAGTTCTTCGCAAGATGGATAGCGCTTTGGCTATCACTGTACAAGACACAATTGTCTTCTTTGAATCCAAGCTCTTCTAAGAATCTGTGAAGCCACAGAATTTCTTTGCTTGCCTCCGTCATTGCTACATACTCTGCTTCCGTGGTAGAAAGTGAAACCACTTTCTGCAGCTTTGAAGCCCAGCTTATTGCTGTGCCTCCAACCATGAACACATAGCCAGTAGTGCTCCTTCGAGTATCTTTGTCACCTGCCATATCTACATCAGCATACCCTTCTAGAAAAATATCAGTTCCTCCAAAATACAAAGCATTTGTTGATGTCCCTTTTAGATACCTAAGTATACACTTCACAGCTTGCCAATGCTCTTTACCTGGGTTGTCCATGAACCTACTCACAACTCCCACTGCATGTGCAATGTCTGGCCTTGTCCAGACCATAGCATACATTAGAGAACCTACCGCTGCAGCATATGGAACTTTAGACATATAGGCTATCTCCTCTTGTGTCTTTGGACACATATCCTTCGTTAGTTTAAAATGACCATCCAAAGGTGTAGAAACTGGTTTGGCATTTTGCATTGCAAACCTTTCTAGTACCTTCTTGATGTAATCTTCTTGAGATAGCTTTATTGTCTTCTTCGTCCTGTCCCTTGATATTTTCATACCAAGTATCCTCTTTGCAGCACCTAAATCTTTCATTGAAAAAGATTTGGACAGCTCCTCTTTTAGGTCTTTGATGTCGTGCATGTTAGCACTTGCAATCAACATGTCATCAACATACAACATTAGGATGATGAATTTCCCATCTCCCAAATTCTCCGTGTAGACGCAGTGATCCGAGTT
This sequence comes from Adiantum capillus-veneris, assembly GCF_014529385.1. Taxonomy (NCBI): domain Eukaryota; kingdom Viridiplantae; phylum Streptophyta; class Polypodiopsida; order Polypodiales; family Pteridaceae; genus Adiantum; species Adiantum capillus-veneris. The sequence continues at coordinate 83,921,017 of NC_140960.1, read as the reverse complement.
GCATCTTGTGAATCCATGATCCAACATCCAGCGATCAAACTTCAAGTACCATTGTCTTGATGCTTGCTTTAAACCATACAAGCTCTTCTTTAATCTGCAAACCATTTTCTCCTTACCTTTTACTTCATACCCCTTAGGTTGAAGCATGTAGATTTCCTCCTCTAAGTCACCGTGAGGGAATGCCGTATTTACATCCATTTGCTTGAGATTTAAATCATGAGCAGCCACAAGGCTTAAGACAAGCCTAATTGAGTTTATTTTTACAACAGGAGAAAATATTTCATTGAAGTCAATACCTTTCTTTTGAGAAAAACCTTTTACCACAAGCCTAGACTTGTACCTTTTCTTCCCACCTTCTTCTTCCTTTAGCTTGTACACCCATTTTTTTTGAAGTGCCCACTTACCTTTAGGCAACTCAACCAACTCCCATGTTTGGTTGCGATGTAGTGAGTCCATCTCCACTTGCATGCTCTTCGTCCATTCTTCTTTGGATTCATGTTGCATAGCTTCTTCATATGATTCCGGCTCTCCAGAATCTGAGATCAAGAGATGGTTGAAGGAAGGAACAAACCTTTCTGGAGGTCTACTTGCTCTTGTATATCTTCGGGGAATAGGTTGAGGCTCCTCATTTGGTTGACGTTGTTGCACATTGTCACCGTTTGCAGTCCTTGAGTCTTCACCGTCCTCAAGCTCCATGTACTCATCACCTGTTTCTTTTGTTTGTTTTCTTTCCAAGTAATCTTTGTACATATTTTGTTCGTTAAAAATTACATCCCTACTCCTTAAGATTTTACCATCTTCAGGATTCCATAGGCGATACCCAAAGTCTCCTTCTCCATAGCCAATGAAGAAACACTTTTTGGACTTTGCATCTAACTTTGATCTTAGGCTTCTATCTATGTGCATGAAAGCCTCACACCCAAACACTTTGAGAAATGCATAATTCACCGGTTTACCTGTCCATGCCTCTTCTGGAACTGCCCCATCCAATGCCGTTGAGGGTGACCGATTGATTAAGTACACAGACGTACTTACAGCTTCCGCCCAAAGCTCAAGTGGTAGGCCTGCATGTAGCCGCATGCTTCGTGCTCGTTCCATGATTGTTCTGTTCATCCTTTCCGAAATCCCATTTTGTTGAGGTGTCCTTGGGGTTGTCCTTTGCCTCCGAATGCCATTGCTAGCACAAAAGCTTTCAAAAGCTTGGCTGCAATATTCGCCTCCATTGTCCGATCTGAGGCATTTAACCTTGGTACCTGTTTCATTCTCCACAAAGGCTTTCCACCTTTGAAATATGGAAAATACATCGGATTTATTCTTCATGACATAAACCCATGTTTTTCTAGTCGCATCGTCTATGAATGTTACATAGTACAATGAGCCACCAAGTGATGGTGTACTTGTAGGACCCCAAACATCAGAATGAACCAACTCAAGTTTTTTATTTTTTCTTTCATTTCCTGATTTTTGAAATTTTACCCTCTTTTGTTTACCATAAACACAATCTTCACAGAACTCTAAGTCCACTTCTTTCAAACCTGGTAGAAGCTTCTTTGTTTGAAGGATTTGCATTCCTTTGGCACTCATATGCCCAAGTCGGTAGTGCCACACCGCACTGTCAACTTCTGTAGTTGCTGCACAAGCTGAAGGTTGCGTGCTAACAGTACACAAGTAAATTGTACCGACTTTTTCACCCTTGGCAACCACCAAAGATCCCTTTGAGATCTTCCACCGTTTGTTTCCGAATTCAATGTTGTGACCTTCATCGTCCAATTGTCCTGTAGAGATCAAATTTTTGCGAAGAGAAGGAACATGCCTAACATCTTTAAGCTTCCATTCATTTCCATTAGCAGTTTTGACAGAAACTGTACCTTTGCCGACAATCTCACAAGCTTCATCATCTCCCAAGTATACATACCCAAAATTACCTTTGGTGTAGTCTTGGAAATGTTGCTTGTGTGGTGTCGCATGGAATGAAGCCCCGGAATCTACTATCCAGGAATTAGACACATTGTCTAATGAGAGAATTAGAGCATCTTGCTCTACTTTACCTGCCACATTGGCCTCTGATGTTCGCTTGTTGTCTTGAGACTCTGTCTCCTTCTTCTTCTTGGACCAGCAATCCTTCTTGACGTGGCCCTTCTTGTCGCAGTTCCAACATTCAAGAACTGACTTTGTGCGTGACTTGCTCCGCCTTGAGCGATCACGACCCTTTTGGTTTTGAACCTCTCCTTAAGCCTTCCTCTTGTTTCCACTGATAGTGCAGCACTTGATGATTCTCCTGTGCTTCTCCTTCGCATTTCCTCGCTTAGGAGAACACCCACAACATCATCAAACTTAAGAGTATTTGTGCCAGAGATAGAATTACTTACAGCCATCACAAGGCTGTCCCAACTATCCAGTAGAGATGATAGTATAAGGAGAGCTTGCACTTCGTCATCGAAATTGATTTTCACTGATCGAAGTTGACTTATGTTTGTGTTAAAGTCATTTAGGTGTTCTGCAACTGAACCATTCTCTGCCATCTTTAGATTGAACAAGCTCTTCATAAGAAATACCTTATTGGATGCCGATGGTTTCTCGTAGAAGTCGTCAAGTGACTTCATCAAGTCCTCCGTGGTCTTCATCTCCGAAACATTGAAGGCCACTGTTGATGCCAAGCTTAACCGGATTGTTCCTAGTGCCTTTCGATCAAGGACAATCCATGCTTCATCTGCCATTGTTGCGGGCTTCTTCGCAAGACCGCCTAGTGGCAAATAGAGGTCCTTCTGGTAGAGATAGTCTTCAATCTGCATCTTCCAATGTTGGTAGTTTTTGCCGTTGAACTTCTCAATCTTGAGCTTCCCTTCCTCCGCCATAACTCCCACTCAATTCAAGGAATCCTTTCCTTGAGATAATTTAGCTACGAGCAAACCTTGCTCTGATACCAGTTGTTAGGAAATAAGACGTAGCTAAATAGATAATTGAGTAGATTACTTAATGGAGAGAGACAGATTTATATACACGAGATTATAGAGTAGAGAGAGAGAGAGAGAGTACACACGATATACGTGGTTCACCCAATGTGGGCTACGTCCACGGGAAAGCAGCCACTCAATGGCTTTAGTACTTCAAAACAAGAAGTAGTTTACAAAGGGATTATACCCTTCATGGAGCTCCCGCCTTGCTTCACTCTCACCACCTCACACTCACCTTGTTGCATCAACTTCACACTATGAAATGTGTGTAGAAATGGCCTCTTTTATAGGCCAAAAGGGCTGCCCTCTCTTATGAGAGACAGCCATGTGTAGCCGCCCTTGTGCGAATAAGTCCAAATCAGACCCTCCAATCCGCCCATGTGTGGCCTCCCTTGAGAAGACAAGTCCGCTTTTGAATTCGGCCACCGGCCATTGACTTCCGACCACCGGCCATTGACCATTGACTACCGGCCACCGGCCAACCGACCAGTTGTTTTCCGACCACTTTCCGGCCGCCGTCCGGCCATAATATTTCGGCGAAAAAGAATATTCCGGCGAAAAAAAGTCTCGAGGGCCTCCGCCCCCGAGGCCTTTAAAGTTGCCCCTGATTCTTGTCCGTGAAAATTTTGGTTTCCGGTGAGTGATTTTCCTTCACGCACGATGGCTTCTCCTCATAATGGGGGCCTTACAAATGTGCGCTTTTACCACAGAAAATTACAAAGGGTAAATCAGGCTCCATACTTAACAAACATGAGAGACAGCATCATGAGTTCTGACTCCGTGTAGCCTCTCTCCAAAGCATTCATGACCCTACTAGCAAAGTAGATGGGTCGCATCCTGGTACTGTGGGGATCTTGTTGTAATAAAACTGCACCAATTGTTTCCTTCCTAACACTAGGGCTAACAAAGAATGAGTACTCCCAACAAGGAGCCATGAGTGTTGGTAGCTCTGACAAAATGACTTTAATGTTACAAAAGTACTCTTCAAGCTCATCAGACCATGCAAATTCTACTTGTTGTGTCAACTTTTGCAAAGGGTGAAGCAACTCCGAAGCTAAGTGAATGAAGCGTGACATATACTACACCTTTTGAATAAATGAGATGACCTCTTTGAGATTCTTGGGTGATGCGAGCTCAATCAGAGCCTTTGCCTTTGAAGGATCCACCTCAATGCCTTTATAGGAAACCTTGTGACCAAGCAAGATCACTTCATCCTCACCTATGTGACACTTGTCGGGGTTGAGTTGACCTCCCATGTCGCAGAGCTTCTTTAAACCCTCTTCTACCCTTTGTAGATGCAATGATTTTGAGCTATAAATGCATAAATCATCAATGAACACCCTAATTGACTTTCCAAAGAATGCTTGAAACACCATGTTCATGAAACGTTGGAATGTTGCAGGAGCATTTGTCAGACCAAATGGCATGACTCTAAAAGCATAACAACCCCAAGGAGTGACAAAGGTTGTTTTCAATTGATCCTCCAATGCGATACCTATTTGAAAGTAACCCGAGTAGCCATCACACACAGTGTACTTCTCATGACCAGCTACTTCATTTAGTATCTCATCCTGAAATGGGAGGGGAAAGTGATCTCTTTTTGTTGCCTCATTAAGTGGACGATAATCCACACACACCCTCCGCTTGCCGTTTTTCTTAGGAGTGACAACAACGGGAGAGACCCACTCTGAATTCTCCACTGGATAAATGAAACCTGCTGCTAGAAGCTTTCTTACCTCCTTGAGTAAAGCCTGCTCCTTGATGACTCCTAGCCTTCGTAGCTTCTGAGCCTTAGGTGTGGCCTTTGGCTTCAGCTCAATTTTGTGTTGAACAGCATCTACTCCACGCACATCGGTGTAGTCTTTAGCAAAAAGCCTAGGAAATTTTCTTAGCACACATTTGAACTCCTCTCTTTCGTCCTTTGTAAGTGTTGTAGACAACATACCTTCTAACATTCCTTCATCTTGCACATTTTGGTTCTCTTGGGAACCTACCTCTTCCAAACCTGGGCAAGAGGTCTCTTGGTTGTTTGGATGAAACCTTACCCCCATGACTTCGATGGAAGACTCCTCTTCAGTAATGCTGCCGCTACTTTCTCCTTCTAAAGTGCTATCGGTACAGCCTTACTCTGTCTCACTTTGAGATGATTCTTCATGGAGCTCCTCTTGGCGTTGCTCCTTCATGTCAAAGACAACCTTCTTATGATTGTCATTCTTGCAAATAAGTTTTCCACTCTCCCAATCCTGCAAAGCTCGCATTTTCATTAGCCATGGTCTTCCTAAGATAAATGGGTAACCATTTCCTTTGGTAGACATAACATAAAAATCCACCGCCTTCTTAATGCCAAAGGCCTCTACAAAAACATTTTTACAAATGCCTACACACCTAGCTTTCCTATTGTTTGCCATCTTGACTTTAATTTTAGGTGTCTCATGGATGTGCATGCCTAGTCTTTGCATGAGCCCCTCTGTCATGATACAAATTTGTGCACCCCCATCCACTAGACCTTTCCTAACCAATCTTCCCTTGATGTAATAATCTAGCGCAGGTGTAATATCTTCATTCATTTCAGCTTGTGCAATTTTGACAACAGGCACACTCTCTTTTACCTTTCTCCTAGTGCTAACTGCCTTTGTTAAATCCCTCCTAACTTGTGGGCATAATGCAAGAAACTGAGGCCATGAGATATCACGACCCTTACCTCTCATCTCTTCCAATAGGTTGTATGGAGCCATACCATGTCCAAGAGGGAAGTCTTGGAGGTTGATATGACGTCGAGTCCTCTTAGATTCCTTGGTCTCCTTTGCCTTCTTTTCTCGTCCATGGTCACTTTGTGATGTAACCCCTTCTTTCTCCTTACCTTTTCCTCGGCCACGCTTAATGCCATTTGCTTCCATGTCAACCTCATTTGAGTTTTTCACCTCTACCACATGCACATTTGGATCTGGCAAAGGTGGAACTCCTTCTACCCCTTGTGGAGGTGGTCTTGGTCCATTTGGTCTTTGTAGAAGCCTTGGTTGTTGACCAGTTCCTTCACCTGCATTCATCACTGGGTAATTCAAGTTAGGTCTCCCTGGCTCCCCATGGGGCCAAGGACAATTATACATCCCATGTCCAGACTCACCGCAATTCCAACATTGCAAGACTCTTCTAGGTCGTGAATCTCGCTCTTCAGACTTCTTTGCTTGTCCCTTTGGACCTACAGCTTGTGCAAGGTGAATTGACAAGCTGCTTAAAGATTCATTGAACTTCTCAATCACTTCCGTCGTTACCTCCGGAAGCTCCCTAGATGTTGATTCTTGTGACTTACCTTTGGGTCTAAGACCTTCTATTGGAACCTCCCCCCTTAAGTACTTGAGTTTCCTATATTTCTCAGCAGCCCTAGTTTCAGTTGCATCAAAGGTAGCAAGTGCACCCGCCTCAACCTTTACCTTAAGGTCAGGAAAGAGTCCGGCTATGAACCTCTCCTTCTTTAGAAATTCTGCACCATCACCAGGGTTAGCAACATTTCGTATCCATAGAGCCCAAAGACGTAGAAACTCTTGCTTGTACAAGTAGTAGTCATCTAAGTCTTTTTGCTTATGAGGAACAATGTCTTGCCATAGTTTTTGGGTGTTTTGGGGATCAAAGAAGTATTTCTTGAAACGATTCAAAACTTCTGTGTAATTCCTCTTAACTTCCTCAGGAAAAGAGTCAAACCAAGTGCTAGCATCTTTCCTAAGGACCACCTCAAACATTTCTACACGTTCTTGATCAGTTACTATCCTCTTGATACGGCAAGACATCTTGAAATTCGCTAAAAATAATTATGCATCCTCTCCAGGCTCTCCAAAGAAAAGAGGATATCCACACATTTGGCGTTGGCTCTCCATTGAATTGATTTCAAAGTGACGCACGTTTTTTTTTCTTTATTTAAAATATTTACACAATAATATTTTCTAAATTACAATCTATTCTACAACAAAATAAAAATATTCACATCAAATGACCTATGATAACCAATAAGAGGTAGGATGACAGGGTTTGGTGATGCGAGAATTTCTCCTACTCTTTGGGCACCAAACATGAACACCATATGTTGTTGAAATTGGATTTTTCTACTAATTGCAATGTTTACTCTAATGTGTGGAGTGAAATGAAAGGGGAAAACCTCTATTCATGGGCCATTATCCATGGTCTATGCATAACCTGATTCTTAAAACAAAACAAAGATATAGACGTCCAAACTAAGGTCGTACCTAATGAGAGGCAAAATAAAAGGATTTACTGATGCGTTTATCTCTGCCAACCTAAGAGGACCTAAAATTCTATGAATTACACGTTGAAATTGCAACTTAGTACTAACAATTATGTGTACCTTTTGCCTTCCAATGGGAATGAAGGGATCATACAAATTCTCGTGATTCATGCAAGCTACTTGATTATGCTAAAGGTTGAGCCTACACAAAACATACACAGGCCGTCCTCAGTGGGGCCACCAATCTGAGGCAGTCCGGGGCGGACAACAAGAAGAGTGGCTTCTAAGCACCCTTCTAGGATCCCGTGCTGCTCAATTGGGTTGGGGTTGGAAAAACAACAAACACACACACAAACCCGCAACCTAACCCTACACAAATTTGGGGCACCACCTAGTTTTGGATGCGAACTAGGACGCGTAAAGAGAGAGAGAGAGAGAGAGAGAGAGAGAGAGAGAGAGAGAGAGATAATGCTCGAGCAACTTTGAAATGTATCGGATGTGATCAAGCAAACACAATTATATATGTAAGAAAGAGAGAAAAGGGGGAGGGGTGCTTGTTGCATTAATACCTTCTTACAAATCTGTCATGACCAATCAAAGTGAGATTAGTATTTGTTCAACATAGCTTGAGTAAATAACACCACAACACATCACAAGAAAAGCCACTCCAATCACTGTCTTAAGGCCAGGGGAGTCCTCTCCACCCTGTCGCCCTCTTATAGTATGTGGGATTTATGGCTAAATTGATGACAACACCCAGAGACAAGCTATCAAGAACTTTAAAAAAAACACCAAGACACTTACACATCATTGTTGTCCATTACTTCACGTTGGAAGAGCGACAAAGTATCCAAGCTTAGTCCAAATCCACCCTCCTTGATTCAACAAATGTTGGGCTTACACTAGTAGGAAAAATGATAGATTTCCTACTCTCAATTGAATGATCACTCTCTCTTACAATGGCATAGAGTTCCCTTGCTAATCACCCCTAATACAACACATGCATATGCATAAGACAATGAGCTTCCACTCAAGAGCTCCTTCTAGAGAGGTTGAGCTTGGCTTCTCAAGCTATAGCATAGTGCTCTTGCTTATGGCTCCCCCACTTTTGTGCTACCTACACCCTCCTTTTATAGCAATTTTGAGGGCTAGGGTTACTTCTCTAACCATGGTTGGGTTAGATTTTCAGCACTTATCTAATTTCTTTTTCTTGGAATTATCAAGAAGTTGGTGTGGATACATGAAGAAGAGAGAGAGGAGAGAAGTGGAGGTGATAGGACTTTTCATAGTAGGTTAGTGTTAGTAAATTAGTAGAGTTAGTATTTTTATTAATTTACAAATGGAATTGGATATTTACAATGGAAGTATCCATGTAGGATACAAATAAGGAAGAAAAAACTCTTAATAGGTAATAAAATATGGATTTCTTACAATGTTGATGCTCCAAGTGTCTTGAGTAGGGTCAATTTTGACGCTTGTTGTCGGTCCACTAGCTTTGACGGTACGTTTTTTCTCCACTCTTGACCTTCCTTGAGAGCCAAGGTGATTGAATATGAGTAATCAATCAACATGGTGCTGTCTTTCAAGATAAGAGGCTGAATTTTGTGGTTTTTTTATAGATATGGGTAATATGGAAGAGGAAAAATGAGACTAGGTGGTCAATTTTGGAATGGAAGTGTGTATAGGAGATATGAGTTCACCATGGTTTCTCTTATTCTTCAAGGTTGAGAAGAAGGTGAGTAGGGTGCAAAGAGGAGTGGTGAGAGAGGTGGGGATGATGAGTGGAGAAGTGCGTGTGAAAGAGGAAGATGATAAAGTGGATGAAGGAGTGTGGCTGCATAGCATGGGAAAACTGGGGTCCACCAATAAAATCATAGCTCACAGCTCGTAGCTCAAACAAATATGAAAAAATTTGAGGTGAAATTTCAGCTCACAAGCTACAACTTATATTTGTATCACCTTTTCAAATTCGGGGAGCATGTGATCTTTAAAAATTCAGCAAAACCGACTGTGTTTTTCCACTGCACAAAATCCTTGTGAGGTCCTTCTTTGGATGATTCTTTTGAATACCTCCAAGAGTGAGCCCCCCATGATGCATGCATGCATTCCATATACCCTTGACCTTATTTGGTAGGTCTATAATTGAAGATATTGTTGAGATCATGATATAAGTGAATAGTACAACTAAGAAAATCAAATATTGAGGGGTCTAAAAAAAATATGTACATGTCAAATATAAATAATATAGGTGGAAAAAATATAAAGGGGTCAAAATAAATCTCTCATTATAAATCTACCATAAAAAGATGAATATTTTTTGTGGTCTAATTTATGAGAGTAATAGAGAATAGATGTAGGAAGGAAAAAGTCACAATAGTGAAAAAATATACACATAAATAAAAGTAGTTTTTTTTGTTTTTATTGGGATGGAGTTACACCAAAAATAAGAGAAGCTTGCATGAAATTATTTCTATATGGAATAAAGAGTATGCAAAATGGTAAGAAAAAATATGGTAATGGTGAATCAATGTACATAGCATAAATAACACACACCTAAGTATAAATATTTAAATAAATAACAAAATAATTATGAAAAAAACATTTTATTTAGGCCCTATATACAATAAAATATTTACCCACAAATAGGCCATAATATACTTATATTTTTTATTTTTTTGGCTCAACTAGCCCAGTGACTAGCTAATTAATGGTTTTTAAGAAGATATGGGAAAAGTCCCCTAACTCACACACGCCTATGTACAGTGAAATGGTAGGCATAGCCACAGTGTTTGAGTGATTTGATAGGGTGAGGTAACTTACTATGGCAATTATGGAAAGCCGAAAAACGGCTATCAGCGTGTTGTGTTTGTTGAAGGCCTCCACATGTCGAGCTTCGCACAAGGTTTGCATGTAGCATGAAAGTTTATGCCAAGAACTCCATGGCCTTCTTCTTCCCAAGTCTCTTGCCCACGCCTGTCTCCATGGAACTTTCGGCGAGAGAGAGAGAGAGAGAGAGAGAGAGAGAGAGAGAGAGAGAGAGAGAGAGAGAGAGAGAGAGAGAGAGAGAGAGAGAGAGAGTAAGTATGCAACACCATGCAAGGTTCCCCCTTCCTCCATAGTCCCTGCCTATTAATGTAGTTTACATGAGCATGACGTTCATTTACATCGCCTTTGTAGAAATATCTACTCGAGTTCACTACCATTGGTTGTGCTTGGGCAGAGTCACTCGAGAGTTTATCTAGACAATTAAGAACATCCATCTAAAAACAAGACAAGGAGAGAGAAAACTTAGCACACAAGTAATCCAAAACTGAGTCTATGCTTCTTTCATCAAAATTTGATGTTTATGACTTCATTATAATATTATAGGTGTCTCAGAGCTAATTCTAAAAATATTCTTTTTGACTCTCATGACAAGGTATTCTCTTAGACCTCCCACGTAGTTAGACTCTACAAGGTCTCTACCCTTACACTCTACCATAAATCAACTAGATTACTTCATGATCCAATTCCAAACCACAAACCATAATCCAACCACTTCACACACGTGAGCACTCCACCCAACTCGGGTGAGGCACAACCAATCTTGCATAACCACTTTAGAACATAACATGGCTGCAAAAATTTTGGCAACATTTCGGTAACCTAACCATATCCTGGAAAAAAAAACCATAAGCCACACCAGCTTCCATCATAAAATCACAACCATAATCCATGAGGGAATCTCAGCCCTTAACCACAAATCATAATCACATTGAGCCAACTTCCACACTTGGAATTTGACATATCCTCTGCAGTCAATTGGAGTCCATACACATATGACCCTTTAGACATTATTCTTTCATGCATAAAAAGAGTTCGACCAGCAACTATCATGATATAAAAATCCAATTTTTGACAACATCCAACCATGCAAGTCGATGCATCACATCTCCACTTCACCTCTCTAGCACATAGAGCTAGTGTTGACCTAGAAAGATAGAAAGCAATCATAACCATGAATATGAGGCATCCACATCAATCCATAAGTTTCCATACATCATATGATAACATTCCATCACCATTAACATAATGCAAAACAGCTCCGACATTTAGGTCAACCATAACTTCATACATATGCAAAAACCAACTTTTTGGCATTTTCGGGAGCATGCATAACATGCAAATGAAAGTATCTGACCTCAAACTAATGCATCAAGCTCAGATCCATAATATATACTAGCACTCTATCACATCACTTTACCCATATGGCACTTACACAACAAACGGTAATCCAAAAAAAAAGTCACTTTAATCATATCTGCCTATGCGGTTTGGGTTGTCTAACCATATACCCTCACATAAGTTTATGGGCATCTAATAATTGAAATCAACTCACCAAAACAAACCATAAAGCATACATAAACATCTCGGTTAACTCAAGACGTCATTATGGTACTCCCCCTAGGTACGACCCCTATACGTGTAGGTAAAACCGGTTATGGAACGATTAATAACTCGCATTCCCAGGTGATAACCGAGATCTAAATACATTTATCATCAAGTTTCATCAAGATTTTCAATTGGCTAAGTGGGTTTGTCCATCCGATGAATCTATATAGGGGTTCTCGAAGGTGCCTGGAGTCAAAACTTTTGGTTTACAGTGGACAGCAAGTGTTTTTTGACCATATCTCTTAGCTCATGCGTGATTTTCACATGACACCGAAGAAAAAAAATGTTCTAAGTGATGTGTTTTATCTCTGGTATAAAGGGTTCGACTAAGTCATTTTTGTGAGTTATGAGCAAAAGAGTGTTCCTACCGTCTCTATGACATGAAACGAAAAGCGCTTTTATGCACGCACATGATCATAAACATATCATGTTCATAAATCAATGTGTTAAACATGATGAAATAATCATGGGACAACTTCATACATACTCGGTCAAGCCATACATGTATTCGTATACAAAAAAACAACCACCGAGAGGATGACTACTCAGAAAAACGACATTAAGAGAGAGATGATGATGGCTATGGAGTTTAGAGCTTTTCACCGTGCTTTAAAATCGATTAGGGATTGTTAAAAGGCTTTTTTCTCATCACCGCAAGAGAGCGGTGATGAGAGTTACGTAGAGATATTCACCACGAAAGCTTCCGGAGAGCACGTACACCAAAACGAGAGAGGAGATAGTAAGCAAGTAGAGAGAAAGTATCCTTCTTCTTCTTCTTCCCGAGAGATAAGAGCTTATGGAGATGGTGATAAAGAGCTTGCACCACTCCGTATAATAGATATGTATAGCCTTGCAGTAATAGACGCAACAGACGGTACTGAAAACTGAGCACTAACTGGCAATTTATAGGCACTGCAGATGGCTGGAGTGAGTCCCAAAGCAAAAGATTGCGCTAGTATTTGAGCCAGTGATCGTCGGTTTTCGAAACCGTGACCGTGAGAACCACACCCTAAGGAAGGGAACGCTTGTTACCAAAATAGAAAAAAAAAAACAAAAAGGCTCTTTACCATTCACCATACCCCCCCACCCCCTAAGGATAACCACTAGCGGGGCGCCGTCAATTAGGCCACACACCCTCCATCACCAGAAGACGAATCACTCTCTCTCTTATGGCTCGGCTCCGACAATATTCTCTCTCTCTCTCTCTCCTACTCTACCGCTGCATCACCCAGCCCGGTGGGCGCATGAGACACCTATGCCTCTGTCACACCCTCCGACGAGCCGCCATAGATATTGTATATTCTCCCTCTCTCTCTCTTTCAAATATTCTCTCTCTCTCTCTCTCTCTCTCTCTCTCTCTCTCTCTCTCTCTCTCTCTCTCTCTCTCTCTCTCTCTCTCTCTCTCTCTCTCTCTCTCTCTGTGTGTGTGTGTGTGTGTGTGTGTGTGTGTGTGTGTGTGTGCTTGTCCACACCCCAGCCCCGGCAGCCCGCTACACCCCCCCTCCCTCGTCCACACTCCTTTCGGCCTTACTATTCTCCCCCCCCTCGGCCCCCCCGCCCCCGTTTTCTTCCAGGCGGACCACTGGCCTAATATTCCCCCCCCCCCCCCCCCCCCCCCCCCCTCCCCTATCTTCACCTAACTCTCTCTCTCTCTCTCTCTCTCTCTCTCTCTCTCTCTCTCTCTCTCCCCCCCCCCCCCTTTATCCCCTCACCACCTCACACTCCCTCTCTCACTCTCCTTATCCCATAGTGGGAACCCGCCTTAGGGGAATCTCTTTCTCTCTCTATACTATTACCCCCCCCCTTTTTTTCGTTGACTAGGCCCATCCTCCCCCCCAATTTTCGGCTGTTGTCGAACTCTCCGTCTCTCCCTCTCGCTCGCACCCCCGGACCTAGCCCTCGCGGGCGCAACATACCACCCCCTCCCCATTCTCTCACCCCCCCCCCCCCCCACACACACACACACACACCTCTCTCCCTTTCTCCCTCGCGCTGAGTGCGCCCTGCAGGCAGCCACCACACACGCAGCGCACGTTCTCTCTCTCTCTCTCTTCACTCAGCCCATACAGGCGCCGCTTATCACCCACACACTCTCTCATACACACACACACACACACACACACACACACACGCATGCTCTATACACACACAAACTGCACACACACTCTCTCTCTCACTCCATCTCCCCCTTCCCCGCCTCTACGTCGCCCACAGAACCACCTAAAAAAACTTATATATATATATATATATATATATATATATATATATATATATATATATATATATATATATATATATATATATAATACCCCCCCGTTCCCACGCACGCTCGCACACACACATACATATAAACGCCTACATACCCACGCACCTATACATACACACATATGCATAACCCACACACACATAAAATACAAAGAAAACGGACGACTCAACGACGTCGATGACCTCGACAAAAGAAGGAAGGCACTCGAATCACACGACACCGACAACAAAAAGAACAAAGGCGCCGAAGGCATGCCCCGACCGACCCCGAAAAGACGTACGCAGTACACCGACGCACCGGCAAGCTGCCATTCACCAACATCACGCAACCATGACACCATTTTCAGTAAACCATAGGTTATCATCATCATTTTCTTGTTTTCACCCAAGCCTTGTCAAATTCCCAATTAGTAAATTCCCTCTCTCTAGGTGATGGTCACAAAGGCCCACCTAGAGGTTTTCATTTTTAATAACTCCCAAGACAAAGCAAGGGTCAACCACACTGGGCCCACCGTCTTACTTTGTCTCCCCGATTAGCTTACCCTAATCAAACCGGGATTACCCTAACCCAAGCAACCAACACCTATAAAAGGGCACTAAGAGGTCACTATCGGGGGGGGCAGTTCATGAGAAGTCAGCACTTGGTAGAGTTTGTGGGATAAATTGACACTATTGGCATTACGGGGAGGGGACTTGTGTGATGGTTTGTTTTGGGAATTGCACCATGTGAAGAGAGCTACGTCCACCTCTCGATTCCAATGGTCGATGCACACACACACCTTCTTGGTAGCAAGTTTTACATCATCGAGTCGTCTTTAGAGAACGCACCAAGTAGATTCACCATCTCTTCTCCCTACCTCTCTATCACCACTGTGTGCCACCTCGCCGGAAGGAAGGTCATTGTAAATACTGCAAGAAATAATTCTCCCTCACACCCCCGAGGGTTTTCATCATTTGTCAATCTCTCTCTCTCTCTCTCTCTCTCTCTCTCTCTCTCTCTCTCTCTCTCTCTCTCTCTCTCTCTCTCTCTCTCTGTGTGTGTGTGTGTGTGTGTGTGTGTGTGTGTGTGTGTGTGTGTGTGTGTGTGTGTGTGTGTGTGTGTGTGTGTGTGTGTGTAAGTTTGCGGTGTTCACATCACCGTGTTCTGCGTCCTAGCCGCTTAAAGCTAGGTGGTGCCCCCTGTTCGCTTTACCGTGACCGGCTCGAGGCATGCCATCGGCTCTCGGCGTTTTAGAGGCCGTCGGGGTTCGTGTCTCGCTTTGCTCCCGTCATTTGGTGCCCCCATTGAGGAGTACTTCTAAGAAACCTTCTGTTTACAATGCTGAAAGTGATGCACGCCATCAATCATGGACAAATGGCTGAAGGAATTTTTCCAACTGGAGGACGGAAGAGGAGTAGGTTAAGGAGTCACTAGCCGCCTTCATTGAAGTACTACTGCCAGGCTGTAGTGTCGTCAGTATCAAGAGGTAAGTTCCCCATCTCGTGTTGTTCGTTCTAACCACAAATTGAGAGCATCTTGTGGGAGGTCTATGAAGTGCTATCACTGTTGTCAACCAAAACACGCTGTCAATGAGTGCCAGCAACGAAGACAACGAAGGGGCTGAAATCGTCTACATCAACATTTCCCGCGAAGAAGTCATCCACATCAAAGGAGGAAAGAAAACGGTGAGGCCTCTCTTCCTTAAGGAAACTGCAATCAAAGTTATAACCTCTACTCCAAAATGGCCTAAAGGGGCTGCTCTAGCCAAAGGTAAGGAAAGGTTAAGCCAGTCTGGAAACACATGACCCCAAAGGGAGAAGCATCCTGCCAAGAAAGTGCTTCAAGCTTAGAGAGCCGGGTCGTACCCAGCTTGCCAAAGAGGAAGTCATCCGAAGCTAAGCGGCGGAAGGTCGCCTACCGATTCGCACAACGCATGTGAGTACTACCAGTCCACTTCGACAATCCTGAAGAAGAAGGGGTAAGAAGATTCCCTTGTCCTAAGGAAGAGTGGTTCGGCTACTGCTCTCACTGTTTTGGAAGTTGGGTAGAGGGTCTTCCTCCTCTCCCTGTACAACTTATCCTGAAGAATCTCTCCACCACGGGTGAAACCCAATGGGCTGGAGACGAGTTGCAGCTGAATGGAGCGGAACTCATGCAACACGTCAACTACGGTAATTATTTACAGTTGCTGCTAGCCAAAAGGATGGGAGTGGTCAGACGCGTCGCCATCACCCCGTACATACTGAGCGACGAAGGAAATGTATAGCCCATGAAAGGCGACGACCTCCTGTGGATGTGCAGACTCATCAACACTGGCACGGTAAGAGTATAAGTAAGTACTCCACCCTCTGTGCATGATGGAAAACGGGTCGACAGCATTCCCGTTCAGATTCCCTAGCATATGCATGTGAATATCTATGTAAATAGGAAAACCTTCTACCAACAGAAGATCGTGTACCTATTCGGTGCGAAAGTGCTAGGAGAAATCCTTAATTCTCAAAACCCTATCATTCTCCCCATATTGGATTACCACCATTCCTTTACTGTTTCTATCTTTATCTTATTTTAATCTATCCACCCAACTCTATAAAAAGCCGCTATGAGCCGCTACTGTTGTTAGTATAATATTAAAAAAAAAGTTTGTAATTTCCTAAGTTACAACCATGGCAAGTGTTTCTTTCCCCACGTTCAGTGGAAAGAAAGAAGAAGATCTCACCACCGACTTTTTGGATGATCTCGACATTGCTTGTATGGTCTCCAATAAAGATGACGACGCTTCACGACTTCAAATTTTTCCTCTACTAATGAAAGTAGAGGCCAAGTCCTGGTACAATGCATTGCCCCAGGCTACCAAAAATGCATGGGATGTGTTATGTGCTGCCTTTGCAAAGAGGCTTAGTGGAGGCACAACCTCGAAGAAGCTATGGCAGCTACTGACGGAATTGAAGCAAGGAGGTCTCCTAGAGTATGCCACCTACGAGTCCAATTTTGTGGACTTATGGGAGAGATGGGTTGCCTCACTGGAGGAAGGCGAAGGAGCGCCTAATTTCCCAGAGAAGGACAATTTCATTGCTGGTCTGTGGTCGCCGCTTACAGAGAACATGAAGGGAAGGTTTCCTGCAACATATGAGTTGGCAGTAGAAGTAGCCCGCCTTAAAGACAAGAAGTTGCGCATGCAAGAAAGACTAAATGAGTCAGAGCAAACAAGCTCGGCCCAACCAACCCCAATGACTGCAACATCTAGTCATAGAGCCCAACCACAAGAGGCATTAGAGGAACAGCAAGACCTGCTAAATCGCATCACCACCCAACTAGAGAGTTTATCTGTGCATCTGGTGCAGCAAAGGCATGCACCGGTCAGAAATCCAGAATAAGGAAGGGGACAACGAAGGCACAACCAAGAGTACCACTGCTATAATTGCGGGGAAGACGGCCATGGTATGTACTATTGCCCACATCCAAGGAGGCACAATTTTCAATAGAGGGGGGAGACAGAATCAAATCTCTCCGCCAAGGGCAAGACCACCACCACCCAGGCAATCAGGTCCGATCCCACCGGTTCAAATCCTTCGACCATCTGTACAACAACAACCACCACCACAACCTCTTATTCCACCACTACCCCCACCACCTGTTGTAAACCAAGCGGTGAGTGTTATTAGCTTAGAGGCTAAAGGGAAGGAAAAGGTAGAAGAATCAATTCGAGAGAAGCACAAAGGGAAAGCAAAGGTAGAAGAAGTGGATGCTATGGGAGTGAAGTATACCAGGCACGAGGAAGCCTCTCAAAGAGAAGAGAAAATGAAAGGGAAGGCCGAGTCTAGCAAGCAAGCAGCTAAGCCGCGACGGAAGATAGACATCGTGGATTTCTCACTAGGTGAGTATGCAAAACCCTATGACATAGTTCAGGATGTGTTGATGCAGGGCCTGAAGATAACTTGGCCCCAATTACTCCACCTTGCACCAAGAATGAGGAGGTAATGGAAAACAATGGTGAGTACCAGGAAATCAAGACCAAGGATAGCTGGGGCTATCTCTGGAAGGGATCTCGACGATATCCTACCAACTATGGATGCTCACATCAAGGGGCAATGAATCTCAAACTTCTACATAGATGGTGGTGTGCAAATATGCGTCATGAGTGAAAAAATGATGCACCATCTAGGTCTAGAGGCGAGTAGGCCGGCACCCTGTCGAGCCAAAATGGCAAACAATGTAAGGGTGAAATGCGGGGGCATTGTGAATGCGGTCAAAGTAAAAGAATTCAATACAGAAGTGGAGGTAGATATCTTTGTCATGCCACACAAAGGGGAGGGCTACCCTATCATTCTTGGGATGTAAAGAATGAGGATGCAAGAGAGATACACAAGACAAGCACAAAGCACACAGAGATGGAAAGCTTCTTCTTCTTCTTCACAGAAAAGAGAGTACAAAATGACTAAGTGCTAAAGCTGAAAAGTAGCACATATGTACATGCGGTCACTAAGTGTGAACTCGCTAGAAACGTACTAGGCTAGCACTATAAGTGTAGTCCAGTTGTAGAATCACTAGCAGAGATCCTCCGTGTCGGTCACCTAACGCGCCAGTGAGTAAATGCCGTAAGCGGCCAAGACCCGTAGTGGATGCCAGCTCAAGGTGTAGAGCTCGACATCTCAACACTCCCCCTCGAGCTCTGCATGTCTCAGAGTCCAAGCATAGTCCAGAAACGTCAAAGCTTCTCAGCTTCGAGGGCCTTGGTAAAGATATCCGCTATCTGCTCCTCTGTGCTGACGTAGACCAAGTCGATGTCGCCCGCCAACACTCGCTCTCGAACGTAGTGGTAATGGACCTCTATGTGTTTGGTCCTAGCATGGAACACTGGGTTCCTAGCCAACTGCATGCTGTTGAGGTTGTCACAATGAATGACAATCTGCTAGTCCACCTGCACTCCCAAGTCCTCAAGTAATGTGTGTAGCCAAGCTACCTCGCACGCCGCAATTGTTGCACCTCTGTACTTGGCCTCTGTGCTCGATAAAGCAACCATAGGCTGCTTTTTGCTGCTGAAAGTAACAGCAACACTCCCAAAAGAGAACATGAAGCCACTCGTAGATCTCCTATCAACAATGCTACCTGCCCAATCTGCATATGTATACCCATACAATGTTAATGGTGCATCTGTTGCATAGAACAATGCGTAGTCAAGAGTCCCTTGCACATACCTAAGTGTGCGTCATACTCCATCCAAATGTGGCTTCCTCGGAAGCTGCATGATCTGACTCTCCAAGCCTACTGTGTAGCTCAAGTCTGGCCTCCTGATAGTCAAGTAGATTAGACTACCCACCATCTTCCTATACATATTGACATCCTCAACAACATCACCCTTCTCTGCACTCAGCTTTGCATTCACATCCAAGGGAATAGAAATTGGCTTACAATCAGCCATACCATACTTTGACAACATGTCCAAAGCATATTGTCTCTGTGACATCCATACACCCTCTGGAGTCCTGATCACCTCAATGCCAAGAAAGTAGCGCAACTCGCCCAAATCTTTCATTTCAAACTCCTGTTTGAGAAGACCCTTCACATGGTCAATCTCCATAGCATTGTCACCCACAATAATAAGGTCATCTACATATATAGTAATGACTACAATCCCCACATCACTCTCACGTACATAGAGTGAATGATCTGCATGAGCTCTCCTAAACCCAATACAAACAAGATACTTGGCAATCCTGTCATACCATGCTCTAGATCCCTGCTTCAAACCATACAAAGCTTTGATAAGCCTGCATACATAATCTGGGTAACCTGGATCGACATAACCAGGTGGCTGATCCATATACACTTCCTCTTGCAACTCACCATTCAAGAAGGGATTCTTTACATCCATTTGATGCATAATCCATCCTCTAGATGTAGCCACTGCTATGACAGCTCTCACAGTCGTCATCTTTACCACTGGAGCAAAGGTCTCCTCATAGTCTATGCCATACGTCTGTGCATAACCCTTTGCGACCAGCCTTGCCTTGTGACGCTCAATGTTACCATCAGCCTTATGCTTGGTTTTATACACCCATTTACAGCCAATAGCTTTCTTGCCACTTGGCAATGGCACCAACTCCCATGTGTCGTTTGCTTCCAATGCAGCCATCTCTTCATTCATTGCATCATCCCAATGCACATTTCCAACTGCATCCTCAAAACATGTGGGCTCCACATCCTGTATCACCTTAGCCATGTAGACTTGGTGATGTGCTAGATACCCATCATAAGTCAATTTCTGAACTAGATTTTTGACTCTGTTAGATCTGCGCGGTCCTGGGTCACTCCTTTGCCCTCTAGCATCTTCTTGTACTTTCCTTACACCAGGTGTCCTGACAACCGGAATTCCAAATTCCTCGTCAAGACTTTGTTCAGAACCATCTGAATCCATGTTTACATGTGAAAAACCTGATGATGCATCAACCATAAGGGGAGGTTCATCAACCTTTTCCTTTCCTTTTCGTGATACATTCCCTATACCTGCTGGTGGAGTAACCTGTGTACGTAGTCTACCATTCCATGGCTTCTCAACAGAGCCACGAGAAGAGGACTCTTGTGGTCCACTCAAAACCTGTGACTGTGGCCTCACATTTTGTACAACCACATCATCTTTTACATCAGCCCCAATAGTGCCATGTGCATTAATGTACCAGCTGCTCATCTCATCAAAGACTAAATCTCTGCTCACTCGTAATTCTCGTGTAGTAGGATTGTAGCACCTGTACCCCTTTTGTTCAAGGGAATATCCCACAAGAATACATTTCTCTACTTTAGGATCCAATTTCCTACGCAACTCATCTGGTACATGCACGTAAGCTATTCAGCCAAACACTTTCAAGTGTGCCAAATCAGGCTTTGTACCTGTAAACTTTTCCTCAGGCGTTACATCATGCACCGCAGCTGTAGGTGTCGTGTTCATAATGTACACAGCTCTATTTTCAGCTTCAGCCCAGAAATGATGAGGCATGTTCTTCTCATTCATCAATGCACGTGCAACCTCTGCAATGTGCCTGTTTTTCCTTTCTGCGACCCCATTCTGCTGTGGAGTATATCTGCATGTAAACTACCTGCGTATACCATGCATTCGCAGAAAATCTGAAAAATCATTGGAGAAGTACTCTCCCCCTCCATCTAACCTCAATGTCTTGATTTGCATATTTGTCTCCTTCTCAATCATGACTTTGAAGTCCTGAAAGTGACCAAACACTTCACTTTTGTTACGCATGAAGTAGACCCATACTTTCCTTGTATGGTCATCGATGAAAGACACATAATACCTACAACCATGTATACTTGCAGTATCGGTTGGACCCCAAACATCTGTGTGCACCACCTCAAGTGGCTTTTTACATACATTGCGCTCATGTGGAAATGAGCCCTTTGACTATTTTCCAAACTGGCATGCTGCACACACTTTATGCATACCATCCACCTTGAATTTGGGCAAACCTTTTACAATCTGTTTTGATTGCATGCTGCGCAATCTCTGCTCATTGACATGGCCAATGCGTTTGTGCCAAATGTCAACATCAGCCACAACACCTGTGCCCTGTGCAAATAATGCAGCTTTTACCTCAGGCATGTCTACATTCAGCGTAAACATTTTGCCCACACATTTTCCCTCTTTGATCAGCTTATAGCCATTCTAGAAATCTTCTACATAACAGCCATTCAGATTGAAGCGAACCTGCAAACCCTGCTCAACCATTTGTCCAACAGAAACAAGATTCTTTGTAATGTTTGGGACATGAAGTACATCTGCTAAGTACTTTGATTTCCCACTCTTCGTATTTAGAGGTATGTCCCCTACATGAGCAATGGGGTGAGCTGTGTCATCTCCTATCTGCACATAGCTTGACACATCTGGTTTGCGCATATCTCTAAACCACTCTCCACGAGACGTCATGTGATTAGAGACACCTGAATCTACATACCAAACATCATCTTGGGTGGAATTCTCTATAGTCATTGTATTCATTACATGCTGCATAACAAACATGCGCTCGTTTTTGCTATCATCTACATCTCTGCTAGTAGATGCATAGTTATCCTGTTCTCTCTTTCCACTTGCTTTTCCCTTTGGACAGTCACGTGACATGTGACCTCTTTCACCACAAGTCCAACATTCTCTGCTATCTGGAGTATGTTGCTGCCTGCTTGATCCTGCACCACGACCTCTTTGACTCCCCCTGCCTTGAGACTGGTTTCCCCTGCCACCTGTATTGTTTTGATTTGATTGACCTTCCAGAAATTGGCCCCTGCAACCCCTTGGGCCTCGACCACGACCTCTACCTCTACCTTTGTTGGAGTTAGAATAGAAGGACTGTTCAGAATTATTTCTGCCATGAGAAGAAGATGTGTCAAGGTTCTTCTCCTCCAGAATAAGCATAGAAATCAAATCTTGGAACACGGGGATGTCGTCTCTTGTATTCATGGAAGACCTGAAATGTACATACTCATCTCCTAGACCATCCAAGCATGCACGGACAATGTCATCATCTTCCACTGAGACTTTAATAGATCCAAGAGCCTCAATGATACTCTTGATCTTCAAAGCATAATCATTAATGGAGAGATTGTTCCTCTTAACCTGATTTAGCTCCGACTTTAGTTGAAGCTTCCTGGCCTTGGTGTTCACCTCGAACACTCTGCCTAAGTTTTTCCATGCAATGGCGGGGGTTTGAGCATCCTGTAGATAGCCCATCATGCCATCTGTGATGCTCATAGAAAGCCAATACATCACTTTGCTCTGGCCTTGTTGCCAGTCCCTCAAAGCTTTCCTTTGTTCTGTTGTAGCATTTGCCTCGGGAATCTCTGGTTCCTTTTCATTGTCTCCTTCTACATAGTCCCAATAACCTTTTCCTTTTAGGAAATTTGTTATTCTGAACTTCCATGCAGGGTAGTTATTTTTCTCAAGCTTCTCAGTAACAATCTGACTGAAACCGTCAGACATCTTGAAGCACTAAGACAAAATCGCTGCAATCTGCAAAAACCTGCAAATCTGTTGAACCTGCTATCGTGGTATCTGTAACGCTTCCTACACTCAACGAGTGTCCACAATCAAACGTCCATACAACCACTGTACATGTACAGTAAATCTCTGTGTACTGCACTTTGGAGACCTATTCAGAAACTTGGACGAAGGGATTGCGAACGAAGGGATTGTGATGCTCTTGCTCTCTTAGCCTCTCTTGCCTGCACCAGGCTCTGATACCATGTAAAGAATGAGGATGCAAGAGAGATACACGAGACAAGCACAAAGCACACAGAGATGGAAAACTTCTTCTTCTTCTTCACAGAGAGTACAAAATGTCTAAGTGCTAAAGCTGAAAAGTAGCACATATGTACGTGCGGTCACTAAGTGTGAACTCGCTAGAAGCGTACTAGGCTGGCACTATAAGTGTAGTCCAGCTGTAGAATCACTAGCAGAGATCCTCCGTGTCGGTCACCTAAAGCGCCAATGAGTAAATTCCGTAAGCGGCCAAGACCCGTAGTGGATGCCAGCTCAAGGTGTAAAGCTCGACATCTCAACATGGGAGACCCTGGCTCATGGCTATGGAAGCTAAGCAAGACTGGAGCACCGGAATGATTCAGATGAAGGACGCTAAAGGGAAGTCCATATTCTACGATATGAGGACTGGGAAGCAACGCAACATGATCTTGGAGGCCTCAGAAGATGAGTCCACCAGCGACTATTTGTCTACCTCAGGAGAAGAGACAGCCACCACTGACAGGAGTGACAGTAGCATTGAAGTGATGGGGGTCATTCTTAAAGACCCAAAAAGATTGACACAATTTAAAACACCCCCGACAAACCAAGAGGAACCATCAGGAATGCAGCCCTTAGAGGATGCAGGTAAATTTCAAAGGATGCTCTCAAATGAGTTAACCGATCAAGAAAGGAAGGAATATGTCTCCATGCTAGGTAATTTCACTACACTATTCATTGATAGCTATGACAAGATCACAGGAATCACAGTAGTACAACACCACATACAAGGAAGGCAGAAAACCGGTGGTGCAAAGGCTCAGAAGACTTGGAATAATCCAACAAGAGGCACTACTTAAAGAAGTGAGAAGTTTTCTACAGGCAAGTTTCATCTACCCCGTCGAAGACTCAGAATGGGTCTCCCCAGTAGTAGTCACACCAAAGAAGAATGGCAAGTGGAGATTCTGTGTGGACTATAAACCTCTCAATGCAGCCATGAAGAGGGGTCACTTTCCCCTCCCATTCTAGGATGAAATTCTCAATGAAGTGGCACGTAACGAACGATACACAGTGTGTGATGGCTACTCAGGATACTTCCAGATTAGCATTGCGGAAGAAGACCAGAAGAAGACAACCTTCATCACACCTTGGGGATGCTTTGCTTACAGAGTGATGCCTTCTGGCCTCACTAAGGCTCCGGCCACATTTCAGTGCTATGTGACCTTTGTTTTCCAACCCTACTTTGGAACATCAATACGGGTTTTCATAGATGATTTTTGCATCTATAGTTCACGAGCCCTCCATTTAAGCAAAGTCTATGATGGCTTAACCAGGTTGCAAACCTTGGGTGGCCAACTCAACGTGGATAAGTGTCACATTGGTGAAAGCAAAGTCACTCTCCTTGGCCATGTAATTTCATCAAAATGTATTGAGGCTGACCCTAGCAAGATTCAAGCCCTGGTATCTTTGTCGTCACCCACCACCGCTAAGCAGTTGGTTTCTTTCCTTCCGAAGATAAGATACTTAAGCAGGTTCATTCAGTTGCTATCTCAAGTGGTCCTCCCTCTACAACAAATCACCCAGAGGGATGTCTTCTCATGGAGTGAAGAAAATGAGCAGCAATTTACCAAGGTGAAGCAAATCCTAGCTAAGCTTCCCACCATTTCACCCCCTAAGTGGGACGAGCCATTTTATGTGAACCCTAGTGTAGGAAGTGATACACTCGGAGCCATGCTAATGCAAAAGGACCCCCAAACTTCTTTCATGCGACCTATTTCCTTCTCTAGTCGTGTCATGACCCCGTCAGAAAAGGGATTTACCAAAGTAGAACACATGGTTCTTGCACTAATGTTTGCTACCACAAAGTTCCGCTCCTATCTTCTGCCTAGACCCTTTGTAATCCTGACAATGGATGAGGTTTTCCCATATGTAATGCGACACATGGATGTCTTATCTAAGATCTCTAAATGGCTAGTAAGATTACAAGAGTTTGACTACACCATGCAAGTAGAAAACTCCACCAGGGCTAGTTTAGCAGGAATTCTTACTCATCGCCATTATGAGAAGAAGTTGAAGGTCAACACTAAAGCAAAAGAAGAAACACCAATGGTAGAAATTTCTAAGCTAGAAAGAGCTCACTCTCTATTCTTTGAGGGAGCATACAAAAGAACAGTGGACCAGTCTGCAGCTGGCATAGTCATTTTCAATGAGCAACAAGAAAGAGTATTCTCCCTCGGGCAGTTATTACACTTCCACTCCAGCAACGAAACAGAATATGCAGCCCTAATTCTTGGGTTGAAACAATGTATTTCACAAGGAATTCAGCGCCTAAATGTGTTTGGCGATGCTTTGCTTTTGATAAGACAGATAAACGGCACTTGGGTTTGTAAAAATCAAGTTTTACTTGGTCAACTACGCCAAGTTAAGGATCTTCTAAGGAAGTTTGAAGCAGTGAAACTATTTCATGTCCCCAAATCAGAAAATCAGGAGACAGATGCTCGAGAAAGAATACAGGACGTTCCCGTAGGAGCAATCAAACTGAAACTACCCCTCCTTCAAGGTAGTGATGCTATGCCTGATATCATTAACTTTCTAGATGCAGGAGAATGTCCAGAAGGGTACACCAAAGGCCAAAAACAGTGGCTGGTAAGGAAGGCTACAAGATACCGCCTTGTAAACGACCACTTGTATTGTAACGGGCAAGGATCAGATTCTCGGGCGAGTGCCAACCTCCAGTGAGATCACAGAGGTAATTTCAAGTTTCCATGATGGCATCTGTGGCGGTCATTTTGCTCTAGATATCACCAGTAGGAAGATTCTACAAGCAGGATACTCTTGGCCTAGCTTGAACAGGGATGTACACCATTGGTGTAAAACATGCAAGGCTTTTCAAGTGGCCAGTGATCGCACATTAACCTATGAGTCACAAACTCCTATCATTTCATATGGTCCATTTGAGAAATGGAGAATAGATGCAATAGGTCCTTTACCAAGGTCCCAATCAGGTAAACTGTACATTATATTGGGTGTAGACTACATGACTCGATGGACAGAAACAACAGCCACCACCCGTCACTTACAGCCCAAGAGGTAGCAAAGTTCATTTTTTAGCACATCTGTTGCCGTTTTGGCACTCCTCTAGAGATAATATCAGACAGGGGACCAGGTTTCAGAGGCGATCTGGTAGGAGAACTGATGAAAAAGTTAGGCATCACACGCCGACATTCCACACCATACTATCCACAGTGTAATGGCCTAGTAGAAAAGGTAAATGGAATGATTTGCAAAATCATCACAAAACACGTGAACAATCGCACAAGAGACTGGGATAAACATCTCATGGCAGCTCTGTGGGACTACAGAACAACGTTCCGAACATCACTAGGTTTCACCCCTTTCCATCTAGTTTATGGGAAGGAGGCAACTCTACCCATTGAGGTACAGATAGCCTGCTTACGAGTCTTGGCAAGCCAGATACAACGCCCAATTATAAATCTCTGAATCCACATCCTGAATCTGGAGAGGCTCCAACTAGATAGGGAAGAAGCAATCCATCACTATGCAGCGCAGGCAGAACAACGTCGGCTCACCTTCAATCAAGGGCTCAAAGAAAAGGGCCTGGAAAAGGGTATGTTAGTGCTGAGATACGACAACAGATTTGACACCAGGAAGGACAAGAAATTTCAACCCAAATGGGAAGGACCATTCATTGTCAAAAGGCGCTATGACAACGGCATCTATAAGCTGATGGAAGCATATGGGAGAATTCACAAGACAAGAGTCAATGGATGGAGGCTGAAAAGGTATTTTCTTAGGTTTGATCCAGAGTTCATGCTAGACATTCCAGAAGAGGGAGAACCCTCTAACTCCACAACTAAAGATGTAGAGGAAGGGCTAGAAGCATGAATGCCTCTAGCCAAATGGGAGGGCTAATGATGATTGGTTTTCAAAACCGTGACCGTGAGAACCACACCCTAAGGAAGGGAAGGCTTGTTACCAAAAAAGAAAAAGGCTCTTTACCATTCACCATACCCCCCCCCCCCCCCCCCCAAGGATAACCACTAACGCGGGGCGCCACCAGTTAGGCCACACACCCTCCATCACCAGAAGATGAATCACTCTCTCTCCTACTGCTCGACTCTGCCAATATTCTCTCTCTCTCCTACTCTACTGCTACATCACTCGGCCCGGTGGGCGCATGAGACACCTATGCCTCTGTCACACCCTCCGGCGGGCCGCCACAAATATTGTATATTCTCCCTCTCTCTCTTTCAAATATTCTCTCTCTCTCTCTCTCTCTCTCTCTCTCTCTCTCTCTCTCTCTCTCTCTCTCTCTCTCTCTCTCTCTCTCTCTCTCTCTCTCTCTCTCTCTCTCTCTGTGTGTGTGTGCTCGTCCACACCCCAGCCCCGGCGGCCCGCTACACCCCCCCCCCCCCCCCGTTTTCTTCCTGGTAGACCACTGGCCTAATATTCCCCCCCCCCCATCTTCACCTAGCTCTCTCTCTCTCTCTCTCTCTCTCTCTCTCTCTCTCTCTCTCTCTCTCTCTCTCTCTCTCTCTCTCTCTCTCTCTCTCTCTCTCTCTCTCCCCCCCCCCTTATCCCCTCACCACCTCACACTCCCTCTCTCACTCTCCTTATCCCACAGTGGGAACCCGCCTTAGGGGAATCTCTTTCTCTCTCTATACTATACTCCCCCCCTTTTTTTCATTGACTGGGCACTTCCTCCCCCCCAATTTCTGGCCGTTGTCGAACTCTCCCTCTCGCTTGCACCCCCGGACCCAGCCCTCGCAAGCGCAACATACTGCCCCCCCCCCCCCCCCCCTCCCCACACCTCTCTCCCTTTCTCCCTCGCGCTGAGTGTGCCTTGCAGGCAACCGCCACACACGCAGCGCACGTTCTCTCGCTCTCCACTCAGCCCGTGCAGGCGCCGCTTATCACCCACAAACACTCTCACTCACTCACACACACACACACACACACACACACACACTCACATACACACTCTCATACACGCATGATCTATACACACACACTACGCACACACTCTCTCTCTCTCTCACTCCATCTCCCCCTTCCCCGCCTCTGCGTCGCCCACAGAACCACCTAAAAAAACTATTATATATATATATATATATATATATAAAATACCCCCCTGCGTTCCCACGCACGCTCGTACACACACATACATATAAACGCCTACATACCCACGCACCTATACATACACACACACACACACACACACACACATAAAATACAAAGAAAACGGACGACTCAACGACGTCGACGACCTCGAAAAAAGAAGGAAGGCACTCGAATCACGCGACACCGAAAACAAAAAGAACAAAGGCGCCGAAGGCATGCCCCGACCGACCCCGAAAAGACGTACGCACTACACCGACGCACCAGCAAGCTGCCATTCACCGGCATCATGCAACCACGACACCATTTTCAGTAAACCGTAGGTTATCATTATCATTTTTCAGTTTTCACCCAAGCCTTGTAAAATTCCCAATTTGTAAATTCCCTCTCTCTAGGTGATGGTCACAAAGGCCCACTTAGAGGTTTTCATTTTTAATAACTCCCAAGACAAAGCAAGGGTCAACCACACTGGGCCCACCGTCTTACTTTGTCTCCCCGATTAGCTTACCCTAATCAAACCGGGATTACCCTAACCCAAGCAACCAACACCTATAAAAGGGCACTGAGAGGTCACTATCGGGGGGGCAGTTCATGAGAAGTCAGCACTTGGTAGAGTTTTAGTGGGATAAATTGACACTATTGGCATTACGGGGAGGGGACTTGTGTGATGGTTTGTTTTGGGAATTGCACCATTTAAAGAGAGCTACGTCCACCTCTCGATTCCAATGGTCGATCCACACACACACACCTTCTTGGTAGCAAGTTTCACATCATCGAGTCGTCTTTAGAGAACGCACCAAGTAGATTCACCATCTCTTCTCCCTACCTCTCTATCACCACTGTGTACCACCTCGCCAGAAGGAAGGTCATTGTAAATACTGCAAGAAATAATTCTCCCTCACACCCCCGAGGGTTTTCATCATTTGTCAATCTCCCTCTCTCTCTCTCTCTCTCTCTCTCTCTCTCTCTCTCTCTCTCTCTGTGTGTGTGTGTGTGTGTGTGTGTGTGTGTAAGTTTGCAGTGTTCACATCACCGTGGTCTGCGTCCTAGCCGCTCAAAGCTAGGTGGTGCCCCCTGTTCGCTTTACCGTGACCGGCTCGAGGCATGCCATCTGCTCTCGGCGTTTTAGAGGCCGTCGGGGTTCGTGTCTCGCTTTGCTCCCGTCACCAAGAATTGTTGCAAGCTTTTGGGAACTTTGCTAAAAACATGCCTTTGCTTTTGGTGGTCAACTCTCCCACTTATCATTCAATTTTTCAAGTAAAACTGACCAATTGAACAGTATCTGGCCAACTAATGGAACCTTAGCTAGACTATGCCGCATCGTATATCCCAACATGATTATGATTTTCTTGTACTATCCCGGCGTATTTACGGTACCGCTTCTTAAAAAAATAATTCCCGTAAAAATCCCGTTTAGTCTAGTTATTGCTCTCAATGATCATTTTTAAATCCAACTGAGACTAAAATTAATATTTTCATGTTTAGGTCATCATAAAAAACACATTGCTTTTCGAAAATGCCGAAAAGCGCAAAAAGTTTAAAATAGAGTAAAAAGAAAAAAAAAATTAAGTTGAACCACGGGTTACCCTCGTCCCCACTGGAATAAGAAAGCGGACTCGCTTTTCACTAAAAAGCACTAAAAATCATAAAAAGCTAAAAATAGTGTGAAAAGCACTCGAAAAGTAGACTTTTACAAAATGGAACCATAGCTTCCCTGGAACACGTAGATCAAGGATCCGATCTTGCTTTTTGCAAAAAAACACTAAAAATAGCGAATTTTTCCAAAACTGAACCAAACATCCGTCTAACCTACTGAAACATTGAAACGGCCTTGCTTTTCACTTTAGAACCTTCCGATACTGTCAATTAAGCATTTTAAATCAAAATTTGACAAAATAGATACTGAAAGCTAATTTTTTTATTTTTTAAAGAGACCCAAAAATTGGGAATCTTACACTTACGATATAGTATAGATACTACTATATATATAAAAACTAGAACCTGAAGTGAGGGGAGGGCATGTGGGACAAGTTCCTCAAGTCCTCTACCATTCCCTTCACACTCACCCTTTGGACTTACTAATTCTAGCCTTCTTCCCGACTAAGAAAAGACTCTTTTTAGAATTCCGAGGGCTTTAAGTAACCAAATCGAGGGCTGTAAAGCACAGCACGTCTCTCTAGCCAAGACACTCATTTTGAGCTATCACACGCCATATTCGGTGGCTTGGTTAGAAAAAAGGACCATAAAAACAAAAAAATTGAGGATAAATTTGGATTGCAAACGCCCAAAAAACTAGTTGAGCAGCCTTCATGGGCACTCACCTACACTTCTAGAAGGTCACATGAACCTACGCTCTATTTGTGTGCTAGAGGACGATCATATAGAGAGTGTTTTCATTTACGCTGGCACCCATTATTCCTCCACATTAGGCTCTAGGCCCTCAGCGGGAACCCAAGGTAGTACCACTCAGGATGCACAAATTGTATCTAGTGACTATTCCTCTGGCTACAAGTTCATGGAAGATTACTCGATGCCTAACCCCGATAATTCAAGCCAAGACATGCATGCCATGGACCCACGTTCCGAGCCGAGCGTGCTTAGCCGCTTGAAGGAGACTTTTAGTAGAGCCACTTGCTCCGGACATGGAGCTAGCGATGTAAATAAAGGGGGTGGGGAAGTAAATTCACCAATCATCACCAACGTATACCCCATGCTCCTCGAGAGTGTGCCTGTGAAATACTCCATTTACTACACCCCCTGAGTCTTCAGAGCTATTCTCCCCCGAGGTTATATTACCTAATGGTAGAAGCCTTGCCGAAGTGCAAGAGGTTGAGCGATATATCCTTGGAGCGAGGGAAAAGAAAATCAAATTCTAGCACAATCTGAGCCCACAAGTGATAGCTTTACCTTTCCAAGTTTAGCTCATCTTTCTCTTGATGACACCACGGCTACCATGCCTACCCCAGTGATGGGCATGACAAAGAACACGCCATGGACCTCATTTGTTAGTAAAGCACCGCTACATTGTGGCTCAATGCTTGCAACAGTACCTACAAGTGTGTATCAATCATATGCACCTATGGTTCCTGATGCTCATATAGCTCCTACCCCTCCCATTGTTTCAACAACTTATGCTCCACAACCACAACGTCCAAGCCCTTATTTCAATGGGACCATACCAGCTAGCGTTAGCATGTCACATTCAATGTATGTTATGCCCAGGGCCACACATATGAACTTTGGGCCACCACATGGCACAACACCGTACCAAACTTGGAACCCAAGGGCTGCATATACACCAAACCCAATGCCAACCCCCATTCCACATGTAGTCCCAAGAGCACCTGTCCCCACCATACCTGCTCACTTAGGTGACCTGGAAACATTTGTTTAAGCTATCGGTTGAAACATTGTTGAAAATATGTGTAACACGCCTGATAGAGAGCCTAGAAGTAAGGCAATACAAATAGCCAAGCTCACAAAAAAAAATTAGTGGAGACGGGGATGTGAGAAATCATATCGAAGTATTTGAACAAATATGAAATTCCCTAGGAGAGCACAATGACATGCATAAGAGTAATGCTTTAAGCTTGACCTTGAGTGGGAAGGCTGGGGATTGGTATAGAACCCTAAGGATGGAAGAAAAAACGATTTACCCTATTGTTAGGAGACTGTTCTTGAAAGAGTACATACGAGAGGGAGTACTTTGGGGTGTGGCATCTCAGGTCCAAAAAGCCCCACGAGAGGAAGGGGAGTTCGTGAGAGACATTATTAGTCACTTGAAGCATTTAAATTCTCGTTGTAATCCAAATGATCACTTCAATACTAACCAATTTCTCGATAGATTCATTAGGGAACTATGACATGAGGATATCTACAATGGCCTAGTCATTAGAGGTATCACCACTTGGGAAGCAGTCACCACCAACGCGATCCAATTGGAGGACAATTTAATGATTCAAGGAGAAAGAGTGTCTCTTGAGCCTAAATCTACTAGCTTGCAAGCATCGGGGCATGAGCCAATGACCAAAAAGCCTATTACTAAAGAGCCAAAGATATTTGAGGTGACTTTAGTACATCTCACCAAGGCCATTCAAGAAAGCCTTAAAGACAATCGTGCTCCACAAAACAATCATATGTATCCAAGAAGAGAGCAAAAATGGTGCTCAGTTTGCTATGATCCGCATAGTACCACTGAATTCCTTACATTTAGGGAAAATGCAATGGGAATTGCAATGCATGTGGAAGGTATGGTCATAAGCCAAGGATTGCATAGTATTTAAACGTGTGATGGCCAATAGACCAACCTTATCATGACGGACACACCTTGAGTGCCTACATTGATGTCCGCCCCGCCTCTTGAACAACCGTCACAACACATGGTCCCTAGGGCCCAAAATGTTGTTCAAACAACACCCTTACCACCTCCAGTGCTAGGACCGCAACCCCCACATCTGACAATCACTTATGTGAATCAAGTGGGTTATGAGTCATCCATTACTTGTTTGGAAGGTTGTGAGGAAGATATAGACCCTAATATTGCATATGGGATTGATGATTTTAAAGAAAGTCCACAATACTAAATGGAGACTATTGGGGACAAGTCAAACCTGTCTATCAAGTAGCTGCTCTTATAGCAAGAGGCCAAAATATCAATTTCACTGCCAAGAGACCACCTCTTTAATGCTACGAGTGTGGAGGTCCACATCTTGTAGCCAAGTGTTCTATTAGATTACAAAAGAATGCCACACTAATGCAAACCAATCAATCAAGCACATCCACAATGTCGATACTCATGTGTAATTGATGTGGCATAGATCATTGATTGCCCAATTTCCTAATAATTGAAATGCGCCAAATTTCACATCATTGAACTTAATTGAGGTTACCAAGGAGTTATCACAAAGTACACCTGTGGTACCAATAAATGTACTCACACGATTGATGCTCCAAAACCAAAATTACATTCTTGAAGAAAGAGACACAACATCAATTGCCCAATCCCAGAAGAAGAAGAAAACACAAAGTAAGAGATCGCAAAAAGGAGTGAAGTCAGACCCTAGTTCAAAGACCAACATAGGGAATGGTGACGACCCCGTTTATATGAACGACATTGAAGATGATTCTAATTTAGGTGAGACCATGGAGACTAAAACGACCACTAGAAAATAGAAAAACAAGGAAGATTGTCATGAGCCACAGTGGCCAGGGCCCAAAAAAAATTTAGGAACTTACCCAAACCGTACAGAGGAGATCAAGAGAGTCAAGCAATTAATGGGTTTGATGGAAGAGACCCAAAGGGATTTAGAGCCATCACCTAGACATATCCAGATTACAGACACAGTGTTCCGTATGCAAAAGCAACCTCACAAAGACCATAGAACACTAGCAATACCTAGTGTCATCCAATAAGAAAGTGACTTTAAGTCATGGGAAAGTGGGCATACTCCTTTCTTACCCAAAAAGTGTCGTTAAATATTGTCAAATTGATGGATTTCATGGCTTCAAAATTTAGAAACACCATTATGTCCAAATTATATGGAGACCCCGAGCTATTCTTAGCTCAGCGAGCTTTACTCAATGAAGAACTGAAAGTCCAGGCTACCACAATTTGCACAGATAGATGGAACTAGGGAGGTGCCAATAGAAGAGGAACACTTAGATCCACAACCCAACCTAGGTGAGAACTCTGTTGTTGAAATACATGTTAACAAGTTGGGACAATACTTTGAAGGCGATGAACCCAAGCGACTATACCAATCACTATCAAGGGATTAACTGTGAAGGGAATTCTTGATGGTGGCACTGGGATTAGCATTATAACTAAAAATTACTGGAAAACTATGGGAAGACTTCACCTTGGGACTACAAACATAGTAATAAAGATGGCCATTGGGACTATTGTTAAACCTATTGAGATGCTAGAAGATCTCAAGATCAAGGTCTTTGGATACAAAATGGCATCCCTTTATTGCTATGGATTTTTCCAAGCACACTATGTTTTTGGAGATGATCTTAGGATGTCCTTTCATGAGGGAAGCAAAAATGGCGGATGACTGGTCTAAAAACCATGTCTACCTGCAGTTCTAGGACTCTGTCATTCGAGTTGATCTTGTAATCGGTCGAGCACATCCTCTAGAAAACAAATTTATAACTGATCATAGATCTGACACCACAGTTCACTCGACCCCATTGAAATATTGTTACACGTGTAAAATGGACATTGATGTTGGGAAACATTCCCCTTATATGGATGTTCGACCTGGGATGAT
This sequence comes from Adiantum capillus-veneris, assembly GCF_014529385.1. Classification (NCBI taxonomy): domain Eukaryota; kingdom Viridiplantae; phylum Streptophyta; class Polypodiopsida; order Polypodiales; family Pteridaceae; genus Adiantum; species Adiantum capillus-veneris. The sequence continues at coordinate 83,886,507 of NC_140960.1, read as the reverse complement.
TGAGTGTCACAATGTGGATTGGGTCCACCTAGCAGCAACCATAGGCACTTGGTTCGTGGGAAGGGAAAGATCACAGAATACTATACACCTGATCCGGAGCTAGTTTGGGTACCCAAGTAAAAAAGGCTTGTTTTGCTCAGCTCCAACATAGAAAAAACAAATGAAGCTTCTTGCTCTTCATGTAGTTCATATACGGAAATACAAGCTTCGACACAACCTCCAACTACCATTGTACATATCCATACAAACAAGAAAGAATTTTCACCTCCCATTGTAAGTTAACCACCTACAACAACATTGCAAATAAAATCATGGAAGAGTACCTTACCACCATTGCAACTAGATGAAACGCCTAGGGTGGTCGAAAACATCGGTCAAAGCCTTCACCCATAACAACTTGGAACAATTGGTTTCAAAAGGTGGCGACATCGTTCCAAAAGGTACGATCTACCAAGGAAGGGGGGAGTGTTTGCTGACATCCATCATTCACTTGCTCCCCTCTTAACCTTCCTCCCTAGCCTCTCAATCTCCTAATCTTAGGGAATGTATATAAATAGCCCTATACTCAAGAAAACAAAAATAGAAAAGTACAAGAGCAAGAGCCACCAAACAAAAAACTGGAAACCTACAAATTCATAATAACACATTATGCACAAAGACACGACCTTTTGACATGACCCTTATAATATTTTCACTCTAGTCAGCATATATCTGTGTGTACAGATATGGCTAGTACGCTAGAGTCATCCACTCCTACCTTGGGTGAGAGTTTACTTTTCACAAGTGTTTCACATAGTCTACCCAGTGCTTGCCTGTGAATGAGATTTGGTAGATACCCTAGCATGTGAAAAGAATTTTGAGGAATTGGAATGGCTGATACATCTCTTCACCACGACCGATCCCTAGTTAGTAGAGAAAGTCTCTCCAATTTCACAAGCTTACCCTTTTGACCAAGATGACTATAGATGCCTAGTGACGTTCTTAGTGAACATTTGTGCCTCTAATGATGAGAAGGAGCTACATGATTACACGGATGGCACGTATGGTCTCGCACATAATTGCTTTGTTTTTCTCGATGATGACAAGGATAGGGGTTTAGACCTAGGGCTACCCTCCCATCTATTCAATATCCTATTCCCTTGAATCTCTAGGGGGGTGAAAATAATTAGGTTAGGGTTCATTATGTTGTTTGATTGTGTTCAACAAAGGTTGGTGCCTCTTCCCACTGATGTGCCTCCTAGAGGTATTCCTTGTGTTTTCTAGTGTGGACATGAACGTATTGTAGTTGTTGGGGTTTTGAATCTTTTTCTAATTCACTCTTCGAATCGAGCGTTGTTGACTGAGATATTGCTGAGCCGGTTATTTGCTAAGTCTGATTATTACTAACTCTGAATATTGCTGACTCTAAATATTACTGAGTCTAATATTTGGTCAGTCAGATATTTGCTAAGTCTGATTATTTGCTGACTCTGAATATTGCTGAGTTGGATTATTTGCCGAATATTGTTGGGTCAGAATATTGCTGGATCTGAACATTTGCTGGGTCGAAATATTACTAGGTCGCATTCTTGCTAGGTCGGATTTTGATTAGTTTGATATTTTATGCCAAGAACAATTTTGGGTTGGACATTTATAACTATCAGTTAGCACTTGTATTGGGACGAGTTCTATGTAGGAGAATGCAAGACAATCTTTAGCCATGGTGTTCTTTGCTCTTTCTTATCTTTTCTCTATGCTCTGTTTGTTGACTCTGAAGTTATCTGAATGTGTCTTTTGCTAAGTATGTTCATGAAGTGAGTATATATTCTTTGTTTGAGAGCATGTGTGTAGAGAGAGATTCTTGTGTTGATGAACCCCAACACATTTGGCGATCCCACTGGGCCATTGAAGGTTTCACCAACACATTTGGTGAATCTACTGCAATTGTTTGTGTGTTGTGTCTGACATTCTTTTTTGTTGATTACCTATTGTAATGGTATGTCTACTGGGTTTGATTACCTTCTTTGTTAGCATTCTAGGTCGGTGTTTGTGTTTCACAAGAGTGATGATGCTATAAAAGAACCTATCCTGAAGGAGAAATTGTTAGACCGAGGAGCGAAAATTCAAGAGTACCAAAAATGATGGATTTGTTGTAGATTCAAAATTTAGATTTTGTTGCTATAAGTGCTGCAGATTCAGGTTGCATAGATTCAGCAAGGTGTTGCAGATTCAGGTTGCACAAATTCAGCAAGGTGCTATAGATTCAGGCTGCAAACATTCAATAAGGTGCTGCAGATTCAGACTGTCAAAATGGAAAAAATTGGATGATTTTGCAAAGATAAAAGACAATTTCTTGAAATCAGACAGATAAATCTGATGTTGAATTTGATGTTGATAATCGGATCTATCAAATCAAACAAGCTCACGAATGGTATCTTTTACTGAATTTTTCCAAACATATAAATACATCACTAAACTAAAATATCCTAATCAATTTAAGCAACCAATTAAATAGACTATGCGGATCCTGGTACAGCATCCGTGGCTCTTTGTTTAGCAAATTTAATGGGTCTCGGATTGGTGTGGTACATCGATCTTGAGGGCTAAACATGATTGTTATATTTTAATGAAGTGAATGTTATGGGGGGTAAAAGGAAGAAAGACAAATGTGAGGTTTGCATGAGTAAGAAGCATGAGGTGGATGATTATCCGTGTGTAGTTGATGAGTGCTCAAAGAGAGATGCTTGTAGGAAGTGGTGCATGGTGGATTTGTGCACAGAACTTCATAACATTAGCCGCAAATTGCAAAAGGCAACTTCCCATAACAAAATGGAAAGAGCCTTAAAGAAGTTAGATGATTTTGAAGATGAATTGGAGAATGCATATGAATGGCTAGATGATCATAAAGGGGATAGGCGAAAATCATGTTCTAGTAAAAAGAAGGTTTTCAAGTTGCAAAAAGCATGTGAAAAGCTGAGGGGTACATATGAGAATGAGCTTGAAGGGGATTCGAGTGATGATGACGGTTATGGATGGAGAATGGGTCATGTAATCCACCAAGTAGGGATACCAAAGATGGAGGAGAAGGAGGTGCAAAAGGAGGTTGGCCAAAAGAGCCTAGAAGAGCCCCTAGATACCTCTAACCTACCACTAGAGTATACCCATGAAGTGGAAGAGGAAGATCCATTGCTTACACTTATGTTGTTTGCATATGGAAAATGTTGTTACCCTGTTTCTGAGGAGAAGCATGTCACACATAACCATGATGTTGTTCATGTTATTCAAAGCCCGCTTGAAGAGGTGAATAGTAAGATGAATGCAGAGGAGGAATTGCTGGAAATCAGATTTACTGAGGAGGAATTTCTGAAAACCATATCAGTTCAGGAGGAGTCTCCACCAAAAAGATCCTTGTTGCATATGAAAGTGCTGCAAAAAGGTTCTGAAGGAACAGTAAAGGAGTTTACTGACACTGATTTTGATGATTGACAAGTTCATACGAAAAATCAGACCACTATGTCAGATGTATTGGATGATCAAGCGAATCAAAATTTTGGTTTTGAATGTTTAGAAGGACAGATTTTGATGTCGCAGGTCGATATCAAGCAAGGATATGCTTCGGTTGTAGATAATTGGAAGAAGCATATCAATTGTTGTTCCAATCTAAATAGGGATGAATCAGAAAAAGGTCTCACAGACTAGATTAAGCATGAAGAATGTCAAGTGCAAGTCTTTGAGGAGTATAAAACGGGTTTAACAAGTTTTGTGGAGCATGCAATGATGTTTGAAATGCAAAATGATGAAACTGCAATGGATGTGCATTTTGAAATTGATGTGGGACAAGTTGTTCTTAATCCAAACATACTTTTATTGGAAGATGCATTTTTTAAAGCTGATGAGATAGTAGAAGTAGATTCTTACAGGATGGACCGTCAGATATGGATCGTGGATTGTTAGAATTTAAAATTTTATGTGCTACAGATTTTGGAGTTGCAAACTAAGCAAAGAAGAATACATTACAGGAATGTTCAGGTGGACTTTACAATTGGATTAGGTGGAATGTGCCTTTTATAGGACGATGATCTGATATTGAAAGATATGGAGGATGCTCTAACTTTGAAAATTTGGAGTTGGAAAATTTTCAATGGAATGACAGAAAGTTCACAATGCAAAAAGGTAGCAATACATTAGATCCATCAACAATGGAAAGTCAATCAGTTGCGGCAGTGGGTATCTCAAAAAATCTACAGAGGAGCATTTTATAAATAGAAAGGCAGTGGATACTCAGAATTTTTATGAGGATGTTCCGTTGGAGTTTGTATGGAAATTTTTTACCAAGTTGAAATTGTTTCCTACACTTCATCTTTGGAGTAGAGGATTTCTCATTGAATTTTGGTTCCATACGTTTATTTTGTATGATCTGATTTGGATGTATTTGTATTTGAGAGGTTCCCAACCTTGGCATGTTGTCGAAAAGTGGAGTACAATGATATGGGATTGCACATGTAAGGTGGAAAAAAATTTAAATTATGAAGTGACATCAAAACAAGGACATGTTTTTGCAAAGGACAATGGAATGGTTGTCAAGATGTTTGCAGATGTGCAAGAGTACATCAGTATGCAGCAAATTCAGCTAGAGACTCAAATGCAGCAGGTAGAAAATTATGGTGTATCTAGAGTTTTGCTGCAGAAGCAAACTCAGTTAATCGATAATCTGAAATCAAAGATGGAATCTATGGAAGAGAAGCATCCTCAAGAGCTACAGGAAATTCTGACACAGCATCAGAGTGAAGTGAAAAAAGTTAAAATGTCACTTGGCATGTTTAAGGAGTGGACACAAACTTTGGAGATCATAGTTCAGCTTGAACTAGAGAAATTGGAGAGAAAAAATATAGATTTGTAGGTTCAGGATGAATTTCTAAATCTGTGGCTTCAACCTTTGTTAAATTGATCTTCCTTTGATAAACCTATGCTGATGAGGAGATATGAATTTGTCCAAGAGGGGGGGGGGCAATTCTAAGGGCGACTGCCTTGGCCATGATTTTTTATGCCACATAAATCATGGTTATGGGTTGCCAGTGCTTAAGATGCGAGCAAAAAACCTGTTTTGGGATAGGCTTGATAAGACCTCTTTTCACACTAGGATCTAACGACCCATTGACAAAAGCTTGGTTCTCTATACATGTGATTGGAACCTTGAGGTCCTCCCAAAATTCCCTAAAGAATTATGTGGTCATGCCATCCCACCCAAGGGACTTCTGCTTGTTGCCAACAACTTGCAACGCAAGTGAGCATTCCTCTTTAGAAAGGGCCCTTTCAAGACGATTAGCTTCGGGTTGTGGAATTTTTCTATTGACACTGCCAAGCACGGTCGCTATGGCTTCTTCCACTTCTTGAGAGTGGTACTCCTGCTGGCCAATAATTTGGCTTAGATAATCAAGCATCATCCTATCCATCATGTCTCCATCTTGAGTAGCATTTATCATCTATGAGCGAGTGGATGGAGCCCCGGCTCTTCTTAAATTTGAAGGCTCTAAAGAAATGTGCTTGATTAGCGGCCTCTAGCTGGGGGAAAGTCTCCCTAGAAATCAACCTCACCCTCCTAATCTCCTCGAGCTGTTGCTCAACAAGGTTGGCTTTAGCTTCCAACCACATCTTGTGTTCTTCTTCGGATGCCTGCCTAGCAGATTTTTTGGGAGTTAGACTAGCGACCTCATTTTTGAGCTGCTTCCAGTGCTCTTCCTGGGCCTTTTTCATCAAAGGGCCCAAGCTTTTAATTGCTTTCTGTATACTCCGAGCGAAAAATTCCTAAGCTTTAGGTTTCTCAAGATTGATATCTTTATTGAGTTTTCTCATTGCTTTCTTGGTAAGCCTTCTAAACAGAGGGTCTTTGAATAGGTGTGCCCCAGTTACAAGAAACTTCTTACTCCCTGGGGCATGACCCACCCCCTTGGCTTTCCTAAGTTTTAATAGTAGAGGTATGTGATCCGACGTGCTCTTCGTTGGCAACACCTTCATCTCAAGTAGCGGTGGAATCCAATCAGCTTGACATAGTCATAAAGTGTTGTTGTATGTGAAGTTTGATACCTAGTAACTATAAATGCTCATACTTGTGTTGCACGCTTTGCACATACCACACACATTGTGATGTCAAAGCTTGGATTGTCCTTGACCGTCAACGATGGCCTTCAATGCTTTGGAGATAAAGACCACGGAGGACTTGATGAAGTCACTTGACAGCCTCTAAGAGAAACCATCGGCATCCAATAAGGTATTTCCCATGAAGCGCTTGTTCAATCTAAAGATGGCAGAGAATGGTTCAGTTGCAGAACACCTAAATGACTTTAACACCAACATAAGTCAACTTCGATCGGTGAAAATCAATTTCGATGACGAAGTGCGAGCTCTCATATACTATCGTCTCTACCGGATAGTTGGACAGCCTTGCAATGGCTATAAGTATCTATCTCTCTCTCTGGCACAAATACTCTTAAGTTTGATGATGTTGTGGGTGTTCTCCTAAGCGAGGAAATGCAAAGGAGAAGCACAGGTCAATCATCAAGTGCTGCATTGTCAGTGGAAACAAGAGGAAGGCATAAGGAGAGGTTCAAAAACCAAAAGGGTCGTGATCGCTCAACACAAAGCAAGTCACGCACAAAGAATGTTGGAACTGCAGAAAGAAGGACCACGTTAAGAAGGATTGTTGGTCCAAGAAGAAGAAGGATTTGGAGTCTCAAGACAACAAGCCAACATTGGAGACTAATGTGGCAGGTAAAGTAGATCAAGACGCTCTAATTCTCTCATTAGACAATGTGACTAATTCCTGGATAGTAGATTCCGAGGCTTCATTCCATGCGACAGCACACAAGCAGCATTTCCAAGATTACACCAAAGGTGATTTTGAGAATGTATACTTGGGAGATAATGAAGATTGTGAAATTATCGGCAAAAGTACAATTTGTGTCAAAACTGCTAACGAAAATGAATGGAATCTTAAAGATGTTAGGCATGTTCCTTCTCTTCACAAAAATTTATCTCTACAGGACAATCGGACGATGAAGGTCACAACATTACATTCTAGCGCTTTCCTTATCAGATATGTTTTGCACCAGGATTTGTGATCAATAGCCAAGACCCTCAAACTATGACAACACATAACTCTCTCTCTCTCTCTCTCTCTCTCTCTCTCTCTCTCTCTCTCTCTCTCTCTATGAGAAATAACAGAAAATTAACTTGCTTGATTCATAGTAAGATGGGTGCCTCAAAGATAGGTCCTCGGTCTAGAGACTAAATAGTCAGCTATATTACCAAACTGAATAGAAATCTACAAATAAAGAACCAAAATAGGTTAAGGAGTAGGGTTTAAGCATAATGATTAAGCTGCAACTCTTTGCTCGATTTGATTATCCCCTTTATTAGTAGCCCTCTGTCGTATAGTGAGCCCTATGGGACACAACTTGCTTCTTCCCAATGGTCATCAAGCCCCAATCTAAGGCATTGCTATTGCATATCAATTGATTCTACTCATCCGCTCATGTTCCACAACAAAATCCGAGGTGACAATAATCACAACCAACCAAGTAACCAATTGTGCTCCAAAATCTATCAGCACATGTATGGCAAAGAACAGTGCCTTGGTCTCACCGCTCAAACAGTTGTATAGAAAACTGTGAAATTGGACCATTTTAGAGACAATTATAGAGATAATCAATCACCATATACGTTCAATAAATACACATGCAATTCTTTTTTTTAAATTCGCCAATGCACTTTGTACTTGTTTACTTCAATGTTAGATGCTTGATGTCAATCTCTGTATGTCTTGTTATGTTCTAGAGCAATGCCCACCAACCAAGACTAGTTGGGAAGTTGGATGCCCTTGATTTACTCCTTGGCTATCTTTGCTTTGGTTAGGCCATTGATACCATCCACTTCCACTTCCATTGCAAGCAGCAAGGGGGCAACCTTGCCAAATAGATGGTTGGAGATTCAAGGATTCAAAGATGGCTTTGTTTGCTGCCGCTAGTCTTATTATGGCATTGTTGGAATTAGGGTTGCAGAGAAACACACACAGCTTGGAGAAGACGAAGGAAGCTCAAGGCACACAATAGAGAGTGTGTTACTTAGTGTGCAATGGAAAGATAGATAGCCCTAGAGTGATGGGCTTATATACAATGCATAGGGGGGGAAAACCTCCTAAAGAGGGAAAAAATGCCCTGGCGGTCCTAGTGTGTTCACAGACATCACTACCACATGTATATGGTAACAAATCCCCCCTGGAGTGATGCGGTGAACGAGAGCCGGCACATGAGTAAAGGGAAGTGCCATGCCCTGAGGACAGGATCAATCCACAAAGGGGAGTAAGCCCAAAGCTTTGCGGAAAGCTTCAAGCTTCTCACGAGACAATGCCTTTGTGAAAAGATCTGCAAAGTTGTCCTGTGTTGGCACATAAGCCAAGCTGATCTCTCCTGCTGAGAGCCTCTCCCTGACATAGTGGTAATGCACCTCAATGTGCTTTGTGCGAGCATGAAAAATTGGGTTCCTCGCAACTGCTAATGCGCTCTGACTATCAGTGTAGATAGTGTTGGCAGTGTCCTGTCCAACACCCAAATTAGCCATAAGGCGTCCATACACACTCAACCGTAGCTGTGAAGACTGCCTTGTACTCAGCCTCACAACTCGAAGTGGCCACAGTAGGTTGCTTCTTGCTCAACCATGATATACATGAACTGCCAAGTATGAAACAAAAACCACTTGTGGACACTCGCATGTCAAAACAACCAGCCCAATCTGAGTCCGAAAAAGCATGTAAGTCTGGCAGCAATGATCCCCCCTTGGGATAAAACAATCCAAGATGTAAAGTGCCACTAAGGTAGCGGAAAATCCTCTTGACAGCCTGCCAATGCTTAGACCCTGGGCTATGCATAAATCTGCTAACCTGTGAGACTGCAAACTGAATATCTGGCCTCGTGTTGCATACATAAATGAGGCACCCAACAGCAGTTTGGTAAAGAGTGACATCAGCACGATCACCAGCATCATGTAGACTCAACTTCAAACCTGTTTCCATGGGAGTGGCAATAGGTTTGCAATCCTCAAGTCCAAACTTATATAGCAATGTCTCTATGTAACTTTTCTGACACAAAGCAATACCACCATCACACTGCTTAAACTGTATACCCAAATAATGATGCAACAACCCCAAATCTTTCATCTTGAAAGTAGCATTGAAATCAGCCTTAAATTCAGCAATATGTCTCTCATTTGGTCCAGTGATCAGCAAATCATCAACATAAAGAACCACAATGAGAAGTACATACCCCTCATGCTTTACATACAATGTGCTTTCTGTTGGACTGTTACGAAAGCCTTGTTTGACCAAATGAGTGTCAGCTTTCTCATACCAAGCATGAGGAGATTGCTTCAACCCATACAAAGCCTTGTTACATTTGCACACTTTGTCCTCTTGTCCTTTTATGACAAAACCGCGAGGCTGCGTTACATAAACTTCCTCAAATATGTCACCATTCAAGAAAGCAGTAACAATGTCTGATTGATGTACATCCCAACCAAAATGAGCTTCCAATGCACATAGAAAATGCACAGTAGTCATACGACAAGTGGGAGAAAAAGTCTCTTCATAATCTATGCCTTTTTGCTGTGCAAAACCCTTTGCAACAAGTCGAGCCTTATGGCGATCACCATCCGGCTTGCATTTCAACTTGTAAACCCACTTCGTACCAATGGCCTTTTTGCCAGGAGGCAAATCACATAAAGTCCATGTGTCATTTTCGATAAGTGCATCATATTCTGATTGCATGGCAGCCATCCAATTTTCTGAATTCTGTGCTTCATCAAAAGACAGAGGCTCCTCAACATCATGTAAGCTAGACACAGCCAAAGCATAACAATCCAATGCATAAGATGCATGGCGAGAGCCTGAACGAGTACGACTAGACAAAGGTGCATCCAATTTACTCTCACGCAAAGTGTGCACCAGCCATTTCAGCATACCTCTAGCCTCCTCATTTTCAGCCCTTTCCACATCAAGTACATCATGTACATCTGCATCAGTAATAGGCTGATCTAAAACATTTTCAGAAACCCCCATAGGCTGTACATTTGCCTCATTGGAACTTACATTCGTATTTCCACCACTGAAAAGAGGCAACAAAGTGTCATAAATGTCATGTGAGCTTACATTACTGTCTCTAGTACATGACAGCAAGGGCTGAACAGAATCTTCCACAAACACTACATCCCGAGAAACCAGAATACGTTTTGTTTGCGGATGATACAACCTGTAACCTTTGCTTTCAGCACTATAACCAACAAAAATACATTTGACAGCCTTATCATCCAATTTTCTGCGCTGCACTTGTGGCACCAAAGCATATGACAAACAGCCAAAAACACGCATGTGCTCAGTAGAAGGTTTTCTATCATGCCATGCTTCATATGGAGTAATAGACTGCAAAGCTTTCGTAGGACACCTGTTAAGTACATAAGTGGCACACATGATGGCCTCAAGCCAAAAAGAATGCGGTAAAGCTTGACTTTTAACCATACATCGTGCCATTTCCGTCAGTGACCTGTTTTTCCTCTCAGCAACACCATTTTGCTGAGGCGTATAAGGCACTGTACATTGGTGTTTTATCCCACGACTAGCCAGAAATGCATTAAATTCATGAGACATATACTCCCCCCCTCAATAAGAACGGAGGGTGCCCATAGTACATTTCGAGACATTTTCAGCCATAGCCAGAAATTGTTTGAAGCACATAAAAACTTCGGACTTCGCTTTAAGCGGAAATGTCCATGCATGCCTGGAGTAATCATCAATGAATGTAAGGAAGTACAGGTAATTGCCCAAGGACGGAGTTTGCATGGGCCCACAAACGTCACTATGCACAAGCTGCAACCTGCATGTGGCCCGAATTGAACCATCCTTTGGAAATTTAGAACGCTGCATCTTATCCAAAATACAGCCTTCAGAAACATGTTTGACAGGTGCTTCAAGATGTGGCAAAGAAGCAACCATATCATATTTCTACAAACGCAGCAAACTCGCAAAATTCAGATGACCAAAATGTGCATGCCAAAGTTTTGCATCTGAAATAGCGCTTGAATCTGCAACAGCATTTGCAAAATTTTGTCTACACTTGTCATATAAAGTGAGCTTATACAACCCACGACAAAAAAGGCCACATGCAACAATTTCATCACCAAAACTGAGATCATGAACAGTACATCTGTCATCCACAAATTTGACTACAAGTCCAAGTCTAGCAAGTGCGAATACAGACAAGAGATTCTTCTTGATCCCAGGTACATAAAGTGCATCAACAAGTGTGAAGGAACTGCCATTAGCAGCACAGAGCACAATCTTTCCAACTCCCTGAACTGGATAAGAGGCGTTGTTGGCACAAGTGACTGAATTCCCATGAGGGACAGACTCGAGAGAGGTAAACAATTCACGATGTGAGGTAATGTGCTTTGTAGCACCACTGTCGAAATACCACACATGTGAATCTGCAGCAACTGACAAGCATGCATCATGGACAGCAGGATTGTAAGTGCACTCTGCGCTAAAAGCCCATTCTGCATCAACATCAGCATTACAGTCTCCTTTCACAGAAGACTCAACAATGGCTGCATTTGTAGTGGAACCAGCATTTGTAGTGGAACCACCCTCTTTCTTCTTAGTCTCTTTGGCCTTCAACTTAGGACACGACTTGATCAAGTGATCATTGGCTTTACAATAATGGCGACGCATCTTCTTTTTGCCCTTATCACCAGAATTACGAGACGAAGTACTGCCAGTAGAAGCATTAGGAACATAATTTTTGCCACTCGCATTAGAACCATAAGAAGTGGCTGCATTACTGTTACCACCCTTTCTTTGAGAAGCAATAAAAGCATGTTCAACTGCACGCTGCCTAGTCCTTTTTTTTCTAGAAAGTGACTCTTGCAACAGCAATGTGCATAATGCATCAAACTTGACAACTTCAAGATTTCCTTGGGTCATCAGTCTCCAAGTACTAGCAAAAGTCTGGTAGGAATCTGGTAAGGCATCAAGAACAGTCTGCACAAGGGAACTGTCTGAATCACTTCACCTGCAGAAATAAGTTGCTCATTGATATCCTTGACACTATCAAGGAAAGTGTCAATATCATCTTCCTCATGCATAATCTTCGACTCCAGCTCTTTACGCAACAAAGCAATTTTAGCCTCATTACGGCTTGCATAAAGACCTGCTAAAATATCCAAGCCTGTTTTGCAGATTTTGTTGAACGGATGTGAGGAACAATGGTGCGCTTCACAGACAATGCAATCAATGCATGAGCCTGCGCATCCTTAACATCCCAACGAGCTTGTTCTACCGTAGGCAAAACAACTCTAACAGCTGCAATCCTTGCAGCAAGACCTGCAACATCCTCAACATCGCCTACATCCTCAGAACCAGGACGTATATCAATGCCCTGCACCATATTCCAGACACCTTTTGACACAAGAACATGTTGCATCATATAAGCCCACATAGGGTAGTTGTCCCCATCCAACCTGTCCTCAGCAGCAAACATCTTGAACACATCTGTGTTGTTGTTGTCAGCCATGGTAAATGCTGCACCTGATGTGAAAACTGCCAGAAAATAGGAGAAACGAAGCGGGAACAACCTGTGCTATATAGCACAAACCGTAGAAGACTATAAGGCACCTGTTATGCAAAAAACGCCACGGATAAAAATTCTGCACAAAATGACGAAATAGCCTGTGCAGTACTGCCTGTAGTGGAAACGGAGGCCGAAATAAACCCAAAATTTTTGTCGACCTGCGAGCGCTCGCCAAAGCTCATTGAAATCGGAGAAAGTGAGCAGGCGTGTGCTGGAGCAGCTGGCGACTAAGCCCGGGAGGACGTGACCTGCTCTGATACCAATTGTTGGAATTAGGGTTGCAGAGAAACACACACAGCGTGGAGAAGACCAATGAAGCTCAAGGCACACAATAGAGAGTGTGTTACTTAGTGTGCAATGGAAAGATAGATAGCCCTAGAGTGATGGGCGTATATACAATGCACGGGGGGAAAAACCTCCTAAAGAGGGAAAAAATGCCCTGGCGGTCCTAGTGTGTTCACACACATCACTACCACATGTATATGGTAACAGGCATTGCTAAATAGTGTTTTCATAAGAAAATTGGGACTTGGTAGAAACGCATAGTAGTAAGGGACTTAGGGATGATCATTTTGCCCTATCATAGGCTTTGTCAAAAAAGTATATTTATGAAAAGAAAGTGATGATGCATACTTAATTCCTTCACAATAGAGGCTAATAATAACGTCTAGGGTCTGTTTGCCTCTAATGGGTTGATTAATTTTGTTTAGATGGAAAGTGAGTCAATTGGGCATTTCTTGGAACTTATATAGGTCATACAGGTGAAAAAACTTAGAAGAGATCCCATCAAGCCCGGGGTCTTGATCTTCTTCAAACTTCAATAGCAATGAGGATTTCTCAAGGAGGAGAAGGGAAGGTTACCTTGAGACCCTCAAGCTATAGTTCTTTAAGGTGAACCTCCCTTTTTGACCAATCTCCCATAAATTTGCATTCTCTAGAGGCCTCCCAGCTAACCTTCTCCATGTTAGGAAATAGAACGTAACTAAATAGATATTTGAGTATCTTACTTAATGGAGAGAGACAAAATTTCGCACACGAGAGATTAGATATTAGAGAGAGAGAGAGAGAGAGCACATGATATACGTGGTTCACCCAATGTGGGCTACATCCACGAAAAAACAACCACTCAATGGCTTTAGTACTTCAAACAAGAAGTATGTTACAAAGAGATTATACCCTTAATAGAGCTCCCCCCTTGCTTCACTCTCACCATCTCACACCCACCTTGTTGCATCAACTTCACACTCCAAAATGTGTGTAAAAATGGTCTCCTTTATAGGCAAAAAGGGTTGTCCTCTCTCATGAGAGGCAGCCGTGTGTAGCCGTTCTTGTGTAGACAAGTCCAAATTTGACTCTTCAATCCGCCGATGTGTGGCTGCCCTTGAGAAGACAAGTCCGCCTTTGAAATTGGTCACCGCCATTGAATTCGGCCATCGGTCACCGGCCATTGACTACCGGCCAATCGGCCAATCGATCGGTCGTTTTTCGATCACTTTCCAGTCGTTGTCCGCCGGCCATAATATTCTAGCAAAAAGGAATATTCCGGTGAGGCCGTGAAAATTTTGGCTTCCGACAAGTAATTTTTCTTCACGTACGATAGCTTCTCCTCATAATGGGGACTTTACAAATATGCATTTTTGATACAAAAAATTATAAAGAGGTTAAATCATGCTCCATACTTAACAATCTTCCACTTGGAGACTGATCTCCACACCAAACCTGTGTGACTGTTTTCCATCTTGGCTTCTTATCCTTAAATGCCAATTGAAGATGAGCAGAAGCTCAACTTCTCTTTGTTGACCACCTCTGTAAACATGTCTGCATGATTTTCACTTGTATGCACCTTTCCTAGCTTTAATTGACCCTCTTCCAAAAGTGCGCGTATGAAGTGATATCTCACCTCAATGTGTTTTGTCTTTGAATGAAAGGCTAAGTTCTTCGCAACATGGATAGCGCTTTGGCTATCACTGTATAAGACATAATTGTCTTGTTTGAATCCAAGCTCTTCTAAGAATCTGTGAAGCCACAGAATCTCTTTTCTTGCCTTCGTCATTGCTACATATTTTGTTTCCATGGTAGAAAGTGAGACCACTTTCTGTAGCTTTGAAGCCCAACTTACTGTTGTGCCTCCAACTGTGAAGAGGTAGCCAGTAGTGCTCCTTCGAGTATCTTTGTTACCTGCTATATTTGCATCAGCATACCCTTGCAAGAAAATATCACTGCCTCCAAAATCTTCGTGGTTGTCCCCTTTAGATACCTAAGTATCCACTTCACAGCTTGCCAATGCTCTTTACCTGGATTATCCATGAACCTACTCACAATAGGCTATCTCCTCTTATGTCTTTGGACACATATCCTTAGTTAGTTTAAAGTGACTAGCCAAAGTTGTAGAAACCGATTTTGCATCTTGCATTGCAAATCTTTCTAGTACCTTCTTGATGTAATCCTCCTTAGATAGCTTTAGTGTCTTCTTTGTTATGTCCCTTGATATCTTCCTACCAAGTATCCTCTTTGCAACACTTTCATTGAGAAAGATTTAGACAGCTCCTCTTTTAGGTCTTTGATGTCCCGCATGTTAGCACTTGCAATCAACATATCATCAATATACAAAACAATAAGATGATGAACTTCTCTATCTCTCAAATTCTTCATGTAGACGTAATGATCTGAGTTGCATCTTCTGAATTCATTATTCAACATCTATCGATCGAACTTCAAGTACCATTGTCTTTATGCTTGTTTTAAACCATACAAGCTCTTCTTTAATCTGCAAACCATTTTTTCTTTACCTTTTACTTCATACCCCTTTGGTCGAAGCATGTAAATTCTCTCTTCTAAGTCACCGTGAGAGAATGTCATATTTACATTCATTTGCTCAAGATTTAAATCATGAGCAGAAACAAGGCTTTAAAAAAGCCTAATTGAGTTCATTTTTATAACAGGAGAAAATATCTCATTGAATTCAATACCTCTCTTTTTAGAAAACCCTTTTACCACAAGCTTGGACTTGTACCTTTTCTTCTCATCTCCTTCTTCCTTTAGCTTATACACCCATTTGTTTTGCAATGTGTACTTACCTTTAGGCAACTCAATCAACTCCCATGTTTGGTTGCGATGTAATGAGTCCATCTCCACTTGCATGCTCTTCATCCATTCTTCTTTGGATTCGTGATGCATAGCTTCTTCGTATGATTCTGGTTCTCCAAAATCTGAGATCAAGAGATGGTTGAAAGAAGAAACAAACCTTTCTAGATGTCTACTTGCTTTTGTGGATCTTTGGAGAATAGGTTGAAGCTCCTCATTTGATTGACGTTGTTGCATGTTGTCACCGTTTGCACTCCTTTAGTCTTCACCGTCCTCAAGCTCCATGTACTCATTATTTGTTTCTTTTGTTTGTTCTCTTTTCAAGTAATCTTTGTACACATTTTGTTCATTGAAAACTACATCCCTACTTCTAAAGATTTTACGATCTTCGGGATTCCATAGGCGATACCCAAAGTCACCTTCTCCATAACCAATGAAGAAACACTTTTTGGACTTTGCATTTAGCTTTGACCTTAGGCTTCTATCTATGTGCATGAAAGCCTTACACTCAAACACTTTGAGAAATGAGTAATTCATCGGTTTACATATCCATGCATCCTCTGGAACTCCCCCATCCAATGCTATTGAGGGTGATCGATTGATCAAATACACATACGTACTTACTGCTTCCGTCCAAAGCTCAAGCGATATAACCTGCAAGTAGCCGCATGCTTCGTGCTCGCTCCATGATTATTTTGTTCATTCTTTCTGAAATCCCATTTTGTTGAGGTGTCATTGGGATTGCCTTTTGCCTCTGAATGCCATTGCTAGCACAAAAGCTTTCAAAAGCTTGGCTGCAAAAATCACCTCTATTGTCGGATTTGAGACATTTAACCTTGGTACCTGCTTCATTCTCCACAAAGGCTTTCCACCTTTGAAATATGAAAAATACATCAAATTTATTCTTCACTAGTTTTCCTACTCGCATTGTCTATGAATATTACATAATACAATGAGCCACCAAGTGATGGTGTACTTGCAGGACCCCAAACATCAGAACGAACCAACTCAAGTTTTGCATTTTTTCTTTCATTTCCTGATCTTTGAAATTTTACCCTCTTTTGGTTATCATAAACACAATCTTCACAGAACTTTAACTCCACTTCTTTCAAACTGGGTAGAAGCTTCTTTGTTTGAAGGATTTGCATTCCTGTGGCACTCATATACCCAAGCCGATAGTGCCACACGGCACTGTTGACTTTTGTAGTTGTTGCACAAGCTGAAGATTGCGAGCTGACAGTACACAAGTAAAGTGTACCAACCTTTTCTCCTTTGGCAACCATCAAAGATCCCTTTGAGATCTTCCAGTGTTTGTTTTCGCTAGGATAAATGTTGATTGATATCAACCACCTTGGAATAAAGTAAACATGTATAAAGTGCATCGAGTATTGTAGTACATAAGTTGAATTGTCCAACTATGAGAAAAGAAGTATGCACGGTCTATTTGATATATGGATATGATGATCGAGATTAAGCATGTACTACTGAGAAAAACATGTAGTTTAACTAAACTTAGAGAAGCATTGACAAACTCAAAAAATACAAAAAGCATCAACATATTATAAACATTAAACTGCACTACCAACCTGATAATCGTGTACAGGTGTCGTCCAATTGTGCAAGCAGGAGGACAATGTTTGAGTCAAGCTATACAAAAGCATTGTGAATAGTTAATCATTTTGTCTTGCAATGAAGCTTCGCAGTGTGAAAATGCTAAATATACAGTGCAACTCATGCAGAAGTGCCATAGAAAAGTATGGTGGAGAGTTTGCACTGTGGTCTCTCCATAAATTATAAAAAACAGAAGTCGTGCCTTGCTCCGTAGCATTTATGTGTTGCAAGCAAACGCATAAGCATAAGGAATTGGAATTGGATACAAATAACAAACCTTGCAGTGTTGTCGAACTAGAGTCGTGCTTGTGCAACCGAAACGTCCACTATTGTGAATATATGTCCTCTTTGTAACAGTGATATGCTAATATTAAATGCAGCGCAGTTTTTCTACATGAGGCTCCTCGTTGTCAAATTGGGTCTAAGATAGTGTCCTAGATCATGCCAAGTGGCCAACTCTAGGCTCAAGAAACCAGGGAACCACATTAAGCTTACCAAGTAAACATTGAACACCTCAAGTTCATGTGCTTGATATCCTTTTGAAGAACTTCTCTTACATCTTGCTTCTTTTGCATTCTCATGACGAGGTAATTGAATGTCACACTGCTTTTTGGCTCCATATGTGCTTGTTATCTCCTCGAAGGCGTCGCTTTGCATTCAATGCCACCGAGTTCTCATGGGAACAAAACTGCTCGAGTTGTCGGTTGCGAAGATTTGTGCAACCCATCTCTCATGTGAATTGGCTCTTAGTTGTCGTTATGTTGAGATTCCAGTTTGTAGGTTGTTGCAACCTCAAAGCCAAAGGGCATTAATGAAGGCAAAGGAATACGATGTAAAGCTGGCTAGGATATGAAGCCAAGGTGTCCATTGTTTAATGTGCTCCTGGTAGCACATGATGTGGCCTGCTGATTTGGAGACGGCACGGAGGTGGCCTTTTATTTCAACAACTGCATATGGGCGTCCGTTCACTTGATAGAAGAACTCCACCGGCCACAACTCAAAGTCAGAACCCATTCTTCCTGCTGTTGCACAACCCATTCTTCCTGCTGTTGCACGTCCCCACTGAAAACAGCCACATCATTAATGTAGCAGCATCCCCCAACACATAGATTTTGCCCTTGCAATACTCAACAACTAGTGATGCACACGGGCTAGCCCAAGGTTGCAAACTTTTTCCCACTGTAGCTGGACAACACAGCCATCAGGCCGTAATTACTTGGTGTTCCTTCTTTAAAGCTTCTACAAAGTTTAGCTTGAATAGTTGTGTGGATGGAGCCGTCGATGCTCTAGCTTCTGCAACAATATTGGCATGTGATCAACGATGGCAATCAACGAAAAAATAAACAAAAGTTCTTTATCTATTGTCGCTAAGCCTATCGTCGTTTTTATTTATCATTGTTAAGATTAGCATGCGTGATAATATGCAATGCACCTGCCGTATGATTTTGCGTGGAGGGGAATAGCCTAGCTCATGCCAAGTGGCCACTTGTGGTCTCAAGAAACTAGAAAACCACATTAGGCTCACCAAGTAAAACTTGGACCAACTTTGCTTGCAATGTGGACACAACGCCAGTAATTGTCATTGTTTTTGGATCAATTGTCGCTCAATCGGGACCATTCATCAACGTGGAACACTACTAGCAAGACAAACACCTTAACAAACATATTTGGCCTATATGCTATCCTCTTAAGGAACTCAAGATAAGTTTGTGCTCAGAGATTAGTTTTCAAGTTTGACAATCGCCTTAAGCAATGGAGCTGTGTATGCATTTAGACCTTTGATCTCCTTAACTTCAGCAAATCGATGAACCCTAGGGTGGGATTGGAGTTGTAAGACATTCCAATAAAAGCTACAAAGATGGGTTGGCAAGCAACTATGTCTTGCAGGAGAGTTCTCATCATCAACCAGTTCCTACGCCTCCATGCACTCCTCCAACAACCTACCTCAGAATCTTCGACTAACCTCCTCTCCAGGAAGTCCCTAGAGAGGAGGTTAGCACACTCTAAGGTAGGTTGTTGGGCACAATCTCCAACTAGAAGGGGAAAAAAGTTTGAACGGTCCTACCCATATTCACCCTAAATTCTCGTCGACAACAGTAGAGTCTGACTTCTTGATTTCAATCTGGAAACCTTGGAACAACCACAAACCTTCCTTAAAATTGACCCTGTTTCAAAACATTCTCATCAAGAACATCCCAAACCCAAACACTCTCCTCTTGGTCTTGTGGGTTGAGCCTAGATCAGCCCACAAGTGTTCGGGAAAGGTTTGCCTCAGCTTAGCCTTGAGCCAGTTCATAATCTAGATTAGCCAGTTTGAAACCAAGGAAAGGGAAAAAAAGACGGTAAAATGTACAAAGGCAATGTTCAACAATCCTACAAAATTTACAAGTACTTCTGGGTTGCATCTTCAAAAGGGGGAAACATGGCCATCTAGGGAAAAATACTTTCCTAGCTAATCTGGATTTTGAATGGGCTCTAGGCTAAGCTAAGGCAAACCTTTCTCAAGTAGAAGTACTGCTTGAGTGGGTCTAGCTAGAGTCTTCTTTGATGGGTCCTTTGGACAAGACTACCTAGATGCCTTGGAGTTTTGGCTTTCTAAAACAAACCAAGAAGTTAGGCATACAATTCTGTACCTATAAGAACTAGATAAGCTACTAGGCGCAGAGTTTATCTACGAAATTGCACATACCGCGTGGGCGGCTCCAATTGTGGTAGTTCCAAAGAAAAATGGCAAGCTTCTGGTTTTCGTCAACCTCAAGCAGGTGAACGCTGCCACACTCCAGGATAATTACCCACTACCCACCACTAACCATGTACTTGAGCAAGTGGCAAGTAAGGAAGCCTATAGTTTTCTCCTCTCCTACTCTGTGGTCAATAAAGTTGTCACATAAGAATGACTGCCAAGGTTTTGCTTTAGCCAAGTACGCGCAAACACCCTTCATATAGTCAACACACATAACAAATCAGATAAAATGCAAGCATAGACAAGACACCCTTCCAATCAAATGAAATGCAGGAATAGACGAACCGTGCGATGTAATTATCTAGCAAACCAGCCAGTAGAAAAATAGCAGGAACAAAGCATCTTCACTTACACAAACTCAAACCTGTTGTTACTTCTGTACTGAAGCTCTTCCAGGTGTCACCATATCCCTGCAGCTAATGTGCAAGAGAAACAATAACCCACCAAAAACCAGAGTTCTAGTCATAGTTGCACAATGGTCATATAAGGATGTACATTGTATGCGAGGTTTACAAAGCTCTGCGACATGACTGACACACATGGTGCCATTAATAAGGGTGTCATTCTTCTCGACACAATCGCCAAAGTTCTCCACAAATATTCCCCATGGAAATGCCGTTATTGTTGCGGAGTTCTTCCTCTCATGTCAGAAAAGATGACATGCAGAGCCCTTGGATGCTTCCCCTGCACGTGGGACAGGTGCTACCATTGGCCTGCTTATGCTGCATCAAGCAGCAGAAGCAATAATGGAAGTGCAAGCAGGGCATGATGAGAGTGTCACGAGGCTTATCCAAGCAAACAACACAGAGATGTTTCTCTTTCTCCTCTGTCAATTGTCCATCTAAATGGGAAGCTTGATCAACCAACTCATTGAGAAGCAGCCCCTTCTCTTCCAACTCCTTCTCGAGGAGAGAAACCTGTGCGCCCAATGCTTGCCTCTGGTCTTGAGTCTGCTGCTTCTCCTCAATCAATTGTCTCTGGAGGACAGCGATTTGCTGGTCTGAGTCGTGGATGTGCTGCTGGGCATCCGCAACACGCTGGTCGCATTCAGCCTTCTGGCTAGAGAGGTCCACCTTGAGGATTTTGCAACGCTCATTCTGGTCATCGAGGTCTGCCCTAAATTTGTCGATCTGCTGCTTTTGAGAAGCCACGGTCTGATTGAGCGCCTGCTTCTCGGCGGCAAAGGCATCTCTCTCCACTCGGGAGCACTCATCCATGACTTCTCTGACAGCAATGTGGAGCTGGGAGAATTGGGCGGTGGTGCTTACAGGATGCGCACACTTGAGCGTAGTCAAAGCCACATGCAGAAGAGCTATGGCTTGATCAATAAACTTGTCCCGGGTGGACTCCATTGCTCTGCTACAGAAGACGCCGCTGCGCCTGCTTGAAGAAGAGGAGCAAACACTAGCAGTAGTTAGTGGCCTTTCAAATGTCACATCAACAAGACTAGAAAGCATCAGAGATTCTATCAAGGAGTTTCACAAGAAAGGAAGGTCCGCTTACCCTTACCATGTAAGAAGCCAAGCGAGTTACGCCCATGTCACACTTGGAGAGGCAATTCACGGCCCTGTTGAGATGGCGAGCGTTCATTCACCACGCAAAAAGCCACCTGGCAAAGGGACAACCTTACCTGCCCAGCGTAGTTCCCTTGACCCTAGCCACCTTCAAAAAATTGGTGTGCAAAGCGGTTTGAAAAGCTTCAAGCCTAGGCAGAAAGGGTGAGAGATATAGCGCCTACTACTTGGCTACAGCCAGTTTGCTTCTGTGTGAGTGGTCGACGTTTTATAAACATGCCAGTGTAACAACATAAGGTAGTGCACCATTCAAAACGAAAGTGGGCGGGTGCCCTCGTGTGTCAGGGGCCTTAACCACTACTTTCACAAGAATTGTGAAAACTGAAATGGCAGAATCCTTTCCCAAGTCTATGACAACTAGAGTTACAAACCGGCCTACACGGTGTGGCTTTTCTTTATTTTCTTCATCCATAAAAAAAGGCATGTCAAATCCGTCTATTGGGGACTGATTTGTCACTTCAACGACGATACACGATGAGAATATTTGTTTTTGAAAATCAATGTTATTAGGTTGTCCAAGTTCTCATAGTATTTATAGATAGAGCAGTTAATAGTCCGGTTGATTAGATAGATATGCATCCATACGGACACACACACACATGCGTGCGCGTGCACGCACCCACATATCAACACTTGAAATCATTATTATGTCGGAGTCTATCAAAAACAAATTTGGGCACTATAAATCTGTAACATCCGAAAAGGTCCAAAGTTTTGATGTTTCAACTTGGGTAACCTTTGCACCGAAGTCTTTAGGCAAAGAGAAATCCCCTAGATGGGACGATCTGACCACGAAATTTTTCATAAAATTCTAGGAGGATTGAAAATTTTTGATCATGCGAATGGCTAACCATGTATTAGTCAATGGAGTCCTCGATTCAAGCATAAAAAGTGGCCTTAAACCCATTCCCAAGTAGATATGTTGCTCTCAATCGAAACATTGGCGGCCTATAACAATGATGTCAATGGCATACCAAATTATAGCCAAATCAATAGCCCTTAGGCTCGCTCCCATTCTGGATGAAGTGATTACTCCTCACCAACACGGCTTCATCAAAGGAAGGCCAATCTACAATAACATCTTGGTAGCCATGGTCGAAGTAGAATACGCATCATTCACCAAGTAAGAGTGTGTATTACTACAATTGGATTTGGACAAAGCCTATGACGGAATCACATGGTTGTTCATTGAGGATGTCATGAAAGCTCTGGGCTTTGGCCCACGGATCTGTCGGTTAGTACTCCCCCTCAGTGCTGGAAGTCATTCTAAGTTTTTGTTTAATAACAAAACTGTGGGTGCTTTCGAAGTGAAAAGGTCGATAAAACAGGGATGTCCGCTTGCCCCACTGCTTTTTGCCATCGGATCACAATTCTGAAAGACAATGCTGCGAGAGGGGAGATCCAAGGCCTCTCCCTTCCTAACAATGATTGGCTTCTTGCAAAGCTGTTTGAAGATGACTCCCTTCTTTTCCTAAAAGCGTGCCCACGGGTGGTTAAAAAGGCTCTGGAGATTGTGCAAGAGTTCACCGTAGCCCCTAGATTGAAGTGCAACATTGAAAAATCAACCTTGTCAAAGAACGACACTTTTGATCCATCTATCTGGTCCGGGGAGATAGTGACGAAAGGTACGATCTTCCGGCACTTAGATGCCCTATTGGGGGTTGAGATAACACACAAGCAAAGATTCCAATGGGTGTTGGGTAGGATAAGGTGCGAGATGAAAAGATGGGAATATGTGTTGCTCCCCTTCCCGAGCAAGGTGAAAGTGGTCAATTCATTTATGCTACCCTGCGCAGCCTTCACTAGTCTGCTTCTTAAACTTGCCAAGTGCAATTGGAAGGATTTCTTACACCCTGTGGAAAAATTCTTATGAGCAATAACACTAAGGATGTGACAGCGTGGCAGTGGGCCACTTGGAAATATTAGGGTTGCAGAGAAACACACACAGCTTGGAGAAGACGAAGGAAGCTCAAGGCACACAATGGAGAGTGTTTTACTTAGTGTGCAATGGAAAGATAGATAGCCCTAGAGTGATGGGCGTATATACAATGCACGGGGGAAAAAACCTCCTAAAGAGGGAAAAAATGCCCCGGAGGTCCTAGTGTGTTCACACACATCACTACCACATGTATATGGTAACAAATCCCCCCTGGAGTGATGCGGTGAACGAGAGCTGGCACATGAGTAAAGGGAAGTGCCATGCCCTGAGGACAGGATCAGTCCACAAACGGGAGTAAACCCAAAGCTTTGCGGAAAGCTTCAAGCTTCTCACGAGACAATGCCTTTGTGAAAAGATCTGCAAGGTTGTCCTGTGTTGGCACATAAGCCAAGCTGATCTCTCATGCTGAGAGCCTCTCCCTGACATAGTGGTAATGCACCTCAATGTGCTTTGTGCGAGCATGAAAAACTGGGTTCCTTGCAACTGCCAATGCGCTCTGACTGTCAGTGTAGATAGTGTTGGCAGTGTCCTGTCCAACACCCAAATCAGCAATAAGGCGTCTGAGCCATACACACTCAACCGTAGCTGTGAAGACTGCCATGTACTCAGCCTCACAACTCGAAGTGGCCACAGTAGGTTGCTTCTTGCTCAACCATGATATACATGAACTGCCAAGCATGAAACAAAAACCACTTGTGGACACTCGCATGTCAAAACAACCAGCCCAATCTGAGTCCGAAAAAGCATGTAAGTCTGGCGGCAATGATCCCCCCTTGGGATAAAACAAGCCAAGATGTAAAGTGCCACTAAGGTAGCGGAAAATCCTCTTGACAGCCTGCCAATGCTTAGACCCTGGGCTATGCATAAATCTGCTAACCTGTGAGACTGCAAACTGAATATCTGGCCTCGTGTTGCATACATAAATGAGGCACCCAACAGCAGTTTGGTAAAGAGTGACATCAGCACGATCACCAGCATCATGTAGACTCAACTTCAAACCTGTTTCCATGGGAGTGGCAATAGGTTTGCAATCCTCAAGTCCAAACTTACATAGCAATGTCTCTATGTAACTTTTCTGACACAAGGCAATGCCACCATCACACTGCTTAAACTGTATACCCAAATAATGATGCAACAACCCCAAATCTTTCATCTTGAAAGTAGCATTCAAATCAGCCTTAAATTCAGCAATATGTCTCTCATTTGGTCCAGTGATCAGCAAATCATCAACATAAAGAACCACAATGAGAAGTACATCACCTCACGCTTTACATACAATGTGCTTTCTGTTGGACTGTTACGAAAGCCTTGTTTGACCAAATGAGTGTCAGCTTTCTCATACCAAGCACGAGGAGATTGCTTCAACCCATACAAAACCTTGTTACATTTGCACACTTTGTTCTCTTATCCTTTTATGACAAAACCGCGAGGCTGCGTTACATAAACTTCCTCAAATATGTCACCATTCAAGAAAGCAGTAACAATGTCTGATTGATGTACATCCCAACCAAAATGAGCTGCCAATGCACATAGAAAACGCACAGTAGTCAAACGACAAGTGGGAGAAAAAGTCTCTTCATAATCTATGCCTTTTTGCGGTGCATAACCCTTTGCAACAAGTCGAGCCTTATGGCGATCGATCTCACCATCCGGCTTGCGTTTCAACTTGTAAACCCGCTTCATACCAATGGCCTTTTTGCCAGGAGGCAAATCACATAAAGTCCATGTGTCATTTTCTACAAGTGCATCATATTCTGATTGCATGGCAGTCATCCAATTTTCTGAATTCTGTGCTTCATCAAAAGACAGAGGCTCCTCAACATCATGTAAGCTAGACACAGCCAAAGCATAACAATCTGATGCATAAGATGCATGGCGAGAGCCTGAACGAGTACGACTAGACAAAGGTGCATCCAATTTACTGTCACGCAAAGTGTGCACCAGCCATTTCAGCATACCTCTAGCCTCCTCATTTTCAGCCCTTTCCTCATCAAGTACATCATGTACATCTGCATCAGTAATAGGCTGATCTAGAACATTTTCAGAAACCCCCATAGGCTGTACATTTGCCTCATTGGAACTTACATTCGTATTTCCACCACTGAAAAGAGGCAACAAAGTGTCATAAATGTCATGTGAGCTTACATTACTGTCTCTAGTACATGACAGCAAGGACTGAACAGAATCTTCCACAAACACTACATCCCGAGAAACCAGAATACGTTTTGTTTGCGGATGATACAACCTATAACCTTTGCTTTCAGCACTATAACCAACAAAAATACATTTGACAGCCTTATGATCCAATTTTCTGCGTTGCACTTGTGGCACCAAGGCATATGCAAAACAGCCAAAAACACGCATGTGCTCAATAGAAGGCTTTCAATCATGCCATGCTTCATATGGAGTAATAGACTGCAAGGCTTTCGTAGGACACCTGTTAAGTACATAAGTGGCACACATGATGGCCTCAAGCCAAACAGAATGCGGTAAAGCTTGACTTTTGACCATACATCGTGCCATTTCCGTCAGTGACCTGTTTTTCCTCTCAGCAACACCATTTTGCTGAGGTGTATAAGGAACTGTACATTGGTGTTTTATCCCACGACTAGCCAAAAATGCATTAAATTCATGAGACATATACTCCCCCCCTCGATCGGAACGGAGGGTGCCCATAGTACATTTCGAGACATTTTCTGCCATAGCCAGAAAATGTTTGAAGCACATAAAAACTTCGGACTTCGCTTTAAGCGGAAATACCCATGCATGCCTGGAGTAATCTTTAATGAAAGTCACGAAGTACACGTAATTGACCAACGACGGAGTTTGCATGGGCCCACAAACATCACTATGCACAAGCTGCAACCTGCATGTGGCCCGAATTGAACCATCCTTTGGAAACTTAGAATGCTGCATCTTACCCAAAATACAGCCTTCACAAACATGTTCGACAGGTGCTTCAAGAGGTGGCAAAGAAGCAACCATATTAGATTTCTGCAAACGCAGCAAACTGACAAAATTTAGATGACCAAAAAGTGCATGCCAAAGTTTTGCATCTGAAATAGCCCTTGAATCTGCAACAGCATTTGCAAAATTTTGTCCACACTTGTCATACAAAGTGAGCTTATACAACCCACGACACAAAAGGCCACATGCAACAATTTCATCACCAAAACTGAGATCATGAACTGTACATCTGTCATCCACAAATTTGACTACAAGTCCAAGTCTAGCAAGTGCGGATATAGACAAGAGATTCTTCTTGATCCCAGGTACATAAAGTGCATCAACAAGTGTGAAGGAACTGCCATTAGCAGCACAGAGCACAATCTTTCCAACTCCCTGAACTGGATAAGAGGCGTTGTTGGCACAAGTGACTGAATTCCCATGAGGGACAGACTCGAGAGAGGTAAACAATTCACGATGTGAGGTAATGTGCTTTGTAGCACCACTGTCGAAATACCACACATGTGAATCTGCAGCAACTGACAAGCATGCATCATGGACAGCAGGATTGTAAGTGCACTCTGCGCTAAAAGCCCATTCTACATCAACATCAGCATTACAGTCTCCTTTCACAGAAGACTCAACAATGGCTGCATTTGTAGTGGAACCACCCTCTTTCTTCTTAGCCTCTTTGGCCTTCAACTTAGGACACGACTTGATCAAGTGATCATTGGCTTTACAATAATGGCAACGCATCTTCTTTTTTCCCTTATCACAAGAATTGCCAGACGAAGTGCTGCCAGCAGAAGCATTATTAACAGAATTTTTGCCACTCGCAGCAGAACCATAAGAAGTGGCTGCATTGCTGTTACCACCCTTTCTTTGAGAAGCAATAAAAGCCTGTTCAACTGCACACTGTCTAGTCCTGTTTTTTCTGGACAGTGACTCTTGCAACAACAATGTGCATAATGCATCAAACTTGACAACTTCTGGATTTCCTTGGGTCATAAGTCTCCAAGTACTAGCAAAAGTCTGGTAGGAATCTGGTAAGGCATCAAGAACAGTCTGCACAAGGGAACTGTCTGAATCACTTCACCTGCAGAAATAAGTTGCTCATTGATATCCTTGACACTATCAAGGAAAGTGTCAATATCATCTTCCTCATGCATAATCTTCGACTCCAGCTCTTTACGTAACAAAGCAATTTTAGCCTCATTGCGGCTTGCATAAAGACCTGCTAAAATATCCCAAGCCTGTTTTGCTGATTTTGTTGAACGGATGTGAGGAACAATGGTGCGATTCACAGACAACGCAATCAATGCATGAGCATGTGCATCCTTAACATCCCAACGAGCTTGTTCTGCCGTAGGCAAAACAACTCTAACAGTTGCAATCCTTGCAGCAAGACCTGCAACATCCTCAACATCGCCTACATCCTCAGAACCAGGACGTACATCAATGCCCTGCACGATGTTCCAGACACCCTTTGACACAAGAACATGTTGCATCATATAAGCCCACATAGGGTAGTTGTTCCCATCCAACCTGTCCTCAGCAGCAAACATCTTGAACACATCTGTGTTGTTGTTGTCAGCCATGGTAAATGCTGCACCTGATGTGAAAACTGCCAGAAAATAGGAGAAACGGAGCGGGAACAACCTGTGCTATATAGCACAAACCGTAGAAGACTGTAAGGCACCTGTAATGCAGGAAACGGCACTGACAGAAATTCTACACAAAATGACGAAATAGCCTGTGCAGTACTGCCTGTAGTGGGCCAAAGCTCACTGAAATCGGAGAAAGTGAGCAGGCGTGTGCTGGAGCAGCTGGCGACTATGCCCGGGAGGACGTGACCTGCTCTGATACCAATTGTTGGAATTAGGGTTGCAGAGAAACACACACAGCTTGGAGAAGACGAAGGAAGCTCAAGGCACACAATGGAGAGTGTTTTACTTAGTGTGCAATGGAAAGATAGATAGCCCTAGAGTGATGGGCGTAGATACAATGCACGGGGGGGAAAACCTCCCAAAGAGGGAAAAAATGCCCCGGCGGTCCTAGTGTGTTCACACACATCACTACCACATGTATATGGTAACAGAAGGAATAGGGATTCTCAACCCTGCTATCCATGTAAAGGCCCAGTGTGTTAGATTCCTTGTGGTTATTTCCAAGCAAGACCAAGCATGGGCATTTATGTCTAAGGACATGGTTAGCAAGGCAAAATTGTTCTCTCAAGGAGGAAAATGGGAAGGCCTCAAGGTGCACAACAAGCTTCTCGCCCCTTGATGGTCTAGACTAATAAAAAGAGGAAAATGGTATAACCTTTCTATCACCCAAGTGTGGTAGATTGGTTATGCCATTTCCCTCTTGACTAACAAGTTGTGAGTTCAACTCTGATGTTGGATAGATCTTTAACGTCTCTTGGGATAGCTTCCTACAACGTTAAATTCTCTCTCTCTCTCTCTCTCTCTCTCTCTCTCTCTCTCTCTCTCTCTCTCTCTCTCTCTCTCTCTCTCTCTCTCTCTCTCTCTCTCTCTCTTCCCCCCCCCCCCCCCCCCCCCCCCCCCCCCCCCTCCCCCCCCCACAAAAGTAGTTAACTTTCTATTACTTGACCCCCTTGGAGTGCCACAAATGGTGTCAACCCCAAGGGGGAAGTAAAAATTGTTACAAAGACACCCGTGGGTCGCCAAAGGTCAAAATGGTAAAAACTAAAAACACACTAGGGGAAGAAGGGGTGTATTTCTATTATGTGGAATCTTTAGAGATTCTTTCACTCAATGCGATGCAATGACCAAAACTACCATGTAGTAGAGGGGGTTCTGCTCATCACGCACATTATTAAGCATTTTGTGCCAACCCTCACACCACAATGAGTTCATTGTCCCCTATGCAACGCCATCAATATTAAAAAAATAACTTTTGCCTATCCTCACCCAACCCCTTCTCCCTCATCCAGTCGTGTGGCCCCCACACACGGGCTACTCCAACACTGATGCATATGTTGCTCTTTCCCTTGCCTGCCTCGTCCACTATCTGGCATTTACTTTTCCTTTACTCTTCAACCACAAAAGGCATATGCACTGATTCCCCTCAAAAGAATGATTTCAGAATCATCCACACCCACTAAAAGGTTTAATTCTGCTTATGTCTTGCATTCATTGTTCCTATAGTCTCATGTATCTCTCAGTGTCAAAAATGCAACTGTTTGTCTACCAAATGAGTTGAGTACGTTGTAGCACCCAAGGGCATCACTAACCTCCCTACTAGCTCTTCTTCACTTTATTAGGTAGAATCTCTTGAGATTCCACACCATATTAGTTGGTAAGATGCGTCACACCTTGAGGTTAAAGTCATGTTGTATGGAGCTCGAGCCCGCGACCCCAAGCATCGTAATGAGCACATTGACCTAAGCCAACCAGCCGTCACAAATCAGTTGCATCCTGAGCAAGACGTAAACAAAAATACACCGAGCTTCATCCCTTGCTCGCTCAATCTTTATGAGGACAAGGGAACTAGGGCATGCTCATCTCCTCCCAACCTTGCCCTAAATATTCCCGTGGTCCCTATTTTAGGAGCCCCATGAACTATGCATGTGTAGATTGGGTCATGCCCACCCCAGTTCTACCTTAGACCTGACATTACTCCCCCCTTGGAGAAGCATTTTTGTCCTCCAAAACAAAAGTGATGTTTTTTTTTCCACAGTGGCATCCTTCATGGATCCAACTGTCCCTTTGACAAAAGCAGGGTGCAGTAGGAGGTTCAATGAAATCAAGAAGAGCATCTTGATTTTCCATATTGTTGTCTCTTTGCAACCATCTTGTGTGACCGGCCCATATCCAACATAGTGTAGTGACTCCATTTAGAAATCACTTGAGTATGCTAAATGAGCTATCACAATGAAGAGGTGTCTAAAAGAATACCTCTTCTCCCTTTATATGAAGTCCAACTAGAGAGATAACCTATTCAATTGGATCATGCTTGGTGCGAACGTACACACAGAGCATATTCTTTAGCACAAGATCAACACTTGTAATCTCCTTGGTATCTATGGATGACTGGTAGTACTTAGGTGTGTTTCCCACCATTTACAGACAATCCTCCAAAATGATTGGTAAACTTGGAGCACAATTCCAGGCAACATTGCTGAGTAATCAACAATGTTAAAAACAACCAACTTGGTTAACTTTAGAGATTGTAAGAGTGGATTGAATAAACCATACAAAGTTTAGTCAACTTATCTATCACCACCCAAACCAAGCCATGACCTCTATTGGTGATTGATAGACCCACAACTAAGCTCGTAGAGATACTGCACATATTGTGTGAAATGCTTCAAAAGCTATCAATTTCATGAATCTACATGCCGCTCCAAATTAGCTTTTGCTAAACACTGGGGACCATAACACCTAGTGTGCATGCCTTTAGCAAAAAACTAATCCGAACCTGCATTTTCATGACTATAACTACCAATACATATGGCAAATGTGATGCTCATAGCACACGTCAAAGAGGAGAGTAAATAGATCTGAGAAGAAACTAAATACTTCCTAGTGCAATTACGTGCAAGCCTTGCTAAAACGTTTGAAACGTAATAGAATGTGAAATATAAATCACATTTAGATACAAATAATGAAAAGTTTTCATTAACAATATATGGCCTTGCTATATACATAAACAACCATCCGTTAATGTTGTTTAGCAACAATTGTAACAAGTTGTTCTAAGTACCCGATAATTTTTGGCCACTAAAATTGTTCTTGATACGACATGTGTTAATTGTTTAACAAGTTGTTCTAAGTACCCAACAATTTTTGGCCACTAAAATTGTTCTTGATACGGCGTGCGTACATTAGGAAAAGTTTGGACTCAAATTTAATCCTTTTAGCGATAGAGAGAGAATGTTGCATGACCAATGGATGGCGGGCTATCGTAATGGTATCTCGATTTTTCCTTATTTTTATGTCAAATTTTTGTATTTTCACAACAATTTTTAGTTGTTTGATAATAATATACGTTGCAATTTTCTCGAATCTCTCTATTGTCAGCATCAAATACAGGACAAATATGGCATAACTCACACTCAATGCAGTTGTGCGCACTTTTTTTATATGAGAGATTTCATGCTATTTTCACTCGTTCCCATCTACTTGCGCTCAAATTATTATTCTACTCACATTCGATTGCATGCTCTTATGACACTATTGAACACTCTCCCTCTCTTTGTTGTGTTGTGCATATTTATGCCGTCAAAGAAGCACTAACGGAGAAAACACGACCTCGACAACCATCCGCAAGTATTAAGTCTATGGAAATATTTAACAGCTTCAATTTTGGACAATGGTCATTGGCTTTCCACCACCATTATCATTGGAAGCAGGGTTCTCCTACATATGAGAAAGAGAAAGCCCACGAGAAATGAATTTGTGAACAGTTACAAAGGTAGGGTGAAATATTTTTTCTTGTCACAAACGAGCAAAACAATCAAAGAGGTGCTCATTGAACATGCATATATGCACTCAGAGCTGTGTCTCAGACCAACGCCGACAGGGTTTCCAGCTCACCAATCAAATTGTGCGTTTACTAACATCCACTAGATATTTTTCACTTCATTGTTTAACTTTTTTGTTGCAGATATCTATCCCTTCGACAAAGATGACTCGCAACTAGTGGATTGCATTATAGGTACTTTTGATGCATTCCATGCATCGATGGCCAAGCTACTATATAACACTAGCACTCGAAGAGCGTTGGTTGAAAGGGGGGTATTTTGCTTCGACCACTTTTACAATGCATTGCGTTCTGTGCTTGGCTTTGGAAATCTTCATATCTCTCCTTTCTCCAAAGGAGAGTCCACACTGGCCCCTCTAAAACCTCGGAGTGTTTTATGTTAGGTGAAGGCGGTGTGCCTCACCGTGCTTTGCCCGTGTCCACCGATCAGTGTCCGGCCGCCCACATTTATCTCCTTACTCTTTAGACATACAAAGAATAAGGAGCTCTCACTCGTTCTCACATTGTACTCATACAGTGAGATTTGGGAGCTCCACCCACATCCTGTGTACTCTCTCTCTCTCTCTCTCTCTCTCTCTCTCTCTCTCTCTCTCTCTCTCTCTCTCTCTCTCTCTCTCTCTCTCTCTCTCTCTCTCTCTCTCTCTCTCTCTCTCTCTCTCTCTCCCCCCCTTTTCAGTCTCCACACACGCATCGCATTCGCGTACTCACAATTGGTATCAAAGCTTTGGTGACATGCATGCGACGGCTTCCCGGCGGCGAGACGAAAGCGACGGAACTCGGACATGGCGACTTGAGCTCGGCGGAGGTGGATATGGCTCGACGGTGTCAGATCTCAGCTTAGGCATATATATTCAGCATGTATACAGCTTGTGTAGCAAGCCATTGCTGAATTTTGCAGAAAAAGAGCAGGAACAAGAAGTGGTGCAGCTTGTTTTTACTGTTTTTGGCTCCCAAACAGTGATTTTTGCATATCTCTGTCACACAAAGTCGGATGGATATGATCCAAGAGTATAGGTTGGGGTTTTGGCACATTCCGGACGCGATGGTGATGTTCATTTCTAAAGTTCTGCTCTAAATCACAACAAGTTTTGCTCTAAATCACAACAAGTGTAATAGTAGCAAGTTTATGCTACGTTTTTGGACCGAAAACGGAGGTTTTTTACATATCTCTCACACTCGGACTCAGATGTTTGTGATCCAAGAGTCTACCCTGAGATTTTGGCACATTCTGGACGTGCTGGTCATATCAAATTTTTGAAATTCTGAGTGCTGAATTTTTTGCAGCAGCCTGTCAACAATCTCGACATATCAAGGTTTTGCCGTTTGATTCCTACAGTGTAGAGAGTGATGCGGTTTGCATCTTTGACTATGTATGGCACACTGTGGTGCTATTTGAGAGAGAATTCACCTTGTTTTTGTGCATGCAAGCGATACTTTGGGATGTGACTTTCGGATTGTTACAGATCCGGTTACGGGTTCATGCACATTGTATGAATGTGTTGGGCATTTCAGAGAGCCTTTTTAGCACGGTTTTGTGCAGTTTCATGCTAGGTATGCATTATGCAGATACAATTTGAGCTAGCCATAGCTCACAGGTAGCAGGTTTACAGGTTTAATGTGTTTTTTGGATAGATGCACGTCCATAGAGCTACTCGGTCAGTTTGTCAGGCTTTTGGCATTGCATGTAGACCATTTGTGGATTTTTCTACTGAGACAATGTGTATTGTCATGCGTATTTGGTGAGAATTTTTGAGTTTTTGCTCAATTTCCAAAGGAAACTCTGGCGGATTTTTCCTAGATTCTCGCCATGGTATAGTGGTCGATATATTCCCACTTGGACAGTGATCGAGTGTTTACTCTCACTTTGACAGGTTTTTTTCAGTTTGGACATAGTCTGGTGTTCTTGTACCCACTCTCGCAGGAGTGAGGATTTGTGTATGCTTGTGTGGCTATAATACAGGCTAGTCATAGGCTTCACGGGTTTTTGCAAATTTTTGCAAGCAGTTTCTCTTATGGGACGCGTTTTGAGCTAGTTTTCTCTGTACTTGCGTATATGGTTATGCGCTTTATGCTCGGTTGAGCAGTTTGTCCCAGTTTATGCTTGCTGAGTTTGCAGATTGTGGAGTTGTTTTATGTATATGTGAGCATCAATTTTGATGCAATTGATCATCCTTTTGAGCATTGTGTAGTGGTCAAGTTACCTCCCACTTTGTTTGCCATAATTTTGGCATGGATATGGAAACGCTTCAGGTTAGAGGCGGTTCTCGCTCACGATCGCGACTGACATGTTGGCACTGCGGCCATGATGGGCGTATTAGGCAACATTGCTTCAGGCATATGAGGCAGCGGAAGAGGTAGATGCATGGTGCTACTATGAGGACATATGCTACAGAGTATGCAGATGACGGGCATGTCACTTTTGAGTCCAACTTGCCTTCAGACTACTTTGTGTCTTGGGATAGCACATTGTCTACGCGTTTTTTACTAGAAGAGCATGCAGTTTTTTACGTGACGCCACATCGTGATTTATTTTGCTCTTTCACTAGTGGGAGACTTGGTTGTGTGCAGTTTGTTAATGATTCACCATATGATATAGAGGGTGTTGGAGATGTATGCATATCTTTACCTAGCAATGCATTTCTTATGCTACGAGATGTACGTTATGTGCCAAGACTCAACCAGAGTCTCATTTCAGTGCGTCAGTTTACAAAGTAGTGGACATTGTGTACTACTTGGAGAGCGATCATTTCAAATGCATAGGGGATCATTGGTGATAGCCAGAGGTGCTAGGAGTGGTCTGGTATACCCTTTGTATATTTTTGACACATGAGGCGGTGTAGTCTCTGTGTATTTGCAGCCATGTTTGGAGTGAGAGACGAGGCGTGCCTCCTTTGCGGATGTGCTGCATGGAGAGCTGGTTGTGCATTTATCTTGTAGCGACGTTCACACAGACAGTGGTATCTCTGGGGATGCACAACTTGGCCAGTCATCAGTTGAGCTGACATTAGTTGAGCCAGAGACCGATGCATTGTTCTATGATGCGCCTGATACATTTGAGGGCGACATTGTTCTTCAGACATTTGTGTGTGATTGCAGTGGTGCTGATTTTTTCAATTTTGCAGTCATTCTCAGCAGATATGCCTTTGCCAGACAATGCTGGCATGGTGATGCATAGTCAGGTGGTTCTTGATGAGGATGCATATGGCACTGAGGTTGCTGACAGGGATAGGTTGGCACACATAGTGCATGTTTCGGCGGTTTTTGGGTCTCTCATGTCCGACCTTTTGGTCTCGAGACCTGATCTTGCTTATGCAATTGGTGCATTTGCAGTGGGAGTTGTCAGTCGTGCGATGACTGACACTGGCATTGTGGAGCCATGCAGGTCGTCACTCGATACCTGCATCAGGAGTCTCATCATAGCTCTAGCCCTAGTGGTATGCATGTTGCATCTACACTAGAGCGATTACAGAGTGAGCCAGTGGGCATAGGTTGAGAGTTTTCTTCTCTCACCTCTTGTATATACTAGTTGTAGGCTAGTCTTCTCACCACTTATCGGCACACAGCCTTTAGTGGGAGAATGTTAGGTAAAGGTGGTGTGCCTCACAGTGCTTTGCCCGTGTTCGTTGGCCAGTGTCCGTGGCCGCCCACATTTATCTCTTGATTATTTATACATACAAAGAATAAGGAGCTCTCACTCATTCTCACATTGTGCTTATACAGTGAGATTTGGGCCTGTGTACTCTCTCTCTCCCCCCCCTTCTCACTCTCCGCACACGCACCGCATTCGTGCACTCACATTTTAGACTAAAGCTTCATCAAGAAATACAAAATTCTTAAGAACAAATATTGCAAGTAGCGTGGTATGTGTCTCAATCTTCATGCCCATGCATGTGTTCATTGACTTCTTCCATGATGAGGAGCTTAGAAAGATTGCAACTATGCTAATCTGCAAGTCAAAGAAATGCCTTGATTTTTAGGACGAGTCTTGGGATGTTCATGGTTCTTATGGCATCTTGTGCAAGGCAGATAATAAGTTTGTTGTGTGTAAATGCATGATAGCTTCTTAGAACTTCATAGCTTCCTTCCACTACATAAGGTGGCATCGAGTGAATGGTCATCTGGTAGCTATTGAATCAGGATTTGCATGATGACATGACTAATCTTTTGAGGATGCTTGAGGTTTGGTGTGGACATGACCTGCTCACCGTTCTTAGTATTTGAGGCAATGTGACACTACAACATGTACACAAGGACTTGGAGAATGAGTTTGACCTCAACCTACCTCCAAAATTTCTTTTCCAGTGCAACATGCAAAAGGTAGTATGTTTTGCATATACTACTTCATTGTATGTAATTTAAAAAAAAACTGGTTTAATCTAAATGTTGGATTAACTGTCGTACAGGTCCCTCAAAGGAAGGAGAAGGAGGTAGTCTATGCAAAGATAAATGATGACCGACTATTTTAGGTGCAGTGCAACCCCTAATTGAAGAAGGCGGCTCACACAAAGCATCGTGATGTTTTGAACCCCAATTCTATAATAAATCATTAGAGCATGATCTTAATCGTTATTCACACACAAATGAAATACAATGTTTTTTGCAATCAAAGTAAGCACATATGTTTTTTTGAGTCCGACTCAATTTGCATTTGCAAGAACTTTCCATCCACAAGAATGCATGTCGTCTTGTTTGGGCACCTCGGAACTAAGAATGAGCATGTCTTCCAAATGTTTTCCTAGATCAACGCTTCCCAAGCTGCCACAAGTTTCTGAACAGACTTGTAGGACATAGTAGATGGTGATGACATGTTGCATATAATTTGCAATATCAAGCAAAAAAATTTACCTTAGGGAATTCACATGAAGCACGTGCATAGAGTTTGCAAGCTAGCAATGCTTACACTCAATGTTCAGTCCAACAAGGCTCTAATGTGAACTATTTGCAAATAATTAGGAATTATGTTGCCATTTATAGTAGACAAATTATTGAAACATGTATAGTAAAACCTTGATTATGTCCATGTTGATTGATTGAAACCAATCATCGACATCGATTAAGGAAGTGGACTCCAAGGTCAGCACCCCTGAAAGTTTTGCATCTAACACAGCTACCTCGGATTGGTAATTTCATGACAGATTAGAGACAAGCATGCTATAAATTGGTAAAAATTAATAAGTATCCCAAACATATAAGAATCACAAAAGAAGCTCTGCAAAATAGAATTCACGTACCAGAGACCAAAATTTATAATTTGGTCCGTCAACTCCCTCATACCATCTCACAATATGGTTATCTCCTGAGGGCCAAAGGCAAAATACATCATTCATCCCCAGACTAAAACTGCAACATCAAATTTAGGACCAAGGAAAAGAAGGACTTTGTTGTTGGCTTTGTCAATAGCCACTACCATTGCCAAGTTGTTTGACTTGTCCAAGATCGTTCCCTCTTCCTCCACGTGTTCTTAGACCTGTTCCACATTCAGATAGTTGGTGCTTACATCCGTCACCTTGACTTTGCTATTCAGCGGGATTGTCAAAATGCTATCCATTCTCTTATCAAAAAGAGGGACCGGTGTAAGTGTCCCTCATACCTAAAGCCTAACAATCTAAAGGTGTTGATATCCTGGGGCATCACAATTACTCTAAGGGCATGCGCTATAAGGACGTAACTATCTTGGAATAGCTCAATTAAAAAGTATTTGGTTGCATCATGAAGGCAACCCATCGTGCTTCTAGCCCACCGAAAATTCAAGTTCTCCCTCTCACAGATCTCACACACAACCCTCTGAAAAGGTAGCTTAGAGGTAGCTAGAGATATATGCCTTTGCAACTTCGGAAAGCTCAAGCAGTACGCTTCAATTCTACTCGTACCTTTGACTCCGCATTGTTGTCCGTGAAAACCTGAATTTTTTGTGGAAAACAACAGGTTGCAAGAAAAGGAGAAGAATGAACAATCAAGCAACAAAATTGGGTATGTTGGCTATGAGAGGTGAGGAGAGAGGTCAAACAACAGTGGGCTCTATGGTTACATATTGGGGTAGACATCATCATCATTACTAGTCGTGCAATTTTAACTATGGAGATGCTCGCAATGAATTTCCTTGTTCATTGTCATTGGGAAGTGTGCATCACCTCATGAGCGACACATGGCAGGGTCATATGTGTTTGTCGTGGTGCAGAATGATATGGGGGGACCTTCACAAACCGCACCTACCATCTCATGTTGTGGCCTGACATTTACCTTTATCGCACCACAATAGGAATAGTGCAAGAGGCTTCTAGTCACATATGCATATCCCGTTGTGGTGCAACATTTACCTTTGCCACTCCACTACGCGATATGGAAAGTGCCTACTATCTACGTGCCTCGATATCGCATTGTGGTGGCGTGGTGCAAAGGTTTATGTTGCGTCACTATGTGATATGGAGGTGTGACTAGTGACTTCATGTACTATTCGTGTTATAGCGCGACATTTACCTCTCTTGCAGGAACAACACATCCCCGCAGTTTGGCACCACACACATAAGTGAAGAAATCATGTGCATACCCATAGTGGCACAGAAAATAGTTCCCATGCCACAATGCAAGGTAGTGAGTGGTCGTGGAATGTAGACCTCCTCCTTGCATTGTGGCATGACACTCTTTTGACACTAAATTTGGCATTATTACCAAGCATCAAAAAATGAAACACAGAGGTGTGGGTATAGGAACAAGATAGTATGATAATTACATAATTCCAAAGAAAGGTCTACAGTGAATCCTCAATTAGACAAGTACAAGATGTGACCGATGCACTATCTTGTTTATCCCTTCCTACTAATCTCCCTCTTCCTTTATTGTTGATGGTTTCTTGTTTGCACTGCTTTCTCACATCTTAGACAAGTCCAAGATGTGATCGATGCACTATCTTGTTTATCCCTTCCTACTATTCTCCCTCTTCCTTTATTGTTAATGGTTTCTTGTTTGCACTTCTTTCTGTTGAAGCCTTCACCTTCTTGTTTGCTTTGTTTTTCTTCTCGAGCTCCTTCTAAAGTACTTTTGCTTCAGCTAGCATTTTCTCAACCTCTTTTATGTCCGCCATCATCTTCTAGGAGAATTTGTTTTTCCGCTCTTGTGGTCCTCCATATCCGTGATGAGATGTGGGCGAGTCGAGGATAGTGCACTCAAGGTGCTTTATATAACCACGATACTCACCCAACCCAGACACGTTTCATGGTGTGGTTGAACTTGCCTCGGGATGTGTGCTACCTTCAATGCACCGATATTAATACAATCATTAGGGCGGCTGAAATGACATCATGGAATTCCTATAAATATGAGATTCTTGTTTTGTCTCTTTGTACTTCTCGGTCCTAGCCAGAGGCTTCTTACTCCCGCCCTTTTTCTTTGAAGAATTTATTGCCTCCTTCCACAAATGGATCCCTTCCAGATCAAGATAGAGAAGGAGTTGCCTTGCTCCAACGAGGCCAATTCGGTAGAGAAAGTGGAAGAACAAGCTCTTCCACTTTCTCTACCGAATTGGCCTTGAGCAGCAGGAGAAAGAAATGAGGACAATATTTAACCCTAGCTTCTCATTGCAAGAGTAGCTGGCTTCTGTAAGACATTGTCAAGCGGCACATTTGAGTTTGAGAATTCTCGATATGTCCATATGAGGGACATAAGTTCTGACCGTTGTAAGAAAGTTGTTTCTACAGGAGCAACCTCAAGCTCCTTGTGCATTTGTATAGAAATGACATCAAATGTCATGTACATAATCGAAAGTGTCCTGTGGTGGAATTCTATGCTGGGTTCATACTGTTTTCGAATGTCATCTAGCCATCGGGACACATCGGGGGAGGGAGAGAGGAGTCAGTCCCTGGTCACTGGTGATGATTTGATGCAATCACCAAGTGTTGTTTTACGTGTATCAAAAGGTGTTCATAAGCTAGAGGGTGCTTTGCCAACAAATCAGCTCCCTATTGTCCCCATCGGTGATCACCGCTATGTAATGCTTAATGACATCATGGAATTGTTTGACTTGAGAGAGGACTATTAATACATTAGGAAGAAGTGAGTGGGGTATAGGAGGGCCTCTTTATTTGGCATTTTAAGGAAATGCTTAAAGCTTAAGCCAAGTTTGACCAAGCCTAAAAGAGAGGGCAAAAAGGCCTATTCTGAGATTTTTAAAAGTACCATTTGTATATTTTGTATTTGAAAATAAGCTATTTTAACCCATAAGAGAGGTGGGCAACTGATTTCAAAATGTCTTTTTCCAATCTCTCTCCAAAATATACTCTCTCTCACTTAGTTCTCATTAAAAGAAGCACTTTTTAGCTCCCCTGCCAAAAAAGCAGATTTTGCATATTCTCTCACTGCATTCTCTCTCTAAGAGACATTCTATGCTGCATACATTAGACAGAAAGTACAAATCCTCCAAGGTTGTAGATCTACTCTCTCTCCCACTCTCTTCCTTTAATGTCTTTCTCTCTCTCTCTCTCTCTCTCTCTCTCTCTCTCTCTCTCTCTCTCATGCTTCTCCCACTCTAGCTCCAGGTGAGAGCAATGGAAAACTCCATTACCTTTGTGTGCCGCAGCATTTCTCTCTCTAAATCTCTCATGATGAACAATTTGAATTCAAAGGAGATTGAATTGCACTCCCTCTCTTTCTTCCCTCCACAACATAATCCTTTTCTACTATCTCTGAGTACTCTCCACTTTTTCCCTCTATAGCTAGCTTCCCCTACTTGCAGCAGTCACCATTACACATTCTCTCTCTAATTTGCTTGATTAGCTAACATGTCATTCAATCCCCCTCCACTGCAAGACATTACTAATAGGCAAAAACGATATCGATTAAACGCTGATTTGGAGCAGGAGTACGCTATTGTGCGACTTGGCACATCAAATCCCAATGTTGCACATTAGCTATGGGGCATTTCGTGCAAGGCAAGCAACTTATGGTTTGATGGCCACATTTACCCTGGTGATCCAATGATCAATGCACCACTACCCTTTTGTAATGTCACTGAGCTTCTGTGTTTTATTGGAGATGGATGAGACGGACTGTTTGGCTATTGCTGGAGATTGTATTCAGCTTCCTTCAATGAAATGGAAGCAAGTAAACATCTCTTTGCTGTCTATTCATCATTGCAAGAGAAGTCCACAAAAGATCTACAGCAAGTCAGAGAGGAAGCCAACAAGAAGACGAAGTAACTTAACAATGAGATGGCAAATCTCAATCAAAAAGTAAAGCGGCAAAAAGAAGAGCAGGAGCATTGACTAGACAATCATGTTCAACTACAGCACACTTCATGAAATATGCGTAGGTGAATCGATTATCTCACACATGTTCCCCTGGGCTACCACATTCATAAGCGCAAGAGACAAGAAATGTCCTTACTATCCTTAAGTCGTGGAGCTCGAAAGAAACGTGTATGTCAAACTCGGTAAGAATACAGATGCAAGCTTTTGATTTTCTATATTTTCTGCAGGTTGGTGTAACGTTAATTCAATATGCAGGAACTTGGCTCAAATGATGATGGGAATCGATTCTGATGCTCAAACGACA
This sequence comes from Adiantum capillus-veneris, assembly GCF_014529385.1. NCBI lineage: Eukaryota > Viridiplantae > Streptophyta > Polypodiopsida > Polypodiales > Pteridaceae > Adiantum > Adiantum capillus-veneris. The sequence goes on along the minus strand of NC_140960.1, from coordinate 83,844,906 downwards.
AGATGTGCTCTGTTGTAGCATATCATCAAGCCAAAGGAGCTAGTTGAGCTACTGGATGATCCATCCAATGCTAGGATTGCAAACGTTTTGCGGTAGAAGTATTTTATTGAGCTAAAGAGCATTGTGTCGCCTCAAGAGATGATGGAGGTGTGTGACAGTGCAGGAATAAGTTTCAAGGTCTATAAAGATTTGTATAGAAGTGTCACACTCGGTCATCGAACAAAAGGTTTGTTTAGGTTTCTGCCAACGCCTTACAATGTCAGTGTTGCAAAAAAGTGTGTCAATAATGACTTTGCAAGATTGTCGGGTGGATTTCAGTATGTAGAGGATGACGTGCCATTAGAAGACAACAAATCCTTCCGCTACAACGAGTTCAACAATGTGTATGTTGACTTGTTGAAGCTCCAAGAGTCAGTGATAAGATTTTATGGTTTGACACAGGAAGAGTGTGATGGCAAAGTGATATTTGTCATGAAGCTTGATGAGTGCCAGGTTGTTAAAGGTCAACGGCTCGAAAGGGTAAGCATTACATTGATGAACAAGGCCTTGGCGGGTGTCAATGTCAAGCTAAATGCCAATGACAAGGGAAACACGTGTTAAGGTTTTCAGTCAGAGAAGAATATTTGGTGGCTGGCAGCTTTTCATCTCCCACATGAGATACATGAGGCCCTGAAATGATATTTCAATCACACCACAATCGTTGATGTCATTCGGCAACAACAAGAAGGATAGAGATTCCATGTTTAAGATCTTGGAACGTTCCAAGTTGAGTGGCATTTGGCAAGAGACTTGAAAACACTCAAGTGTATGTTAGGGTACAAGCAAGGTGCAATGACCCTCTTCCATGCATTTATTGCTGCCCCACAGTAAAGTCTCAATGGGAACTGAGGGAAAGGGTGCAAAGGTCAACAAGTCAAAAGGTGGTAAGGGTAAGGGTAAGGGTGGCAAAGTTACAATCAACTTTGCGAAAGGTGTACCCACTACAAAAACAGTGAGTAAAGCACTACAATAATGGTTTCAAGGTATCCTCAGTTTTTGTGACCAACAAGTCTCCCGCAATCAAAACATGGACGATCCAAATTGGGATCCTATTCTTCCAATACCACTGATAAATGTGCATGTGTGCATCCTTCATACCCGTCTACCAATTCTTGACAAGTTGCTTATGTTCCATATTAATTATGCTTGGAATATGGAGCCTGCAGAAAGAAAAGAAGAGTGTATACAAGAACTCAAATTTATTCTATTGAGCGTTGGTCTACATGGGGATGTAGTTGAGTTGTCAAAGGACAAGAAGGCGTCTAGAATACAGAGGATCGCCCTAATAATGTATGTATGGGTGGTAGTAAAGCTAGGTATTTGGTTTCAAACTATTCTAACTCGCAGAGTACCAATGAGTTTCAGTTGTGGAAAAAGATGTGTGACATTATCACCTACAAAGGTAACGAAGCAGCCCTAGGAATTAAACGTGCTCGTGTGTGGCAGTCTACTGACGATATTTTTCGTCTTCTCAAAAAGGCAAAGCTAATCGATGACGAGATATCCACCTTAAAGTTTGTAATCAATAGTTTCTCAGTGCAAATGGTGGATGCTTGGGGGGAGACACACATAACACATTACATGCTGTATTGAACAGTTGATTTTTGCAGTTGAAATGCATCTATGTACGAACTAAAGTTTGGTTTTTTTTCAGCACATTCTTTTTGCACATAGTGCATTTTTTCTCGACACCTACGGTTCAATTAGACATCTGGAGCAGCCAAGGAATGGAGCGCTCACACTATCAAGCAAAAGCAGTGTATTTTAAAAATACACGACATGGAGGTGGCAAGAAAAGGAGCAATGCCCTTCACAAGATGTTCAATTGGTTCTACAGAGTGCGGGGAGAGAGAGAAAGAAGACAAGAGAACAAATAAGTTTTAAATGTAGAATTGGGAAAGTGGTTAGCTTGAGGCAATCACAATCATATCATGCTTCAAGTGTAAAAGATTGATTCCGACACTGGTTGGAGACAAGGCGGCGTGATGGGGCAGGCATTGGATGGAAATCTAAAAAAATTCTGACACTAACCATTTCTATTGTAAACATGCATTGTCATTTAAAGTGATTTGTTAAGGCCACAATCAGTAGTCCGATGGGTCAAGTTTGGTCTATTTTGGAGTCTTTTTGGCCTGCCCCAAAGGGGGGAGGCCTTAGAGATGGTTTCCCTTTTTTCTAATGAAAAATGGGAAGTTATTTTGAAAATAGATTAAATTGAAAAATTTAGTGTGAAAATTGACCATCTTTTGAGATGATGAGGTCTTTTAAAGACCAGAGTACGTAGAAGTCATGATTCTCTCCCTCTCTCTCTCTCTCTCTCTCTCTCTCTCTCTCTCTCTCTTTTCTATGATAACTCAACAGCCTCAATCTCGACTCTCGAGGCACACAGAGTGCTCTTCTCTCTCTCTCTCTCTCTCTCTCTCTCTCTCTCTCTCTCTCTCTCTCTCTCTCTCTCTCTCTCTCTCTCTCTCTCTCTCTCTCTCTCTCTCTCTCTCTGGACTCTAGTGAGTCTGGTCTTTTTTTTTGTCTTGATGGAGAGTGGTTTTCTACGTTCTCTGGCCTTAATGGTGGTGTCGCCATTGGCATGGATGCTCTGTCATTTCTTGTCAAAGGAGGAAATAAGCATAAGCTGGGTGCTAATTTTTGTGTCTTTTCATGCCACCGGGCTGCTGTTGCTGTCGCTAGGAGTCCTGGTGGGCAACTGCAAGTGCCATGCGGTGAAGATGGAGTTTGGCGATCAGCAAACACCTGATTGGGCATTGGTGATCGAGAGTCCGACCACCCGTTCCTCCATATATATTGTCTGCAAGGTATGACTTAATTTTTGTTTTGCCAGTCGCCGTCCCACAGACCCAAAGCAATGCATTATTCTGAACATGCCTTGTGCTTATGCATTATTTTGAACATGCCTTGTGCTTATGCTTGCATGAGGAGGCGATGCCACCCGAGAGCAATGTGGAGGCAGTGCCAATGCACAAGCTCTTCAAGCCTATGGCATTTCACGGCAACAGGTAATTGCTGCAAGGCATGACGCCAGCAGTGGGCACTCTCATGCAGCCATGTACAATCTGTTGGGCATGAAATTGGTTGTAAGGGAGAACGTGCCAGAAGCGTCATTAAAGACAAGCGGCCAGGGGGTGCTGTTCCTTTGTTTCCACAACACATGCGTAGACCGGCCTGTGTTTCTCTTTGTGCACTGGGCAAGCAAGTGTCAATTGTGATGTACAAGGCTCACAGTTCTAGACTGACGCGCAACAGGGAGAAATATGTAGGCAATATAAAGCTGCTACTGGAGGTGGGGCATTTAGTGAGAAAGCCAGAGCTGGTGCTGGTGTAGAGAGGACATACTAAACAATGCTGGTGGCGGTGTTACCCAAGATGAGCATGTTCCATGGAATCACAATGCAGGGCTAGAAGGCCTTCGACCGTTACTTTTTTCTCATGAACCCATGCCCACACTATGAGATCTCCTTCTTGCGCATTCAGCTTACGCACAAGCTGATCCATGTCGGTGGAAAGTCTACCTACGAGGTGGCCAACTACATTCAAAAGATGCTAGCTACCAAGCTGGGCTTCCAGTGCCGTTGCACTTGCACTTGCACCTTCACCCTCCGCGACAAGCGTATTCTATTATCATTGAATCTGGCCATGGCTTCCTCACGTAATGAATTATGAATGACTCTCTCGCAAGCCTTGTGATTTTATCACTTGTTAATTTTAGTTTTTAATTTTATTTTTTAAACTTTAAGTACTATATAAGTCAAAACTCACAACTTAAAGTTCATTTCTTATTTGCACATTTTAGAAGATCCTCTTGTGCCCAAACATACACACACTCATATCTTGCGCAACATGGACGATACACAAGAGCACACCACTACGCACAACAATGACACCACCACCACTGACACCATTGAAAATCCATAGCCTGTACCTCATACAGAATCCACATCCTCAACCAAAGTGGATAACCCAACACAGCAACCCACACTAAACACCCAACCGCTCCCCCAACCTTCAAATCCAGAGGATCAGAACACCATGCGGCAGATTTTTGGTGATCTCCAGCCACTACATCATGCCAATCGCACACCTCTGTCGGATCTCCTACCAATCGCATCTCTAAACAGACCCACACAAGAAACAAGAGCAAGTGAAGAGGAATATCGGGGTCCATTTCTTAATGAGGAGCACTCACCTATTGTTGTCACAGGACCTGAAGCTCAAGCAATGGTGGCACCTAGAGCTCAAGAAATCACGACAACTACACCTGAAAATTCCCCTCACGGATCAAACAAAGGGTGATCAAAGTAATACCAGGTGATCATGTTTCAGATGGTGCAGTTGTTCCAAGATGGCGTTTCATGTATGGTGCATGCTAAGCGAGTTACATTGAAAATGTAAAGGCTTACCCCAACACACATAGGTACCCATGTGTTACTGCTCCCATACCCTACGTGAAGTAGAGTTCAATGATGAGATGTTTGAGGACACATATCTAGCTTATAGCTTATCAAGCTCCACACACATGCAAAATCTTAGATACCAAAAATGGCTAAAATGATGTCTTCATTAAAGGCAAAATGGCTAAAACAACATCTCTGATGAAATGCATAAGTTAAAGACGCCTCACAACATTGCCTTTCGGATGAGTCACGAAAGTGTAAAATGTGCATTTCTGTTTAGCAATTAGTGCGGTTAGACAACCCATTGCCTTCTAGCCTAATGTTGCTATTTAGAGGACCAAGTACAACCAACATGTAGAGAACCAAAGGCATTGCCCTTCTAGCCTGATGTTGCTATTTATCAATGCTTTCAACATTTGTTGCTACTCCCTCTCTAGTGATAGAGCCAAAATGGGAACTTTTACATCTGAATTCTCATGGAATTTAATTCATTATTCAAACTATAGTTGCTTATACATCGTCCATTTAAGCTTGTGTGCGCATACATGGGAGGTAGCTAGCATAAAGAAATTGGCTCTATGAAAAGAGTGGCGGGCATGAGCGTGGGTGACCTCGGCACCCTACCCATGCTTGGGCGGGAGTTGAGCTACTGTCAATAAGCTCAAAAGGAAGCCCCCAACCAATATGCTATGCATCTCTACAGACAAGGGTGCGAGGTATTTAATATATAATTTTTTGGTGCATAAAGCATGTCTTCCTAGCCCCAAAAGGGATGGGTGCACACAATTTTGTGTATATAGAGTGTAACTATAAGTGGCCTATTTTCATTCATTTTTGGTTGTTGAAGAAACACCCAAATGATTATGAACTCACGATGTAGTGGCCCTTGACAACTTCATTCCCAAATCCTAGAATGGTAGGTCATTCATTATGTCATACTTGAGCCTTGGGAGACATTTGCAATTACAAACTGCTAAAGCTCGAGGTGCGCTTTTGATGAGGCATAGAGCAAGAGAACTTTTGAAGTTGTAGGAACAATCCAAGAGACCTCAAAGATTGATCCGACAAGGTTTGAACTCAAGAGCTATTACTATACAAAGGGAACTCTAGTAACCAATCTACCACATCGGGGTGATAGAAAGTTTATTCAAGTTCCTTCTTCTTATTCACACACGCACACATGCACACACACACACACCCCACCATGAGAAGAGAAAGGCTATTCGAGCTTCTTCTTCTTATATCCCCCCGCCCCACCCACACACACACACACACACACACACACACACACACACACACACACACACACACACACACACACACACACAACAAACACACACTTATGAGAAGAGAGAGGTTATTCAAGTTTCCTCTTCTTATCCCCCCCCCCCCCCCCCCAAACATACACACACACACACACACACACACACTTTTGTGAGAAGACAAAGGTTATTTTGAGTTTTTTTTTTTTTTTTTTTTTTGCAATATGATACTTCATATCATCTAATTTTTCGGGATTGCGTCCACACTCGCATGTCGTAGGGGCTGAACCATAGCGGGCACACTTAAAACCCCTCATCTTTACCACTAGGCCAACTCCCCTTGACACAAATTTCTTCCCTCTCTCTCTCTCTCTCTCACACACACACACACACACACACACACACACACACACACACACACACACACACACACACACACACATGCACACAAGAGAAGAGAACCTTTGACTTTGTAGGAACAATCCCAAGAGGCCGTAAAAGATCATTGGGAACATCCTTAAACTCAAGATGTATTACTCAAATAGCGCCCAATGGCCCTCCTCTCTATTTGACACACCCACCCTTGATCCCCAATATTGAAGGGAACAAGGGTGGGGGTGTGTTTGATCATTATGGGAGAAATCGGGCCGTCAAATCAGATGCACATGTAGTAAATTCAGGAAATTTAATGAATTCAAGGCACACAATGTAAATTCGGGCACAAGCCCCTCCTCACCCACCCTGAGACTTGAACCCATGACACCTCACTTGGCAGCCCGATACCCTAACCACTCACCCATGAGTGCTTCTTGAAAATAATGGAAGTCCGCATGGTTTTGTAAATGCAGGAAAACTGCAAATTTGAGAGATTTGGTAAACTGAGGTGCTCATGTGACATTTGTAAACTCGGGTCTCGAGACCACTGGCCCCACCCACCCTTGATCCACTCAATATTGGTGGTGTGTCTATCCTCTGGAGTGTGGTGGGAAAGCCGTCTTTATCTGAGAGTACTATCCCCAAAGCTTTTCTATCATGCTTGTTGGTGCTATGGAGGGCAACATAAACCTGGGACGTAAGTGGATGTCTGCAACCAAGTGTACTATAGAGTGGAAAACTGGGAGTATCACAACACAGAAACCAACTCTGAGCCCTGCCACTCAAGCGAAAGTCCATGAGTTATCGCCTCCTAAGGGAACACATAACATAACATTGCATATCCAAGAGGTTGAAACATCTGTACCTATAGCACAACCCTCTAGAGCTTCAACTTTCGTGGCTGAAAAAGGAAATACATAATAGAACATTGCATATCCAAGAGGTTGAAACATATGTACCTATAGCACATCCCTCTAGAGCTTCAATTTTCGTGGCTGAAACAAAGGATGAGGCACGCAGGAATCATCATGATTTGATAGAGGAAACATACAAATGGGTCCCTAAAGCTTCGTTAGACAACAATTTTCGATGCTCAATCTGGTTCAAAATAGAAGCCTCATAAGAGACGCCCTACTCACCCCAAGAAATATAAGAAAACATTGCGTTGGATTCCTAAACGACTAATAGAAGCCCATGGCTACTATGACGAAAATGATCAAATCTAGGTGCCTAAATGTAAATTGTGTTCTTTCCAGTCACCTAGAGATCCATGTGAGTTAAATCTTGTAACTATGAAGCTGATATGAAGATTGTGGAAAGACAAAAATCATGGAATACTGCACACATGTTCCAGAGCTAGTTTGAGTACCAAAGCGAGAACAATTTGTATCACCTAGCTCGGGAATAGGGAAGTCAAATGAAGCTTCTTGCTCTTCATGTAGTTCATCCATAGAAATACGAACTTCTACACAATCTCCACCTACCACTGTAATTATCCAAAAAAACAAGAAAGAATTAGCACCTCCCATTGTGAATTCATCACCTAAAGCAGCGTTGCAGGTAAGATCATGAGTGAGTAACTTACCACCCTTGCAATTTGATGAAGCGTTTAGGGTGGCGAAAAACTATTGGTCAAAGTCTTCACCCATTACAACTTGGAACAAGTGGTTTCAAAAGGTGATGACATCTTCCAAAAGTATGATCTACCTAAGGAAGGGGGGAGGGATGTTTACTGGCATCCATCATTTTCTTGCTTCCCTCTTAACCTTCCTCCCTGACCTCTTAACCTTCCAGTCTTAGGGAATGTATATATATAGCCCTATACTAAAGAAAAAAAAAGAGTAAAAGAGCAAGAGCCACCAAACAAAAAGCTAGAAACGTACAAGATCTGGTCCATAAAGCAAAACTCATAATGACACATTATGCACAATGACACAACCCTTATGATATTTGCAAACTAACCAAAGTCTATCGGTGTGTACAAATATAGTTAGTACACCAGAGTCATCCATTCCTACCTTAGGTGAGAGGTACTCTCTTTACTTTTCTCAAGTGTTTCACATGGTCTACCCTATGCTTACCTCTGAATGGGAATTGGTAGATACACTAGAGTGTGAGATTTTTTAAAAGGAATTAGACTGGATGATATATCTCTTGCAACAACTGATCCCTACTCAATAGAGAACATCTCTCCAATTGCACAAGCTTATTCTTTTGAGCAAGATGAATATCTACGCTTAGTGACATTCTTAGTGAACCTATGTGCATCTGATGATGAGGAAGATTTACATGATGTACAGATGGGACACATAGTCTCACTAAGGATTACTTTATTTATCTTGATGATGATTATGACAGAGGTTTAGCCTTAGGGCTACCAGCCAATCTATACAATATCTTATTTCTTTGACTCTATAGGGTGGTGCAATAGATAGACTAGGGTTCTTTACATTGTTTTGATTCTGTTCAATAAGGGTTAGTGCTCTTCTCATTGATGTGCCTCCTAGAGGTTTTTCCTATTGTTTTCTAGTGTGTACATGAATGTAATGGGTAGCTTGGCTTTTGAACATTAGGCAATCTTTTTTCAGTTCACTCATAAAATCGAGCATGATCATTATCATTGCTTGTTGTCTTTTCTAGCATCCATGTTGTTTGATTTAATCGTTATTGGCAGCAAAGTATTCAACACATTTACTTAGTATTAGACATTAAATTCGATATAATTTTATGTCATAGTTCCTTGTTTAGGTTTATTAATCAATCATGGAAGTGTATTAAATCGAAGGATGCTAGCTAAGCCATCTGCTATAAGAATAATTGGGAAAATTTTGAACTGAGAGATTGGATTCTCCAGAGCAAGGGAAAAGCTTTGTGAGTGACAGGGTGATGGATAAAGGTACAGTCTTATCCATACGGAAACATATGGCGTATAGTATTGAGTGAACATCCGAAGGGAGCTGCTATTAGATTGAAGGAAGCTCTGCTTCGATTAAATTGAATAAAACCGCCCATTTGCAATGCATTTATTAAGCCTTGCTTTGGACTGAAGGGAGCTGCTCTTAAACTGAGTGAAGCTCTGCTTCGATTAAATTGAGGGCACGGCACCGAGTTTATCTCAAAGATTGTTTATCAACAGTAACATGGCTGGGTATTCATAACTTTTTCTTGCGTGAAACCACTTGCTCTGCTTTAGGTCGCTTCATAACTTAACTATGAGAGATTATCTGTCAAAGAGCAAAGCTAGCTAATGGAGCTTAAAGACCTTAGGGTTAGCTTCATTAAAGACCTCCAAAAGGTTAGCGTTAAAATAATTCTAGCTAAGCTAGTTTGATCAAGGTAGAGCGTTGGAGATCTTCTCTTAATACCATAGGAGATGCCTTCTTAATTTTCAATGGTTACTTTAGGCTCTTAATCCGATGTTATGAAGCATTGTGTACAATGTGCTAATGCTTTTTAGTGGGCTTAATCCCTTTTGACCTTTAGCTTAAGTATTATAAAGGGAGTTTATCTAATGTGACGAGCTTGGGGAGGGTGACAATGTTAAAATGACCCCCCCCCCCGATTTACATAGTTAAAATACAATGAAAGAAAAAGCCACTTAAAAGAGAAGAAGAAGAAGAAAGAAAAAAGAAAACAAAAAGAGTCCAGAAGATCAATTAAGGCTCTACATGGCAACAAAGTAAATATTATAAACACTTTGGGGTCAAACAAAGGGAATAATTCAGGCGATGATTTCATGTGTGATTTCTTTTATCGTACCTTAACTAGACAGTCTTTTAGGTATAGCCTCTAGTCAGTGTGTGACATGAAACACTCCGTTTTCGCGATCAAACGCCTTAATCGACTATAGAGAATTGAGAAGCTTGCCCATGGCATTAATAGTTGATCTTTAGTGTCTATTGACGTTTAAATTAGCGACCCTAAACTTTTTGATTCGTTGACCTTTACATGTGCTTATGAGTTTAATTATATTGCATTTAATATTTACTGCTCAACAAATTGCTTAATATTTTATTGCAATCATTTTGTGTGCTTATTCACTGCATATGGTTTATAATTATCCATGTTCTTATGAGAATGCAGTTATTGTGCCATTTTTGGTTGATTTTGCAGTGTTCGAGTGAAGCTAAAGAGTCGAGCTCTTGCAGAGGACAAGTGCAACATCTTGTAGAATTAAACTTCTTGATTGAGAGCACATCCATGGGCCACTACTCTCATCAAGATGTTTAACTACTACAAAACCCATACGAGTGGACCCACCAATTTTCTACTTTTCAAATATACCTCCCTAAATTCCGAGGACAAAATTTACATTAGGAAGGGGGGCATGTTACTTTTGTTCATTCTTGTTATTGTTATTTGTATTGAGTTATGGGCCGGGATTGTCGGCTCCACAGGTGTATTCATGGATGATCGTTGATAATAGGTGCACGCCACATTTAGGGGGGAGAGAGAGAGAGAGAGAGAGAGAGAGAGAGAGCATATTGACTGTCGGCCAAGTGTGGGTGTCCATATATGAATGGGAAGACTCACATAAGTGGTTAATAACCCTAAATTTTGCTCATTCTCGAATGTGTAGTTTTGCTTGCTCTCTTTCTTTCCCCTCATGTGCAATCTCTTGCTGTGTGTGTGTGTGTGTGTGTGTGTGTGTGTGTGTGTGTGTGTGTGAGAGAGAGAGAGAGAGAGAGAGAGAGAGAGAGAGAGAGAGAGAGCAAGATACGGCAATGGCGAGGCGGTTGAGCAAAGGCGATGAGCTTCCTCTTCACGGCGGCGTGAGTTTCTTGCATCAACAGCTACACAGAGGTGAGCGACACACCTGCTTGCGTCCGTGAGCTTCCCAACACACATGTTGTGTGTTTGCATCCTTAGGGACTCACACATGGCGCACAGCAAATCCCCTGCGACCAAACAAGAGGTCCGCATTGGAGTTGTGAAGAAAGTGAGGGGTCTTGTAGGTGGGGTTGTTGAGCTCCACCATGGTGCTACAGGGAGAGAGGGGGTGACCTTCTCTGTATGGGGTGAACAAGCAACAAACTATCTAGCGAGGAAGATGATATAGGGGCGGGCAAAAGAACATGCACCTGTTGGGTGGAAGGACACGTTGGCATCTCTCTCTCTCTCTCCTGTGTTGCTTGGGTCATCGAGTGCACTACAAGGCTCATCAGTTCCATCCCATGTCCACACACACACACAGCCCCTGGTGCATTGCACATGCCAAACAACAACAGAGAGATCAGACCCTCAACTATCATTGTGCTGAAGACGGTCACCTCGTTCTAGTCGCCCTGGCAGCACTGGCCCTCCTGCATCGTGCTTTTGTAGCTTTGCTGGGCAGTTGGTCTTCTCTCTCTCTCTCTCTCTCACGTTGTCGCCGGGTTGCAGAGCTCACTTGCCGGAGGAAGCTCCTTCTGCCACGTGTTTGGGGGAGGGGTCGGAATCCCTTCCCCCATTATAGATAGTAAAGATAAAGAGTAAAGATATAGATATAGATTTTCGTAGTGGTGAGACCCGGCTCTAAAAGCACTGCTCGCACGACCGCGCTACCCTATAGGCTACACTCTCGAGTCTCACCTTTTTTGGCAGGACGCCGGCGGTTAAGAATCCTACCAGACATATTGCTTTTTCCACTGCTGGGAGGAATCTCCTATCCAGGTCAGGCAGCTTCCGTCACTCATGTTCGTAGGCTTTGAGTAAACATCTGCAAGAGGCCTCGCTAGTTTCGGATCTTCAGCACCGAGCACGCCATGGCTATGGCCACCTGCCGGCTCCTGAAGCAGCGTCGCGCGCTCCTCTTTGCCAGGAGCCTCCATGCTGCTTTGATCACTCCTCGTCTCTCTAGGTCCATATCACTGCTCTCAGAGTTCCGAGAAGAGAAGGACACATTCGGACCCATCAAAGTTCCTGCAGATAAGTAAGTGCTTGGGCATCTGCTTTGTCTGTATCGTCTGTTGTTGCATTTGTGTACAAGCGACAACAATGTAATCAGGTGGGCATAGAAGTACTTTAGGTCGAATACAATTCACATGCGAGTCATCATCATAAGGGGGAGTTTGAGTGCATTTTAACGTAAGAATGTTTGTGTCACACACAAGTTTCATTCTGCATGCGAGCTAGTACGCTTTCAGTAATACAAAAGACTTGGGGAGAAAGCGTGCCAAACAGGTCAGTCTTATTGCTTGAAAGGATGTATCAAGTAGAGAAATGCTCAAGATGACTTTGAGAACAAGTCAATTGAAATTTTCGAAAGCTAGAACTATGAATGGTTTATAGTTGAAGGATAAGCTTAGGAAGAAGACGGTACCTTCTCTTATGATTTTTTATTGGATGTGAAGCTGAAGGAATGACCTGAAGATTATCTTCAAAATTATAGTTGAATTTTGAACTAGATTCATTGTATTGGTGAACAGTTTAGTAAATGAAAAATTTGGGAAAGAACTCGTTTACATTCCTTTATTTGGTTCCTTCTTCTTGGAGTGCCCTTGTATAAAATATTGAGAGGGTCCTGAAATTGAAAGGAGATAGAGAGAAGAGGCGACCATTTGACATTGTGATGGGGTTCCAATCAACCCTCTCTAGCCCCGCCACTCCACTACCATAGTGGTCTTTGCTATGCCTTCACCTATGTGGGGAACTGTAGGCGTTGTAGTCCATGAATAGATGACAGGAGAGAGTGCTGACATAAGAGATTGTATGGATGCTGTCTGTTGACGTGACACAATTGTACGGATGCCGCCTGTTGACGTGGTGGCGGAAACTGCACGAGCTTTGGCTGTTGATGAGGAGGGATTTTTTACATAGATGCTTGTATGGGCCATTTTCACAAGTTGCTTTTATGTATAAGACGCTTTTAACATTTCTTTTGGAACTTTTGCTTTTAGCAACAAGAGCTATACAAGAAGGGCCATAGTGCTAGCATAGTTGTAGTCCAGATTTTGAGAGTAGTCTCTCCAAGTAGAGAGCAGTTCTACTTTGCTCGATTAATACAATAAAGAAATACCGCTAGGGTGTCTACTGTAGGGGCCAATTATCTGTGAGAGGTCCGCTGCCTCTCACGTCTCTCTTGCGGTATTGTTTTGGATTAGTGTTTCGGAGTTTAAAATGGTGCCTCAAGTTTGTTTGGCGCAAAGCCCCTTAGTGCCACTTGCAAACGTAGTGCTAGCCGGTCACATTAGTATTAGAGCTGATCACTTCTCTCTTTCTTTCAGGAAGCGATTATTTTAACAATATAGACTCTAGAGCTAGGGTCAAACTTTACAACACCCGAAGTTAACCGTTAATTAGAACCACCAAAACATAGAATATTCTACTTCGAATTCTATGGCTCAAGAATATTTGGTCTGTTTGTATTCTTTGCTCTTCATAGGTTTGTAGTAGTATTCATTTTTCGATTTCGTATTTAGCTTACTTGAGGACTTAAGAATGTGTTCCTTTAGAAGTTGTCGTGTGAAGTTGGATTTCTAGGTTTAAGTTTTTAAGATGTCTTATTCTTTTTTGCTTAAAGTTGAGTACTTGTTTTAAGCCAAGTAAGTTGCATCTACTTATTTTACACATGCCTTTAACATTTTTAAGTTAATAATGTTTTGTTTTATCTAGTTTTGTTTCGTAGCAAACTAAGTGATTTTGTTTGTTTGTTTGTTTTTGTTTTTCTTTTCTTTTCTTGTGTCCCTTGCTTTTATAGTTTTATGAGTGCTTTATTCCCTCTTGTAATTCGTGAGTTCAGACTATTCTGAACTTATGAAGGTATATTGAGTTATCTTGTACTCCACAATGACAATAGATTGTTCCTTTCATTTTCCTAGCGCAAGTTCCACCTATCTCCTTTGTCTCTTTGACTTTCCAGATTCCATTATATGCCATGCTGGATGTAACAGACTTGGACACTCCAAGTCAAGAATTAATCACAACAGCACCAAATAATCACTTCAAAACAGTTCACAGTTCACAATAGATTTGCATTGGCTCGGCGGAGTTCCGTGCCTAGAGATATTGGCCCCAAAGACTGGGGCCCCTTTCGGTATTTCTTTATGTATTAATCAGTGTTCAAAGTACAAGAGTGGATCGGGTCTCACTCTCAGACTCTGCATCCAGATGCTCTGCAGAGTGGGAGCCCAAACCACTTATTTAATGTTTACAAGGGATGCCAAAAGCAGAGCCCCGAAAAGCTTCAAATCAAAAGCCTAAATGAAAGCAAAGGTTCTCTCCTCTCTCAAACTCTCTTGAGTTTTTAAAATAAAGCAAGGGATTCTCTCTCTTTCTATCTCAATTTGCGTAGAGCAAAAAGATGCTTTTCTTAGCGCAACATCCAGAAAGTTCCGTAGGGTGCCACGTCATCATGTCAACGCTTTTTCCGGGATTCAGCCTGCTGCCCTTTTAGGGTTAGGGTTAGGGTTTTCGCTGTTTTTAGGGTTTTTGACAGATTTTAGGGTTTGCAGGTTTTACGGTTAGGGTTTCCAAAATTAGGGTTTTCAGCAACAGTCAAGGTTAGGGTTTCCCGCATGCTCTCGGGCACACACGTCATCACTTTGTGACATACCCTCCTCTTGAAAGCATTGTAATCGCCCTCGATTACGCCTGCAAAATAGACAGAGGCCATAAACCGTCTTAGCAGACGCTGACTGTTAGTACCTATGTACTAGGAACACACATCTAGCACATGTACCAATCGACAGTCGCATCACATGACATCACAGGACATCACTAGAGATCACATGACATTTAACATTCATTCAGATTTTAGACCATGATTTATCGGCAATGTAGCTAGCAATCGCATCTAAATCCAATCAGGACCTCATGGATGTCCGATTGACTAACCCCTATTGCAACCATGTCTATACGAGATCAATCAGACCAAAATGCTGCAGTCATTTCGTCTATTAGTTCCTGCACTTAAAAGAAGTCAAGAATAAATCAGTATCATAATCAAGAATTCCATTTCATAAAGTCATACAACAAAATATTGTGAGCTTTCAGTATCCCTGAAGCTCGAAGAGACATCAGTGACTCTAGTATCTAAATCAAGGCATCTGTGGACAAAGGAGCGGAGTGATTCCCCTCTTGTGCATCCCATTGCACCAGATCTCCGGCCAAGCTGAATTCTGGGTTCCATTTGGAGTAGACTATGCTAAACCAAAAGCCTCGAGGTAAAGTTTCACAATCTGAGGAGTATCTGCTAGGTTCTCCTCCTCCATCCACTTCGCATCCAATGCAGGATAGTTATTGAACTTAACCAAGAACCGCCTTTGGACTTTACCTTTATTCTTCGTATCCTTATGTGCCAAAATCTGTTCAGGAACAAGGATCTCCTCGTTTTCTTCCACTTCGGGTTGCTCATCAGGCTCCCCATCATCAGACACATCACCTTTAAAAGGTTTCAAGAGACTCACATGAAATGCATTGTGAATCCTCCAAGTATCAGGCAGTTTCAGTTGGAAGGAGACATCATTTATCTTTTCAAAGATCTGGAAAGGTCCGTAGTATCGCATACTAAGCTTTGGAAAAAGCCTCTCCTTTCCCTTTTTCTTTCTCAGGCGTGCCTTCTCAAAACGTAAGAGCACCCAATCATCCTCCTTCAATTTCAAGTCGCGACGATGGCGATCCGCTGCCTTTTTCTGTCGTTCTTGAGATTTCTGCAAAGTCTCGCGAACCTTGTCAAAAGCCGTATCTAAGTCTTGTGTATATTCATCCGCTTCAAAATTCTTATCTTTCGTGCTTAGGAAGGGTGAAACCTTCGCAGCACCTTCAACAATCTCAAATGGCGCCTTCCCCGTCGAAGAGTGTATCGTGTTATTGTAGACAAATTCCACCAAAGGTAGGTACTTTTCCCATTGAGTCTTCTAATCCGATATATAAGACTTCAATAAATCTAAAACCACTGAATTGGCAATCTGCGGGTAGGACGATGACGAGAACTGCAACCGCGTACCAATGTTCTCCCAAATTGCCTTCCAGAACAAACTCGTAAATCTGGGGTCCCTGTCGGAGACAATCGTCTGAGGCATGCCATGTAATCTGAAGATCTGGGCCACAAACAGTCTCGCTAAGTGATCCGGCTTGACTGTTTTCTTCACTGGAATGAAATGAGCCTGCTTGCTAAATCTGTCAATAACAGTGCAGATACCATCGTGACCACTTTGTGTTCTCGGGAGATAAAAAATGAAATCCATTGCAATACTTTCCTAGGGGCGGGTGGGTATGGGCAAAGGCTGTAACAATCCCTGGGCTTTATGCATGTCAAACTTGACCTTTTGGCATACTAAGCAATTGCGCATTAACTCTTCCACATCCTTTTTGAGTCTCGGCCAAAAGAAGTATCTCTCTACCCCTTTCATGGTGGTAGCAATGCCGCGGTGACCCGTAAAAGGTGGACAGTGGCATTCAGTCATAACCTTTTTCCTCAACGGCTGTGTAACGCACAACATGGTTTTTCTCATTAAGTAGCTATCCGAATGGAATATCCCGCTACTGTCTCCCCATCCCGTATCCGTGTAAAAACGTCTGTAAAATCTGTATCTGTGGCATATTGGTCGACTATATCCTCGAAGCTCTTATGATGTATCGCGGAAATAGCCAGAACCAACGGCTTTCGAGACAAAGCATCTGCCACCACATTCTTCTGTCCCTGCACATGGACAATCTGGAAGTGAAACTGTGACAAGATGCTCACCCACCGCATTTGCTTTTCCGAAAGCTACTTCTGTGACAAGAAGTAGCGCAAACTCTGATGGTCTGTAAAGACAGTAAAATCCGCTCCGAGTAGGTAATGCCGCCACTGAGTAAGAGCATGGATAACCACCAAAAGCTCTTTCTTATAAATTTGTGCTGTCATTTCCAGCCTTGAGAACAATCGGCTCTCGTAAGCAATGACATGGCCTTCTTGCATTAAGACCGCACCTAGACTACGACCACAAGCATCACAATATACTTCAAATGACTTCTGCAAGTCCGGCAAAGTCAAAACTGGTCCCGTAGTCAATTTCTCTTTCAATGTCTGAAAGGCAGTCACCTCTGTGGGTCCCCATGAGAAAGGGACTCCTTTCTGTGTCAAGATATGCAAAGGGGAAGCAACCTTTGGAAACTTTCGAATGAACTGCCTGTAGTACGAACACAGTCCCAAGAAGCTTCTAACTTCATGGACATTCTTCAAATCGGGCCAATCACGGATAGTCTCTATCTTGGCCGGATCCATTTGCACTCCTGCTGCTGAGACAATGTGTCCCAAAAAGTGTATCTCTGGTAGGAAAAATTCACCTTTCTTTGCATTAATCATTAACTTGTGATCTCGTAATGCTTGAAAGACCTGAAGCAGATGATCTCTGTGTTCTGCCTCATTCTTGGAGAAAACAATGATATCGTCAAAGAAAGTGCCAACAAATAGCTTGTACTCTCGAAACATCCTGTCCATCATCCGGTTAAATGTCGCAGGAGCATTGGTTAAGCCAAAAGGCATCACCAAAACCTCAAATAACCCAAAAGTTGTACGAAAAGCTGTCTTGTAGACGTCTCCCGGCGCGATTCTGATCTGATGATATCCACTCTTCAAATCAATCCTGCTAAAGCACGAGGATCCCTGTAATCTGTCGAGTATATCATCGATCCTAGAATCGGAAATCTGTTCTTGATGGTGATTTTGTTGAGAGCTCTATAATCGATGCACATTCTCCAAGATCCGTCTTTCTTCAAAACCAACAACACTGGAGAGCAATACGGTGAAGTACTAGGCTGGACAAGACCCTTTTCCAAGAGGTCGTTCACTTGGTTCATAATCTCTTCATGCTGTGCTCGGCTCATACGGTAAGGTGGCCGGTTCGGTGGTGTGCTTCCAGGTATCAGATCAATGGTATGATCTTCAGGACGAGAAGGTGGTAACTCGCCTGGTAGGCCCTCTGAGAAGCAATTGGCGTGAGAGTGGGGAAAATCTTGGCGTTCTTTATCAAGTTTAGACATATTTGTCCTATCCTTATGAGTCAGTTCTTTCATGAAGGTCGAGTAAACAAACAGACTGGATTTCATTAATTTAGAAATGGAGTTCTGCCCTTCTCTGTAGTCAATGTCGCTTTCCTCGCCCGATAATTGACCACGGCGTTGTTCTTGTGGTACCAGGGAATCCCTAAGAGAACATCACAACCTTCCAAAGGCATTATGAAAAAGTCCTCATGCCCCAAATACCCCTGACAAAGCAACCGAAGTTTGCCAATGACAGGTGTAATGGCTACGTCCCTGCCGGGTGTCACTAGAACAGCCTCTGCAAGTGGTCCCATGTGATCTCGAGCCGCGCCGCCAATTCCGGTGAAATGAAGTTGGCCTTGGCTCCTCCATCAAAGAAGATCAGGGCCTCTTGATCTTTCACTTTGCCCCAAGCTCTGCAAAGTTCTGTACTCTCGTCCATGGTGTTGGGATCGGTACCCACACAATCTGGAACCAGTCCTGTTTTCATCTTGCCTTTTCTTCCACGTTCCTCAGCTGCTCTCGAACTCTCAGGCCTGTTGTCGTCCTTGTCATTGTGTTCTTTCTGTGCCTTTTTAGGGCACTTCGCGGAGATATGTCCATGTTCCCCGCATCCAAAGCACTTCCCCTCCTTGATGAAGCGAGGTCTCTCCTGAGGAGTAAGCTTGGGTCGTGCATCCTTCTTTTCTGAATTGCTCTTTCTGTTCTACTTTCATTCGCTGAAGTCTGTTCGGCTCATTGTGTCATGACCTGATCGGTGGGGTAGGTCAGACTGCCAGAGTGAATGGCAAAGCCCCGTTTCGCATGACTCATCAACTCCTGAATAGAAGCTGATTTCTGTTCCAAGTAGTGATCTCGGATCTATATGGGTAGACCCAAGGTGAACCGCTCAATGTGTTCTTTGAACGAGATCTTCTTGAATGAAGAGGCGGGTAGAAAAGAGCTCCAGAATCTCTCACAGTAAGCATCCACTATATCTCTCTTGGTCATCCGAAGGTGGTTCCAAGCAGCTCGTATATCGCATTCATACTCTTGCATCAGCCAAGAAGAAATAAAAAGCTTCTTAAATTTCAGCCATTTAACTGGCGCAGTCTTGTTTAAAAGAAGTGCGGACCACCAAGTTCAAGCATTCCCCTTAAAATAAGAGGCAGCTCTCCGAATCTTGGAGTGCTCTTAGTAGCGTCCTCCCGCGAAAGCGATGTCAAACTGCTGTATAGAAAAAGCCTTCGAAGCATCTTTATATCCTGAAAAAGTGTCAAATTTGATCGACTGTCCACCTTCCTTAAACTCTCGAACTTTCTTGCTTTTATCTTCCAGAAAGTCGTACTGGTTGGCTTTATAAAAATTCTTCTTGTTCGCATAAAAGTCGCCGTCATTAGAGTCTAAAATGTCTGTAGACGAGTCCTCTGTAGAACTGTCACTCAACTGGGCGAGATTTAGACTTCTTTGCCTTTTTCTTGCCCTTTCCGAAGCGTTGTTTCTTGCTTCGCTTTTTGCCTTTTCTGTCTTCTTCGCTTGAATCTGAAGAGCTAGAAGAACTGTCAGAAGAAGAAGAACTGGGTACTCCTTCAAATCGAACACGCTTCTTTTGTTTCTTTGCCTTATCAAATGTCGACTGACGACCCAAAGAACCCGGGAAGTCAGTGCCTTTCTTCTTCTCTTTGCCATGCTTTTTGGCTGTCACAAGGCGGGCACCACGTGCCAATAGAAAAGAATAGACTGAACAACTTTAAGCACTTCAAATAACAATTGAAAGAGAGAGACGACACGCGACATGGAGTGGCGGAATTCCACCCCAGAAAGTATTGGCCCCAAACCTTGGTGCACCTTTCGGTATTTCTTTATATTGCATCAACACAGTACAAGCCGGTACTCCAGACTCTGCACCTTCTCCTGGAAGCATGCCAAAGAATGAGCCCTAACCTCATATTTAAAGGCCCTTGGCCTAAAAAGCAATTACAGTGAAAAGCCTTCAAGCTTAAAAGCATTTGGTCCAAAAGCAAAGCCAAAAAGCTGCCAGCGTAAATCACGGAAATCTGTATAGCCTGCCACGTCATCAGCTAGCGCAATTTTCGGAAATCTCCTTGCTGCCCTTAGGGTTAGGGTTAGGGTTTCTGCAGTTTTAGGGTTTGGGTTTCCAGAATTAGGGTTTGCAGGTTTTAGGGTTAGGGTTTCCAGAATTAGGGTTTCAGCAGTTAGGGTTTTTGGCAGAAATTAGGGTTAGGGTTTCTGCTCTCGAGCAACCACGTCATCACTTTGTGACAGTTTAGGCCCCTCGGCCACATCTGTAAGTTGGCTCCATTCTTTAGGCTTTGACACGTCAGCAGTTTGTTACATCTCCCCTTCTTGAAAGAGAGTAATCGTCCGCGATTACAACATATCTGCAAAACAACTCAAGTTAGCTCAAAAATTTCTGAGGGACATTCCGAGGGACAATCAGTTTGCTCTTTTTATTAAGGAGTTAGCTTCTCCTTTCTGCTCTTTTGATCAAGGAGTTAGCTTCTCCTCTCGGCTGTTTTGATCAAGGAGTTAGCTTCTCCTTTCGTCCAGATCGGAACTCTTGATATTCCGGCGTAGTAAAATTAACCATCACACCCAGACCGTATTGATCTTCCACGGGTGTCTTGATGCACTAAAATTACATACCCAGGCAATCTCATCCAATTAGGAATATTGAGTAATTGGCACATCACAATGCAACACAAATGCTTACATATGCATGTTACAAGACACAACAAACAGCACCGTTGAGCACTCCCCCGAGACAAACGGTCTGCGGTATGAAGCTACTCAACGACTACCTCGTCGCTCCCTCCGCAAATAACTAAAAAGGTCCGGGCCATGAGCTCAGAGGACTGTACAACCAAACGCTCCCCAGACCGCAGCTTGGGTCGCTCGGATGTTCAAGCATACAACCAAACGCTCCCTAGGCATCGGCCTGCGTCGTTCGGAGATTTTCTAGCATACAACGGAACTCTCCCTAGGCATCGGCCTGTGTCGTTCCGAGGTTTTCAAACATACAACGGACGCTCCCCAGGCATCGGCCTACGTCGTTCCGAGGTTTTCAAACATGCAACGGAACGCTCCCTGGGCAGCGGCCTGCGTCATTTCGAGGTCAAACAATACCAAAACAATATTTCTCACTTCTCTAACCGGGAGTAAAATCACCAATCATTGAAACCAGTATTGAAACAAGAGTCAAACATTTCAAATCGGCACCAAGACAGGTTCAAAACAGATACCATCCATTTCAAACAAATTTCAAACAGGATCACCAAACAAGTTCTCAAACAGATTTCAAACTTGAAAAAAGCAATCTCAACATTTGTCGAGCTCGTAAAGTCGACTGACTTTCCATCCTGAAACCTGCACCAAAAATTAGGGTTAGGTTCCTTCCATGAGGTCGTAGCGGAGCACAACATGGTCCATCAGCTCTTGGACAGAGAGTGTTTTCGTTGGTGGCGATGGTAGTCCCAAGATAGCAATCGCACTGGACCTCCAAGGTCATCTGATCGTGAAGAGGCATCTACTGAGAGATGTCGAGAAATTTCAAGTTATAATCTGCTAGGGTTTCCATGGCAAGCATTTCAGGATACCCCACTCTGCCAGAAGTTGCACTCCGAAGGAAGATGTCAGAAACCATATAACTTTGGGCAATTTTTTTTTCCTTGAAAGCTTGCCAAGTACTTGGAGTATGCTGCTTGGTAGCTGTAGAGACATCAACATCTGCATGACACTGCTTCTGAGAAAAACAGTGACTTGAAACAAATCTAGATCCTTCTCTTGCAAGTGATATTAATTGGCTTATGCCCTGTAAGACATGAGCGGTGAAGATGGGAGCGCGCCCGATGCGCGTCCAGGTTAGAGGCCGAAGATATACCTCAAATAACATTCCAATAGTTCTGTCTCCTCTTTTGTAGGATTGGTATGTTTTCAAAAAAGCACATGCCTGATGCTCTGATACCACTGTCACAAGGCGGGCACCACGTGCCAATAGAAAAGAATAGACTGAACAACTTTAAGCACTTCAAATAACAACTGAAAGAGAGAGACGACACGCGACACGGAGTGGCATAATTCCACCCCAGAAAGTATTGGCCCCAAACCTTGGCGTCCCTTTCGGTATTTCTTTATATTGCATCAACACAGTACAAGCCGGTACTCCAGACTCTGCACCTTCTCCTGCACCTTCTCCTGGAAGCATGCCAGAGAATGAGCCCTAACCTCATATTTAAAGGCCCTTGGCCTAAAAAGCAATTACAGTGAAAAGCCTTCAAGCTTAAAAGCATTTGGTCCAAAAGCAAAGCCAAAAAGCTGCCAACGTAAATCACGGAAATCTGTATAGCCTGCCACGTCATTAGCTAGTGCAATTTTCAGAAATCTCCCTGCTACCCTTAGGGTTAGGGTTAGGGTTTCTGCAGTTTTAGGGTTAGGGTTTCCAGAATTAGGGTTTCAGCAGTTAGGGCTTTTGGCAGAAATTAGGGTTAGGGTTTTTGCTCTTGGGAAACCACGTCATCACTTTGTGACAGTTTAGGCCCCTCGGCCACATCTGTTGGCTCCATTCTTTAGGCTTTGACACGTCAGCAGTTTGTTACATTGGCTTTGTTCTGCGCGTCAAAAAGCTGAGCAATTCGTACATCAACCACCTCTTCTAATTCCTTCTCTGAATATTGCTTGTGAGCAGAAGGTTTCGTGAGAGCGGGTTTCGGGGGTGGTGGTGTGGTTTTCTGCCACTGCTCGTGCACTTCCTGAAAAGAAGTCTCGCTCATATATTTGCCAATTTTGGGTCCTTTGCAAAACTGAGCATCATCTTTGTTGCATCGCCGATCAATTGACGACGCTTCATCTCTCGTTGCTCCGCCTGAGTAGGTCGAGGTGGGCCATATACTCTGCCGGAATCTTCGTTGTGATCCTTGCCCGCATCTCCGGATGCAGAGGGAGTCGACTGATCCTTACGTGAAGCTATAGGTGCTGCGGAAAAAAATTTGGGGATCGGATTTCCCGTAGAAGAGAAATCGGCGGTGCTCTGATACCACTGTAAAGGACTTGGACACTCCAGGTCAAGAATCAATCACAACTGCACCAAATAACCACTTCAAAACAGTTCACAGTTCACAATAGATTTGCACTGGCCCGGTGGAGTTTTGTGCCTAGAGATATTGGCCCCAAAGACTGGCGCCCCTTTCGGTATTTCTTTATGTATTAATCAGTGTTCAAAGTACAAGAGTGGAACGGGTCTCACTCTCAGACTCTGCGTCCAGATGCTCTGCAGAGTGGGAGCCCAAACCACTTATTTAATGTTTACAAGGGATGCCAAAAGCAAAGCCCCGAAAAGCTTCAAATCAAAAGCCTAAATAAAAGCAAAGGCTCTCTCCTCTCTCAAACTCTCTTGAGTTTTTAAAATAAAGCAAGGGATTCTCTCTCTTTCTATCTCAATTTGCGTAGAGCAAAAAGATGCTTTTCCCAGCGCAAAATCCGGAAAGTTCCATATGGTGCCACGTCATCATGTCAGCGCTTTTTCCGAGATTCAGTCTGCTGCCCTTTAAGGGTTAGGGTTAGGGTTAGGGTTTTTGCTGTTTTTAGGGTTTCTGGCAGATTTTAGGGTTTGCAGGTTTTAGGGTTAGGGTTTCCAGAATTAGGGTTTTCAGCAGCAGTCAGGGTTAGGGTTTCGCGCATGCTCTCGGGCAGACACGTCATCACTTTGTGACACTGGACCCAAACATTTGTCTTTCATTGTCTGCTCCTATTCAACCCAATGTTATAAACTTATGGTAGAAGTTTTCCGCACCATGTGCCATGGCTAATGAAACTCCTTCATCGAGATTCCTAGGCTATTGTCGTTGCTAGGAATTTGTGTGACCAATTCAATCACTTTTGTGGAGATATCCTCTCATGTAACGCAAATTGGATCTTTACTATCACCCATCTGTGTGTACTGGTCCTAATTCTTTAAGCACCGGGGTCAAGTTGGATATCTTTTTGGGGCTCAAGGACCGGAATCAAGCCTTTACAATTTCTTCAGAACTTCGATGTAGTCTTTGGGAATGGCAATTATATGGAACATTACAAGTTTGTGAGAGTTGCTGGATTAGAGGGAATGCTTTACATCGGTGGAGTGCCTTGATTGTGCTAGATGCACCTAAGACCTGGCAAGACTTATAATATTATCCACCTACATATTTGAGCTTGATATACAATGCCCGGAACAAACTGGCTACGTACCCTAAGGAGACAATGAAGGACTATAGTGAAGTATTGGGTCGCTTTTCCTACCGGCTTTACTATGCGAGGACCTTGGGCTATATTCGCCGAAACAAGAAGATCAAAGCCTCTACTAGACAAGAACATTGATAATGCAGCAATAGGATATCATATGATGGAAGGCAAACTTTGGTTTGTCTTAGAGAATGCTGAAACAAAACCTTCTGATGATGATGGAAGGAACGTAGCAATATCCCATCAGCATCTCAACATCTAGGACCATTGTATCAGCATTTGTGCAATCTAAAGAAAATACCTCTCTAGCGATAGAGAGGGGGGCCCTTGGAGGGGGGTTTGTCAAAGTCGACGATGCAGAAGCGTAGAGACCAAGGGGAGTGAGAACGAGAGAGAGAGAGAGAGAGAGAGAGAGAGAGAGAGAGAGAGAGAGAGAGAGAGAGAGAGAGAGAGAGAGTCTCCTGAACCAATCAACCATTGGCAATGAATAACTGAATGTGTATACAATGGAGGCAAGGGGTTGCTTATATAGCAACCTTAGTAAATTGCCCGACCCAATACTTCGGCAAATAAGTAAATTAATTACCTAAAAGCCAAACTAAATAATGGGATCACATTGGGCAGTCCACTTGAGATGCCAAAACTCTTAACACCCTCTCTATAGCTCATCGTGGACATCAATAGTGAGACCAAGTCGATGAAGAAGCTACCATGGACACCCCAGTAGTGGCCATCAACTGGATACACGTCGGTGTTGCTCTCCTCAACTTTGTACCTGAAAGTAATGCCATCTTGAGCATCGGTTGCCTTTGTAGAAACTTTGAACTGTAGACCACACTACGTCCAATAATCCCCATTCGTGAACTGTGAACACATAACGTCCAAAATATAAAACTCCAAGATAATGAACTATTGGAACATATCTTGTCCATGATCCGACCAATAACAATGAATTGGCGTGCCCATCCATAGTGTTTTAGACGGCTGATTGGTTCCCTGCCAGATGCATGTGCATTGAAATCCGACCTACAGGGTCCAAACACCCATAACTTGAACTTCAACACAAGGGTCCAAATTAATTGTAGGGAGCATTGCTTGCCCCTCTCTGCCACTCACAAGCCTCTCTCTGGGTGACACCTATCATTTGACTAGAAATCTGACGTCGAGGCCACTGTGGCTACCGCCACCTGTGCCATGCCGATCTCTGTGAAATCTTTATTACCGTAATCTCTGTTCAACTTGCCATTATCCTTGTCTTCCTGTGAGTTCATGCTTTTGCCTTTTGGCCTCAAACCCTCGAGCCAAACAAAGCTCGAGTCACATTCATGACAACTGTGATCGTACCTCGTGGGTTCGGAGGCAGCTAACTGAGTACTGGTACTGCCATCCTTGTCCAACTGACCTTTGCAGTTGTCCTCTAGTGAACTCCTCCATTTGCTTTTGACTTCACAAAATCGAGCCAAACAATTTGTCGGGTTCCTTGAGAACTGTGCCAGTGCATAGGCCGCTAACTGGATGATTGACGATCCGTTATCCATAGCTACTTGTTGCTTTTGGTCGTTGTCGTCGTGGGCGCTCGAGCAAGGGGAGGCCATTTTGAAGTTGCAAGAACTGGAAGTTTGCACTCCTCCTCGCACTCCAAGGGCCATCGTACTAATCCTAAGTAATTCGGTTTTGTTGCGCTGCACCGCACACAAGCGGTTACTGCTCCCAAGCCGCACAATGTTCGTGTGGGAGCCCTCAAACAAATCAAGGCTCCACACAATCCCGCTCCCAAAAGTGCTCCAAAATTGTCGTGACTCCGATGGCCCTCTCTTGGGTGCCGGGTCACCAAAGCAAGGGTCCTGTAACACCTTGCTGCCCGCCCGTTGCTTATGCCTTCACATTGCAGCGTTTTAGAACGTTGCTTCATAAAAAAATGCAAGCGATCAGGGGGGAGTTGGAGGTGGCGCCAAGGTGGCCAGGCGGCGTGCGTTTCAAAATGTAGACGGGAGGGGGCAGGGCGCAATCGTTAGGGCGTTAAGTGGCGGGGCCGCTGGCGTCTCAAAACACAAACTCAAGGGGGCGAGTCAGCTTCTGATAGGGGACGCTGGGGGCAGCGTTTTAAAACGCTGCCGCCAGAGTAGGGGGGGAACTTCAACACTGTGGGGCCGCCAAGGGAGCCTCTCAAAACGTTGCCGATGGGGAAGGTCCGCCAATGTTTTTGCAACGCTTCTTGCCGAGAGGTCCAAGTGCTACCGCCACTCCTCTTCTCTTCTTCAAGGCTGCTCCTCCACGCAAGGGGCTTCAAGCACGAGTTACACCAAGAAGCTGTGATACCATGTCAAAGTCGACGATGCAAAAGCGTAGAGACCAAGGAGAGAGAGAGAGAGAGAGAGAGAGAGAGAGAGAGAGAGAGAGAGAGAGAGAGAGAGAGAGAGAGAGAGAGAGAGAGAGTCTCTCCTGAACCAATCAACCTTGGCAATGAATAACTGAATGTGTATACAATGGAGGCAAGGGGTTGCTTATATAGCAACCTCAGTAAATTGCCCTACCCAATACTTTGACAAATAAGTCAAATAAATACCTAAAAGCCAAACTAAATAATGGGATCACATTGGGCAGTTCACTTGAGATGTCAAAACTCTAATAGGGTTTGGGAACCATCTGTTGTTAGTCTTCTTCTCTCTCTATCACTCATAGAGCCTTCACTCACAATACCATTCTCTCTTCTTTCTCTAGTCTATTGCACATCTCACATGAGGTAAATGAACCCCCTCAAGCAGTAAAAGGAACCGTGAGCACACACTAAGCACTCATCTTGAGCATTCACCATCAATCACTTCGCGTTGCACATTATATATCGGTATTAGAGCTCTTTGGCAATGTTCGATATCATCATCACTCAAGAAAAGACCCTAAAACCTCTCTTAGATTATTTTGTCAAAGAATTGTTGCATCCTTGCCCTGGACTTAGTAGAAACTCCCACCCTTAGTCCATCACGCATCGAGCACGCTCCCATCTGTCTCAAGGGTCATTAAGCCATAAAAGGACCACATACATTTTTTTGCTTGTTTGAGATTTCATGTAACATAAGACCACTTGGGTGTGTTGATCTCTTTAATCTATGTTTTTGAAGAGTGGCAGGTAACCCAAAAAAGAAGCCTCCCCTTGTTCCTCTTTTCCACTCATTGAGAGTGGACCTTGCACATTGCGGCAGGACAATCGACGTGAGGTGGGAAAAAGCAACTTTGGTTTGAGCAGAAGGCCGCCAAGGGGTGCATCGGTAGGAAGGAGTTGAGCTTGCGTAAGAGAAAAATTTTCTTAAACGTAGATTCCAAGCAGTATCGAGTACCAAGAACTCCAAGTACCCAAGTACCCCAAGCACGAAGAACCCCAAGTATCCCAAGTACCCAAGTATCCGAACTACCCCAGAACCCCAAGTACCCCAAGTACTCAGTGCATGGTGATCACTAGAAGCGGGATGAATACTTTGCATGAAGGTGATGAAAGTGGAAGAAGTCCTTACACCAGGAGGACCATTTTTGGATCCTCCACTGCTCCCATCTACGCCACAGATTGCATTGAATTCTATGTAGGGTTTGGTAAAGTCTATGATAGAACAAGAGGCTCAACGGACCGCCGTGGAAAGGGAACATGAAGCTCAACATGTAGGTGCTGAAGAAAGGAGGGTAGCTATGGAGACATGAAGCTCAACGCATAGCGGCTGAAGAAAAGAGGGTAGCTATGGAGCTAGAGTGTGAGGCGCTGCGAGATCAACGCATGTAAGACTTGGTCTTGCACGTGCTCTCCTCGAAGAGCGACCCAACCAAGGAGGCCCACGAGTCATCCCAAAGACCAGGTATAGGCGACGACTCCAACAATCCAGTTACTGAAAAGTTGTTAGTATGATGGTAAGATGGATGCATCTCTAATTCATTCGGTACGAAAAATGGTAAGAATCATAGCACCTCTCCTTCTCAATCTTTCACTACACTTGGAGCACAGAACTCTTCACCTAATAGTGATAATAATGCTGTAATCAGGAGAGCAGTAAGCAATTGCTTCTTGCCATGTCTATATTGGTGTATGGTAGTTTCATTCATGTTCTATTTTTGATCACTTCACTAATACGTCTTGCATTATACATAGTGCTAAGCCAAAACAACCAAGTTGGGCTAAGTTTTCTGGCGTTCCTTTTGGTAGACCATTAATTTCTATGAAAATTTCTAATCGTGAAACTTTGTAATCAGGAGAGTAGTAAGCAATTGCTTCTTTTCATGTCTATATTGGTGGTATAACATTGTTTCATTTATGTTCTTTTTTGATGACTATGCAGGTATTGGGGAGCGCAAACACAAAGGTCATTACAGAATTTTGAGATTGGAGGAGCAAGAGAGCGTATGCCAGATCCGATAGTGCAAGCATTTGGGATTTTGAAGAAGTGTGCAGCTAAGGTTTTTTGTTTTCTTCTATACATTCATCTATTGATATGAGAAACTGTTTATCTCGCTTATTATGCCCTCATATACACACTCTCAAACCCCAATTCGACTTTGCTAACTATTTTTCAAGTTGTACTTGTAGCAAGTGCCCCCTTAGGCATGCATGCCTTTGTACTTTGAAAGGTTTCAGGTTAGAAAACTTGCAAGAACTCTTTGATAGACAAATGAATCTGCTTTAAGAGCAATCATCTTTTTGTATTTGTCTTTGCTACCACTCCCTTGACATTTAGAGCAGTACATAGTATTTTCTCAAGCGAAGTGAAGTTTTTTTAATAAAAATTTCGCGACGCTCGCATTTTCTAGGAATGGTGTGGTGTGAGGCACTTTGATGGAAATTGTTCCTGTAGTGGCTAGATGGAATGTGATTGCCATCCTTTAGCTGGTGATTCCTCGTGAGGCCTTGGTACATTATGTCACATTGATAAATTCTTGGTAGCGAGGTTATAATTGGTAATGTGCACATCAAAGACTCTGAAGGAATGAAGAGAGGAGAGTAGATAGAGGACACAAATTCTGACAGAGAGGGGAAGAGTGAGAGAGAATGACCCAAGAGCAATAACTCAATAACCCAAGAGAATGCTGATTGAAGTGGATAATGAGAATTGGGGGCAGGGGTTCCCTTACATACGAGATCGGTGACTTAGAGCTCTAGAAACAAGGGACACCCTAGTTTAGGGATGACTAGCTGTAAAAAAGTAATCCTGAACAAAGTAGTAATGAACATCATTTTGCTTGGTCCATCCACGAATAACAGCATTATGTACTAGAGGAATATTACTCTGAGAATCCGAATAAATAGTGGTAGGAAATATAGGTGCACTGGCAAGATGACTTTATTTTTTGTAAAAACAGGGGGTTGGTCCTCATGAAGATCCTTCTTTGAATATCCAAGTGGTAAATGCTCCCACGTATGATCAACCTTAATAGAAGACATCCCAGCCATCGTAGCCTCTTTCTAACCAGGGTGAGACATAACCTTCTCTACAGAATCTGGTTCATCCACTTGTGCCACTTTTTGTGCCAAAAAAATAAAAATTAAAAGAAAAATAAATCTGGTTCATCCACTTGTGACAGATTCACCTGCTGTAAACTACAAGGCACGCAACAAGTAGAACCCTGCTCATGAATGATGGAATCCGAGATACCAGAATCTCGAAAGCCCACCTAGGAGAAACCTTGGGCTTTGCATGTGTGTTAGAGGATATTGGAGTAGGAGGGCTACTATCTTTGCAGCATTTCCTTTACAAACGCTGTACTACACAAATTGTGTGGGGCTAAGTTATTTCAAAAAAGGCTTTTAATTGTCTGACAATCATGATGAAGTTTGGCTATTGTTTTATCAGTTTTATAAGTGGCTTTGTTGCACATAGGTGAATGCAACTTATGGTCTTGATCCAAAAATAGCAAATGCCATAGCAGAGGCTGCTCAAGAAGTTGCAGAGGGCAGGCTCAATGATCATTTCCCTCTGGTTGTTTGGCAGACAGGAAGTGGTACTCAATCCAACATGAATGCAAATGAGGTGGGTGTGGTTATTTTAGTTTTCTGGTGTAAAGTTTTGAGTTTTCTTCAGGTTGGCAGCAGTTGCAAGCATCAAATTTCAGTACTTGTTAGATCTGAAGACATTCTATTTTCTTAGGTGATTGCAAATCGTGCAGCTGAAATTCTCGGAAAGCGAATTGGGGATAAAGCTGTTCACCCCAACGATCATGTGAATATGAGCCAATCTTCTAACGATACTTTCCCAACGGTACAAATTTTAAACTTATGTGACGTGTAACCTGCAGTGTTAATTTATCCACAGGGTCATGTTAAACCAAACAGGGCTCCTTGTTCAACTCCACATTTTGGTTTAGGTATACATTAGGATGACCTTTCACTGTGACATGGACACATGGGTAAGCAGAATAGAAAGAATTGGTACGGGACATTATGATTGTGTTCTTGGTTTCATTGGCATTGGTGTGTACCTCCACTTGATTGTCACAGGAAATGAGGGTAATAGGGACCCAGAACGTGAGGACACCATCTAGAATGCATTCCCTGCACTTACCTAAAAGAGGGCAGGTTCCCCATAAGGGAACGCATTTCTTGCATGGAGGGAACATATTCTTTGTGGGGAAGGTGACAGGGAACACTTATTTCTTTTTGTACAAAATTTTGAAGGTAGCAACAGGGGCTACATTAATGATGAGATATTGCAAGCTTCAGTTTTTGCTAGCTTCATCCAAGTAACTCTCACAAGCATGTCTCTAAGAAAAGTACTGTGCAGCTAGGGTAGCTACACTGTCTTTTACTAACATATGGCAAAATACATCAAAGTTGCAAGCTCTTCCCATACTAATTCCCCTTCCCCATTCTTGTGTCCCTTTCCCCGGTCCCTGTTTTTGTTTACCCCTCTATTCCCCTTCCCTCTGTCTGGCTGAAAACGCTGTGGATGAAGCTTGCTGAAAAACGCTGATGAAGCTTGCTGAAAACGCTGGAAGGTCTTGCTGGGGGGGCGGCGGGGGGGGGCGGGGGGTTCTTGTTGTGGAAGAAGCGCTAGAGGGCCCGCTGCAAGATTTGCCTGTGCTCTCTTTGATTCTCCTGCTTCTGAGTGACTGTCAGGTTTCTTTTATATTTCCTTAGCAATTTGCCCTACCTACTTTTCCAACAAAAGTCACTTATTAATAAATAAGTGAAAAATGTATATTTTGGGAAAAAGGGTTCTATGCTCTGTAAAATGCTGATGATGGGTACTGAATGCCATGCTAATGATTATGCTGTGTTCTATCAAAGGATATGCAACT
Source organism: Adiantum capillus-veneris (assembly GCF_014529385.1). Lineage (NCBI taxonomy): Eukaryota > Viridiplantae > Streptophyta > Polypodiopsida > Polypodiales > Pteridaceae > Adiantum > Adiantum capillus-veneris. Next base: position 83,813,390 of record NC_140960.1, on the reverse strand, counting down.
AATCTAAGTGCCTGGACATGCACGGCCTGCTCACAGGCTCACAAAGGTGCCAGAACACTTCCTAGACTGACCTGAACCCTAGACCTGAGATAGCTTGTCCACATGCACATAGGGTTAGATGTGCACGTGACATAAGTTGCCGCATTTGAAACCACCTTGCCAATGCATTAGTCATGCAAAGGAAAGTGCAATCCAACTGTTAATGCTCTAAGCAAAGGAAAGGGCAATCCAGATTGGTAATCCCAGTTCCCTCTTGAATAACAGGCCTGGAGTTCAAGACTTGTTGGGTAGATCTTTGAAGTCTCTTGGGATTGTCCCTACGATGCTGAAACTTCTATTCTTCTTCTTCTATCTGATTCGCTGAAGTGCAATCCTGAAAAGTAGATATAGTTATGAGGAGTTTGGAGATCCCTTTCGACGGGAGGTTGCTTGTAGCCTTGAAGCCCCATGTGTACTTGTCTACGGAGGATTGCTTTGCGACGTTGGAGTGTCTTGACGATGGCACCGAAGAAGAAGAATGTTGAAGAGAGTTCTCATGCAAAAGAAGAAGTCTACGTAGATACAAGAGATGACGCTTTGGAATACTGTGATGACTATGAAGAGAGCTCACCTGGAGGTACAGTTGCAGAATTAGGATCCTTTGCAATCATAGTCCATGAAGGATCACATTGAGAAGATGCAGTTGGTGATTCCTCGGGCAAGGGAGCCAATCTCGTCGGAAGATATGGCTATTAGTTTGATGACGCATTTGAGTCCCGAGTATAGTGTTTTCTGTTCAACCTTAATTGCTTTATGGAGGACCAGAGATTTGCCATGGGACGAGCTTGTCATCATGGTGTTGGATTAGGATTTTAAGCTTTTAGACATGATGAAGAAGCTTCAAGATGCCACCCTCTTGTTGAAGCGAGAAAATTTCCCAAAATCACGTGAGATGCAATTGGTGTTTCCTTAGGCAAGGGAGCCGATCTCGTCGGCAGATATGGCTATATCTTGATGACGCATTTGAGTCCCGAGTATAGTGCTTTCTATTCAACCTTACTCGCTTTATGGAGGACCGGGGATTTGCATGGGAGGAGCTGCCCTCATGGTGTTGGATTAGGATTTTAAGCTTTTGGACGTGATGAAGAAGCTTCAAGATGCCACCCTCTCGTTGAAGCGAGAAGATTTCCCAAAATCAGGAATGTAAGAGTAGGAGCTGAAGGATTGAAGACTTTGGATAGACTGGAATAGAGTGATGGGATTTCTCTCTCCCCGTTTGTTGTGATTCTCTTCAATAGTAAATTCTAATTGTGGCCACTAGCACATTTCTGGTGGGATTGTCTTACTTTTTCTCCTTGTCAGAACTGTCTTGTGTGAGCATTTAATATTCAGCTTACTGTATTTTTTGCAAAGAGTTGGAACTTTTTGACAAGATTTTGGCCCTGCCACTTCTTGCATCGTGACATCTAGAAAAACACTCTTTACATCTTAAGTAGGATGCTCTCATACAAGCCTATCCTGTCCAGAGATTTTACTTTTCATGCCTTAACTGGGAGTCTTGTAACACACATTAGAAGAGCTTCTTGCAGGTTGGTGGCACACATGTGAACGTATGCCAGGAGTAGTTTTCATACAGAGATGCACTATGGGATCAAGAGAGGAATAGACTGCCTTGTGAAAACAGGGTTGGCCTATTGAGGAGAGATGGGAGTTCCATGTTCTTGTGGCTCTTCCTCATGGAGCGTAATAGACATAGAGAGCATTCTGTATGACATCGTCCAAATAAACCGTCACATCCACAAGGCAATGTAAACAGCTCATGAGTCTGTTGCTTGTCTTATAGCATTAGGCACTGGACTTAGGACGTTGTGATTGGAAAGGAAATGTCTAGTTTTACTGAGCTTCACAATTATCTGTAAGAGCCAGGCTGTGCTTTTTCATGGGTGCTTTTGGTTTAATGCCCCAATGTAAGTAATCTTTTTGCAGGTTATGCATATTGCTGCTGCAATAGAAATAAACAGAAGGCTCCTCCCCAAGCTGGAGGGCTTACATGAAGCTTTAGCTGCAAAGGTACTCCATTGTTTACTATTAGAAGTGAGCTTTGCTTCATTGAACCAGTTTTTGCAGGGCATGGTGTAACTGCTGGAATTGTTCCTAGGCAGAAGCATTTAAGGACATTGTAAAGATTGGCCGCACACATCTACAGGATGCTGTTCCTTTGACTCTTGGACAAGAATTTAGTGGCTATTTCACACAGGTATTTTTTGGCTGCTTCCCATGTTTTATCGCAATGGTTAAAGTAAGAAGTGACTTAAAGCTTGATGTTTATTCACTGAATGTATTTGAAGAATAAGTTCTCCCATGGTATCTTTCAAAGCAGCTGACAATTCAGATAGTCCTCCAAGCTCTCTCTCTCTCTCTCTCTCTCTGATTGCAGGAGATAATATCTGATTTAGTTCACTCCACCATTGGGGTGAAATAGGGCTGCCCATTGTCTGCTACTATATTTGGTATGTATGTTGATGAGGTGTTTGATTACATTGACAGAGAGGGTGATAGAGGTGCCCGGCTGGCAGGGACGTGGATCCCATTGTTGTTATATGCTGATGATATTGTGTTGATCTCTGACTCACCAGAGGGTAGCAGCGAGAGTTGGATGCATCACACAGTTTTGCAGTGGATAGTGGATTGTCTGTGAACCTTGGTAAAACCAAGTTATGGTGTTTAACACAACACCACAGTGGATCGGGAGATCAACACCGACTTTCACATATGGTCAGGAGATTGTAGAGTATACAGATGCATACACTTACCTTGGGGTTGTCTTCACTGGGCCGAGGTTTTCTTTGGGGAGAGTAGCAGAGACTAGACTGACTAGAGCTTATGTGGCCTTGGGAGGCTTGGAGAGAATATGTTCGCAGGTTCAATTCCCGGAACCTTGGACAAAGTTATGGCTCTTTGATACTTTAGTAGCCTCAGCTATGTTGTATGGGGTGCAGATATGGGGACCTTCTGTAGGCCAGGTTGATTGGAGATGTATGGAGAGGCCCTTGATATCTATAATCTCTCGACTGATCAGAGCCAAGTCCTCTGTACCCCACGCTATCATTCGAGCAGAGCTAGTGCCCCTCCTATGGATATTCAGGTGCTTACCAAATTAGTCTCCTTTGTACATAGCTTGTGGGATACTACTAGAGACAGATATGCTCGAGTCTTCCAGACAGTTAGCTCTTTAGGGGGACACTTCATGCTGGTATGCACAGATGACATCATGGTTTCAGATGCATGGCTTCACCATGGACAGGCTGCTCCCTTTCGAGTACTCTCTTCAGGCACCCTCGATGTCTCTTACACGGGTGGAGATTACTAGACTCATTCGTCAGGACCTGATCCAGCTGGATACCAGGAGGACATGGATAGAACTGCCACAGGTTGAGCACGAAGATGGCTTTCTATAGAGAGTATCTTCTCCACCTCACAGGAGATGGGTTTGTGATTCGACCCAGCTACATGGACACACATATGTCTCATGGTTTGCAGTGTGCCATTGGTTGGATACGCACATCCTCACATCAGCTGGAGAGTGAGACTGGTAGATTCAGAGGGATACTAGCAGACAACGGATATGCCGCTTATGCCAGCTAGAGCCAGAGATAGAGCTACATTACATATACTATTGCACAGTGTACTATGAGATACGGGGCCGTTTATATTGCTTATTCAGAGAGGGTTTCGGTCCTATATCTACTTGAGCTACACAAATATAGAGACACTTTACTGGGGAGAGCCAGAGAGAGACAGTCCCAAAGACAGATTACAGATTTCTTTTCACTAGATATGGGACAGCCAGAGGAGCAGCCATCACTGCAGATCTCGGACCACACTCATTCGACCACTACCGGCACTCTCATTGACCGAGCATTGGAGCTATGAAGATCCAGACGGCCACGATTGAGGAGAGGGGCTTTACAGAGCATCGACAGAGACTACATCAGAGGATTCGAGCCGTACTCTCTCGACATCCAGAGTGCAGATGAGGATGGATTCTAGTAGTAGTAGTATTTTTGTTCTAGTACTTTTGTACCCAGACATGGTATCGGATTCACTATTTTGTAACAGATTGGACTCATAGGTCATTTTGGCCTTTTGAAGACGTTAATATAACATTTCATTTCATTTCATCTCTCTCTCTCTCTCTCTCTCTCTCTCTCTCTCTCTCTCTCTCTCTCACGCACACGGACACGCACGCACGCGCGCGCGCACGCACACACACACACACACACACATCCGTTCCAATACTCCTTGGATGCACCCTCCCTATCTCTCACACGGACAAAGATCACTAGACGCATATGTTAGGATTTGATTCAGCTAGATACCAAGAGCACATGATAGAGTCGACACATGAGTTGGACACAAAGATGGCTTTCTATAGAGAGCATCTTTTCTAATTAAGAGAGGATGGATATGTGATCAAACTTGCCTATATGGACACTCATTTATCTAGTCAGATATGATGTGCTATTGGTCAGATGCGTACATCATCGCATCAGTTAGAGATTGAGACTGGCTTATTTAGGAGAGTACAAGCGGAGGCCAGGATTTGTCAATTGTGTTATATAGAGCCATAGATAGAGTTACATCACATTTGTCACTGTCCAGTATACTATGAGATACGAGGCCACTTTCGTTGTCTATTCAAAGAGGGCTTTGGACCATTGGCTAGAGTCGTGAGATATTAGGATCAGAGATGCCTTGGGTTGTTTTTGCTAAAGCTGCGCAGGCACAGGGAGAGTCTCTTGAGGAGATCAGGTAGTGGGAGACATTCATTATGACTGCTTCTTAGAGCAGGGACTCGGCAGTCAGACGAGCAAGATTCACAGCAAATTCAGAGCCCACTCATACCAGAGGTATATCCGTCGAGAGAGCCATTGAACTCGGTAGAGCTAGACGCCCACGTCTACGAGGACGACCACGACATCGACGGAGGCTCCATCAAAGGATCATGACTATTCTAGCATGACATGGGAGACGTCCAGTACGACTATTTACAGAGGCGGACATTGACGATACTCTTCAGCGACCGATGCAATACTTTCTCGGACAACGCCCGATACCGGGCATCCTCGGGCATTGATGATGATGATGATGATTTTAGTTTTCACTTTACTTCATTTTTATTTTGTACCTAGACATTGTGTTAGATCCACCAAGATTGTATCAGTTTGGTCTCATAGGTCATTTTGGCCTTTTGAAGACGTTTGATATAACAATTTATTTCATTTAATTTCACCATGATGTAACTCTTTGGTCTCATAGGTCATTTTGGCCTTTAGAAGGCATAAACATTTCATTTCATTTCTTCTTCTTCTTCTTCTTCTCTCTCTCTCTCTCTCTCTCTCTCTCTCTCTCTCTCTCTCTTTCCTCCCCCCCCCCCAAATGGGTTTGGACTCTCACTGTTTTTAGGGTTTCGTCACCTCTTTTTTGCTGTTTTTAGGGTTTCGTCATTGTTTTTTTACTGTTTTTAGGGTTTTGAAAGTGTGTTTTGGCTGTTTTCTAGGGTTTCGAAACTGTTTTTTTACTGTTTTTAAGGGTTTTGCCACTGTTTTTTGCTGTTTTTTAGGGTTTCAAATATGTGTTTTGCTGTTTTTTAAAGTTTCGAAGCTGATTTTCTCTGTTTTTAAGGGGTTTCACAATCGTTTCTTGCTATTTTCTAGAGTTTCTTGCATTTTTTTGGTTATTTTAGTCTCTCTCTCTCTCTCTCTCTCTCTCTCTCTCTCTCTCTCTCATGGTCTCCCTCCATTGGACTACCCATTGACCCCCTTTCACATGGCCTCTCCAGTGGCTATAGCCCGCCTCCCTCTCAACATGAAGTTCTCGATTACCAACAAGCAGATATCAACACTTGAAGTTGAAGTGAAGGAGTGGAAGAAAGAGATGGAGGCAACCTTTCTTCAAAAGATGGAGGAATGGAAAGAGGAAACGAAGAACCTATGCGAAAGGATTTCTCGTGTCGAAGAGCAAGCGGCTTCACAAGAAGCCACAATCCGAACTCTCCAAGGTGAACTTCTTGTAGCAAAAAGTGGGCGGCTCGAGGAAGGCGAGATTCAGTCGTCCATGATGGAAGAATTGAATACCATGAGAGAAGAAATATGGGTTATCAAGGAAGATGAGGAGAAGAAGTCATGGGCAAGCGGTCATCTCTGCAACACAAAAGAAAGTAGAAGAGGCCGAAAAATGGATTGAGGTCACCAAGAAAGGGAAAGGTAAGGAAGCTCCTTGTACACCCACTCTTATAAACATGACCCTCGAAGAGGAACAAAGGAGGAGGATGCGGGCTCTACATGTGAGGGTAACCGGCCTCAAGGACATAAACAATGTGGAAAAAGAGGTCACAATCCTCACATCCATGATGGGGGTGGACAAGCCTTCACACACAAAGGCATGTAGAGTGGGTAAGAAGAGTGATGGCTCGGGAGAATCTTCAAAAGAGAGCTCTCATACTATGCTTCCCCTCCTCGGAAGAGGAGAAGCAATTTCTGAAAAAGAGGCCTACTCTCAAGAAGACAAGTATTTTCTTTGGTGATGATCTCACTCTCTCACAGCTTGCGCATATGAGAGAGGTAATGCCAGAGATTACTGTAGCAAGGGAAAAGGGAAAGACGTCCTATTATAGAGATGGTCGGGTGGTGATTGTAGAGCGGCGCTCTACATGACGATGTGAGACCTATGGGACCACACTGAAGATGGCTACTTGGAATTGTAATGGATCTATGAGGTTGGATGTTGGTGCCTTTGAGGACAGTTTCAGAGAGAGGGACATTGTTTTCTTCTCAGAGACTCATCAGGCCCCTGGACTGCTTATGCCACATGTGGTCGGATACAGATGGGAGACAGCCCACAGGACGGTCGCGAGATCTGAGCATGGGAGTAGAGGTTCAGGAGGAGTAGCACTGCTATTTAGGGAGGAGTTACAGCCACTACTACATATTGTACGGAGAGATGATCATGCTGTATACATGTGGGTGAGGTTGAGAGCTGACACAGGCCGATTTCTATACATTGCCATATGTTACTGTCCCCCTACTACGTCAGTATATGCTGCATCCAGAGGACAATCGCCTTTCTCTATACTAGATGATGATATATGGGAGTTTTCTAGGGATGGTGATATCATCCTCCTAGGGGACTTCAATGCCCGAACGGGCAACTCTCAGACAGTCTTCTATGACACTTCAGATGAGATGCTTAGAGAGCTGGATGTGGGTGACTTGGGGCTTGACAGATGCTCACATAATAGAGAGCAGACGGAGTATGGGAGATACCTCACGGAGATGACAACCACACTTGGGTCAGCCATACTTAATGGTTTACAGCGATTTCCTGGAACAGCCGGCTTCACATGCTTTCCACACAGACATGGGGCCAGTACAATGGACTATGTTATGGTACAGCGGAGCTTTATTCCTTGTATTCTGGATTTCATAGTGGGAGCCAGACCAGTGGGTGTAGCAGTGGATCATGCTCTTTTGACATTGTCCGTTTCATTTCAGTATAGTACAGCCTAGACATCAGGAGGTAGGACACATACCCGTTATACATTTACACGAGAGACTGACTCGGTTTAACGGAGGAGATCTATAGTGGTCTATGCACAGCTAGTCCTGGTCTCTCAGTGGAGGAGTGCACCACTTTACTGACTGAGACACTGCATCAGAGGCATACCCACACACTCAGCAGGGTCGGAGGTGACATTGTGGGAGCATGCCCCAGAATAGTTGGTATGATGAGGAGTGCAGAGAGATGAGAGCCCAGCTCCAGAGAGATATTCTTTTAGGAGTCATCACTTACAAACAGTCTCATATTGCTTCCCGACGCCTTGTGCGACGGAAGAAACGAGCTTATTTGGCCCAGATGGAGCGAGACTTGTATCAGCTGTTCTTGAGTAGAGACTTAGGAGAGGCATGGCGATTCTTTCATGAGCACTCCCCTCCCCCAGTGATCACTTCTCCTGATGTGTGGGGTTAGTATGCGACATCGTTATATACAGTTCCTGGACAGGACCCCCGTCTAGATCCTATAGAGCCATGCACACCTACCAACACCTTCTTTACCATTGAGATGGTAAAGAGAGCCCTTGACAAGATGAGGACCAGCAGGGCATATCATCTAGTAGCAAAGCACTTTATACATGCTAGAGATATGCTGGTAGAGGTTCTTGCAGTGTTGTTCAATTGTGCCATGTGTGAGGGTTACTTGAGACTTGGAGGTTGTCTACTATTGTGCCTATCTTCAAGGTAGGTGATCCTACAGAGCCTGGGAATTACCGCACTATTATGGTTGGGCACACATTGGCACGGTTGTATGCATCCATTCTTGAGCAGCAGTTGAATAATTGGGCAGAGGGTGAGGGTGTATGAGCAAAGGGCCAGGCCGGTTTAAGGAGGGGTTTCTCCACTCTTGATCATATTCTGACACTTAGAGCCATCATTGAGGAGGGCAGGTCACATGGGAGACGGATTTATTGTAGCTTTGTGGATTTCCGCAAAGCATTTGACATGGTACCGAGAGCTCGATTGATGCGTAGACTGCAAGAGATGGGGGTGCCCATAGTGTTGATTTGGGGGATCATGGCTCTATACAGATCAGTGATGGGACATGTAAGCACCCTGGAGGAGATGTCTGATTTAGTTCACTCCACCATTGGGGTGAAACGGGGTTGCCCATTGTCTCCTACTCTATTTGGTATGTACGTTGATGAGGTGTCTGATTACATTGATAGAGAGGGTGATAGAGGTGCTTGGCTGGCAGGGACGTAGATCCCATTGTTGTTATATGCTCATGATATTGTGTTTATCTCTGACTCACCAGAGGGTATGCAGCGACAATTGGATGCATTACACAGTTTTGCAGAGGATAGTGGATTGTCTGTAAACCTTGGTAAAACCAAGGTTATGGTGTTTAACACCACATCATAGTGGATCAGGAGATCAGCACCGACTTTCACATATGGTCAGGAGATTGTAGAGTATACAGATGCATAAACTTACCTTGGGGGTGTCTTCACTGGGCCGAGGTTTTCTTTGGGGAGAGCAACAGAGACTAGACCGACTAGAGCTTATACGGCCTTGGGAGGCTTAGAGAGGATGTGTTCGCATGTTCAGTTCCACGAACCTCGGACAAAGTTATGGCTCTTTGATACTTTAATAGCCTCAGCTATGTTGTATGCGGTGCAGATATGGGGACCTTCTGTAGGCCAAGATGGTTGGAGACGTATGGAGAGGTCCTTGGTATCTATGATCTATTGACTGATCAAAGCCAAGGCCTCCGTACCCCACTCTATCATTCGAGCAAAGCTAGCTGCCCCTCTTATGGAGATTGAGGCGCTTACCAGATCAGTTTCCTTTGTGCACAGCTTGTGGGACACTACTAGAGACAGATATGCTAGACTGGCCCTTGAGTCTTCCAGACAGTTAGCTCTTTAGGGGGACACCTCATGCTGGTATGCACAGATGACATCATGGTTTCAGATGCATGGCTTCACCATGGACAGGCTGCCCCCTTTCAAGTACTCTCTTCAGACACCCTCGATGTCTCTTACACGGGTGGAGATTACTAGACTCATTCGTTAGGACCTGATCCAATTGAATACCAGGAGGACGTGGATAGAGCCGCCACAGGAGTTGGGTACGAAGATGGATTTCTATAGAGAGCATCTTATCCACCTCACAGGAGATGGGTTTGTGATTCGACCCAGCTACATGGATACACATATGTCTCATGGTTTGGGGTGTGCCATTGGTCAGATACGCACATCCTCACATCAGCTGGAGATGAGCTGGAGATTGAGACTGGTAGATTCAGAGGGATACCAGCAGACAACAGGATATGCCGTTTATGCCAGCTAGAGCCAGAGACAGAGCTACATTACATATGTCATTGCACAGTGTACTATGAGATTCGGGGCCGTTTCCACTGCTTATTCAGAGAGGGTTTCGGTCCTTTCTCTAGGGTCATGAGTTATGAGGATCAGAGATGTCTTGGGCTATATCTACTTGAGTTACGGAGATATAGGGACACTTTACTGGGGAGAGCTAGAGAGAGACAGTCCTAGAGACCGATTACAGATTTCTTTTCACTAGATATGGGACAGCCAGAGGATCAGCCATCACTGCAGAGCTCCGCCAACACTCATTTGACCACTACCGGAACTCTCATTGACCGAGCACTGGAGCTACGGAGATCCAGATGGCCACGATTGAGGAGAGGGGCTATACAGCATCGACGGAGACTACAGTAGAGGATTCGAGCCATACTCTCTCGACATCCAGAGTGCAGATGAGGATGGATTCTAGTAGTAGTAGTAGTATTTTTGTTCTAGTCTTTTGTACCCAGACATGGTATAAGATTCACAATTTTGTAACAGTTTGGTCTCATAGGTCATTTTGGCCTTTTGAAGACGTTAATATAACATTTCATTTCTCTCTCTCTCTCTCTCTCTCTCTCTCTCTCTCTCTCTCTCTCTCATGCATGCGCGCGCGCACACACACACATGGAGGCCCTCTTTCAGACAGTATACTTTGCTTAGATGATTGACTTATCATGATACATCTTAAGGCTCATTGTTATAATGTTATGAACTAGACATTCCAATGGAATTGCCTAAACCCCCCTTTGATAGACTTTTAATCACCTCAAGAAACCTCGGACAGTTTGCAGACTTTGGTTAGACTTTCCAAGGTCCCAAGAGACCTTGGATAGACATACCTTAGGTAGACTTTCCAACATCTCAAGAGACCACTGACAGAGTGGCCAACAGACATTGCATATACTTTCCGGTGGACCCTATGGGTCAACTTTCTTGTGGGTCTAACAGCTCGACCAGAAAATTGCCACCATGCAGGTAGTTGTTGACTACAAAAAACCGTGGTGAGACAGAAGCATGCCGAAAATGAGAGCACCTGTGCTGCAGAAACTATGGAAGTTTTATTGCATTGGGTTGCCTCTGTGCAGTATGCAAGAAGCGTCGCTTGGAGACAACACAAAAGACACAGCATATACAACAGACACTAGGAAACACTTGCCATAGAGACAGTTCACAAGACAACAACCGGACACTAGTACTCTATACACCATAGAAAATACCAGGTGCAAGGGGATCTGCTGGCAGCGCATTTAGCTCCGGACCAAGGACCAAAGACTTAGATGTGTAGTGTACGAATGTGTAATAGACTCTAGACTAGATTGAACTGTATAAGACCCTACTGATTGACTACATCTGCATGATCTCTCCCTGAACTGTAGGAAGATTCTAGATATAATGGGATCCACCAGTGTAGGTGGAGTATAAGGTGAGCTGGAAGCCAGACATCCCAGGGAGTCCACTATGTAAAAATTGCATATAGCACGTGCGAGCAAGAGGTATTTAAATAATCCCCTGCCTGTATATTTTCAAGTATTATATGTATCCCTTATGTATGCATTCTTGTATATGGAAGTTTTCACTTTCTCAATTAAAAAACCCTTTATGTAAGTACATTTATTTGTAAATGTATCTAATTATAAATCCCTTATTTTGTTCGCATATGCTATCTTACATATTTCCTAGTGGATGCCCGAGGCCAGACATTTGATAAGGGAAAATAGGTCACCATCTTGGCATCCATGCCCTCCTGTTGAGTATTGTTTTCTGGTCCAGGGGGTTCTGGAACACCTTTCCAATTGTTATGTCCCAGCAGGCTGCCTAAGTGCCTGAGTGTCCCAAGTCGGCTGCCCTACTGCCGAATAGTTGAAACTTGCTACTGCTAAATTGTCCTTGGAATTTGGACACTCACTAAAGTACTACTTTTTAGCAGCTTTTTGTAGCATATCAGCATATTGCAGGTGGCTACACCAGATTTGACCGCAGAAGCTGGAATCATTTTGAAATAGTTGTTGTCGTCTATATTACAACGAACCAGATTGTTGGTTTATGTGATACCCTTTGCAGGTAAAATATGGAATTGAACGTGTGAAGGCCACATTACCGCGACTATATCAGGTCAGTTGCTTTGTTGTTTCAGCTTTTTAAAGAATAGAATTTATTGAAAGATGTACATGCAAAAATTTTACTTGCTTATATGACAGCTTGCACAAGGTGGAACAGCAGTCGGTACAGGGCTTAATACAGAAAAGGGGTAATGCTCTTCAACTAGTTCTATGTCTATTAGTAACTGTGATTGGAATTTTGATTGCATAATCCAAGTTTTGTTATAATTGATAAATCAAAACTTGGAGCTATTGCAAATGGATTGCTCAGGCAGAAGTCTGAATGTAAACCAACGAGAGTGCCTTCAATAGGAGTTCTTTCTGTAGACGCACTATCAGAAATTACATGAAGTGATTTGGGACTTATGTGAGATGATACTTAAGACTCTCTGGCCATTGACGGATAGTGAAACTTTCTGTTGCTGATTTCATTCCTTAGATAAGGCCATTTGGAAGTATACTTCAAAGTAAGGTTATAAGAGTTGGTTTTAGGATGTAAAGCTGGTTCCTCGTGTGAAATGGGAAGTGTATAAGCATTATTTATCTAGGAAACTTTCCTCAATAGCTATCCAATGTTAGAGGTTCCTCAGCGTAGGACAAAGTCATCATATACTTTTGAAGTGTAATGAAGGCACGTCAAGTAAGGTTTTGAATTCATATTGATGATTCATTTTAGCTATGGCCCAACTACTTTTCGCTAGGGTATTGATTAACCAGTGGTGCTTGGTTTGCATGTGGGCAGATTTGATGTCAAGGTTGCAAAGGCAGTAGCACATGAGACTGGTTTACCATTTGTTACTGCAGAAAATAAATTTGAAGCTTTGGTAAGTTATTCTATAGAAGGGTTTATTAGTAGAACATGAACTTCACTCAAAAATTGAACACTAGATTTTGATGAAAAATTTGGTGATCAGGCTACTCATGATGCAATAGTAGAGGTTAGTGGTGCTTTAAACACAGTGGCTGTGTCTTTATTCAAGATAGCAAATGATATCCGTTTTCTTGGAAGGTAAACATGAAGCTTTTAAAATTTGGTTGAAGTCATTGTTTGCAGGCAGAACTGAAAGTATTCCAATTACCATGCAGTGGCCCCTGATGTGGGCTCAGAATTTTGTTTGACTTGCAGCAAGTCAGGACTATATAAACTTTGTTGCATTGTCCCTGCAGTGGTCCTCGATGTGGGTTAGGAGAGCTGCTTCTTCCTGAGAATGAGCCGGGTAGCAGCATAATGCCTGTATGTTTGTGGTTTTCTTAATCTTGTTGTTTGGATATGTAATGCACATGATGCTTTGTCCTTTGCAAAACATTCCAGATTTGTGTCATTTTTGCATCATAACCTGATTTTGATGTTTTTCACAGGGCAAGGTGAATCCCACTCAATGTGAGGCACTCACCATGGTTTGTGCACAGGTATTGTTTTGTAATGTGCAGTTTGAGGCAATGTCGGTCATGCTGTAGTTATCCTGTGCAATAGTAATGGGAGGTAGTGTATTGTGTGTTAGGAAGCAGTAAAATTGTATCACATCTGGAACAATCTTAACTCTCCTTTTTTTTATGACTCTCCCAATGTATGGAAATTAAATCTATCACACATCCTCCAAAGAATGTGCAATTAAGACTCATTATTATGTGTTTCATACTCACAGACGCAACTCATATTCGACAAATTTTACGGTCTTGTCGGTTACGTGGTTCGTTGGGAGATGTTATTTCTCTCTCCTTCCTGTGTGTCCTTTCTAAACGTAAATTGAAATTTTGCTTACTAGTGGGTTGATGTGAGAAATTCATGATTGCTAATCCTAAATGAGGGGAACTGGGAGCTATTGTCAATCAAATAGGGAAGAAAAGTGACCATTTTGTGCATGGTTGATTTTGCAGATCTCGAGCAATTGACCCTTTTACTGCTTGAGGGTGGATCGTTTGCTTTTTGTTGTTAGGCACCCTGTCCAAGAAGTTGTGGGCATACTCTATACACACACGACTCAAAAACCACATAATTCATTTTCTCAGGGGATGGCTTCAATGTGCTCAAGGCCCTCGGCCATTACTTTGTTTTGTTGATCTTCCCCATTCCGTAGGTCTTAACTTCATCACGGGAAGATTGTCCAAGTCAAAGACTGCTAAGAGTGCTTGATGGTTTGAGTATAGGCTGCATTCTCATTAGCTACCTGCACTTCCAGTATCATTCCTCTGCGCATGCTTGTCATAATCTTTTGAGAAACTTATTTGCAACCAGGCTTCTTAACCCTGACTGTTTGGAGCTCTGTCAGGTGATTGGGAATCATGTGGGAATAACCATGGGAGGTGCAAGTGGCCACTTTGAGTTGAATGTGTTCAAGCCTATGATTGCTAATGGAATTCTTCAGGTAAAGGAGGGACGATTATTGTTCAAGGCAAACATAAACTGTTGCCTTAATGAGGTTCCTGTTCTTGCAGTCTTTGCGCTTGCTAGGAGACGCATCAGAGTCGTTTAGGAAAAATTGTGTCGTTGGTATAGAACCCAATCGGCGCAAGATCTCACAGATTGTACGAGAGGTTGGTGAAAAAAATTGTTCCAAGTAAAATGTAAAGTAAAATATCATTCGTTTAAAACTGTCATTAACTGAGGTGGGTTTCTTGTGACAGTCCTTGATGCTTGTGACAGCTTTGAATCCGGTACGTTTGAGCTGATTTCTCCTCTCCCTTGCTCTCTTACTTTCCACTCCTGATCTATTTTTCTACATATAACTCTCTCTACCTCTATCTGTCTGTTGCTCTTGATTGCTCTCTCTTTCTCTAACTGTCGTCCGTCTTTCAATATAGATCTCTCAATTTCGGTCTCAATCTAGGTCTCTCTCTATGGTAATAAGAAGAGGAAAATGGTATGACCTTTCTATCACCCAAGCGTGGTAGTTTGGTTATGCCATTTCCCTCTTGAATAACAGGTGTTGAGTTCAAGACTCATCGGATAGGTCTTTGAGGTTTCTTGGGGATAGTTTCCCACAACGTTAAAATTCTCTTCTTCTTTCTTCTTTGAGGTCTCTTGGGATAGTTTCCTACGAGTTAAAATCCTCTTCTTCTCGTGTGTGTGTGTGTATGTGTGTGTGTGAGAGTGCGTTAATAAAAAGAGGAAAACGGTATAACCTTTCTATCACCCAAGTGTGGTAGATTAGTTATGCCATTTCCCTCTTGAATAACAGGTCTTGAGTTCAACTCTCGTCGGATAGATCTTTGAGATCTCTTGGGATAGTTTCCTACGACATTAAAATCCTCTTCTTCTTCTTCTTCTTCTCTCTCTCTCTCTCTCTCTCTCTCTCTCTCTCTCTCTCTCTCTCTCTCTCTCTCTCTCTCATTTCAATTCTCCCTCTCTATACTTTGCATCTCTCACTCCCTCTCTGTACTTCGCTCCATCTTTCCATCTTAAATGCTCCCTAAATTCTTCTCACAATGATTCTAGTAAGCAACAAGTTCTTTGTGCCTTGATTGAAGCCTACTTTATTTATTGTGATGGTACTAGGTAATTGGCTATGACAAGGCAGCGTTGGTCGCAAAGACAGCGCATAAGGAAGGGACCACACTCAAAGTAAAAATCCCCTTGTTCTAAGAGCAAAAACTGTAGCCTTTTCTTGATGTTGACAGATGTTCCATAACATGTGATGCTCTTGTTGACAGGATGCTGCTTTAAAATTGGGAGTCCTCTCAGAGGAAGAGTTCAATAATTACGTGGTCCCAGAGAAAATGTTAGGACCATCATGAGCATTCATCCTTATTTGGGCTGTCTTTTCTTGCCTTTTTAAAAAAAATTTTGGGGCATTTTGGGGCGGCAGTTTAGGTTCGATATATTTATAAAGCTGAGAGAATTTCTTCGGCATTAGCAGCACCCTCTAAAGGGGGCATTTAATTCAATAAACTGTCACTTGGCTGCGAAGTTTTGCCTATTTGAAGAGTGCGACCAAAGAGATACTGTAAACTGAATGGTGAGGTTGTAGTACAAATTTTGTAAAATGAGGCTCAACGGTTTCTATTATGGCAAGTTTTTTGGTCATTGAGTTGTGGATGGTGCCGATGGATGTGTGTGTGTGTGGACGGGTCGTGCATGAATGACTATTTGTTCCATGCCTTAATATTGACTCCTATTCTTTTTCCTTCTCCTCTTGTTGTCCTTCTTCATCCTTGTTCTTTTCATCACCTCTATACTCGTCTCTGCATGGATGTAAGAATTCATGAGTGAAAGTAAGGAACCAATTGTGGTATTCTCTAGCCTTACATGGGTTTATGGTGTATGCCTGAGCAATGCTTGTTGTCTGGCATTTGTCCAGTTGGTATGAGGGGGGATGGGTTGGCCCCAAGGATTATTCGGTATCTTTTGTATTCGTGTGATGGGTGCTCATGGTCGGGCAGCATAGTTTGGTTGATTGATATCTTCACAAAATGCGTACATTTTGAATGATGTGCTTTAACCTAAGCCATCACAGTGTGACGGTCGGTTTTTTCTGGGTATAGGCTTGCATAAACATGTATGGAAGATAATTTCGATGGAAAATTGCAATGTGGAGAAAGAACCCCATAGATTTGTCTTATGCATTGCCATTTGCTGCATGTGCAGCAGTAACGAGGGTTTTAGCACGAAACAGAGAAAATGATGTAAGGGTAGTTATGGAGGCATTGGATGCTTATGATTCGGTGTTGCACTCTGTGTAAACTTGATTACAATGCAACCTAAAGGTTGCTATCCCTTATCTCATGAGATAAAAAGAGTTCTGTTGCTTGGTCATCTCTACATTGACTAAAATAGATTAAAAAATGAAGTTACTCAAAGCTGTAGACTTGGCGGTTGTTACATGTGACTTGAAATTCTACAAGTTTAAATAATTGCAGATGTTCTTGCCTTTACAGCACTTGTCTCAAAAGACTAGTCTCTGTATGTTGGAAGTCATGGATTTTTTATTTTTTGTTAAATATATGTCATTGCAACTGGAGAGAAACACTCGCTATTGGACAAATACCGAAGAGACCCAACCATCTTTTGATGCAACAAATGTTCCCATCTTTGGGAGGTTTCTTGTTCAAGTTTTTGATCCTCTTTGTGAATGATCTACTTATCCATTGACTTCAAAGTTGCACAAAAAGAGTGATGGGAAGGGTTTGGGGGATTCTAACCATATTCTTAGCATGTAGATTTTGCGAGTTTAGCATGGGAAGAAAAATCAATTAACATTATCACCTCCATATGTAGGCTTACTCTCCAAACTTGGATGAGGAAAGGGGGAAGATGACCAAGATTCCTTATGCACCTGTTAACAGTTTGATGTATATCATGTTTGCAATTTGTTTGCTCAATATTGCACTTGTGATATACAACTCTCTGGAGACAAGAGGGAGGGAGGACATACTGTAATGCAACTGTAGCGCTTCAATTATTGGTTTTCATTTGCATACGAATTGCTCCCACTCCCTTCATTGCAAGACATGGCACTCGAGCAATGGAGAAGAGTCAAATCTGACTCTTACACATTATACTCACTTGCAAGTTTGAGTCCGAGTACCACACACTATTAGAGTGCACCTTTGCTCACATCCGGACTTGTTTCCTCACATTCTCAGCCATGGCTTGGGAGCATCAAGAATCACTTGTTAGCCCCATGCGTAGTAAATCACATGTATTTTTGGTCCCATAGGGCATATTTGACCTTTGAGGACGAATAAAATCTATCTCTCTCTCTCTCTCTCTCTCTCTCTCTCTCTCTCTCTCTCTCTCTCTCTCTCTCTCTCTCTCTCTCTCTCTCTCTCTCTGTATACGCACATCCTCACATTAGCTCCAAATCGAGACTGGCCGATTTCGAGGGGTGCCGGCAGGAGCTAGGATATGTCACCTATGCAACTTAGAGCTAGAGACAGAGCTGCACTACACATGTCAATGCCCGGCATACTATGAGATACACGGCCGCTTCCATTGCCTGTTCGGAGAAGGGTTCGGGCCTTTTTTTAGTCATGAGATACAAGGATCAGAGGTGTCTCGGATTGTTCTTGCTAGAGCTGCGCAAACTTAGGGAGAGCTTGCTGAGAACATCAGAGGAAAGACGGTCTCAGAGACGAATCATAGATTTCTTTACACCAGCCAGAGGAGAGCCAACGGAGCAGTCATTACAGCAAATCTTAGAGCCTACTCATACTAGAGGTACAGTGCTTGATCGAACCACGGAACTTGACAGATCCAGACGTGCACGACCTCGGGGGGTCTCCCACTACCGACGAAGGCTGCAACAGAAGATACAAATCACTCTAGCTCGACATGCAAGACGCCCAACCAAAGTACTGACCATGGAGGAGGTCGATGAGATCCAACAACGACCTATGAGAAATTTCATCTGAACCCACAAAACGCCCCCCCCCCCCCCCCCCCCCCCCCCCCCAATATCCTCTCTCCTTAGCGTCTTAGTGTTAGTTCTTTGTAATTTCCGTACTCAGACATGGTATCAGATTCACCAATTGTAACTTCTTGGTCTCATAGGTCATTTTGGCCTTTTGAAGACGTTAATATAACATTTCATTTCATTTCTCTCTCTCTCTCTCTCTCTCACACACACACACACCCCCCCCAAGTGTGGTAGATTGGTCATGCCATTTCTGTCTTGAATAATAGGTCTTCAACTCCCCTGGTCGGATAGATCTTTAAGGTCCCTTGGGATAGTTTCCTACAACGTCAAAATACTCTTCTTTTCAAGTGTGTGCGCGCATGCTAATAAAAAGAGGAAAATGGTGACCTTTCTATCACCCAAGTGTGGTAGATTGGTTATGCCATTTCCCTCTTGAATAACAGGTCTTGAGTTCAACTCTCGTCGGATAGATCTTCAAGGTCTCTTGGGGTAGTTTCCTACGATGTTAAAATATTCTTCTTTATCATCATCACAATCTTGGAGCATCCGGAATCACTTTTCAACCCCATACATAGCACATCACATGTATCTTTGGTCCCATAGATCGTGTTTGATCTCGAGGACGATAATAATCTCTCTCTCTCTCTCTCTCTCTCTCCCTCTCTCTCACGCACACGCACACGCACACCAGGGCTTGGAAAAAGATAGGTTCGCTTTATCCAAAGCCTGTTCAAAATGAAAAATGGCCGGCTCAAATTTGGGCAAGAAGGTTCTCAAGCCAGTTCAAATTATGGAGTTTTTACTTATAATATGAGATTGTAGTGTGATTATTCCCCTCAAATTTAGAGTTAGTCAACTTATATACGTGTGAAAAGGTTCCAAAGATGAGTCCACAAAAAATGTTTCCCAAGCCTTGACGCACACAAAGTAGTTCTTCACTGAAAAAAATCCTCATTCTCTCTCCTCTTTGCAATAAACGCCTTGTGCCAGCATGCAAGCACACATCCAAGTAGAGAGGAGAGAGAGAGATTGGATTGGGACGGAGCTCTCAGACTAGTTTATATTTTTATTATGATAATGAATTTTAATCATTAAAGTTAATATCTGAGGTCCTTTGGCTGTTAAACCCCAACAACCTCCACTTGTAGTATGTGTCTTTCGGTACCAAGTTTGCTATGGGCATATGAATTGTTGCCGGGATGATTGCACCTAATACTTCGTAATCAAAACTGTTTTAGAAAACAAATTTTTTACAAAGATTGGTAATGGTTCACTTATGAGTGTTGACATGTTGGATGTGATGAAGTAATACTCCTCTCCAATATGCTTCATCTTCTCATGAAACACTAAATTCATGTTAATTGGATAGCACTACAAGTATCTAAATGTAAAACAAGCCCCTCTTGTTGCCCACTATCATAGGGACGAACGTAGCTTTTACAAGACATATTTAGAAATGCATACTACACAAAAATTTTACGTGGAACTACATTTATAGTAAATGTAAATAGGGAATTTAATGTAGGCTTTTTTCTGTCCACGTAATTTGCATCGTTGTGATCGATTGCAATCAATCCCATTCCTTAAAAGCAAATGCACAGTTTAAGTATCAATAGAAGATAAAACTGTGTCATGCTTTGTGCATGCTCCCTATGAATGTGGGTGCCTCTTCATGGCAAACATGGCACAATCATAACATACCACAACATATTTAAGACTCAACTCTGTGTTGAGAGCCACTACACAATGTATCAACTACAAGAACGTCACTTGTAGTACTCTAAACTCCCAATCACGCACAGAAGCACTCATTGGGTGCGACATGTTTAAGCTAGATGGACATGGCCAACAACCTGAGAATCTATTACCACCACGCACAAAAGCACTCATTGGGTGTGACATGTTTAAGCTACATGGACATGGACAACCACCCGAGAATGTATTACCACCACCCAACAACCGGTCAAGACATTGACACTTGAAATCAGAAACATACTTAAAATTTAAAATAGATTCTCTCTACCTTGGCAACCACTTTTAAGGAATGGTTGATTGTTATAGACATGTACTTGGAACCATAACTCTCCATAGCTCAACCTTAAACCTAAGATGTCACATCACCGATGTCTTTTGACTATTAACACCCACAATATTGCATGCAATACAATGTGTATACGTAGTTATGAGGGGAAATTTCTTCCAAATAGTAATCATAAAGGAATGACAATTCTCTTGACAACATGAAAGTTAAACATCAATAAGTTGGGACACTACAAAACAATCTCCATGTGTCCGTTGGAGATCTCCACGATCAATTGTCCAAGGGAAGAATCGAAGATGTTCCATCGACAAATCACGGTAATGTTATTATATAACAGGTTCATTTGCAATCAAAGAGTATTGTGTGGATGATTTTTCAATGCAGCATGTACAAGGTTTTCTCTCCTACATGTCCATGGATTGCACTTTTTTGAAGATCAACTTTACATTCCTTGTACTCACATGGTGCTTGTTGGCAATAGCTCACACTAGCAAACCACAAAAAAACCATAGCAAACTACAAGTCTCACATTCTTGTAAAGAGTAGAAAATTGTACCCTCAAGGATTCATCCTCCACATCTCCATCTTCAGAACTGATGCTCAAAAAAGAGAATATACTTTCAAACCCTGTTTATATTGTGGCCACAAAACGAGCTATAAACTATACCGGGCTTTTTGTTTTTAAACACACACACAAGGGGAGGAGGGAGAACTCTATACATTTCCATATATTTACAATTGTACATTGCTACACACTTCCTACACACCCAAAAGGGGCCTTGCCATAAACAACTTCCGCAACGGGGAAGCGGTAAACACAACTTGACCAAAAAGCGTAGTGACGTAACCCGAAGGTAAGAGGGTTCAAGGTGAAAACTCGGGTACATACATAAAAAGAAAATTAGCCCCAAGACTCATTGCTCAAGGCCATCACTGCCATCACTACAGATCAACTTCAAAGGAAAGAACCACAATTGTACACTTGCAGGTTTTAAGGTAAGTAATTCCAAGCAGTAGCTGCATTAGATGATTGTGGGTTCATCCCCACGACTCAGCAGCTCCGGCGCATTTGACATTCATATATTTTTCCTTTGCATAGTGTGGCTTGCATGTTAACCAGAAAAACCATTGTTACAAAAAAAAAAGAACATTAGTTTTAAGGTGACTACCACTGTACTCAGCTCCACCCCCCTAAATTTGTCACATGTAGTAGCCATCAGCAAGGCCTCATATGTACAAGAAAAGGGCCTCCCAAAGTGTGCTTACTGAATGTACGATTGCCCCGTGATGTCAAGGTCACGGTCTCCCGTGCTAGGTGGTTCATGTACATGTGCAGGTGGAGTTGTGGGCGGGCCCTCAGCACTCTGGGAGTCGGAAGAACGGCTCTGAGACATACGGGGCGACGGCCTTGTCGTCGCATCACCACTGTCATCATGGCCATAGAGCCCGCACCCATACGCCTCCGGAGCAAGCGGACGGAGCTCGGAGATGGTCGACGTTGTTTGAGAGGCGTCAGATGATGCAGTCACAGTGGCACTAAAAGAGGTGTTTTCAGAAGCCTTACCTGGGGATGCAGAGGATCCATGATCAGAAGATACATGGGGCCCGATCAACTCGTACTGTACTTGGATGCGTTCAGGAGGGTCCTTGAAGGCAGGGACTGAAGACGGGCTCTCTTGATGGGCAGGGTCCATTGATGTAGCAGTAGAGTTGAGGTCCCGTGCAACGGTGGAGCCTGGGTTGTGCATGAGCTGGCCTTGATCGCCGGAGTCCTGAATAAGGGTCTCGGTGCTGGATGCGTGTCTGCGTGCATTCTTGTCGACCTCCTCTGCTGATTGTGCCACAGGCCCGCCTTTCTCCATCCTCATCCTCATCTTTTCTCCTCCTTTCCCTGCGTCTTCTTCTCCTCTACTTCTTCTTCTTCTCCTCCTTTCTCTGCGTCTTCTCTTGCTTCCTCTTTCCTTCTTCAGCTGGATATCGATAACATTTCACCAGTTGAGCTCTACATCTTAAGTTATGCAGTAAAGTCTCTTGGATTTGACACGTTTCTTACCACGTGTTTGCTCCTGCTTTTCCTAGAGCGTTCACACTCTATAGGTCATTGGGCCTCCTCTATATATGACACCTCATTAGATAAAAAACCGGGGTCCAGTGTATTTTAACCTGCTGAAATTGAAAAATCCCGGCTAGATTTTGAGCTTGCCTTTAGGAAAACCGAGAAATTTACACAAGTTTTAATGTAATTACGGGCCAAAGCTTCAAATTTTGACCTAAAAACCAGGAGAATTTCAAGTTTGCCCTTACTTTCACCGGTTAGGGAGAGTGTATTTTTCTAGCCCTTATTATTTCTTTCTCTACAAGTGCATTTTTCACCCACAACTGCCTCTCTTCATCTAACCTGTCAAAGATATATAAATGCTCAACTAAAGGGCTACCATCCCAACCTTCTTGTGAAGCTACTTGAAGACTAGGAATGACAAACTCCCATGGCATAATTGCTTCTTGGCCATATACCATCTTGAATGGTATAAAATTGATAGCCACTTTGTAAAGCAGTACGATAAGCCCATTGAGCTGATGTCAGCTTCAAATCCCAATCTGTGTGATGAGCCTCCACCATTTTGGTTAAAATAGAGATCAGAGTCTTGTTGGTACTTTCGGCTTGGCCATTTACTTGTGGATAATAAGGAGTAGACCTATGGTGGGATATCATGAAGTTTGCTGTGAGTTCCTTTATTACTTCATTTATAAAATGGATACCATTGTCACTCACAATTTCAAAGGGACAACCAAATTGTGTAATAATGTTCTCAAAGAGAAACTTAGCGGTTGACCTTGCATCAGCCTTGCATGTCGCCTTAGCTTCCGTCCACTTTGTCACATAATCAATGGCAACAATAATGTATCAGGATTGAGTGTTACGGGCTACCGGATTAATTAGGCATACAAAATCTAAACCCCATTTTTCGAATGGTTTGGTCACTTTAATAGGATGTAAGGGCATTTTATCCTTCCGTTGTTTGGTCTTGTAACATTGGCATTCATCACACCCTTTTGCAAAAATTGATGTATTCTTGAATAAAGTGCGTCACTAATAGCCTGATTGCAACACCTTTCTTGCAGTTAGTTCCCTGAAAAATGTCCTCCAGCTATACCCATATGTTCTTCTTGTAGTATGTACAAATACTCATTCTCACGAGCACAATGTCTAAGAATATCGTCCTTTCCTAGCTTGTAGAAAGTTTTTGCAATTAGAGAATAAGGTTCACATTCCTTCAGTAGCTTCCGAGCTATATCCTTACAAAGCTCCTTGGGAAAACCATTAACTAAAAAGTTTACAATCTTCTCAATCCACTCAGGCATGGTCTCGACTAGGAATAGGGAAGTTATCGGGCAATTCATCATCAACTCCAGTAGGGGCTTCACCATTTGGTATGTGAGACAAATGATCAGCCATGACATGTCTTTTACCGGGTCTCACCACAAGGATAAAATCAAACTCTAGAAGAATTACTAACCATCGTGTAATTCTTCCCATGGAACATGGTTTGTTTACTAAATACAACAATGCTTGATGATCCACATAAAAAACAAACATGTTGGCAAGAAGGTGATAGAAAAATTTCTTTACTTCATAAATCATAGCTAAACCTTCCCGCTTTGTGGCGGTGTAGTTCCTCTCAACACCATTCAATTAGCAACTTGTAAAGCTAATGGAGTGGTCCAATTTATGTTCTCCTGATTGAGCTAGAACACACCCAATAGCAAAGTTTGATACATCAATATGCACGTGAAAAATTACATTCCAATCAGGCACTCGTAGGATTGGGACACTTGTCAAAGCTCTTTTTAATAACTCATAAGCATGGTCACACTCCGCGGTTCAGTGAAACTCAATAAGAAGTTTGTACAATGGATGGGCTATTTCAACAAAGTTTAAAATAAACCGACGATAATAACCAACATGGCCCACAAACCTTTGAACTCCTTTATAGTTTGTAGGCGGTGGCAAATTGGAAATGACTCTAATTTTTCTCTCATCTACGGAAATCCCATTCTTGGACACTATATGTCCTAAAATGGCCCCATGTTTAACCCAAAGTTGGCATTTGAAAGGGTTTAATGATTGGGTCTCGTCTACCAAAATCCTTAATTGATTGACCCACTCAATCTCCTCTATAGGGTTTGGCTAAGATCCGATCTTCTTCCTAGGTTGGGTTCTGGCTATTGTAGCTCATGATGATCCTCCTTGTTTTTTTCTTTTCTAATGGCCGTTTTAGTCTCCATGGTTTCATATGAATTAGAATCATCTTCAAGGTCGTTCATATACATGGGGTCGTCACCAGTCCCTATGTTGGTCTTTGAAGTGGGGTTTGACTTTGCTGCCTTTTGGGATCTCTGCCTTCGTGTTTTCTTATTCTTCTTGGATTGGGTGATTGATGCTGCATCTCTTTCTTCAAGAATATAATTTTGGTTTTGGAGCATCGATTGTGTGAATATATTTATTGGTACCACATATGTACTTTGTGATGATGCCTTGATAATCTCAATTAACTTTAATGGCGTGATCTTGGGTGTATTTGGATTATTAGGACATTGGGTATTCAAATTGTAAGGACATGGGTCCTATGGGCAAGACCAGTGGCACGACCAGACAGTGTGTACGCTAGGGGGAGGCTATAAAATAGCAGGGTTGGGTGGAGACTAGCACACACATTACCACCGCCCTTTCACTGGTATCCGAGCTATTTTTGGGAGGAGACAAAAAGCGTGTTGCATGTGCGTGCGACATTTTGCTTCTCTTCCACGTTCCGCAGACAACGACGTCTCTACTATGGAGCGAAAGAAGACATGCACGCTTTCCTGTGCATAGCACGTGGACAAACAATGACAATCGACCGCGGCCACCCCATCTACGCCCTCCAAAACGGGCGACCAAGGCAAACTTGACCGACAACTCAACGACACCAAGGCTCCAAAGGCTTCCATTGGTGCCGTTGGCTACGCCATAGGAAGGCCCGCTTGACCCTTGCATGAAGGACGGTTGAACCCACCCCATGAGGATAAGAGGTCAACACTTTACCATCAAGCTATTGACCCTTGTTATGTATAACAAGGAAAGATAGCTTACTTGTGCTGAAAGAAAAACTAGAAGGAAAGGGAAAGCTTCAAACTTCAAGGAAGTAGCTTCACCCTTCCTTTTCACTTCTTGGAAGAAGGCAAGTTTTCCTCCAAAAATTCTTTTTTCCTCAAGGAGGTAGCTTGAAAGTGAACAAAAGCCTTCATAAAAACGACGGGTTTTTGTGAAGAATCATCAAAGGTGTTCTTACAACAAACGACAAGTGAAGCGCTCAAATTCCCGCAAGGCGAGGTTTGCATGCAACGCAAATCGCGGAGCATACAAAACACAAAGACTTCAATTTCTCAAGGTACAAGTTGTCGTTTTTTTTTCTCTCTCTTTACATTAGTGTGTGTTTACCATGACTAGTGAGGATATCCCACCTCTCCACACGTTTGATTTTGAGCACGTAGATCAAAATCAGGGCACCACGGGTGTTGCTGACACTAATATGCATGATGATGATAATCTAGGAGATCATCGGCTTGTAGATATGGCTTCTTTCAAGACTTTGGAACATCGCCAGAGCATACTTGAAATCAACCTCTCTCCACTCAATGCAAATGTTACCAATCTTACGGAGTTACTTGTGGAATTTATGAATTCACAGATGACTCAAGGAGCCACAAGTGGCGCGATTTACAAGTACCAAGCTCGCACGACTCAAGGAGTCCAAGAGACAAATGCTGCAGAAGATGCAGAAGGTAGCAATGTATTACTTAAGAATATCACCATTCCTGAATTTCATGGGGAAGAGCGTGATCGCAACAAGGATGCGGTCAATACGTTCTTACATAAATGGAATGATATTCATTGATTGAGACAACCCCGGATATAAAGACGGCTGTGGAAACAAGTCTATCTCTTAAAGGAAAGGCCTATAAGTGGTGGATGACATTTCCAATAGATGCTCGTCCTCCGTCTTGGGCTGCATTTCAAGATTCTTTCTCCAAAGAGTTTTTGGACTCCAATGAAGAAGATAAGAATTGGTTAGCATGGGATGCATGCCGCATGTCTGGCCTCTCTCTCGCACAGTACCTTTCAAAGTATCAGGAAATCGTATTAAAACTAGAAGGTCTAGATGAATTCCAAAAGATACGGGGTTTTAATAGGGGTCTTGACAAAGACTATCATCTTCATGTCAAGACCAACATCCAGAAACTTTGGAAGAAGCCATCAGTCATGCCCAAAGGTATGATCATGACCAAGAGAGGAAAGGAAACGTTCCCTACTGTAAGAATACTTTTGCTAAGAGCAATGTGGCTAAGAGCCAATGGTGAGGTAGATCTCCCACACATTCCATGAGGAATAAAAGACAATCTACCTCTCCACGTCCACAAGAGGCTAAGAAGCCTAAGCAATCACGAGATACTCCACGTGGGTCTCTCAACACTGTTGATTTTGAGTGTGCAAAGAAACACAATTTGTGTTTTAGATGTCTTTCGGACCAACATAACAAGAAAGATTGTCCTCTTTTGCAAGGCAAAGAAAAGGGCATGCACACGGTGCAACGCCTCACATTAGATTCATCTCCTAAATATTGTGCTGTAGCGGTTCTTCATATGGAAGAAAAGCACAAGTGTTGTGTGACTGCTTCAATGTGGCATCCCACCTTTGGCCCCCATGATTTGATTCGCATGCATGCCACTATTAACGGACAACATGTTCGTATTTTAGTGGATGGTGGTGCAACGTATAACGGTTTATAGTCAAGAAATTGAAGCCTACACAGACTCCCTGCTCTCACAAGTATGTGGTGGACCAGATGTCTGGGAATGATAAAGAATTATGGGACACGGTAGTTCAAGGGGTTGAGCTTATTGTTCAAGATCATACGATGAACCTTGACTTCCAAGTTATGAACATGGACCGTGCTGATGTAGTTTTAGGACGGGAGTGGTTGCATGGTTTAGGAAACACATTGCACACTAGTTATGAACACAACTCCTTATCCTTTATGGCCAATGGTGAACATGTGCTTTTGCTTGGTGAGAAAAATATACCATCTGCACCTCTTATATGTACAGCCGAGCTTTCTATTTTGCAGAAAGCAGATTTAATAGATGAAGTCTTTTTGTGTTACTGCTTGTCTCCAAGTCTTGTGAATTCTCAAGAGCAAAGTGCATGGAATTCTAGTAATGGTATGCAAAGTGCAATGAATTATACTGATAAACAAAGTGCTAACAAATATAACGAGCAAAGTGCTCTCAATTTTACTTCTATAGAGCAACGTGCAACTGTTATAAAACAAACATTACAGGAATTACAAGATTCTCCATCCCAACATAACTCTAGTTTACTTTATCCTTTTGCACGGCAAAAATTGACTCACTTACTCACGGGGTATAGTGATGTGTTCTCAAGTGATTTACCATCGGGTTTACCCCCTACAGGTGATGTGCAGCATGGCATAGATGTCTTGCCAGGCACTAAACCGGTGAGTAAACCACCTTATCGTATGAGTGCTAAAGAGCCAAGGAGGTTGAGAGTCAGTTGGCTAACTACCTCGCTCATGGTTTCATTAGACCTAGCACTTTGCCTTGGACATCACCAATTCTATTGGTAAAAAAGAAAGATGGTACTATGCGCATGTGCGTAGATTATCGCGGATAAAATGCGATAACCATCAAGAACAAGTATCCTCTGCCTCGAGTGGATGAGTTGTTTGATCAACTCCATGGGAATGATCCTATACAAAGATAGATCTTCGTTCAAAATACCACCAGGTGCGTATCCTTTTACAAGAAATCTCCAAAACTGCCTTTAGAACACGGTTCGAGCATTTTGAATTTTTGGTTATGCCTTTTGGTCCAACCAATGCTCCAGCTACATTTGTGACACTCATGGATAGTGTCTTACGTCCCTATCTTGGAAAATTTGTTGTGGATTTCCTTGATGACATTCTCATTTACAGTAAGACTGAGATGAACACATAGAACACTTACGATTAGTGTTCGAACAGCTACGAGCTCACGCGCTGTATGCTAAGCAAAGCAAGTGCGATTTCTTTAAAACAGAGATACATTACCTCGGTCATGTGATCTCTTATTCTGGAATCAAGATGGACACTGACAAGGTCGCCGCCATTCTTCGATGGCCACATCCCAATACGGTTGAGAAGCTTCGAGTATTTTTAGGCATGGCTGGATTTTATCGACAGTATATCCATGACTATGCCAAAATCATTGTTCCTATGACGGATCAACTTAAAGCAAAAGGTAAGACCTTTTCTTGGGAAGAAGCCCAAAAACGCAGTTTCGAAGAGCTCAAGGTAGCTATACCCATTGCTCCCATCCTAGAAATTGTTGACCCACTTAAGCCGTTTGTGGTAGAGACTGATGCTAGTGATAAAGCCATTGATGCGGTACTTCTCCATGAGGGAAGACCTATAGCCTTTGCCAAAGTAAAAAGTTAGATAGAGCTCAACAAAATTATTCTATTTATGAGAGAGAGCTCTATGGCATAATTCACGCTTTATGAAAGTGGCGACACTATTTATATGGTGCCGAGTTTGAAGTAGTTTTTGACCATGAGAGTATCAAATGGTTTACTACTCTAACAGACTTGAAGGGCCGTAAAGCTAGATGGGCTGAAATCCTTCAAGATTATGATTGTAAGCTACGATATCGCAAGGGGCGATATAATGTAGTAGCGGATGCACTAAGTCGGATGCCTCAGATTAATTCACTTGCTTTCACAGAACTAAAGAGTGAATTTTTGGAGTCATTACGTGGCAAGTGTGCACAAAATCAATCATATGCTAAAGTGGGGAGTGCAGTTTTAAAAAGGGATCCCTCACACTCACATGTCTCTGAACAACCAGATCAACATGTCTCTGCACGCGCAGATAGAAACTCCAACACACAGAGCTCCACCCCTACTCAGGATGAGCTTAAGCGATGGAAGAATTTTTCCATTGATGATGGCTACTTACTCCACAAAGGTAGAGTATGTGTGCCAAAGGACTCAGACACTAGGCGCCAAATCTTATTTGAGTGTCATGATAGTCCAAGTGCTGGTCATCCAGGTATTCGCAAGACATATGCCTTAGTTCGACGACAATTTTATTGGCCGGGCTTACATCATGATGCTCAAGCGTATGTACTAAACTGCCAACATTGCCAAGTTAATAAGGCAGAGCGCCTTAAGGTAGGTGGCCTTTTACATCCTTTAGAAATCCACAAGGTAAGTGGGAGAGTATCTCTATGGATTTTGTTGTAGGACTACCTACTACAAATCGTGGCCATGATGCCATTTGGGTAATTGTAGACCATCTCACAAAGATGGGTCGATTCATTCCCACTAAGATTATGGTTAAGACACCAGAATTAGCACGGCTATTTGTAGAGCATATATATAAACTCTACGGTCTTCTAGCTAGTATCATTAGTGACAGAGATCAAAAGTTCGATAATCACTTTTGGAGAGTTGTGTTCCAAAATTTGGAAACTAAACTTAATCTAAGTACGGCTGATCATCCAAAAACGGATGGTCAAACAGAAAGAGTTAATCAAGTGCTAGAGGATATGCTACGAGCGTACGTTAGCAAGAAGTAGAACAATTGGAAAGACTACTGACCTATATTGGAATTTGCTTGTAATAGTTCAAAGCATGTGCCTACATGGTATAGTCCATTTATGCTTTTTTATGGATTTCAACCTAGATCACCCGTTACAGTGGGGTTGGCTAAGGAGAAGATACAACAAGTGAAGGATTTTCTCCAAGACCATTTTGACATGCTTCGAGTTGCTCGACAGAATGTTAAGCAAGCTCAAGATCGATATAAGAAGTATGCAGATGAGCATCATCGTCTTGCTACTTTCGAAGAAGGAGACAAGGTTTTCCTCAAAGTTCCGGAGTATTCAAAAAGTCTGAAGATGGGAAAAGTTGCTGAACTTTCACCACACTATTGTGGACCGTTTACCATTCTCAAATGTATAGGTCAAGTGGCCTATAAGTTAGCTCTTCCACAGCAATCACGAGTTCATCCTATTTTTCATGTTAGCCGTTTATGAAAATAGCTAGGACAGAATGATAATGTCATTGACACAGGTGTGTTGGTTGACTTTATTGCACTAGCAAGCATTCCTCATGAGCCCGAAAAGATTTTGGATTCTCATGAGCTTCGCACCAGACATCATGTTAGACGACAGGTGTTGATAAAATGGCTAGATAGACCTGAAGAAGGTTCTACATGGGAGAATGTCTCCGCACTTAAGAAATGTTTTCCTACGTTCGTTTTCGAGGACGAAAACGATTCTCCAAGGGGGGGGGGGGGGGGGTGGGTAATATAAGGACATGGGTCCTATGGGCAAGGCCACCGGCACGGCTGGACCGTGTGTACACTAGGGGGAGGCTATAAGATAGCACGGTTGGGTGGAGACTAGCACACGCATTACCACCACCCTTTCACAATGATCTATGCCACATCGATTACACATGAGTATCGGCATTGTAGATGTGCTCCCTTGATTGGTATACCCTAGAGTGGCATTCTTTTGCAGTCTAATAGAACACTCAGCTACACGATGTGGACCCCCACACTCGTAGCATTGAAGATGTGGACTCTTGGCAATGAGATTGATATTTTGGCCTCTTGTTGTAAGAGCACCTACTCGCTAGACAGGTTAAACTTGTCCCCAGTAGTCCTCCATGTAGTATTGTGGACACTCCTCAAGTGCATCGTTTCCATAAGCAATACTAGGATCTATATCATCCTCGCAATCCACACAAGCACTAGATGACTCGCAATCACTTGGTTCACAGGAGCGACTCTCGGGTGTGGGGGTTGCATTCCTAACACTAGAGGTGGTAATGGTGTCGTTTGCACAACATGTTGGGCCCTAGGGACCATGTGTTGTGATAGTTGTTCAAGAGGTAGGGTAGGCATCAATGCAAGCACTCGAGGTGTGTTCGTCCATGCCAAAGTTGGTCTATTTGCCATCACACATTTAAACACTATGCAATCCTTGGCTTGATGACCATACCTCCCACATGCATTGCAATTCCCGTTAAATTTCACTCTAAATGTAGGGCATTCACTGGTACTATGTGGACCAAAGAAAACTGAGCACCATTGTTGCTCTCTTCTTGGATACATATGATTGTTTTGTGGACCACGATTATCTTTGAGGGTTTCTTGATTAGCCTTGGTTAGGTCAACCAAAGTCATCTCATATACTTTTTTCTCTATGACAATGGGTTTTATGGTCATTGGCTCATGGTCGCTCGCTTGCCAGCTAGTAGATTTTGGCTCAACAGACACTCTTTCTCCTACAATCATAAGATTGTCTTCCAATTGGATTGCATTGGCGGTGGCTGCTTTCCAAGTAGTGATACCTCTAATGACCAAGCCATTATAGATATCCTCATGTCGCAGTCCCCTAATGAATCTACAAATTGGTTATTGTTAAAACACACATTTGGATTAGATTGAGAGTTCAAATTCTTTAAGCGACTAATAAAGTCTCTCACTGACTCAATGAAGGAGTACGAGCGGAAGTGCGACGCGAGAGAGAGTGCGAGAAGAAGAGCACGACGATATGGTGAACTCGCTCTACTGTAATGTGTAGAGCATAGTGAGTTCTTATTAGGTTTTTACAAAAGAATATGTGTACATATCTGGCGGCCCGCCCACTTACCTGGGTGACCACATTGGGCTTTATACCCCAACAACCTCCCACTTAAAGTCCAATGTGGTACTTTAAGTGTGAGAGAAGCTACTATACAAGCTAATATACAAGAGATGTAGAGAAGTGATGTACTACCCTACACCTAACTGCTTGCGAAAATGCGCAAAGCTCTCTGAGGGAAGTCCTTTTGTAAGTAGATCAGCAGGATTTTTTGTGGTGTGAACTTTGACAAGGTGAAGTTGCTTATCCTCGAGCATTTCCCTGATGAAATGATACTTCACATCCACATGCTTTGTCTTTGAGTGATAAACTGGATTGCGAGCCAATTGTATAGCACTTTGACTATCACAATATAACACAGGTATCTCTTCTTTGATTCCCAAATCTGTTACTAGTCGATTAAGCCAAATTGATTCTTTGCATGCCTCTGATGCTGCAACATATTCAGCCTCTGTAGTAGACTGAGTAACACAATCTTGTAATCTAGAACGCCATGATACTACTCCACCAGCCAATGTAAAGACATACCCTGACGTAGACCTTCGGTTGTCTAAGTCACCTGCATAATCTGAGTCTGTAAAACCCTTTACACTTAGCTCCTGACTCCCATAGCATATACGCATACTCTTTGTAGCTTTCAGGTATCTCAATATTCCTTTCACTGCCTCCCAATGTTTCTTGCCTGGGTTTGACATGTATTGACTTACTACTCCCACTGCAAATGCAATGTCTGGGCGAGTAGCAATCATTGCATACATCAAACTACCCACTGCAGATGCATATGGAATCTTATCCATTTCAACCTGTTCTTCCTCAGACACAGGACAATCTTGTTTGCTAAGTTTCACATATGGTGGCAATGGAACACTCAATTCCTTTCCCTTCTCCATATTGAAACGTTGCAAATCCTTGTCAATATACTATGTTTGAGATAACCAAATCAACTTCTTTGATCTGTCTCTCTCAATGCGCATACCAAGTATATGACTTGCCTCACCCATGTCTTTCATGTCAAACGATTTTGCCATCTTTGACTTCAAAGCTGAAATTTCTTCCAAGTGCTTGCCAGCAATCAACATGTCATCCACATACAAAATAAGGATCAGCCAACTACCATCCTTAGCCTTCTTTGTATATAGATAGTGATCGAACTCACTACGTTTGTAGCCTTGAGAAAGCATAAACTTGTGGAATTTATGGTACCATGCCCTCGGTGATTGTTTTAAGCCATAAAGACTCTTTAACAACTGGCATACCCAATCTTCCTTGCCTTTCTCAACAAACCCTTCTGGCTGCTGCATGTAAATTTCCACATCTAAATCACCATGCAAGAACGCTATCTTGACATCCATTTTGTGCAACACCAAATCTAATATGGCAACCAATGCAAGAAAGCATTTCAATGTAGTCATCTTGACCACCGGAGAGAAGACTTCATCAAAGTCAATGCCTTGTTCCTGCTTAAAGCCCTTGGCAACAAGCCTTGCTTTGTACTTTGGCTGACTATCATGAGCGGTGATCTTATACCTGTAAACCCATTTACAAGGTAGAGCCTTTTTGCCCTGTGGTAATTTAACTAGCTTCCATGTCTTGTTTTTATGCAGAGCTGTCATCTCTGACTGCATGGCCAATTGCCAATTCCCGGAGTCCTTCATTTGCACTGCTTCCTTGTAACATGAAGGCTCATTGCAATCAGTCAACATGACATAGTTCATAGATGGAACAAACCTATCAGAAGGTCGCGTGACACGTCCAAATCTACGCACAATAGGTGGCTCAGGCTCAGTCTCAACCTGTGGTTCCACTCTATCCTGTCCTTGCTCCTCTTGAGCCCTGACATTTTGTCTTGCACGTGCAGGTCCATCTTCTTGTAAGACAACTCTTCTAATCTCCTCAACCCTCTCTGGTTTAGAATAATATTTGGATTCATTAAACTGAACATCATTGCTGCGGACAACCTTTCTGGATTCGGGATCCCAAAGTCTGTACCCCATCTCACCAGAATTACCATAGCTTAGAAAGATGCTTGTATGAGGGCATTTTGCCTGACCATACCATCTCTGGCACTGAATCCTTCTGCAAAACCTTGCTAGGAGATCTATTTACAAGATGAACAGCTGTTGATACAGCTTCAGCCCAAAGCCCATTTGGCAGCTGTGCATTAGACAACATACTTCTGACCTTCTGTTGTATGGTCCTATTCATCCTCTCAGCAACACCATTTTGAGGAGGATTGTAAGGAGCAGTAAGTTCACGTTTTATACCTTTTGACTCACAAAAGTCCTGAAAGGCCTTTGAAAGATACTCTCCACCATTGTCAATGCGTAAGCATTTAAGCTTCTTGCCACTATGATTCTCCACAAGTGTCACAAACGTTTTGAAAACACTAAACGCTTCATCCTTGTGCTTGAGAAAGTAAACCCATACTTTCCTCGAGTAATCATCTATAAATGTCATAAAGTAAGAAGCTCCCCCTAGAGATAGGTTAGGCATAGGTCCACACAAATCACTATGAACAAGTGCCAATTGTGTATCTCTTCTACTGCTTCTATGCTTATGTGGCTGCTGTGTTTGCTTACCATACAGACAATGTTCACAAAATTCAAAATCATTAAATGAAAATCCAGGCAAATAACCAGAACGAGACAAGATTTCCATTCCCTTCTTGGACATATGTCGTAAACCGGCTATGCCACAAAGAAACGTTCGGCTGATCGGTTACATTGATTACATTTTTAGAGACATTTGATACATAAATCATGTAAAGTCCTCCAGACTTTACTCCATGTGCTACTGTCATAGAACCCTTGGATATCTTCCACATGTTCTGTCCAAAAGTGGTGACGTAGCCAGCATCATCAAGTAAGCCTGTGCTGATCAAGCTCTTTGTAATTGCGGGAACATGTCTCACATTCTTCAGCGTGAAAGAAGAGCCATTCTGAAACTTCAATTGAACATCTCCAACACCTAAGATCTCACATGTCTGCCCATTGCCTAGCCGAACATGATCTTTAGTGGTCACATAAGAGGTAAACCACTCCTTGTTTGGAGACACATGAAGTGATGCCCCTGAGTCTATAATCCAGTCACTCAGTGCATTTCCATCAGATGCTGTAAGAAGAGCTGAGTCCATTGTATTCTTCAAGAAGTAGATGTCTCCTGACACTAGACTGTCATCCTCTGCAACAGTGTTTGTCACATTTATTTCTTGAATCTTCACTGAGGACTTGTTCTTCTCACCATGGTCTTCAACTTTCTCTTTGCCTTTTTCTGCTTTCCATTCTCTGCAGTCTCTTTTCATGTGACCTTTCTTGCCACAATGGTAGCATTCTATGTCACTCTTGCCTTGTGGGAATTGGTACGAGACTGATTCCTCTTTCCACCTTTGTACTTTTCTTTGGTCCTTCCCCTGACAACTAAGGCTGTTCCTTTGCCTTTGTCCATTGTCTTTCTATTGGTTTCTTCAGTAAGCAGACTTCCTTCTACACCTACTATGTTCAAACCATCTGGAGGTGCAGAATTACTCAAAGCTGTGCGAAAAGTGTCCCAACTTTCCGGCAATGTGATCAACAGGAACATAGCTCTAACAGGTTCATCAAACTTCACACCTTGAGCTGACAACTGACTATAGATGGTGTTGAATTCATTCAGATGATTGGACATAGGTGTCCCTTCTTTCATCTTCAAGTCAACAAGCTTCTTAAGCCAGTATACCTGTGAAGCTGCACTCTGCTTCTCATAAAGATCACTCAACTTTAACCATGCTTGATAAGCCGACATCTCGTCTGCTACATTGAAGTAAACGCTTTCTGCCAAAGTCAGCATAATGGTAGAAAGTGCCAATTCATCCATTTCGCTCCATTCATCTTCGTCCATATCTTCTGGTTTTATCCCCTTGAGCTTTATAGGTTTTATCTGCTTCTTTTGTTCCAACATGTGCCAAATCTGCTTCTTCCACAATGGGAAATTGGTTCCATCCAGCTTCTTGATATTGTAAAGAGCAGTGTCCTGTGATCCAGCCATAGCTACGCTTCACAGTAGTTTAGTTTCCTGGGAAAAAATTCGGCAGAGTTTCCCCTGTAAACTGACCTCTGAACCAATATCAACCTGTCAAATGAACCAAGAAAGCTTCAGATTCTGCATAAATTTCGGCAGAGTCTCCTTTGTAAAATGGCTCTGGTGTACTAAAAAACAGACCAAAAAACAGCTCAAAAAACACTGTCTCTCTGACACTGTAAGCTGCGGGTAAACCTGTCCTGCACCTGTACTGTCTCTCACTGTCCTGTCACTGTCCTGTAAGCATAGACTGTGACAATGCCTCAACGGCAGTAAAGCAAAGATGCAATCCCAACTGTCTAACTCACAGTCAATACATCCTAGCTGCCTATCTAAGGGTGCTCGAGGGATCGCTCCAAGACCTGTATCACCGAAAGGATCTCAACATTCGAGAATCCCCCAGCTCAATAAAACCTCACTCGACCCTCAACAAAGGCTGCAGTAAATCTGACAGTACATAGACTT
Source organism: Adiantum capillus-veneris (assembly GCF_014529385.1). Classification (NCBI taxonomy): domain Eukaryota; kingdom Viridiplantae; phylum Streptophyta; class Polypodiopsida; order Polypodiales; family Pteridaceae; genus Adiantum; species Adiantum capillus-veneris. The sequence continues at coordinate 83,776,715 of NC_140960.1, read as the reverse complement.
CCCACAAAGTCATACATCCACAAATTTCCCACTGTATGCCGTAACCACTGCGACGGTTGTTTTCTGCGTGACTCACAGCCAGGAAACCCTCAACAGACATACATCATCTCTGACAATACATCCCTTGTGGAAGTACCTGCAATGTCAGGATGAAATCTGGAATATCAAGCAGCAAACACAAGCTACTTGATGAACTAGTGGATGTTGCCTACAGTCTGTGTGTAGATGCGCCCGTGTCGTATGTGACACGCCTCCAAGAACTGTGAGCCGTCCTTCGATGTGTAGACAGCCACAAATCAACACTCTGGGAGTGTCGATATCCTCAACACCTGCTGTCGTAGGCCAAAAACCCCAAATTTGCAGAGTCGGATTTGCACCCGTCGAGACCACGTAGTCGAAAATGGCCTGCGCAGACCTTTGTTGAAGCCAAACGGTGGCCGAGATGACCTCAGAATGAAATTCTGAGAACACCCAGCCCTTCGGGCTATCCCACAAGATTTGGGGCCATGTCTTCGCCTGTCGAATTTCACTCAAATCTGAGCTGGTGACTCTAGCCTCCTGCAGTGCTGCCCCGAGCCTCGATGTGAGCTCTGATACCAGTTGAAGGAGTACGAGCGGAAGTGCGATGCGAGAGAGAGTGCGAGAAGAAGAGCACGACGATATGGTGAACTCACTCTACTATAATGTGTAGAGCATAGTGAGTTCTTATTAGGTTTTTACAAAAGAATATGTGTACATACCTGGCGGCCCGCCCACTTACCTGGGCGACAACATTGGGCTTTATACCCCAACACTCAACTTCCTCACGTTGGGATTTCTGGAGCCGAGAGGCTACATTTCAAAGCACTCCCTCTTGTATGTACTCTTTCAAGAACAATATCCTAAGAGTGGGATAGTGTGTGAGCTCTTCATTCCTTAGGGATCTATACCAATCCCCTACCTTCCCACTTAGAGTCGAGCTTAAAACCTTGCAGTTATGCAGCTCATTGTGCTCTTTCAGGGAATCACATGTGTTCAAATACCTCGACATTGTTTCTAACATCTCCGTCTACACTAAATTTTTGTGTAAGCTTGGATACTTGTAGTGCCTTACTTATGAGCTCTCTATCGACATGCTACGCATATTTTTAGCAATAAATCGAACGATAGCTTGAGAAAATGTTGCCAAGTCACCCAAGTGAGTAGGTATAGTGGACAGAGGTGCTCCTAGGACTGCATGTGGACTAGGGGTTGGCAACGGGGTTTGGCATACGGGTTGTCCTTGGGTCCCAGGCTTCGTATGACATTGCACCATGTGATGGCATGAGGTTCATATGTGTGGCCCTAGTCCTAGCAGACGTGGGATGTGACATGTTAATGCTAGCCGGTATGGCTCCACCAAAATAAGGTCTTGGATAGGGTGGTAGTGGAGCATAATTTGTCGAAATAATTGGGCGTGTAAGAGCTACATGAGCACGAGAGGCAATAGGTACATATGATTGATACACACTTATAGGTAATGTTGTAAGCACTGTGCTACTAGGTGGCGATGATTTACTAACAAATGAAGTCCATGGTGTATTTTTTTCCATGCTCATCACTGGGTTAGGCATGGTAGCCATTGTGTCATCAAGGGAAAGATGAGCTCAATTTGGAAAGGTAAAACTATCGCTTGTGTGCTCAAAATTACTGAGACACCTGGTGAAACAACATATGAAGGATCCATTGGGCTCACCGAGGGAGCCTCCATTTGTGGGGTTGTTTGGCCTTCTGCATATCCAAGAATCTCATGAGACCTATTGAAGGCATGTCAATCCCTTTATTCTGCCTCTCCAACTCGATAACCTTATGGATGCCATTGCAAACTCTTTGTGGTTTCTCCTCTACACAAGCAGCACCTGATGTGGATTGTAGAACATCTAACCAACCCACGTGGTAGGTGTGATCTGTGTATAGGTCGGTTAAAGTCTTTGTTTGTAGTTCATACTCTCAATTTTCATTTAGAAATGCCCCATATAGGATTGAGGGTGCTAGGGGTGTCCTTCAAAGTAGATGCAAGGTGGATCCCTATTGTCTGACCCTTAGTGGCCACTAGTTTGGGAGTGCTCGATTGACATGACTGTTGGCATAGGGGCCAAGGAGTGCAATGGATGAAATATTCACATGGACACTCAAAAGGAATGTGGGGTCTACATTGGACATGAAAGGTGAATTTACATCCCCAGCTCCTTCATTCACTTCGCTAGCCGCATGTTCGGAGTGAGTGGCTCTACTAAAGGTCTCTCTTAAGCGGCTAAACACACTAGACTTGGGCCATAGGGCCAAGGCATGCATGTCTTGACTCGAACTCTCAGGGTTTTGTGTAGGGTACCCTTCCATGATGTCATGAGGAAAAGTCACTAGACGCTATATGTGGGTCTTGGGTCGCACTATCTTGGGTCCCGATCGAAGTTCTGGAACCTAACGTAGGTGGATAGTGAGTGCCCGTGTAATTTGATATTTTTTTTAATTTTCCTCACTTTTTGAGATGTGTAATGTAGAATCAGGTATGTGATAGCTCAAAACAAGCGTATTGTTTAGAGGAGCTGGAATAGAAGTCGGTTTCTAACACCCAGTTTGATTACATGCGTAAAGTAGTCGATTTCTACTTGGGTGTGTAAGGAAGCTAGTGGAGGAAAAAGGAGGAGCCCTTATCTTACATTCACCATTCCACCTTTCAAGGAGTAGGGTATATATATGATATCATGTTTCATATATATGAGTAGACTAAGACCAAGACTGTGCTCAGGCTCAGGGATAATTGGGGTTTTTCTTTTCAACCTTTTTCTTGGCAAAAAAAATTCATGAGTCAAATTTCCTCGATCAATTGTGTGATTACTGTTTTTAATTTTCAAATTGTTCTTTTCTTTTAACAAGAATATGCAGGATTTGTAGAATTTAAAACAAAAAATGCAAAATTTTTAGAAATTGATGCAAGAAATCAGACTTTGCAAAAATAAATACAAAAATTGAATACTGAAATTACTACAAAAAATCACAAGATGCAAAAAACGCAAAAATTGTCCTGACAAAACACATTTTCTTAATCAAAACGGCCAACCTACACTACTGCAACAACAAATCTACGCATTGCAAACACACAACTTGTGTGCAGGGAAGCTCACAGACGTAGGCAAGTGTGTCACTCACCTCTGTGTACTTGTCGATGCAGGAAACTCGCGCCGTGTGTGAGCCATTAAGGTTGCAAACACACAACCTGTGTGCAGGGAAGCTCACGGACGCAAGCAGGTGTGTCACTCACCTCTGTGTAGCTGTCGATACAGGAAACTCACGCAGTCGTGAAGAGGGAGCTCATCACCGCTGCTCAACCAACTTGCTGTTTTCATATTGTTGCTCGCTTGCACACAGAGACACACACTCTCTCGCTCACACACAGAGACACACACTCTCCCGCTTGCATATTGTTCCTCGCTTGTACACAGAGACACACACTCTCTCGCTCACACACAGCAAGAGATTGCACATGAGAGGAGAGCAAGCAAAACCATACGTTTGAGAATGAGCAAAATTTAGGGTTACTGACCACTTATGTGAGTCTTCCCATCCACATATAGGCACCCACACTTGGCCAATAGCCAATACTCTCTCTCTCTCTCTCTCTCTCTCTCTCTCTCTCTCTCTCTCTCTCTCTCTCTCTCTCTCTCTCTCTCTCTCTCTCTCTCTCTCTCTCTCTCTCCACTAAATGTGGCTTGCGCCTATTATTGGCGATCACCCATGAATACATGTGTGGAGCTAACAAGCTCGGTCCATAACTCAATACAAATAATAATAACAAGAATGAACAAAGGTAACACCTCTCCTCTTCTACCTGAGCTCATACCTCACAAATCGTCCTTCCTCATCAACCAAGCTCATCTCTCTAATGGCGATACCCGCCTTCCCTCCACCAAACCTCACAACGCCAATGGAGACAAGAACATGGCTAAAACTCACAGGTTCCATGGGAACCTCGACAGGCCTCACCTTTTCAGCAAGCTTGGCTAAGAAGAGAGAGTCCTGAAGAATACCACCCCTTTGTGCTTAGAGTTATGCACTGATGGCACCCAAGTCTCTTCCAAAACATCACAAAGCCTTCAGCTTGCAAGGGAGACCATGCAAAAGCTAATGTGAAATTGTGAGATCTGAACTACATATTGATGTTCCCATGTAAACAATCATTGAAAATACACTCAAGAATCTCAATCTGTAGTGTGCATTCCAACAGAGAAATTGATGAGCTTTGTAACATCAAGAATAGGAGGATTAACATCAGCATCCTAAGGAGATATGAGGTTGATGTGATCCTGAGTAGGAGGAGAGATTCTGTGAAGGGTGGCCTTGCTTCATGTTTTTGAGCGATAGACTCAACGGAGGAAGGCGACCATCTAGGGTAAAAACTCCGGGGCAAAAGCTCAGGATATGCTGTGAAATTATGAGGTTGGAAGGATGCAACGTGTAGCTCAAGAGGTCGCCAAGCTAGGAAACAAACCCTGAGTGTTTTCGCTCAGCACGTAGTAAACGCGACAGGCTTTTGTGTTTCACAGTGTAAAAAATTTGGGTCCCATTTGTAGGACTCACCCTGCCCCAACAAGAGACCAAGTCGGCGATGCCATTCAAATACACTCCGTGGCCAACCGTTAGACGACGCGTCAACTGATCTACACCAAGAATACGCTCATGGGTGTACGCTTACTGGAGCGTGAATGGGATGCTTTACAAGAATACGCTCATGGGTGTACGCTTGCTGGAGCGTGAATGGGATGCTTTATTGGCAGCAGCACAAGCCGTCTATAGGGACCCGTCCTTTTTTCGGGACACTTACCCTAGATAGAGATAGAGACATTAAAGGCTTCCTATTCAGCTTGGTATCCCTCTGTATGCACCCCTTTTGCATGTGGGTTCAAAACAAGCATTATGACCCTCACAGCATGGCATGACTTCTCAACACAACGAAAGTTCCCATTGGTAAGCATTACATGAAGAAATCCAACCATACCGTGGCTCTTGGGAAGCCTTTTTGGACATGCGCAGTTGTTGGCAACAGTTAGATCTTGCTCAATCAAGCCATGATTTCTACACAGATTTGGTCATTCAAAATGCTCAGGTTGTACCGTGTCTGAATAGAAGCAAGTTTTTTTCTCTTTCTTCAGCACATATTTATTGGTGATGACAGAATGTCTTTTCATGGGCTTCATGCAGAGGTTATGCAAGGGTTGCTTGACATGATGATTGATGGGCATTGCAGTTTACAAGTTTATCCATCAATGGGTCTTGCAGTTTACCATTTTATACAACATACTCAACCATCTTTTAGCGTAGTCTTTCCCTTACACATGATTTGATGTCGATGATGATTCAAGATTCTAAGGCACAAGATCTAGGAAATAGGTATCCTTACACTATAGCATATTGCACAGCCCCTCTTCCCCTTAATGATATGGATTTGTGGGATCACAGGTTTGCCAAGACAATGCATAATCTCATAGATCATATTGTGATTGTGATTCCATGGAGATATTGTTAGTCAAGGGTTGTTGAAAGAAAACATCGTGCTTGGCACTACCTTGCTTGACATGTATGCCAAATGTGGTGCACTTCATAAAGCACAAAATGTGCTTGAGGAGCTTTTTGTCCCAGATGTCATCTCTTGGAACGATCTGATTGTGGGATATGCCCAAACTTGGACAGGGCCAAGAAGCTGTGGGCTGGTTTCGACGAATGTGAAGCGAGGGCGTCTCTCCATATGCAATCACATACGCTTACATCTTGAAGCTCTGGGCTATTTTTGGTGGATGCAAAGCAAGGGCGTCTCTCACATACGCTTGCATCTTGAAGGCAAGGGTCCGGGTCAAGAATCTCTGGGCTTTTTTCAGCAGATTCAGAGAGAGGGCATCTCTCCGAATGCAATCGCGTACACTTGCATCTTGAAGGTAATGACATGATGTTGACATGGGCAAAAGAATTCACGATAAAATTTTTAGTCAGGGGTTGTTAAAAGAAAACGTCGTGCTTTTGGCACTGCCTTGGTTGACATGTATGCCAGATGTGGTGCACTTCATAAAGCACAAAAAGTGCTTGAGGAGCTTCATGTCCGAGATGTCGTTTCTTGGAATGCACTAATTGGGGGATATGCCCAAGTTGAGCAGGGCCAAGAGGCTCTCGGCTGTTTTTGACGAATGCAAAGCGAGAATGTCTCTCCAAATGCAATCACATACGTTTGCATCTTGAAGCTTTGGGCTATTTTTGGCGGATGCAAAGCGAGGATGTCTCTCCAGATGTAATCACATACACTTGCATCTTGAAGGCAAGGGTCTGGGTCACGAAGCTCTATGCTTTTTTTAGCATATGCAAAGAGGGAATCTCTCCAAATGTTTTTACGTACAGTTGCATCTTGAAGGTAATGCCACGATGCTAATATTGACAAAAGAATATACGATGATATTGTTAGTCAAGGGTTGTTGAAAGAAATCATCATGCTTTTGGCAATGCCTTGGTCGACATGTATGCAAAATGTGGTGCACTTCATAAAGCACAAAAAGTGCTTACGCTTCATGTCCGAGATGTCATTTTTTGGAATGCACTGATTGCGGATATGCCCAACTTGGGTAGGGCCAAGAAGCTATGTGCTGTTTTTGGCGGATGAGAAGCGAGAATTTCTCTCCAAGTGCAATCACATACGCTTGCATCTTGAAGCTCCGGGTTCTTTTTGGTGGATGCAAAGCAAGGGTGTCTCTTCATACACTTGACCAAGAAGCTATAGGCTAATTTTGGCAAATGCAAAGCGAGAGTGTCTCTCGGATGCAATCACATATGCTTGCATCTTGAAGGCAAGGGTCCAAGTCGAGAAGCTCTGGACTGTTTTCAACAAAGGCAAAGAGAGAGCATCTCTCCAAATGCAATCACATACATCTGCATCTTGAGGGCATGTGGCATTACACAAGATGCTAATCTTGGCAAAAGAATTCATAAAGCACAAAAAGTGCTTGAGGAGCTTCGTGTCCGGGAAGTTGTCTCTTAGAATGCACTGATTACAGGATATGCCCACTTGGATAGGGCCAAAGAGCTCTAGCCGTTTTTCAGCGGATGCGAAGCGAGGGTGTCTATCCAAGTGCAATCACATATGCTCTAGGCTATTTTCAGCTAATGCAAAGGGAGGGTGTCTCTCCAGATGCATGTTGTCTCATGGAGTGCATTGATTGCAGGATATGTCCAACAGGGTCAGGGTTAGGAAAAGAGAGAGAGAGAGAGAGAGAGAGAGAGAGAGAGAGAGAGAGAGAGAGAGAGAGAGAGAGAGAGAGAGAGAGAGAGAGAGAGAGCTATTTTCAGCAAATGCAAAGAGAGAGGATCTCACCAAATGCAATCACGTACACTTGCACCTTGAAGGCATGCGGAATTGCACAAGATATGTTGATATGGGCAAAAAAATTTAAGATGATATGGTTAGTTAGGAGTTGTTGAAAGAAAATGTTGTGCTTGGCACTAACTTGGTTGACATGTATACCAAATGTGGCGCACTTCATAAAGCATAAATAGTGCTTAAGGAGCTTCCTGTCTAAGATGTCGTCTCTTGGAATGCACTAATTGCATGATATGCCCAACTTGGGCAGGGAGGAGCTCTGGGAAATTTTCAACAGATGCAAAGTGAGGATGTCTCTCCAGATGCAATCACATACACTCTAGGTTGTTTTTAGCTGATGTAAAGAGAGGGCATCTCTCTAGATGCAATGTTGTCTCAAGGAGTACACTGATTGCAGGATATGTCCAGCAGGGTCAGATTGTTAGGAAGAGATATGTTTTCGATAGATGTAGAGAGAGGGTATCTCTCCAAATGCAATCGCGTACGCTTGCACCTTGAAGGCATGTGGCATTACACAAGATGTTGATATAGGAAAAAAAATTCACGATGATATTTTTAGTCAGGGGTTGTTGAAAGAAAATGTCGTGCTTGCCACTACCTCGGTTGACATGTATGCTAGATGTGGTACACTTTGTAAAGCACAAAAAGTTCTTGAGGAGCTTTCTATCGTGGATGTTGTGTCTTGGAATGCATTGATTGTGGGATATGCCCAACTTGTGGGAAAATGTCGTGCTTGCCACTACCTCGGTTGACATGTATGCTAGATGTGGTACACTTTGTAAAGCACAAAAAGTTCTTGAGGAGCTTTCTATCGTGGATGTTGTGTCTTGGAATGCATTGATTGTGGGATATGCCCAACTTGGGCAAGAAACTCTGGGTTGTTTTTAACGGATGCGACGTTGTGCTATTGCCTTGGTCGACATGTATGCCAAATGTGGTGCACTTTATAAAGCATAGAAAGTGCTTGAGGAGCTCATGTCCGGGATGTCGTTTCTTGGAAGGTAATGATTGCGGGATATGCTCAACTTGGGTAGGGCCAAGGAGCTCTTTGCATTTTTCAGCGGATGCGAAGGGAGGGTGTCTCTCCATATGCAATCACATATACTATGGGTTGTTTTCAGATGATGTAGCGAGGGTGTCTCTCCAAATGCAATGTTGTCTCAAGGTGTGCATTGATTGTAGTATATGTCCACCAACAGGGTCAGGTCAGAAAGAGAGATTTATTGTCTCAAGGTGTGCATCCATTGCAGGATATGTCCACGAACAGGTCAGGAAGAGAGAGAGCTATTTTTAGTAGATGCAAAGAGAGGGCATCTCTCCAAATGCAACCATGTACACTTGCACCTTGAAGGCATGTGGCATTACACAAGATGCTGATATGGGCAAAAGAATTCACGATGATATTATTAGTTAGTGGTTGTTGATAGAAAATGGTGTGCTTGGTAGTGCCTTTTTCGATATGTATACCAAATGTGGTGCACTTCATAAAGCACAAAAGGTGCTTAAGGAGCATCTTGTTTGTGATGTCGTCTCTGTGATTGCAAGATATACCCCAACTTGGGCAGGGCCAAGGAGCTCTGGGCTGTTTTCAGTGAATGCAACGTCGTGCTTTGCATTGCCTTGATCGACATGCATGCCAAATGTGGTGTACTTCATAAAGCACAAAAGTGCTTGAGGAACTTCCTATCCCTATCCAAGATGTCGTCTCTTGGAATGCATTGATTTTAGGATATGGCTAACTTGGGTAGGGCCAAGGGGCTCTCGACGTTTTCTAGTGGATGCGATGCGAGGGTGTCTCTCCAGATGCAATAACATATGCTTTGGGCTGTTTTCAACTGATGTGAAGCGAGGGTGTCTCCCCAGATACAATGTTGTGTCAAGAAGTGGATTGATTGCAAGATATGTCCACCAACAGGGTCAAGTCAAGAAGAGAGAGTTGTTTTCAGTAGATGCAAAGAGACGACATCTCTCCAAATGCAATTGGTTTTTGGCGGGTGTGTAAGGCGTGGTAAATTGTCTTTTAATGCATCGTTTATTGCAAAAGTCCTTGAACTCGGAGGAGATGTACTCCCCTCCATTGTCACTTCACTAGGAAGTATAGCGCTCCCCCTAGAGACTTGACTGGCATAGGTTCGCACAAGTCGCTATGAACAAGATCTAGAGGACTCCCTAACTCCTTGTCCAAAGGCGTTGATGTCAACCTAATCTGTTTGCCATAGATGCAATGCCCACATAAAGAGAAGTTAGAGTAATCTAACACAGGGATATAACCAGAACGCTGCAAGACTTTCATTCCCTTTTGACTCATATGTCCTAGCCGGCTATGCCACAACTCTATAGACTACAACTTGGCTACACAAATAGAATTTTCTTTTACAGAAGAGACATAAAGTGAGTACAATGAGCCAAACTTCTGGCCTTTAAGCATGACCAGATTTCCCTTCTTGATAATCCAAGAACCATGAGGAAATACGGTAGTGTAAACCAAATCATCTAATTGTCCCCAACTACATGTTTGATATTATGCAACATAAACTGAGTGCCATTACGCATCGAAAACTTGATGCTGTCCACATCGCATATATCAAGCTCATATGAAATCCCTAGCTTCACCATGCCATGTGTGTCAATGTATGTAGAAAACCACTCCTTGTGTGGAGTCACATGATAGCTAGCACCTGAGTCCACAATCCAATTCTGCGCATAACACTCATCAAGAGTTACCAATGCATCAGGACTCAAATCGGATGTAAAAATGAACACATCATTTGGCACGTCAGAAACTGTCTCAGTGGCTTGAGACTCAACCACATTAATTTCTTCAATTTTCACGCTGCTTTTAGGTTGTCTAACTTTGCTTTCTCTTTGCGCTTATCACGTTGTATTGTGCGGCAATCTTTCTTCAAGTGTCTTCTTTTATGACAGTAGTAACACTCAACATTTCTCATGTCTTTGTCGCGAATCTTGCTACTACCTTACCTATGATCTTGAGAACGATCGTGGCTACGACCACGCTGCCTTTGCTTGTCATGATCGCTAGTAGCGACATACGCATCACCATGTCCACTCGCATCAAGAGATTGACGTCTAATCTCCTCAGTGAGCAACACATCTGTGATATCAATAACATTTAACACTAACTTGCCATTCGGAGTTGAATTGCTAGTGGCTGTGCAAAATATGTCCCATGAACTGTGTAGAGGAAAATAGACTTGAGTTTGTCGTCAAACTCACTAAAGCCCTGAGATGTCAACTGACTGAACAAAGTGTTGAACTCATTTAAGTGTCCAAAAATTGTGCTACCTTCTTTCATGTTGAGCTTCATAAGATTTTTCATTAAAAAAACTTTGTTGGATGCACTTTTGCTCTCTCATGTTGAACATAAGCTATCCAATAGAGACTTGGCTGTCGTCTTCCCTATGATAGTGAAGAAACACTGACTCGGTTATGTGTAGACGTATCGTAGCCATGGTTTTCACATCCAAAATCTCCCACTGAGCTTGCATATAGCCATCATCCTCTGCACACTCTTTTAGCGGTTCTGATAGAACTTTGTTAGTCAAAACATCCTTCATACGCTCTTTCCACATGGTGAAATTTCTACCATCAAACTTGTGGATGAAATACTCCTCTTTTTTTGAAGAAGAAGCCATCTCTAACAAGAGGGTTTGAGAGGTGCCAAACTATGGTGAGAAGCTGTAGAAATTTGGGTACAGTAACCTTTGTATCGGAAGCAAAAACCGAAATAAGCTCAAAAGTGCAAACAATGAAAGTCACGACTCACGAAAAAAATCTGGCAGAGTCTCCTTTGTATGAGGAGTCAAAACTCAACTCAAAAACGCATAGAATGTGCCACCTACACTAACTAGGCATGTAAAAATCTATCACTGTCACTGTCAATGGATTGCCATACACGTCGTCAAGCATAAGAAAGCATCCATATACATATCCTATGGCGAGGGTATTGTAAGAGGGGAAGTCCAGCTACCTGTATCACCGAAGGTATTTCAACATTTGAGAATACCCCAGCTCAAAGAAAACCTCACGCTATCGGCCCTCCAAAGGCTAAAGCAGACCCAAAATAACTCACCACAGTCTTAGAAAGGGCTCTTCAGGTTCGAGTCTTAGAAATGACCGGGAAAACTGTCAAAATAGCCAGAAAATGGCTCCACACGTAGTACAATAGGTAGTGTCCGGAACTCAACGCCATGAGTGACTGTGCTCAAACAGGCCGCCAAGAACTACTCTGTGCAGTAAAAAGTATCTTTGTGGGGATATCTCCTCTCAAAAGAGCTCAATAGCACAATGGTGTGTTAAAACAAACATGCATCTTTCAATGCATCTGTATGCAGAGAAACTGCTCTCGAAATGACTGTGAAAATCACCTCTGAAAGCGATGTGCTTGTAAGCCTATAATCTACGTGTCGGTGTCGATATGTGCCAACTTTCATTGCCGGACGAAAATGTGCTAGTCGAATAGCGCCAAAGGTACTAGGTGCAGATGTCGGATGTCACTCCTTTATGATAGAGGCACCTCACCCATGCGTGTGGCAAGCAAAGCCATCCGCAGGAAGATGGTTGTCTGCGAGAATTCTGGCATCGGGGTCAGATGTCGGAAATCCATAGGCGTAAAGAGTGTCATCGAGTTGATGTCAAGGAATCGTCGAGAGTCGATGCCGAGGCGCAAACATGTTGTCAAAACCGATGTTGGGACGGCAAAACACCAATGCCGAGGTGTCGAGGTCAAAGTGTAAATCCCTGCTCTCTCTCTCTCACACACGCTTGCACTCTCTCTCACAACTTTCTCTCTCATAGCTCTCTCACTCTTTTGATCTTTTCTTGGCTTTGCTATCTCTCTCACAGCTCTCTCACTCTCTATCTTTCAAGCTCGTGGTATCAGCCCCTTGCACACATGTAATGAACACTTGTGGGAGTCACCTTAAAAAAAAATAAAATTGCAGACTTTGTTGACTATCGAACTGTCAGAATTTGATGAGCTCTAACAAGCCAGGTGTGTGTGTGTGTGTGTGTGTGTGTGTGTGTGTGTGTGTGTGTGTGTGTGTGTGTGTGTGTGTGTGTGTGTGTGTGCGCACGCGCGCTCTATTGGGGTAGCTAGAGATGCTGGGGATGCCACCTAGGCTGTGATACCACTTGATGGATGCAGGATGCAGAGTGCAAGAGAGGGAAGGAGAGAAGGGGAAGGGGATGAGGAGCATACACAGGATGTGGTGGAGCTTGTGAGAAGAACCCTTCTCACTCTCCTTATTTTTTATATAAGCAAGAATGTAATGTAAGTGGGCGCCCGCCCATGGGGCATGAAACCTAACAGAAATAGTTAGCAAACTATGGATGTCAAATACTACTTAAAGAGTATTCTTTTCATATATATTAAAGATAACCGATAACTAATCATTGCGAGGGGATCCAGAGTGTCTTGGCATATCCATGCATGGATCTGAGGTGAAAAAACTGGGAAACAATGGCGCTTGCCATCTACACATCACCAGAGGACAAAGGGAAGAACAAGGACCAATGGCTTACTTGTGCCTCCTCTCGCGAGCCCGTGTAGTAATGAACATGGATGAGGACAACATACACTCCCTTCAAGCCAACAAGGTCATCGAATGGTGCTCTTTACCTTCGTCCCCTTATGTGTGCAAGGGGCAGTTCCCGCCGCTTTGTGTCAAAACGCGCCATGCAAGCCCTGTTTCCCACGAGCTCTTCAAGCACGGTTTAGCAGCTTGATATATATATATATATATATATATATATATATATATATAGAGAGAGAGAGAGAGAGAGAGAGAGAGAGAGAGAGAGAGAGAGAGAGAAGGAGTCCACTCCCAAGCCTTCCACGTCTCTTAATGCTTTTTCCCTCCTCCTTGGCTACCCTTCTCCTTGAACTTTGATACCAATTGAGAGACTGGGGACTAGAACATGCACATCTCCACCAAACCATGTCATATATGAAGGAGTACGAGCAGAAGTGCGACGCGAGAGAGAGTGCGAGAAGAAGAGCACGACGATATGGTGAACTCGCTCTACTGTAATGTGTAGAGCATAGTGAGTTCTTATTAGGTTTTTACAAAAGAATATGTGTACATACCTGGCGGCCCGCCCACTTACCTGGGTGACCACATTGGGCTTTATACCCCAACAACCTCCCACTTAAAGTCCAATGTGGTACTTTAAGTGTGAGAGAAGCTACTATACAAGATAATATACAAGAGATGTAGAGAAGTGATGTACTACCCTACACCTAACTGCTTGCGAAAATGCGCAAAGCTCTAGTCCTTTTGTAAGTAGATCAGCAGGATTTTCTGTGGTGTGAACTTTGACAAGCTGAAGTTGCTTATCCTCGAGCATTTCCCTGATGAAATGATACTTCACATCCACATGCTTTGTCTTTGAGTGATAAACTGGATTGCGAGCCAATTGTATAGCACTTTGACTATCACAATATAACACACGCATCTCTTCTTTGATTCCCAAATCTGTTACTAGTCGATTAAGCCAAATTGATTCTTTGCATGCCTCTGATGCTGCAACATATTCAGCCTCTATAGTAGACTGAGTAACACAATCTTGTAATCTAGAACGCCATGATACTACTCCACCAGCCAATGTAAAGACATACCCTGACGTAGACCTTCGGTTGTCTAAGTCACCTGCATAATCTGAGTCTGTAAAACCCTTTACACTTTAGCTCCTGACTCCCATAGCATATACGCATACTCTTTGTAGCTTTCAGATATCTCAATATTCCTTTCACTGCCTCCCAATGTTTCTTGCCTGGGTTTGACATGTATCGACTTACTACTCCCACAGCAAATGCAATGTCTGGGCGAGTAGCAATCATTGCATACATCAAACTACCCACTGCAGACCCATATGGAATCTTATCCATTTCAGCCTGTTCTTCCTCAGACACAGGACAATCTTGTTTGCTAAGTTTCACATATGGTGGCAATGGAACACTCAGTGCCTTTCCCTTCTCCATATTGAAACGTTGCAAAACCTTGTCAATATACTTTGTTTGAGATAACCAAATCAACTTCTTTGATCTGTCTCTCTCAATGCGCATACCAAGTATATGACTTGCCTCACCCATGTCTTTCATGTCAAACGATTTTGCCATCTTTGACTTCAAAGCTGAAATTTCTTCCAAGTGCTTGCCAGCAATCAACATGTCATCCACATACAAAATAAGGATCAGCCAACTGCCATCCTTAGCCTTCTTTGTATATAGAGAGTGATCGAACTCACTACGTTTGTAGCCTTGAGAAAGCATAAAATTGTGGAATTTATGGTACCATGCCCTCGGTGATTGTTTTAAGCCATAAAGACTCTTTAACAACTGGCATACCCAATCTTCCTTGCCTTTCTCAACAAACCCTTCTGGCTGCTGCATGTAAATTTCCACATCTAAATCACCATGCAAGAACGCTGTCTTGACATCCATTTGGTGCAACACCAAATCTAATATGGCAACCAATGCAAGAAAGCATTTCAATGTAGTTATCTTGACCACCGGAGAGAAGACTTCATCAAAGTCAATGCCTTGTTCTTGCTTAAGGCCCTTGGCAACAAGCCTTGCTTTGTACTTTGGCTGACTATCATGAGCGGTGATCTTATACCTGTAAACCCATTTACAGGGTAGAGCCTTTTTTCCCCGTGGTAATTTAACTAGCTTCCATGTGTGGTTTTTATGCAGAGCTGTCATCTCTGACTGCATGGCCAATTGCCAATTCCCGGAGTCCTTCATTTGCACTGCTTCCTTGTAACATGAAGGCTCATTGCAATCAGTCAACATGACATAATTCATAGATGGAACAAACCTATCAGGAGGTCACGTGACACGTCCAGATCTACGCACAATAGGTGGCTCAGGCTCAGCCACAACCTGTGGTTCCACTCTATCCTATCCTTGCTCCTCTTGAGCCCTGACATTTTGTCTTGCACGTGCAGGTCCATCTTCTTGGAAGACAACTCTTCTAATCTCCTCAACCCTCTCTGGTTTAGAATGATATTTGGATTCATTAAAGTGAACATCATTGCTGGGGACAACCTTTCCGGATTCGGGATCCCAAAGTCTGTACCCCATCTCACTAGAATTACCATAGCCTAGAAAGATGCACTTTCTACTCTTTGGCTCAAGTTTGTTCCTAAATTCCTTTGGAACGTGAGTATATGCCTCACAGCCAAAGACTCTGAGATGTTTGTATGAGGGCATTTTGCCTGACCATACCATCTCTGGCACTGAATCCTTCTTCAAAACCTTGCTAGGAGATCTATTTACAAGATGAACAGCTGTTGATACAGCTTCAGCCCAAAACCCATTTGGCAGCTGTGCATTAGACAACATACTTCTGACCTTCTCTTGTATGGTCCTATTCATCCTCTCAGCAACACCATTTTGAGGAGGATTGTAAGGAGCCGTAAGTTCACATTTTATACCTTTTGACTCACAAAAGTCCTGAAAGGCCTTTGAAACATACTCTCCACCATTGTCAGTGCGTAAGCATTTAAGCTTCTTGCCACTCTGATTCTCCACGTGTCACAAACGTTTTGAAAACACTAAACGCTTCATCCTTGTGCTTGAGAAACTAAACCCATACTTTCCTCGAGTAATCATCTATAAATGTCATAAAGTAAGAAGCTCCCCCTAGAGATAGGTTAGGCATAGGTCCACACAAATCGCTATGAACAAGTGCCAACTGTGTATCTCTTCTACTGCTTCTATGCTTATGTGGCTGCTGTGTTTGCTTACCATACAGACAATGTTCACAGAACTCAAAATCATTAAATGAAAAGCCAGGAAAATAACCAGAACGAGACAAGATTTCCATTCCCTTCTTGGACATATGTCCTAACCGGCTATGCCACAAAGAAACGTTCGGCTGCTCGGTTACATTGATTACATTTTTAGAGACATTTGATACATAAATCATGTAAAGTCCTCCAGACTTTACTCCATGTGCTACTGTCATAGAACCCTTGGATATCTTCCACATGTTCTGTCCAAAAATGGTGACGTAGCCAGCATCATCAAGTAAACCTGTGCTGATCAAGCTCTTTGTAATTGCGGGAACATGTCTCACATTCTTCAGCGTGAAAGAAGAGCCACTCTGAAACTTCAATTGAACATCTCCAACACCTAAGATCTCACATGTCTGCCCATTGCCTAGCCAAACATGATCTTTAGTGGTCACATAAGAAGTAAACCACTCCTTGTTTGGAGACACATGAAGTGATGCCCCTGAGTCTATTATCCAGTCACTCAGTGCATTTCCATCAGATGCTGTAAGAAGAGCTGAGTCCATTGTATTCTTCAAGAAGTAGATGTCTCCTGACACTAGATTGTCATACTCTGCAACAGTGTTTGTCACATTTATTTCTTGAATCTTCACTGAGGACTTGTTCTTCTCACCATGGTCTTCAGCTTTCTCTTTGCCTTTTTCTGCTTTCCATTCTCTGCAGTCTCTTTTCTTGTGACCCTTCTTGCCACAATGGTAGCATTCTATGTCACTCTTGCCTTTAGCACTGCGGGACTTGCTACGAGACTGATTCCTCTTTCCACCTTTGTACTTTTCTTTGGTCCTTCCCCTGAAAACTAAGGCTGTTCCTTTGCCTTTGTCCATTGTCTTTCTATTGGTTTCTTCAGTAAGCAGACTTCCTTCTACACCTACTATGTTCAAACCATCTGGAGGTGCAGAATTACTCAAAGCTGTGCGAAAAGTGTCCCAACTTTCCGGCAATGTGATCAACAGGAACATAGCTCTAACAGGTTCATCAAACTTCACACCTTGAGCTGACAACTGACTATAGATGGTGTTGAATTCATTCAGATGATTGGACATAGGTGTCCCTTCTTTCATCTTCAAGTCAACAAGCTTCTTAAGCCAGTATACCTGTGAAGCTGCACTCTGCTTCTCATAAAGATCACTCAACTTTAACCATGCTTGATAAGCCGACATCTCGTCTGCTACATTGAAGTAAACGCTTTCTGCCAAAGTCAGCATAATGGTAGAAAGTGCCAATTCATCCATTTCGCTCCATTCATCTTCGTCCATATCTTCTGGTTTTATCCCCTTGAGCTTTATAGGTTTTATCTGCTTCTTTTGTTCCAACAGGTGCCAAATCTGCTTCTTCCACAATGGGAAATTGGTTCCATCCAGCTTCTTGATATTGTAAAGAGCAGTGTCCTGTGATCCAGCCATAGCTACGCTTCACAGTAGTTTAGTTTCCTGGGAAAAAATTCGGCAGAGTTTCCCCTGTAAACTGACCTCTGAACCAATATCAACCTGTCAAATGAACCAAGAAAGCTTCAGATTCTGCATAAATTTCGGCAGAGTCTCCCCTGTAAACTGACCAAATCTGCTTCTTCCACAATGGGAAATTGGTTCCATCCAGCTTCTTGATATTGTAAAGAGCAGTGTCCTGTGATCCAGCCATAGCTACGCTTCACAGTAGTTTAGTTTCCTGGGAAAAAATTCGGCAGAGTTTCCCCTGTAAACTGACCTCTGAACCAATATCAACCTGTCAAATGAACCAAGAAAGCTTCAGATTCTGCATAAATTTCGGCAGAGTCTCCCCTGTAAACTGACATCTCGTCTGCTACATTGAAGTAAACGCTTTCTGGCAAAGTCAGCATAATGGTAGAAAGTGCCAATTCATCCATTTCGCTCCATTCATCTTCGTCCATATCTTCTGGTTTTATCCCCTTGAGCTTTATAGGTTTTATCTGCTTCTTTTGTACCAACACGTGCCAAATCTGCTTCTTCCACAATGGGAAATTGGTTCCATCCAGCTTCTTGATATTGTAAAGAGCAGTGTCCTGTGATCCAGCCATAGCTACGCTTCACAGTAGTTTACTTTTCTGGGAAAAATTCGGTAGAGTTTCCCCTGTAAACTGACCTCTGAACCAATATCAACTTGTCAAATGAACCAAGAAAGCTTCTGTTAACCCTCACGGGCACCCCATCACCTACGACAGACGTGTATTATGTATTTGGTAGAGTCAGGTACCGGGCTTGTCGGACCAATAGGAAAAGGGTAAGAGTGATCGCCGATGAGAGGCGCACTCTAACTTGGACATTCAAGGGATTAGTTGGCTAAGCATGGGCGCCCAAGTGTGAATTGGGTGAGCTCATATAAAAGCCAACTAAACCTAAAATTCACTCATTCTCTCATTTGTGCAATAGAAGAGTGCTCTTGCTCCATCTCCATCTCCATGCTCTCTTGAGCTTGCTAGTTTAGGCTTGTTGTGTGCTTGGAGCCATTTGTGGCTTGCACGCGGTGTATCGGCAAGTCCCTTGCTTCGACAGTGCGACAAGGAGCGCACATTTTTGGCGCCGCTGTCGGGGAAATGCCCTACACTAAGCTCGGTTAAGCACTTTACGCTTTCTTGTGATGCAATTTCAATTGAAGGATTTGTGAAGAAGGAAGGTGTGTGGTTGTGTGGAGAAGGATTTGTGAAGAAGGAAGGTGTGTGGTTGTGTGGAGAAGATTTTTGTTACACTGTACTGTCTTTTTTGTTTTCTGTAAAGAAGGAGTTACAATTTTTTTGCAATGTACTGTTAGAATTAAGGTATTAGCTATGGAATGTTAGTTCTGTAAGGTTCAATGTTAGTTCTGTAAGGTTAGTTTTGTAGATCTATTAGCTACTGTAGTACTGTGTAAACAGTGTTAGAGTGTGCGTGACAGTATCTCTATTAGCTGTAGGTAGATAAGTTAGGTGTAGGTTAAGTGTGTGTGTGCGCGCGCGCGGCGCAGCCGCGTCGACTTTATATAATAAAAAAAAAACCTCAAAAAAAAAATTATTTTAAAAAGAAGGATCGGGCTGGGGATCATTCCCCAAGCTCAAGCCCAAACCCAGACCTCAGTCCTCATATAGTTTATACACCTTTTTATATTTAAAAACTATTTTTAGGATTTCGAGGACTATAAAGACTATTTTTAGGATTTCGAGGGCTTCACATAGCCGAATAGAGAGCTATAAAGCACGGCACGTTCCTTTAGCCAAAACGCTCGTCTTGAGCTATTACACGCCATATTTTGTGGCTCAGTTACGAAAAATAACCAAAAATAATGAAAGACTTGGGTTGCAAAACACCCAAAATTACTAGGTGAGCAGCCTTCACGGGCCCTCACTGACACTTCTAGGGGATCCAAGTCATATGAACCTACGCTCTGGACGAGTGTTAGAGCACGAGCATATTGGTAGTGCCTCCATTTACGCGGGCACCCATTATTCCTCCACCCTAGGTTCTGGACCTTCGGCCGGGACTCAAGGTAGCGCGACCCAAGATCCTCATATCGCGTCTAGTGATTCTTCCTCTGACTACGAAGTCATGGAGGGGTATCCTACACCAAACCCTGATAGTTCAAGTCAAGACATGCATGCCATGGGCCCACGGCCTGGGTCCAGCGTGTTTAGCCGCTTAAAAGAGACAATTAGTAGAGCTACTCGCTCCGAACATGCGGTTAATGAAATAAATGAAGGGAGTGGGGAAGTAAATTCGTCATTCATGCCTAAAATAGACCCTATGCTTCTTGAGAGTGTGCATGTGAATGTTCCATCCACGGCACCTCCTGATCCTTTAGGACTATCTCCCTCTGAGTTTTTACTACCCGATGGTAGGAGTCTTGCCGAAGTGCAAGAGATCGAACGCTATATGCAAGCAACAAGGGAGAGGGAAATTGAGAACCTACGAGGGCTAGAACAAAGTCGAGCCCTGAAAGCAAAGGCTCCTATGACAACAATCATGCCAGTCGAGCAATCGAGTGCTCCCAAGGTAGCAGTCACAGAGGGGCAAGCTATGGGGAGCAATAATGCTTCCACTTCAAGGGAAACCTCTAGCACGCCAGGCCTAGATGGGATATTCCTAAACGAAAATTGGGAGTATGACCTACAAGCAGAAGCTTTAACTGATCGGTACACGGGACACACCTATCATGTGGGTTGGTTAGATGTTCTACAATCCACATCGGGTGCTACTAGCATAGATGAGCAACAACAGAAAGTTTGTGATGTCCTCCATAGGATTGTTGAGTTAGAAAGACAGAACACAGGGATCAACATGCCTTCAACAGGCCTAATGAGATTCTTGGATATGGGAAAGGCCAACCAACCAACCCTATCACAAATGGAGACTCCCTCAGTGAGCCCCATTGATCCTCCATATGTTGTTTCGCCAGGAGCCTCAGTACAATCTGAGCCCACAAGTGGCAGCTTTACCTTTCCAGATCTAGCTCATCTTTCTCTTAATGACACTACGGCTACCATGCATATCCCAATGGTGAGCATGACAAGAAGTACACCATGGAGTTCATTTGTTAACACTGCGCAGATGCCTAGTAGCACAGTGCCCCCAACTATACCTACATGTATGTATCAATCGTGTGCACCTGTCGTACCTCAGCCTCATGTAGCTCCTACACCTCCGATTATTCCAAGAGCTTACAATCCACAATGGAATTATCCAAGATCTTATACAAGTGGAGCCATGCCATTTAATAATAACATGCCATATCAGGCACCCCCTATGCCTAGGGCCACGCCTGTAAACTTTGGACCACCGTCTGGTACACCACCATACGAAATTTGGGACCCAAGAGCCGCGCGTATGCCAAGGCCAAGGCCAACTCCCATCTCACATGTGGTTCCAGGAGCACATACACCCATTATACCTGCTCAAATAGGAGATTTGGCAGCATTTGCTCAACCTATCCGTCGCTCTATTGCGGAAAACATGCGTAGTGCACCTGATAGAGAGCCTAGGAGCAAGGCAGTTCAAGTAGCTAAGCTCACACAGAAATTCAGTGGAGACGGAGATGCTAGAAAGCATATGGAAGTCTTTGAACATGTGTGCGATTCCTTGGAAGAGCACAATGAGCTACATAAGTGTAAGGCTTTGAGTTTGACCCTAAGCGGAAAGGCTGGAGATTGGTATAGAACCTTAAGAGTAGAAGAGAAAACGATCTACTCTACTCTTAGGAGACTGTTCTTAAAAGAATACATACGAGAGGGAGTACTTTGGGGTGTAGCCTCTCAGCTCCAGAAAGCCCAACGAGAAGAAGGTGAATCTGTGAGAGACTTCATTAGTCGCCTAAAGAATTTGAATTCTCGATGCAATCCAAACGAGCGATTCAACAACAACCAATTTCTCGATAGATTCATTAGGGGACTACGACATGAAAGTATCTATAATGGCCTAGTCATTAGAGGTATCACTACTTGGGAAGCAGTCACCATGAATGCAATCCAATTGGAGGATAATTTAATGATTGCAGGAGAAAGAGTGTCTGCCGAGCCGAAGTCTAGTAGCTCGCAAGCATCAGGGCATGAGCCAATGAAGATAAAGCCAATCGTGAAAGAGCAAACGATATCTGAGATGACTTTGGCAGATCTCACAAAGGCCATCAAAGAAAGCCTTAGGGGTAATCGTGCTCCACAAAACACTCATATGTATCCAAGAAGGGAGCAACAATGGTGCTCAATTTGCTTGGGCCCACATACTACGAGTGAATGCCCTACTTTCATAGTAAAGTTTAACGGGACTTGTAACGCGTGTGGTAGGTATGGCCATCAAGCGAAGGATTGCCTAATGCTTAAACGCATCATGGAAAATAGACCGCCTATAGCTTGGGCAGACTCACCTCGAGTTCCTGCATTGATGCCTACCCCACCCATGGAGCAACAGTTGCCATTACAGCACATGGTCCCTAGAACCCAAAATGTGGTCCAAACCACACCGTTGCCACCTCCAGTGCTAGGACCGCAACCCCCTCATCCAAGAGTTACACCTATGAACCAAATAGGTTGCGAGTCATCTAGTACTTATGTAGATTGCGAAGAGGACATAGACTCTAGTATCACCTATGGAGTCGACATGCTTGAGGAGTGTCCCATGTACTATATGGAAGACCATTGGGGACAAATCAAACCGGTATATCAAGCTACTGCGCTAGCAACAAGAGGCCAAAACATTAATAGTTTTGCCAGGAGACCACCTCTTCAGTGCTACGAATGTGGTGGACCGCATCGAGTAGCTGAGTGCCCCATTAGAATGCAAAAGAATGTTGCACTAATGCAAACAAGTCAAGGGAATGCATTGGCAATGCCAATACTCACTTGTAATCGTTGTGGCATAGATCATTTGATCGCACAGTGTCCTAACAATCCAAACGCACCGAAAATCACACCATTGAACTTAATAGAGATTGTTGATGGGACACCACCAACTATAAGCATAGCACCAGTGAATGCACTCACACGGTCGATGCTCCAAAAGCAAAATTACATCCTCGAAGAGAGAGATGCTGCATCCATTGGCCGAGCGAGAAAGAAGAAAACACGAAGAAAGAAATCCCTTAATGCTTCTAGCTCAAAACCTAGTTCAAAGACTAACATAGGGATAGGAGAGGATCCCGTGTATATGAATGACCCTGAGGATGACTCAGATTCGATAGATATCACGGAGACCAAAACTGTTACTACAAAGGAAAAAGCCAGTGAGGAGGATCACGAGAGGGAATTACGACGAACACCAAAAGAGTATTCAAGGTTAAACCACCCAGTTACGAACCCCCAAGATAAGCCACGAGAGACGAAAAATGAGGATTGCAAGAGAAATATTGGAACCTATCCAAACCCAACAGTGGAAATTGAACGAGTCCAACAACTGAGGGGTTTGGTGGAAGAAACTCAACGAACATTAGAACCTGAACCCAAACATATCCAGATGTCGGACACAGTGTTTCCCACGCAAGTTCAACCTCACAAGAACTACAGGTCGTTAGCTATACCCAGTATCATTCGGGAAGAGAGTGAGGGTAGGACATTTGAAAGTGGACACACACCTTTCCTACTAGAGAGAATGTTTGGTGAGGGAATGCCTGACCCCCTTGAGGAAGTGGAGATTCCATCTTCACCATTCTCTTGTCAGGGTCCTACGTCCCACAAGATGCCATTAAATGTTGCCAAATTGATGGATTTCATGTCTTCAGAAGTTAGAACCACCATCATGTCCAAACTATATAAAGACCCCGAGCTAGTCTCAGCTCTTCGAGCCTTCCTCAATGGAGAATTACAGGCCGGATTACCACAGTTTGCACATATGAACAAACCTGACTCGGTAATGAATGATGAGGAACATTTAGCACCACCATCTGACCTAGCGGGACATGAATCTGTAATTGAAGTACCCGTTAACAAGTTGGGGCAATACTTTGAAGGTGATGAATCTAATGCTACTCTACCAATCACTACTAAAGGATTAACTGTAAAGGGGGTCCTTGACGGTGGTGCGGGAGTCAGCATGGTGACAAAGAGTTGTTGGGAGTCTATGGGGCGACCTCACCTCGAAGCCACAAGCGTAGTGGTAAAAATGGCTAATGGATCTATTGTTACGCCTATTGGAATGCTAAAGGATCTCAGAATCAAGGTCTTGGGACACAAGGTAAGGCAAAATTTCATTGTTATGGATTTTTCCAAGCATCCTATGTCATTTGAGATGATCTTAGGGCGTCCATTCATGAGGGAAGCAAAAATGGTGCATGACTGGTCCAAAAACCACGTCTACTTACAGTTCCAAGACTCTGTCATTCGAGTTGATCTTTTAAGTGGTCGAACGCATCCTCTAGGAAATAAATTCATCATTGATAATCGATCAGACACAACAATTCACTCAGCTCCATTACAGTATTGTTACACATGTAACGAAGACACGGATATTGGGGAGAACTCTCCTTATATGGATATCCTACCTGGGATGACTGAGTTGGACAATGTGGATTGGGTCCACCTAGCAGCAACCATAGACACTTGGGAAAATAGGGGGACGACCTGGGTAACACCTGAGGGGGATGAAATGCCTGTACCCTTAAATATGCTACAAGCAATGCATATCGCTTCTGACAAGACTCATCCTAATGTAACGAAGAAAACATACAAGTGGGTCCCTAAAGCTTCTTTAGTGACCATAGCTAGTGCTAAAAAACAGAAGCCTTGTAAGAAACGTACAACTCACTCCAAGAAAATTAAGAAAATGTTGCGATGGATCCCTAAACAACTATTGGAAGCCCAAGGCTACTATCAAGGAAATGATCAAATCTGGGTGCCAAAACGTAGATTGTGTTCTTACCTATCACCTGACCCATGTGAGCCCAATCCCGTAGCTCTAAAACGAATCAATGATCGTGGAAAGAAAAAAATCACAGAATGCTACACACCCGCTCCCGAGCTAGTTTGGGTACCAAAGAAAGAACGATTTGTTCCACCTAGCTCAGGAAGGGGGGAGTCCCATGAAGCTTCTAGCTCCTCATGTAATGCATCCGTAGAGGTAAAAACTTCTCCACAGCCTCCATCTGCAATAGTGGACCTCCATAAAGCTACAAAGGAATCCACACCTCCCAGTGTTCAAGAATCACCTGATGAACTACTTCAAGTTCGATCTTGGGAGAGTACCTTACCACCCTTGCAACTCGACGAGGCACCTAAGGTAATAGAAAACTAATGGCAAAAATCTCCACCTATTACCAACTGGAACAATTGGTTTCAAAGGGTGACAAGATCATTTCAAACGGTATGATCTACCCAAGGAAGGGGGGAGTGTATGCTGACATCCATCATTCACTTGCTTCCCTCTCAACCTTTTTCCCTGACCTCTCAATCACCAATCTTAGGGAATGTACATATAAAGCTTTATACTCGCAAAAAACAAAAAAATAAAGAGCAAGAGAAATTAGCAAACGAGTATGCACATTAAAAGTCAAAACATTGACTCAGACCTACACATGTCACATCTGGTACAGTGAAACAGAAACCTATGCCATAAAACACCTTTGATCCTCATCACTTGAGTGATGGAGGGTAGGTAAGATTAGTACGATAGGAGTGTTTCTGTTTTAGAGTTGAGTGATTAGCAAAGTTCTCTTTTCCCACTAATGTGCCTCCTGGAGGTATTCCTTTTGTTTCCTAGTGTGTACAGGAGCGTGTTGCTATTGATAGGATTTGGACCTGCATGGAATCTTTATCTCGACTCACTCTTCAAATCAAGCGCGACCATCGACACAAACAGGTGTTTCTTGTCCATGAGCATTGCCCCTTATCTTTTTTTCATCTATGATTGTCTGCTTTAATTGTGATTGGTAGCCTAATATCCAGCACATTTGCTTAGTAACGAACATTTAATTCAATGTAATCTTTTGTCATAATCAGTTGTCTAGGTTTAAAACTCAAGCAATCCGACTAAGCTAAATTGACCAAGTTAGGTGTTACAGATCTTCTCTTAATACCATGGGGAATGCCTTCCTATAATCAACGGTTACTTAGGTTCTTAATCCGATTTAGGCAGCATTGTGTGAAATGTACAAGGGCTTTCTAGTGGGCTTGACCCTATTGACCTTTAGCTCAAGTATTATAAAGGGAGTTAACTAGTGTGATGAGCCTGGGGAGGTGTATCAGTGTTATATGACCCCCCAAAGTTACAAAATTAAAATGCTGAAAATGAACAAACAAAAAATCAAAGTGCCACACTGTAAAATCTTAAGCTGGAAGAGAAATCTCAGCTTGATTTGGTACTTCACTCACATGTATTGCCTATGGTACTAGAGCCCTAGAGGTTCCCAGTGTGGGCGCTTTTCCTTGAAAAGAAAAAAACCCAAGGCATACAAAATAAGCACACACATCAAATTGAATCACTGTGAAAAGACTTTGGGGGGTCAAAGAAAAAGTAATCAGTCAAGCGATGATTTCATGAGAAATTCCTTTTATGGTAGCTTAACTATAAGGTCTTCTAGATATAGCCTCTAGTCAGCCCTCGAACATGAATACTTGGCTCTCGCGATTAAACAACTTAATTAACCATAGAAAATTAAGAAGCTTACCCATGGTATTAATATTCGATCTCTAGTGCCTTTCGACTGTCAAATTAGTGACCGCAGACTTGTTTAATTTTTCACCTTTACATATGTTTATGCATTTGATTACATTGCACAAATTGTTTGAAATTCTTTTACCAATCAATTTGTCTACCTAAAACTGCATATGCTTTTTACTCACTTATGAGAATTCATTTACTGTGCCAATGTTGTTAATTTTGCAGTGACTGAAGAAAGGCTAAGGACATTCATCTCAAATGCTCTTCCACCTCGACGAGCGAGCTTCAACTCAATAGCTTCCGAGGACGGAATCTACATCAGCAAGGGGGGCATGTTAACCCTCACGTCTCACAGACACCCCATCACCTACGACGGACGTGTATTATGTATTTGGTAGAGTCAGGTACCGGGCTTGTCGGACCAATAGGAAAAGGGTAAGAGTGATCGCCGATGAGAGGCGCACTCTAACTGGGACATTCAAGGGATTAGTTGGCTAAGCATGGGCGCCCAAGTGTGAATGGGGTGAGCTCATATAAAAGCCAACTAAACCTAAAATTCACTCATTCTCTCATTTGTGCAATAGAAGAGTGCTCTTGCTCCATCTCCATCTCCATCTTCTTCTTCTTCACCTCCTTGTGTGTGTGTGTATGTGTGAGAGAGAGAGAGAGAGGGAGAGTGTGTGTGCGATTGAGCATTACGAAGGCACGACGGTGGCGAAGCAGTTGAGCGCGGCACGACTGCAGCTTCTTCTTCATCGCGGCGAGGAATCCACCACGAAGGCGAGCGTAGAGCGGTGAGTGACACACCCTTTGCTCTCTTGAGCTTGCTAGTTTAGGCTTGTTGTGTGCTTGGAGCCATTTGTGGCTCGCACACGGTGTATCGGCAAGTCCCTTGCTTCGACAGTGCGGCAAGGAGCGCACAGCTTCAGAGTCTGCAAAATTTTTGGCAGAGTCTCCTTTGTAAAATGGCTCTGGTGTACTAAAAACAGACCAAAAAACAGCTCAAAAAACATTGTCTCTCTGACACTGTAAGCTGCGGGTAAACCTGTCCTGCACCTGTACTGTCTCTCACTGTCCTGTCACTGTCCTATAAGCATAGACTGCGACAATGCCTCAACGGCAGTAAAGCAAAGATGCAATCCCAACTGTCTAACTCACAGTCAATACATCCTAGCTACCTATCTAAGGGTGCTCGAGGGATCGCTCCAAGACCTGTATCACCGAAAGGATCTCAACATTCGAGAATCCCCCAGCTCAATAAAACCTCACTCGACCCTCAACAAAGGCTGCAGTAAATCTGACAGTACATAGACTTCCCACAAAGTCATACATCCACAAATTTCCCATTGTATGCTATAACCGCTGCGGCAGTTGTTTGCTGCGTGACTCACAGCCAGCAAACCCTCAACAGACATACATCATCTCTGACAATACATCCCATGTGGAAGTACCTGCAATGTCAGGATGAAATCTGGAATATCAAGCAGCAAAGACAAGCTACCTGATGAACTAGTGGATGTCGCCTACAGTCTGTGTGTAGATGCGTCCGTGTCGTATGTGACACGCCTCCAAGAACTGTGAGCCGTCCTTCGATGTGTAGACAGCCACAAATCAACACTCTGGGAGTGTCGATATCCTCAGCACCTGCAGCCGTAGGCCGAAAACCCCAAATTTGCAGAGTCGGATATGCACCCGTCGAGACCACGTAGTCGAAAATGGCCTGCGCAGACCTTTGTCGAAGCCGAATGGTGGCCGAGATGACCTCAGAATGAAATTCTGACAACACTAAGTCCTTCGGGCTATCCCACGAGATTTGGGGCCGTGTCTTCGCCTGTCGAATTTCACTCCAATATGAGTTGGTGACTCTAGCCTCCTGCAGTGCTGCCCCGAGCCTCGATCTGAGCTCTGATACCAGTTGAAGGAGTACGAGCGGAAGTGCGACGCGAGAGAGAGAGAGAGAGTGCAAGAAGAAGAGCAGGACGATATGGTGAACTCGCTCTACTGTAATGTGTAGAGCATAGTGAGTTCTTATTAGGTTTTTACAAAAGAATATGTGTACATACCTGGCGGCCCGCCCACTTACTTGGGCGACCACATTGGGCTTTATACCCCAACAATATATAGGGCCTTGGCGTGCTAAATATAGGCCCCATATTTTGCATGTGTGTTCTGGCCCTTGGCCTGGCCCGTCTTACCCTTGGCCTGACATTTGAGAGACTGGCACTAGAACATGCACATCTCCACCAAACCATGTCATATATAGGCCCTTGGCCTGGCCCGTCTTACCCTTGGCCTAACAAATGGTCTTGATTTAAGGCCTTGAGTAGCCAAAATTAGTTCAAAATTTGTTACAACGCATATCATGTCACCACATTTTAATAAATTTGGTGATGATAGTATCTTATAATCTTCGTTAACGCGTCATTTGTACATTTAAAGTGTTTATGACTTGTACTTTTAAGGGTGTTCTTTGTTTATTTAGCAGTAGACAGAAAGAAAAAGAATTGTGTAAAGAGTGCCATTTTTTTTTGTGTCATCTCAAATTACGTCTTCTATGAGTGGTGACCTCAAATTCTAACAGGCACTTTATTTATATAAGAATCTCCTCGTATTTGATTAGAGAGTCCAATCAGGTGGTCAATTATCAATAAATAATAAGTTTAGAAATTCTATTTTCAGTTTTGGTTTGCAATAGTGGTATACTCAGGCAAGTAGGTAGTTCCTAAAGTGTTGAGAAAGTAAATGGTAAAAATCCTTCAATAGTTGGTAGCTTGATGATAAAGAGCCAGGTTCTAAGCGTATGTTTTTAATAGAATAGATTACATGTGTGTGTGTGTGTGTGTGTGTGTGTGTTGTATAAAGAACTTATACGCAAAATAACATTTTGTTCAAAATACAACTCACTTTAGATATCAAGAAGGTGGTTTGCATAAATACAATTCTGCATTCAAGTCATTTTTGTACAATATGATCAGAATGAAATAACATTCTAGTTATCAAATACATTAAGACGAAACCATTTTTATGAGGATGAAATACGCCTTCATCTCCAAGGTCGGGGTCTACAGCAAAGCTAATTCTTTTTAAGCAAAGATAGAATTCTCACTCGCATCCATATAGACTATACAAATTTTATTAGACTTGGCTATGTATAAAAGGTGTCAAAGAACCTATCATTTGTTATCCATGTCAGCTACAATCCTATATGTGCAAAAGTGTTTCAAGTAAAAAAGCGATCTTGTTCTTAAGCTTAGACAACCATCCTTTCCTGAAGCTTATTGCAAAGTCTAAAAATATTAACAGTAAAATTGATGTTCTTCAAAAATCTAGAAACCTCTTTCATTCAACTGAGAGGAATTCCCTTCCATAAATTCCATTAGCTGTCATAGCCATATCATGTTTCCAATTCTCTCACTATAGAGCATCCGAAGTTTTTTAGGGGTTTACAACTAGCCAAGTTCATTTGTTAAAATTAAGATACAATAGCCAAATGGGAGAAATTTTCAAGTCTAGCAAAACAAACTTCCCTAAGTAAAGCTACCGATTAGCGGACATCTCTGAGTACTTGTGCCAACCATAGTATAAGTTTCTGCAACTCTATTTTTGTTTCATGTGTTTCCTCCACTCCTCCATGATCTTGCCGCAATTTTCTTGGGACTTTGTAGCAACCATTTGTGATTTAATTCCACTACACAAGCTACACTTAGAAAGTTTACTTGACTTTGACAATGACACATGCTTGAACTCTTTGTTCCGTATTTTATTGGAGGTATATGATGACAAGCTCTTATAACCTGTGGCTATGAGTTTTGAATTGACCACTCCAAGAATATCAACCTATATGTACATCTTTTTTATTACAAGTAAGGTCTCCCTAGTACCATCTGCTATAGTTTTGCTCTTATGAGGCATCTATTTTGAGTCGTTTTTACAAAATCTCAAATAATGGATTTTCCCATTCCAACGTGGCCCCTTAACCTTTCCATGTTGTGCTCCCATGAAAGAATACATGCATACCTACTTCAAAATATTTATTGTACGTGGGAAATGATGTCTTTGGAATCACACACATCTCATACCATCCACTACAATAGATCTCATTCCCATTCAATGAGCTTTCCATGTGGATCAATACATTGAGCTATCTCCAAGGTATCATACACATAGCTAATGTGAGATTGTTGACACTCGCCCCAAAATTATCTTGTAAGAGACATTATCATTCCGAGATACATTAGCTGACAACATTATTTTCCACAAAAATCAAACAATTGACACTTGTGCATAGACTCAAGAGACATATTGCTTGATGTTGTTGGTTCTCTAATAATCACATCTTTTGGTTTCTTATCTTTCATTGAATATTTTTGCTTGTTGGATAAAGGCACTTGTTGGATAACGGCACCCCAATTTTTGGGTCATCATCCATATTGTCCCAAATGTCCCCATCTGACTGAAGCTTCATAGCATCATCATCGCACAATGGTCTACCATCTAGAAAAGTGATTTGTGTGATTGACCATACAACAAGGCTAATACTATCTACATCAAGTGAACTACTTGTTGCAAAAACACATCTCCTCTCTACTACGACACTAACACAATTGTCCACAAGCAATTCAAAGTTAACTTGTATCAAACGGCATGACATGGAAAATTCCTTTAGCCATACATCTAGTCCTACCCTCATTCCATAGATGAACCCTCGTATCTTTCCATGACTCTTTGCTAGACATGTTATCATGCATGAATGTTAGTTGTTCCGGTTCACCTTTGCACTCAACATTAGCAATGGGACTCATAGGGTTGCTAATTGGCTCAATCTCCATGTCAAGAACATGCAATGACTCTTTATTACACTTCAAAACACTATCAATTGCATCACCCGTGGTTGGAAAGGCCAATGGAATTTCATGATAAACACAGTCTCCTATTGCAATAATGACATTTCCATGACCAATGGTAACTCAATGGCACACTCCATCGGGGTCAATCTCAACCACAAACCCATGTCCAACCATTTTCCCAAACATAATGAGTTCCACCTTTGTACCCATAGAAAGAGCCATTTTTGGACCATGCAAGCAAAGAGAGAGCATGTCAAAAAGAGCTAATGCAATCGTTCACTACCTAAATTCATTTTTTTAATTGAACAGGTCAATTCCACGTGAGATTTGGTTAGTCATCCAAATCGTATGCATAGAGATTTAGACAGTTTTTAAAATCACAATTTTCCAAATCTCATGCATAGATCTAACTATTAAATTTTGGCACGCACTATGTATACTTATGTTGAATCCATACCAGTTAACGTCATGGAAAACCATTATGCACACTTTTGTTGAAGATAACAATCTTTCTTTGAATAGCAATATAATTGAGATTTGGAAGGCTATCCAATTCTCATGGAACCATTTTTTGATAGAAGCATCGAGCTTTATGAGGCATTGTACTAGATTTCACATGAGATCGATTGCAAAGGAAGCTTGGTGCTAGCATATTCAATCTTTGCAAACAAAGTAGACTAGCTATCAAGTTCCATGAGGTTTGGCAAGCCATCCAAATCTCATTTTGTGCTATCAACCCTCATTCCTTGCAAGATGTCAATGTGTCCAAACGAATAGACATTGACAAGGGACTACGTATACTTATGTTAAAATTACTAAAGTCTTCATACACACATCAAGGGATTCAACATATGAGTTCATAACGGTTATAGTGCACATGTTTGTAGACTCTCCATGCTAAGTGAACCATATTCCCCTCTTTTCTCTTCCCACGTCCCCCATCAATATATATGAATCAGGAATGCTATGATGCAAAGTAACATATCACTATGAAAAAACACTCTCCCCTTGTGGAAAAGTGTGCCCTCTCATCTTCGACCATCACTATGATGAGACCCTTTAATGTTCCTGATAGGGCATGTACTTATGGAGACCAAATTGACTATGAGACTTTTGAAGCTACAACCATTAGTAAACATGATGTAGATGCCTGGTATAGTCAGCTCATGGACATAATACTAACTGGATTGTGCCATGGTCTCTTGGAGTTCTAAAGATACGGTTAGCCCATTAACTAGAAATATAGAAACATGTTCCCTCAACATATTCGATACCTATCCAACAATTTCTACTTATTTTTCTTTGAAGATGCTAATAATGCTCTATAGGTAATCACAGAGGGTCATTTGCTTATTAAAAATACTCATATTTCCTTCTTCAAGTGGTACAAAGGCTTTAATCCCAAAAGGGAAAAACCTACCGAGGCTCTTGTTTGGATTGATTTCCCAGATTTACCTATGGAATATTATCCCTGGCTTAGATATATAGGTGGGGTTATAGGGAAGGTTCTAGGGCAAAAGGCCAGAGGAGGGATCAACCCTAAATGGGATCCCTAACTTTTCATAGACTTGGACCTTAATAAGGCTCCTAAGATCATAGTTCGTATTAAGGATTGTGCAGGTACTTGTGGTAGTCCTATTGACAAAACCAAAGCATTGTCTGATTCAGAGAAAGAAGGTGAATGCGTCAAAAGTTCTCGGCAAGGTTCCCAAGCACCTTGCCTTCAGATGTTGTATTTCAGTTTGCTAAGCAATTAGACGATAAAGCTAGCAAAAAAATTTGGAATTGGATAGCTCACCTTCTCCATCAGGTCATATACTTATGAATCAGGCTAAAGAAGAAAGCTTGCCCAACATGTAGGCCTCCAAGGCTAAGAGGAAAGTAGAGAATCTAATGACTCAAACAAATTTTTAGTGGCTATGGCTAAACCAAATAAAAACATCAACAAAGGAAATGCCCCAATTTGAATGGAATCTCCCTTGGTGAAAGCATGTTAACGCGACATGCTTTAAGCTATCTCGGACAATGCTAATTAGCACAATTTTGACACATGCTAACTAATACAATAACACAAGCTAGATCTCTAAGATCTCTGACACATGATTTATCAATAGAAAGCTCCTCAAACAAGGAATCCAAGTATACAAACTCCAAAAAATTTTGATATTTATTTGTGAAAATTTTATCGTGTGCCCAATTTTTTAGATGTGCTGATTTGAATATGCTAACTAGCACAGAAGGCATGTCTCGTTAACATGATTTTACCCCCCTCAACTGTTGTAAAGGGCTTTTAGACCCATCTAGGTCTATGGTTATCAACAAATGGATGCAAGAACTATCCTTGCACCCTGACTTTATATGCTTGCAGGAGCTAGAACTTGCAGGTAAAGACTTGGAAATCAATCTGAATAGGACTGGCTCTGGCTATAAATGGCATTTCATTAATCATTTTGTTGGCATAGGTGGTGCTACTTTAAGAATCTCATGTAAATGGTCCAACCTCATAACAGACATCCCCCAGACATTAGATAAGGGCATGTGGATTTTTGTCACCTTATATGATCCAATCAACCACACTTTAGTCAATGTTTGTGTTCCTAACTCATTTTGCTAGCAAGAGATTGCAAAACTGCCTAAAAATATTTTCATTGCAAATGACTTCAATATGGAAGAAAAAATTGCAAATAGATCAAGATCTCTGGGATAGGTGATCTCTAGTTTTGAGAAAACACATTGGGTAAACTTGATCAATTCTATAATTTTTGTTGGATCTATCTGAGGATGTGGTTTCTCTTGGAGCAACAAGCACTCAGATGAATGCTTCAGAGCTGCTACATGATTGGATAGTCTATATATCTGTTAATGTGCTTTAGGAATGTTGGTTGATCAAATGTGAAACTCATTCCACCTTACTTTTGTCTGATCATAAACATGTACTTTTTGATCTATCAAGGGTTGAGACTTCATACAAAGCTAATTGGCCTCATATTGACCTATCTTTATTTGATATTTAAGTTATTTAAAAAAAGTCCAATTTATTTTTCATGAGTCCCATCACTAAGTTTCCTTCACCTACCAAAGCCTAGGAAATCTGTGTGCAAAAAATTCAGAGAACCCTTACACAATATAAAAAGATACTAGCTGAAGAGATTAGAGAATAGAGAAGAGTGCTGATATCAAGGGAGATTCTTCAACTTGAAGAATATCTCTCCAAAGCTGATCCCCCCTTGCTAAGCTCCTAGAGCTTAGAGACTATCTTAGGTAGGAAGATCTCCTGGAAGCTAGCAATTCCCTTGCTTTCACTAGAGAATTATGGGCACAAAAAATTGATAGACCTACCAAGAGTATGTTTGATCTAGTGAAGAAGAATAAGGACAAAGACTTTATTCCCTTATTCAAAGATAATGTTGTTTTCTTGGCTAAGTCTCATAAGGAGA
This sequence comes from Adiantum capillus-veneris, assembly GCF_014529385.1. Lineage (NCBI taxonomy): Eukaryota > Viridiplantae > Streptophyta > Polypodiopsida > Polypodiales > Pteridaceae > Adiantum > Adiantum capillus-veneris. The sequence goes on along the minus strand of NC_140960.1, from coordinate 83,742,172 downwards.
ACCTCACCATAGCTAGAGAGTTCTTACCAATATATTCTCCAGAAAACCCAAAAGAGATAGGAACCTCACCATAACGAGAGAGTTCTTTATCAATAAACTCCCTCGAAAATATAAAAGGGATAGGAAAATTCAAGAAGCTAGGTCTCTAATTGTTCAGGTCAAAGGGAAGATTGTGACTCCAAAAATAGCACACTTCCTTGACCAATCTATCTCCGAAGGTGAGATTAAAGAATTTATTGGTGGTAGGAATTGATGGTATTCCTATTGAATTTTACATGCAATACAAGGACTTTATATCCCCTTATCTTATGTTGGTGTAGCAAGAAGTTGTTAGGAAACAAGCCCTTCCTACCTGCATCAATGCTGGGGTAGTTAAACTCCTACACAAAAAAGGTAGCAAGGAGAATCTCAGCAATTGGAGACCCATAACATGTCTAACTTCAATTTATAAATGTTTTTTCTGTTTCTTTAGCTAGGAGACTTCCCCGCATGGGTAGCCTTATTTTGCAAGAACAAAAAAGTTTTGTTAAAATGTGATTTATTCTTGATGTTATCATAACTTTGTGGGAAGGCATGAAGCATGCACTAGAAAATGAAAATGAATCTTTGTTTTTCAAAGTTCACTTTGACAAATCCTATGTTAGGTTGGAATGGGATTTTGTCTTGCAGTGCTTGTTCACACAAGGGTGTCTTGCCCCTCTGTTAAAAGGGATTAAAATCTATGGCTCTGTTATTGATTTATGTCTACAAATGTTTGCAAATGCATTGGGCAATGCTGATTAGAAATCTGATGACTCTTTTTTGGAATGTCTTTAACATTTTTTTCCTGGCAAGTGGCTCCCAAATTAACCACCATAAACTAGCTTTAAAGCTTCTAATGGGAAAACTCCATTGACCGTTACTGTAGCAAGATGCCAAGAAATACCAAATGGACAAGTTTTCATATTACTAGACATACCAATGGGGTTCAATGTAACCATGGCTCAGAGGTGGGAATGGGTCCTTGAAAAATTTAGGAAAAAAGTCTTTATGTGGTAATCCTTCCAATTGTTGGGGTAAAAGCATCTATGCCTTGCCCGACCGCCCAAGCTATGGGCGCCCTCCCACTACTCACCTTATTCTTGTACATTTACCAAGAATAAGGAGTAGCTCATTTGAGCCTTATTCCACCCACATAATGGTCTACTCTCTCCCTCTCCCCTTCTCACACGTACAGACCGCACCATGCACGCATGCATTCGCACACATCTCGAATGAGATGATACCTCATCTCAATGTGTTTCAACTTGGAATGAAACACGAGATTTCTTGCCAAAGCAATGGTCCTTTGACTATCACAATACAAAACAGGAAGCTGTTAAATGTCTAGATCTCCCACTAAACGTGCCAACCATGTAGCTTCCTTGCTGGCATCTGACGCCACAACATACTCAGCCTTTGTAGTGAAAGAAGATGTACAATCTTGGAGAGAGGATCTCCAACAAATGGCTCCTCCTACAAATATGAAAATGTTGCCAGATGTATATCTCCTACTATCTCTGCAACCCACATAATCTGCATCCATGTAACCAACAATAGATGTTGGGGTATAAAGCCCAATGTGGTCGCCCAGGTAAGTGGGCGGGCCGCCAGGTATGTACACATCTTCTTTTATAACAACCTAATAAGAACTCACTATGCTCACATTACAGAAGAGCGAGTTCACCATATCGTCGTGCTCTTCTTCTCGCACTCTCTCTCGCGTCGCACTTCCGCTCGTACTCCTTCAACTGGTATCAGAGCTCAGATCGAGGCTCGGGGCAGCACTGCAGGAGGCTAGAGTCACCAACTCAGATTGGAGTGAAATTCGACAGGCGAAGACATGGCCCCAAATCTCGTGGGAGTTATCGAAGGTCTTAGTGTTGTCAGAATTTCATTCTGAGGTCATCTCGGCCACCGTTCGGCTTCGACAAAGGTCTGCGTAGGCCATTTTTGACTACGTGGTCTCGACGGGTGCAGATCCGACTCTACAAATTTGGGGTTTTCGGCCTACGACTGCAGGTGTTGAGGATATCGGCACTCCCAGAGTGTTGATTTCTAGCTGTCTACACATCGAAGGACGGCTCACAGTTCTTGGAGGCGTGTCACATACGACACGGGCGCATCTACACACAGACTGTAGGCGACATCCACTAGTTCATCAGGTAGCTTGTGTTTGCTGCTTGATATTCCAGATTTCATCCTGACATTGCAGGTACTTCCACATGGGATGTATTGTCAGAGATGATGTATGCCTGTTGAGGGTTTGCTGGCTGTGAGTCACGCAGCAAACAACTGCCGCAGCGGTTATAGCATACAGTGGGAAATTTGTGGATGTATGACTTTGTGGGAAGTCTATGTACTGTCAGATTTACTGCAGCCTTTGTTGAGGGTCGAGTGAGGTTTTATTGAGCTGGGGGATTCTCGAATGTTGAGATTCTTTCGGTGATACAGGTCTTGGAGCGATCCCTCGAGCACCCTTAGATAGGCAGCTAGGATGTATTGACTGTGAGTTAGACAGTTGGGATTGCATCTTTGCTTTACTGCCGTTAAGGCATTGTCGCAGTCTATGCTTATAGGACAGTGACAGGATAGTGAGAGACAGTACAGGTGTAGAACAAGTTTACCCGCAGCTTACAGTGTCAGAGAGAGTGTTTTTTGAGCTGTTTTTTGGTCTGTTTTTAGTACAACAGAGCCATTTTACAAAGGAGACTCTGCCAAAATTTCTGCAGAATCTGAAGCTTTCTTGGTTCATTTGACAGGTTGATATTGGTTCAGAGGTCAGTTTACAGGGGAAACTCTGCCGAATGTTTCCCAGAAAAGTAAACTACTGTGAAGCGTAGCTATGGCTAGATCACAGGACACTGCTCTTTACAATATCAAGAAGCTGGATGGAAGAAGCAGATTTGGCACGTGTTGGTACAAAAGAAGCAGATAAAACCTATAAAGCTCAAGGGGATAAAACCAGAAGATATGGACGAAGATGAATGGAGCGAAATGGATGAATTGGCACTTTCTACCATTATGCTGACTTTGGCAGAAAGCGTTTACTTCAATGTAGCAGACGAGATGTCGGCTTATCAAGCATGGTTAAAGCTGAGTGATCTTTATGAGAAGCAGAGTGCAGCTTCACAGGTATATTGGCTTAAGAAGCTTGTTGACTTGAAGATGAAAGAAGGGACACCTATGTCCAATCATCTGAATGAATTCAACACAATCTATAGTCAGTTGTCAGCTCAAGGTGTGAAGTTTGATGAACCTATTAGAGCTATGTTCCTGTTGATCACATTGCCGGAAAGTTGGGACACTTTTCGCACAGCTTTGAGTAATTCTGCACCTCCAGATGGTTTGAACATAGCAGGTGTAGAAGGAAGTCTGCTTACTGAAGAAACCAATAGGAAGACAATGGACAAAGGCAAAGGAACAGCCTTAGTTGTCAGGGGAAGGACCAAAGAAAAGTACAAAGGTGGAAAGAGGAATCAGTCTCGTAGCAAGTCCCGCAGTGCTAAAGGCAAGAGTGACATAGAATGCTACCATTGTGGCAAGAAGGGTCACATGAAAAGCGACTGCAGAGAATGGAAAGCAGAAAAAGGCAAAGAGAAAGCTGAAGACCATGGTGAGAAGAACAAGTCCTCACTGAAGATTCAAGAAATAAATGTGACAAACACTGTTGCAGAGGATGAAAGTCTAGTGTCAGGAGACATCTACTTCTTGAAGAATACAATGGACTCAGCTCTTCTTACAGCATCTGATGGAAATGCACTGAGTGACTGAATTATAGACTCAGGGGCATCACTTCATGTGTCTCCAAACAAGGAGTGGTTTACTTCTTATGTGACCACTAATGATCATGTTCGGCTAGGCAATGGGCAGACATGTGAGATCTTAGGTGTTGGAGATGTTCAATTGAAGTTTCAGAATGGCTCTTCTTTTATGCTGAAGAATGTGAGACATGTTCCCGCAATTACAAAGAGCTTGATCAGCACAGGTTTACTTGATGATGCTGGCTACGTCACCACTTTTGGACAGAACATGTGGAAGATATCCAAGGGTTCTATGACAGTAGCACATGGAGTAAAGTCTGGAGGACTTTACATGATTTATGTATCAAATGTCTCTAAAAATGTAATCAATGTAACCGAGGAGCCGAACGTTTCTTTGTGGCATAGCCGGTTAGGACATATGTCCAAGAAGGGAATGGAAATCTTGTCTCAGTCTGGTTATTTTCCTGGCTTTTCATTTAATGATTTTGAATTCTGTGAACATTGTCTGTGTGGTAAGCAAACACAACAGCCACATAAGCATAGAAGCAGTAGAAGAGATACATAGTTGGCACTTGTTCATAGTGATTTGTGTGGACCTATGCCTAACCTATCTCTAGGGGGAGCTTCTTACTTTATGACATTTATAGATGATTACTCGAGGAAAGTATGGGTTTACTTTCTCAAGCACAAGGATGAAGCGTTTAGTGTTTTCAAAACGTTTGTGACACTTGTGGAGAATCAGAGTGGCAAGAAGCTTAAATGCTTACGCACTGACAATGGTGGAGAGTATGTTTCAAAGGCCTTTCAGGACTTTTGTGAGTCAAAAGGTATAAAACGTGAATTATGTTGGGGTATAAAGCCCAATGTGGTCGCCCAGTTAAGTGGGTGGGCCGCCAGGTATGTACACATATTCTTTTGTAAAAACCTAATAAGAACTCACTATGCTCTACACATTACAGTAGAGCGAGTTCACCATATCGTCATGCTCTTCTTCTCGCACACTCTCTCGCGTCGCACTTCCGCTCGTACTCCTTCAACTGGTATCAGAGCTCAGATCGAGGCTCGGGGCAGCACTGCAGGAGGCTAGAGTCACCAACTCAGATTGGAGTGAAATTCGACAGGCAAAGACACGGCCCCAAATCTCGTGGGATAGCCCGAAGGACTTAGTGTTGTCAGAATTTCATTCTAAGGTCATCTCGGCCACCATTCGGCTTCGACAAAGGTCTGCGCAGGCCATTTTCGACTACGTGGTCTCGACGGGTGCATATCCGACTCTGCAAATTTGGGGTTTTCGGCCTACGATTGCAGGTGCTGAGGATATCGACACTCCCAGAGTGTTGATTTGTGGCTGTCTACACATCGAAGGAAGGCTCACAGTTCTTGGAGGCGTGTCACATACGACACGGGTGCATCTACACACAGATTGTAGGCGACATCCACTAGTTCATCAGGTAGCTTGTCTTTGCTGCTTGATATTCCAGATTTCATCCTGACATTGCAGGTACTTCCACATGGGATGTATTGTCAGAGATGATGTATGTCTGTTGAGGGTTTGCTGGCTGTGAGTCACGCAGCAAACAACTGCCGCAGCGGTTATAGCATACAGTGGGAAATTTGTGGATGTATGACTTTGTGGGAAGTCTATGTACTGTCAGATTTACTGCAGCCTTTGTTGAGGGTCGAGTGAGGTTTTATTGAGCTGGGGGATTCTCGAATGTTGAGATCCTTTCGGTGATACAGGTCTTGGAGCGATCCCTCGAGCACCCTTAGATAGGCAGCTAGGATATATTGACTGTGAGTTAGACAGTTGGGATTGCATCTTTGCTTTACTGCCGTTGAGGGATTGTCGCAGTCTATGCTTATAGGACAGTGACAGGACAGTGAGAGACAGTACAGGTGTAGAACAGGTTTACCCGCAGCTTACAGTGTCAGAGAGAGTCTTTTTTGAGCTGTTTTTTGGTCTGTTTTTAGTACAACAGAGCCATTTTACAAAGGAGACTCTGCCAAAATTTTTGCAGAATCTGAAGCTTTCTTGGTTCATTTGACAGGTTGATATTGGTTCAGAGGTCAATTTACAGGGGAAACTCTGCCGAATGTTTCCCAGAAAAGTAAACTACTGTGAAGCGTAGTTATGGCTGGATCACAGGACACTGCTCTTTACAATATCAAGAAGCTGGATGGAACCAATTTCCCATTGTGGAAGAAGCAGATTTGGCACGTGTTGGTACAAAAGAAGCAGATAAAACCTATAAAGCTCAAGGGGATAAAACCAGAAGATATAGACGAAGATGAATGGAGCGAAATGGATGAATTGGCACTTTCTACCATTATGCTGACTTTCGCAGAAAGCGTTTACTTCAATGTAGCAAACGAGATGTCGGCTTATCAAGCATGGTTAAAGCTGAGTGATCTTTATGAGAAGCAGAGTGCGGCTTCACAGGTATACTGGCTTAAGAAGCTTGTTGACTTGAAGATGAAAGAAGGGACACCTATGTCCAATCATCTGAATGAATTCAACACAATCTATAGTCAGTTGTCAGCTCAAGGTGTGAAGTTTGATGAACCTGTTAGAGCTATGTTCCTGTTGATCACATTGCCGGAAAGTTGGGACACTTTTCGCACAGCTTTGAGTAATTCTGCACCTCCAGATGGTTTGAACATAGCAGGTGTAGAAGGAAGTCTGCTTACTGAAGAAACCAATAGGAAGACAATGGACAAAGGCAAAGGAACAGCCTTAGTTGTCAGGGGAAGGACCAAAGAAAAGTACAAAGGTGGAAAGAGGAATCAGTCTCGTAGCAAGTCCCGCAGTGCTAAAGGCAAGAGTGACATAGAATGCTACCATTGTGGCAAGAAGGGTCACATGAAAAGAGACTGGAGAGAATGGAAAGCAGAAAAAGGCAAAGAGAAAGCTGAAGACCATGGTGAGAAGAACAAGTCCTCAGTGAAGATTCAAGAAATAAATGTGACAAACACTGTTGCAGAGGATGACAGTCTAGTGTCAGGAGACATCTACTTCTTGAAGAATACAATGGACTCAGCTCTTCTTACAGCATCTGATGGAAATGCACTGAGTGACTGAATTATAGACTCAGGGGCATCACTTCATGTGTCTCCAAACAAGGAGTGGTTTACTTCTTATGTGACCACTAAAGATCATGTTCGGCTAGGCAATGGGCAGACATGTGAGATCTTAGGTGTTGGAGATGTTCAATTGAAGTTTCAAATGACTCTTCTTTCACGCTGAAGAATGTGAGACATGTTCCCGCAATTACAAAGAGCTTGATCAGCACAGGTTTACTTGATGATGCTGGCTACGTCACCACTTTTGGACAGAACATGTGGAAGATATCCAAGGGTTCTATGACAGTAGCACATGGAGTAAAGTCTGGAGGACTTTACATGATTTATGTATCAAATGTCTCTAAAAATGTAATCAATGTAACCAAGGAGCCGAACGTTTCTTTGTGGCATAGCCGGTTAGGACATATGTCCAAGAAGGGAATGGAAATCTTGTCTCGTTCTGGTTATTTGCCTGGCTTTTCATTTGATGATTTTGAATTCTGTGAACATTGTCTGTATGGTAAGCAAACACAACAGCCACATAAGCATAGAAGCAGTAGAAGAGATACATAGTTGGCACTTGTTCATAGCGATTTGTGTGGACCTATGCCTAACCTATCTCTAGGGGGAGCTTCTTACTTTATGACATTTATAGATGATTACTCGAGGAAAGTATGGGTTTACTTTCTCAAGCACAAGGATGAAGCGTTTAGTGTTTTCAAAACGTTTGTGACACGTGGAGAATCAGAGTGGCAAGAAGCTTAAATGCTTACGCACTGACAATGGTGGAGAGTATGTTTCAAAGGCCTTTCAGGACTTTTGTGAGTCAAAAGGTATAAAACGTGAACTTACTGCTCTTTACAATCCTCCGCAAAATGGTGTTGATGAGAGGATGAATAGGACCATACAAGAGAAGGTCAGAAGTATGTTGTCTAATGCACAGCTGCCAAATGGGTTTTGGGCTGAAGCTGTATCAACAGCTGTTCATCTTGTAAATAGATCTCCTAGCAAGGTTTTGCAGAAGGATTCAGTGCCAGAGATGGTATGGTCAGGCAAAATGCCCTCATACAAGCATCTCAGAGTCTTTGGCTGTGAGGCATATACTCACGTTCCAAAGGAATTTAGAAACAAACTTGAGCCAAAGAGTAGAAAGTGCATCTTTCTAGGCTATGGTAATTCTGGTGAGATGGGGTACAGACTTTGGGATCCTGAATCCGGAAAGGTTGTCCGCAGCAATGATGTTCACTTTAATGAATCCAAATATCATTCTAAACCAGAGAGGGTTGAGGAGATTAGAAGAGTTGTCTTCCAAGAAGATGGACCTGCACGTGCAAGACAAAATGTCAGGGCTCAAGAGGAGCAAGGACAGGATAGAGTGGAACCACAGGTTGTGGCTGAGCCTGAGCCACCTACTATGCGTAGATCTAGACGTGTCACGCGACCTCCTGATAGGTTTGTTCCATCTATGAATTATGTCATGTTGACTGATTGCAATGAGCCTTCATGTTACAAGGAAGCAGTGCAAATGAAGGACTCCGGGAATTGGCAATTGGCCATGCAGTCAGAGATGACATCTCTGCATAAAAACCAGACATGGAAGCTAGTTAAATTACCACGGGGCAAAAAGGCTCTACCCTGTAAATGGGTTTACAGGTATAAGATCACCGCTCATGATAGTCAGCCAAAGTACAAAGCAAGGCTTGTTGCCGAGGGCTTTAAGCAAGAACAAGGCATTGACTTTGATGAAGTCTTCTCTCCGATGGTCAAGATGACTACATTGAAATGCTTTCTTGCATTGGTTGCCATATTAGATTTGGTGTTGCACCAAATGGATGTCAAGACAGCGTTCTTGCATGGTGATTTAGATGTGGAAATTTACATGCAGCAGCCAGAAGGGTTTGTTGAGAAAGGCAAGGAAGATTGGATATGCCAGTTGTTAAAGAGTCTTTATGGCTTAAAACAATCACCGAGGGCATGGTACCATAAATTCCACAAGTTTATGCTTTCTCAAGGCTACAAACGTAGTGAGTTCGATCACTGTCTATATACAAAGAAGGCTAAGGATTGCAGTTGGCTGATCCTTATTTTGTATGTCGATGACATGTTGATTGCTGGCAAGCACTTGGAAGAAATTTCAGCTTTGAAGTCAAAGATGGCAAAATCGTTTGACATGAAAGACATGGGTGAGGCAAGTCATATACTTGGTATGCGCATTGAGAGAGACAGATCAAAGAAGTTGATTTGGTTATCTCAAACAGAGTATATTGACAAGGTTTTGCAACGTTTCAATATGGAGAAGGGAAAGGCACTGAGTGTTCCATTGCCACCATATGTGAAACTTAGCAAACAAGATTGTCCTGTGTCTGAGGAAGAACAGGCTCAAATGGATAAGATTCTATATGCGTCTGCAGTGGGTAGTTTGATGTATGCAATGATTGCTACTCGCCCAGACATTGCATTTGCAGTGGGAGTAGTAAGTCGATACATGTCAAACCCAGGCAAGAAACATTGGGAGGCAGTGAAAGGAATATTGAGATACCTGAAAGCTACAAAGAGTATGCGTATATGCTATGGGAGTCAAGAGCTAAGTATAAAGGGTTTTACAGACTCAGATTATGCAGGTGACTTAGACAACCGAAGGTCTACGTCAGGGTATGTCTTTACATTGGTTGGTGGAGCAGTATCATGGCGTTCTAGATTACAAGATTATGTTACTCAGTCTACTATAGAGGCTGAATATGTTACAGCATCAGAGGCATGCAAAGAATCAATTTGTCTTAATCGACTAGTAACAGATTTGGGAATCAAAGAAGAGATGCCTGTGTTATATTGTGATAGTCAAAGTGCTATACAATTGGCTCGCAATCCAGTTTATCACTCAAAGACAAAGCATGTGGATGTGAAGTATCATTTCATCAGGGAAATGCTCGAGGATAAGCAACTTCAGCTTGTCAAAGTTCACACCACAGAAAATCCTGCTGATCTACTTACAAAAGGACTTCCCTCAGAGAGCTTTGCGCATTTTCGCAAGCAGTTAGGTGTAGGGTAGTACATCACTTCTCTACATCTCTTGTATATTAGCTTGTATAGTAGCTTCTCTCACACTTAAAGTACCACATTGGACTTTAAGTGGGAGGTTGTTGGGGTATAAAGCCCAATGTGGTCGCCCAGGTAAGTGGGCGGGCCGCCAGGTATGTACACATATTCTTTTGTAAAAACCTAATAAGAACTCACTATGCTCTACACATTACAGTAGAGCGAGTTCACCATATCTTCGTGCTCTTCTTCTCGCACTCTCTCTCGCGTCGCACTTCCGCTCGTACTCCTTTAATAGATGCATTGACGAATAAGTGCTTGCACCTTGTCAAGGTCCACACTGCGGACAACCCATCAGATGCTCTTACAAAATGCCTAGCTACATAGTGGTTTGCACATTGCATTGAGTTAATGGGTGTAGGTTGAGAAGTTTTGTAAAGGGGTGAAGTTGTCATGCTTCACGGTTGTACATACTAGCTTTAGTCGCCACTTACGACCGCATTTGTCTTCAAATGGGAGATTCTTGGGTAAAGGCCGCCGCGTGTACCCTCCCTATATACACTAACTCAACTAACCTTTTCTATATCTCATATACAAAGAAAATAAAGAAACACAAGCTGATAGTTGCAGCTTTGTATTCCCCAAATCTCAAGCTCAACTCTTCTCCTTCCCCCTTCCTTGCACGCACGCGCACAGGGCACTGGCCCCTTCACCAATCCTCTTGAACATTTGTGTTCAACCACTATCTATTGCCCACCCTAATTTATTTCATGTGTTGCTAGAAGCCTACTAAGTTGCAATTGAATCAAGTTATCACTGTGGCAAGGAGATTTTTATGGGGAGGTTCAGAGGGTACACAGAAAATTCCAAAAGCGGCTTGGAGAATCTGTTGTATACATAACTCAAGATATGGGTTGGATGTGTTAAATATGGAAAGTATGTTAGTAAAGCTAGCATGTAAATGGATAGTCAAAGCTACCTCTTGTAGTGATTTTTGGGCATGCCTTCTAGAAAGGGATGCAAATAGGTTCTAGCTTCATGATTATAAGGCATGGACCAATCTCACCTCTGCGTGGAAGATCAAGCCACTTGGAAGTCAATTGACAAAGTCAGTGGTTTGAAATACAAAAGGGGATTCACATTCCACATGCTACTGTTTTATCTACTCACTTTCTTTTGCAGGATTCCATTTGGATAGGCTGGATTCCAAAGAATACTGGAAGACCTCTCTCCATTAAAGCTCATAAACGCTTTAAAGTAGGTCTTAGAACTCAGAATGATTTGCAAGCAAATGGGGCCGGTTGACCTCCACCCAACTCACCAACTCCTATAACCTATCTACTGGTTGTATTTGTGCAAGATTGAAGAAGTAAAGACTGAACTAATGGAGTATGAGATGTCACACTACAAACATGTGTCTCTAGGACTTTGCATGGAAAGCTTATAGTAGCTACAAGTTGCCCAACTTTGACCTTCACCTCAAGACAAAGTTGGAACAGGAAATTGGAGCTCAAAGCAATGGATATACAAGTTCAAATGTGTATGGAGCTTTGTCATACATATCAAACACAACTTCTTAGCATGGCTTACCCTTCATCAAGGTATATGGACAGGAGAAAGAGCTCTCCAAGCTAAGATAGGTGATGGAAAATGCAAAAGGTGCAATGATGATGATCCTGATAGAGGAATGCATAAGGATGGACATCCCTCTAAGGAATACGTGGAGGCTCACTAACTTATGGTCTTGTTGGACTCTGAGAACTAAATCCATCTTCCTTTACAGAATTGGAGATAACTCGACCTCTCTCATATTAGAGATCAAGAAATTGTCTTCTTCTTGCCTAAGACACATGAGAGATGTACCTCCTATGCCTTCGTATGAAACAAAAATTCCATAGATGGCAATGTACATCATACTGAAGTATTACTCCAAGGAGAGGTTATCTATGGCTTTCTCTTGCTTGGATCTGTAACTTTCTCTCTCTCTCTCTTTGGATTTGTAATTTTCTCTCTGCGGGATGCCTCTCTCCCTAGTTGTGAGGCACAATTGTAAGACCTTTCTTTTTTAAACAATTTCCTATTCCTGTCACAAAAAAAAAAAAAAACAAGTGATTCTAAGGTAAAAATACTAGATTCATAACCATTTTGCTGTGACATACACATTCCCGACAATACATGGCGAAAATACAAAACTTGCTAGTCCTGTGATTAATCAGTCCAGAGTTATGAATTAACACTGATCAAGAGTAAAGAGAATCCTCAAAGAAAAATAAAACCAGTAATCTTCTAAATAAAAAATGATGTTCACTAGTTCTTTTAACGCAAGTGAGATTGCAGACAATCAAATTTTGTCCATTACTTGGGTTATTCGGCATGAACGAACAAAGATAATTATGTTGATTGCACAATTATGAAGCACCTATTGAATTACTGGTAAACTCCCGATTTCTACCTACATAAACCTTATAATAAGACACCGATGTTGGTGCGCACGTCAAAATAGGACTTATACCTTTGCCAGAGTGTGTGGAATCCAGCAAAACCCTTAGCACAAAGCAGCCCACAACATGTGAGCACGAGTGCTTATGTACCCAAAAAACAACTCTTGATAGAACTTCAAAAGGGCTTTTGCACTTGGTAACATTTGAACGCAAAAGCTTTTTATACTGAAGAACACTCCTTAACAAAACTTCAAGAATCTTTACAGACAAGAACAAGCTCTGCCATCAATCCAAACCTGATCTAGGCAGGTAATCATTCATCCCAATCAATTGATATGTCTTTAGTGGCATTAATTAACTCTGTTAAACCAGTAAGATCCTCCAAGTATGTTGGATGGTTGAAAACTGACAACAAAAAATCGAACCCACTCCTTCGATACTCCGCTATGACCTGACAAGCAAGTAATGATTAGCAACCAACATGCAAAAGAAAGGATCTCTCTCTCTCTCTCTCTCTCTCTCTCTCTCTCTCTCTCTCTCTCGGAAGCACATCGCTGATTGTATTATTTTGAACGTCCCCCCGCAGGATGGTCTCTCTCTCTCTCTCTCTCTCTCTCTCTCTCTCTCTCTCTCTCTCTCTCTCTCTCTCGGAAGCACATCGCTGATTGTATTATTTTGAACGTCCCCCCGCAGGATGGTCCTCACTCCTGGGGGAGGCCCGAGAGAGAGAGAGAGAGAGAGAGAGAGAGAGAGAGAGAGAGAGAGAGTATACAAGGTACAGATTTACTTCCCTATAGGATGGCACTTTTTGGGCACTAGCAGGGGGCGTCAACTGTGCCCCTCCTTGACAAGAACGAAGTGTGCTCGGCCTGCGCGCAGCTCGAAATCCCAGCAAACAACAGGTCCAGCTCAGCTCTGCCCGCAGCTCCACTGTGGAGGCCAGTTCTACTCGCAGCGCAAATCTGGAGGCCATTGGGTCTTCATCCTTGCGCGAGCTCCCAAGCCAGAGCCCACATCTGCAAATGTTCAAGCTCCCACCTAGGACACTGGTGTCTGGTCATTTACAGCTCACCACCATCACAGGCATGGCAACCACTGAGAAGAACAAGTCCCAGAAGACCCCCGTGAGAACCCGACCGAGCTTTGCAGCTATTTTGGCAGCCCCGAACAAGCTCGACCGCATTGGACAACTCAAGGCCACCATTGAACGAGTCATGGAAGAAAATCGTGATCTCAAAGCTCGCCTTAGCAAACTTGAATCACGATTCGATTCTATGTAAACCTCGCCACCGACAAGGTGAAGGAAGTTGAAGCAAAGGTCGTCCAAGCACACTCGGTGACACTCGCAAAAGTGGAAACTTGTGCGACAACAGAGCTTCGAGAGCGACGGCTCCAAGAAGAGAACGCCCTCAAGGTTCGCATTGGTGGGCTACCCCCAGCCTAGGAAAAGACCAAGAATGACTTTACCAACTGCTTCAACTTTCTCAATGAGACCCTCAAGCCGGTCAAGATCAACCGCAACATGTTAGAATGCATTACCTCGAGAGGTCCGGACAAGCCCATACCAAGTGGACATGCTATTCTCAAATTTGGGACTAGAGAAGGTCGAATCAGTTACTCCAGCAAACACGTCTTCTTAAAGACACCAAGTTTTGGATCGCGGAGTAACTTACCCCGCTACAACTCAAACGCAAAGGTGAAGAGCTAAGAAAGTACATGCGGTGCGAGTCAAAGGCAAATGGGCAGTATATTGTGGAGGGAAGGCCATCATACATGAGTTTCGATCTCCCAAGCCTTCAACAACACCGTCAAATGCTACCCCTTGGCACCCTTTCTTCCCTTTTTTTCGTTTTGTTTTGTATACCTAAGGTTGTTTTTATCCAACCACTAGCAACTTACTAGTTTTACTGACCCTTAGATTGGTGCCACAATGTAACAACCATTTTTCCTCCCCATGGTGCGCGGTATCACTCTCTTGTACGCATGTTTTGCTCCCATAGGTCAATAAATCTCTCTCTCTCTCTCTCTCTCTCTCTCTCTCTCTCTCTCTCTCTCTCTCTCTCTCTCTCTCTCACACACACACACACACACACACACACACACACAATAAAAGTGAGGCTTTGACCCTTTGCATTACATGAAAGTCGACCATCGGTCCATATACAAGAAATATGGGAAAAACCATGAAAGATGCACATTGAAATCATGGGGGAAAATCCCATAACAAACCATAGGGACCATCTGGGGATAAAGATACTCTAATCATGTGGTGAAAAGGTTCAATTCTGCATAGTGATCAAGCCTACACAAATCTACCCAAAGCTTTGTCCACCTTGGGCGATGTAGCAAAAACCACTCAGTAACCGGTCAAAGATGTCTGCAAAATCCGGATTTGTGGCGTACTAATCTACTATATACACGAAGTTGTGATGATGAACTGCCGAAATAGCCAAAACCCGATAGTCCTTCCACCACCACATTATTTTGACCCTTAATATCCACAATCTGAAAGTGAAATTGTGACAAAATGTTTGCCCACCGCGTCTACTTGTCCGGAAGTTGTTTCTACGACAAGAAATATTGTAAACTCCGATGATCGATGAACATTGTAAAATCGGCTCCGAGTAAAAAGTGTCGCCACTGAGTAAGAGCATGGATAACTGCCAATAGCTCTTTCTCGTAAATCTTGTTGGGTTACAGGCCCTAAATGACCCCATGTTGTACTTGAATGTACATGTTATACTTTGTCCAGGTTCACATACAACTGGTGGAAAGTGGTTAGCTTAAAGGCATCATTTATGCCTTTAAGTGGGAGGTTGTTGGGTTAAAGGCCCTAAATGACCCCCATGTTGTACTTTAATGTACATTTTATACTTTGTCCAGGTTCAATGTGAACCTGGACCAATTTTTAAAGGTCACTTAAATAATAAGTGGAAACCCCACAAAAGCCCAATCCTCGGTTTCCCAAAATCGCACTAGCTCTCTCTTTGTCTTTGTCTTCGAATGCTAGCGCTCCTCTGTGCACTCTTGTCTCCTGCTTCTTGTCCCAATCCTGCACTACATTGCGGCGCGCACCTACCGGTACTCTCTGCTTCGAGCTTTCAAATCTGTGCATTCCGTTATGGTCTGGAAAACATTCTTCTCTCATAGGTTACAACATGCCCTTCTTGCTTCAAGATCGCTCCCAGACTGCGGCCACAAGCATCACAGTACACCTCAAATGGCCTTTGCACTAGGCCAATTATCAATTTCTTCTTGAGAGTCTTAAAGTTTGCAATCTTAGATCGTCCCCAAGTGAAAGGATGTCCCCAATCTCAGATTGTTCGGAAGCAATTTCCGCAAACTTTCAAATGAACCGCCGATAGTAAGAATACAAGCCCAAAAAACTTTGAACCTCACGTACATTCTTCAACTCTGGCCTATCTCGGATGGTCTCAATCTTGGCCGGATCTCTTTCGACACCCTCCGCAGAGACAATGTGTCCCAAAAAGTGAATCTCTACTCACTCTTCTTTCCATTTACTACCAACCGATGTTGCTTTCGTGCTTGAAATACCTGAAGGAGGTACTGTCGATGCTCTGCGTCATTCTTGGAGAATACGATGATGTCGTCAAAAAAGGTGCCCACATAGGTCCTCATTCTGTTGAAGGGTGCAGAGCATCACTCAATTCTCGTACAAACCAAAGGACGTCCTGAAGGCGGTCTTGTAAACATCTCACAGGAGCAATCTTGATCTGATGATAGCCACTTTTCAGGTCGATTCTATTGAAACAAGTAGAACCTGTATGTTGTCCAGTATATCATCGATCCTAGGTATCAGGAATTTGTGCTTGATGGTGATTTTATTGAGAGCCATGTTGTCAATGCACATTCTCCAAGATCCTTCTTTCTTTAGAACTAAAAGCACCGACGAACAAAACGGTGAAGCACTAGGTTGAATCGATCCTTTTTCCGACAATTCTCTTGATTGGTTCATAATCTCTTCATTTTGGATGCTACTTACAATCAATCGTGTGATCTTCAAGACGTTGAGGAGGTAACTCCCCTGGTAAGCCTTCTGAGAAGCGGTCAACTTGAGCTTGCAAAAATTCATGTCGTTCCTTCTCAAGGTTGGACAAATTTGACATTTTCTTGTCGTCTATCTCATTCTCAGAAGATCGAGTAAACCAATAGGCTGGATTTCATTAATCTAGAAATGGCCAAAGTCGATACAAGTGGGATGGACTCGACCTTCAATTTTACATGAGAGAGAGAGAGAGAGAGAGAGAGAGAGAGAGAGAGAGAGAGAGAGAGAGAGAGAGAGAGAGAGAGAGAGAGAGAGAGAGAGAACGCTCCAGAACAGCTAGTATGATGAGGAATGCCGAGAGACCAGAGCTAGACTTCAGAGGGAGGTGCCCTTGGGGGACATTATTCACAGACAGTCACAGATTGACTTCCGACGACTAGTGCGGCGGAAGAAGAGGGCATTTTTGGCTCGCCTAGAGCAGGATCTATACCAGCTATTCTTGAGTCAGGACTCACGTGAGGCATGGCAGCTCTTTCATGAGCACTCCCCCCCCCCCCCCCCGCCATTACCTCCACAAAGGCTTGGGGCCAGGACGCGTCATCTCTGTACACAGTTCCTGGGAAGCCGCCCCTTCCCAACCCCCCCCCCCGATCCATGCCCCCACACATGTGCTTATTTCACGCTGAGATGGTGAGGAAGGCCATTGACAGAATGAGGACTGGGAGAGCATATGATCATGATGGTTTAGTGGCTGAGCACTTCATGCATGCCAGAGATCTACTAGCAGAGCTCCTAGCAGTTATGTTTAACTGTGCCATGTGTGAGGGCTTGCCTGATACTTGGAGCATATCTACTATTGTACCTATCTTCAAGTCAGGAGACCCTATGGAGCCTGGGAATTATCGCACTATCATGATCGGACACACATTGGCACGGTTGTACGCATCCATTCTTGAGAAGCAGCTGAGTAGATGGGCAGAGACGAAAGGGATACGCGCAGCCGGGCAGGCAGGATTCAACAGAGGTTTTTCTACTCTTGACCATATCTTGACACTCAGAGCCATCATTGAGGAGGGCAGATCACATGGGAGACGGATCTATTGCAGCTTTGTGGACTTCCGCAAGGCATTTGACACCGTACCCAGAGCTCGATTGATGCGCACATTACAGGAGATGGGAGTACCCACAGAGCTCATTTGGGGAGTCGTGGCACTGTACAGGTCAGTAGTGGGGCATGTACACACCTCAGAGGGCCTTTCTACAGCGGTTCACTCCACTGTTGGGGTGAAGCAGGGTTGCCCACTCTCTCCTACTCTGTTTGGTATGTATGTGGATGAGGTTTCTGACTACATTGAGAGTGATGGTGATAGAGGGGTACAACTGGCAGGAACATGGATCCCACTATTGTTATATGCTGATGATATTGTGTTGATCTCCGACTCTCCAGAGGGGATGCAACGTCACTTGGATGCTTTGCATAGCTTTGCCCATGAGAGTGGTTTGTCTGTCAACCTTGGTAAAACCAAGGTCATGGTATTTAATACGACCCCACAGTGGATCAGGAGGTCAGCGCCCGCATTCACGTACGGCCAGGAGACGGTGGAGTATACAGATGCTTACACCTACCTTGGAGTGGTTTTTAGTGGACCAGCATTTTCATTTAGAAGAGCAGCAAAGACTAGATTGACCAGAGCCCATGCAACATTGGGTAGATTGGAGAGTATGTGTTCACATGTTCAGTTTCACGAGCCTCGGACGAAGCTCTGGCTCTTTGACACCCTGGTGGCTTCTGCATTGCTCTATGGAGCTGAGATTTGGGGACCTTCATTGGACCATCATGGGAGGACAGGTCGCATTGATGGATGGGGGGACATGGAGAAGCCACTAGTCTCTATGATCTATCGGCTCATTAGAGCCAAGGCTTCAGTACCATGTGCCATTATACGAGCAGAGCTAGCTGGCCCTCCACTAGTGGTTGAGGCGCTCACCAGATCCGTCTCCTTCATACACCGCATCTGGGAACTTCCCAGAAACAGATATGCCCGCCTTGCTCTTGAGTCCTCGCGACAGTTAGCCATGCAAGGAGATACAGCATGCTGGTATGGGGAGATGACATCATGGTTTCAAGCGCATGGGTTCAGCATAGACAGACCGCCACCCTTCCAGTACTGACTAGATGCACCCTCTCTGACTCTCACGCAGTCCGAGATTACCAGGCCCATCCGCCAGGACCTGACTCAGCTAGACATCAGGAGGACAGGGATACAGCCAGCACACGAGCTGGGCACGAAGATGGCTTTCTACAGAGAACATCGGTTTTGTGACGAGACCTAGATACATGGACACCCACTTGTCTCATGGGATACAATGTGCTATTGGCCAGATACGCACATCTTCACACCAGCTGCGGATCGAGACTGGGAGATACAGCAGAGGCCAGGAGATGTCTCCTATGTGACCTGGAGCCTGAGACAGAGTTGCACTACACATGCCATTGCCCCGTATACTACGAGATACGCAGCCGCTTCCACTGCTTGTTCAGAGAGGGCTTCGAACCACTCTCCAGAGTCATGCGGTACGAGGATCAAAGATGCTTAAGTTTGTTTTTGCTCGAGCTGCGCAGACAGAGAGGGCCTGATGCGAGGAGAGGTCAACCAGTCTCAGAGACGGATCACAGACTTCTTTAGAGCAGACACTGGACACCCGGAGGAGCTACTACCACAGGAGAGCTCGCCGCCTCACACTGGAGGCACACTAATCGACCGAGCAACTGAGCTAGGGAGATCTAGACGCCCACGACTGCGGAGGACCACACAACATCGACGGAGGTTGCATCAGAGGATTTGGATCACTTTGACCCAGCATGCACGATGCCCGGTTAGGCTATTGACCATGGAGGAGATTGATGAGATCCGCCAGCGACCGATGTTGGATCTTTTGTGATCTGTGATTTAGCTATCCCACCTAGCTAGATCTTTTGTGATTTGTGATTTAGCTATCCCACCTATCTGCTTAGATCACACCTAGCTGTTTCAGATTCCATAGCATTTATTCTGTCATTTTTGTTACTCTGACTTTGTATCAGATCCACCACATTGTAACTGTCTGGTCTCATAGGTCATTCTGGCCTTCTGAAGACGTTAATATAACATTTCATTTCATTCTCTCTCTCTCTCTCTCTCTCTCTCTCTCTCTCTCTCTCTCTCTCTCTCTCTCTCTCTCTCTCTCTCTCTCTCTCTCTCTCTCTCCAACGTTAATGGCGCGTGGCTCTCACCCTCTCCACTGCTCACTCTCACATGGTATCAGTCGCTAGCACTTGGAACATCATCATTGATCTCCCTGCTGAAGGTCAGCGCTAGGTTTCCTGCATCTTTCCATCGCAAGAATCTGCAAGTTTTCAGCCTAGCGTTTTTTCAGCCAGGTGGCGTTTTTAAGAACCAGCAGGGTTTTTTTGCAGTTCAGGCCAACATTTCATACTCTCCCATCAGCGATCTGTAATTCCCTCTCTATAGCGAAACACACCAATCCACACCAGATCTGCCCTGCCTTTTCTGCACCAGATCTGCGTTTCTTGGCCTCTTGCGTTTTTGAGAGGTTGCTGCATTTTCAGCAAACGCTAAGCCTCTTGCACCCGAAGAGAGCGGCCTTTACCTGTCTAGAGATTCTTCTACCGCCAGGCACCAGCGGATACACTCTTTCGTCAGGTATCGACACGACATCAGCACTTTTCTGCCATTTATTACTTGCTGTTTTTTCTTTGTTTTCAGCCCCTTAACGGTTGAGAAGTGCGAGGACCCCTTCACTACAACCTCTACGACGCTCCTGTACCGTTCGGTGGCGTACAGGCGAGCTGAATTCTTTGTTACAGCAGCGTTTTCAGCCCCTAAGCAGGTGTTTTTTGGACGGACAGCAAGCTGAATTTTTGCCTATTGCATGGCCGATCACTCCATTGCTCGTCTTAGGACACCAGCCGCATGGCTGGCCTCTTACTATTCAAGCTTCCCCCATGCTTTGATCCCTACTTTCAGAGATTGCTCACATCTGGATGTACCTCTTTTCCCACCTGGGACGAGATTCTCCCTTCCCTCAGATAGATTGAGGGGCACTCCGCATTCAAAGCCGGAGGTGCTCTTGATGCAGAAGGAGCTTTGATCGCTCAAGGAGGTAACAAGAAAGGCAAAGGTAAGAAGAAGAAAAAGAACCAGGACATTGAATGTTACCACTGCCACAAGAAAGGCAGAAAAAAGAAGCGAGAAGAGGCCAACAAGGAGAAACAGACACCCTCGACTGCAATTGTAGCCTCTCATGATAAGGCGGCGACCACTCTTGTCACGACGACGGACCATGCTCTTGTTACCAAGAACGGCAAATCGGAACACTGCTTGATCGGGCGATAGAGTTGGGGTGGTCCCCTCGCCCACGGATGAGAGGGCCCTCTCAATATTGACGCAGATTGCGACAGAGGATCCATACCATACTGGCGCGACATAGGAGCCATCCGGATACTGATGTATATGTATATGATGCATAGTTACCAGGAACGGCAGATCGGAACGGAGAACGGGGAACCACAACTGGTATAAAATGTCAATCCCTATTTCGGACACCCACGTCTGAAACACGGAACGGGGTTTCGAAACGGGAAGCTAGATTGGGAACGGGGAACGGCAACCTGAAAAGGGCCATTCCCTGTTACTATGATATGATGCCTCGACTGTCAGAGAGCTCCATTGTATCAGCGCACCCTTTGTCTTCCCTTTGTATCAGCTTTCACCCCACCCCTACCCACTATTTTCTTTTCAGTTCTTTGTACTTTTTGTACCCAGACCGGGTATTAGATTCACCACATGTAACCTTTTGGTCTCATAGGTAATTTTGGCCTTTTGCAAACGTTAATATTACATTTCATTTCATTTTCATCTCTCTCTCTCTCTCTCTCTCTGTGGAGGGGATGCAACGTCACCTAGATGCTTTGCATAGGTTTGCCCAAGAAAGTGGTTTGTCCGTCAACCTTGGTAAAACCAAGGTCATGGTATTTAATACCACCCCACAGTGGATCAGGAGGTCAGCGCCCGCCTTCACATACGGTCAGGAGAAGGTGGAGTATACAGATGCTTACACTTACCTTGGAGTGGTTTTTAGTGGGCCAGCATTTTCATCGAGGAGGGCAGCAGAGACTAGATTGACCAGAGCCCATGCAGCATTGGGTAAATTGGAAAGGATGTGTTCACAGGTTCAGTTTCAGGAGCCTCGGACAAAGCTCTGGCTCTTTTGACACTTTGGTGGCTTCTGTATTGCTCTATGGAGCTGAGATTTGGGGACCTTCACTGGACCATCACGGGAGGACAGGCCGCAGTGATGGATGGGGGGACATGGAGAAGCCTCTGGTCTCTATGATCTCACGGCTCATTAGGGCCAAGGCTTCAGTACCACGTGCTATTATACGAGCAGAGCTAGCTGTCCCCCCACTGGTGGTTGAGGCGCTCACCAGATCCGTCTCCTTCACACACCGCATGTGGGAACTTCCCAGAGACAGATATGCACGCCTTGCACTTGAGTCCTCTCGACAGTTAGCCATGCAGGGAGATACAACATGCTGGTATGGGGAGATGACATCATGGTTTCAGGCGCATGGGTTCAGCATAGACAGCTTGCCTCCTTTCCGGTACTCACTGGATGCGCTCTCTCTGACTCTTACACGGTCCGAGATCACCAGGCTCATTTGCCAAGACTTGACTCAGCTAGACACCAAGAGGACATGGATACAGCCAATGCAGGAGCTAGGCACGGAGATGGCTTTCTACAGAGAGCATCTCCTCCAGCTTACGGAGGATGGTTTTGTGTCGAGGCCCAGATACATGGACACTCACCTGTCTCATGGGATACGATGTGCTATTGGCCAGATACGCACATCTTCACACCAGCTGCGGCTCGAGACTGGAAGATACAGCGGAGTACCAGCAGAGGCCAGGACATGCCCCCTGTGTGACATCGAGCCTAAGACAGAGTTGCACTACACATACCACTACCCCGTCTACTGAGATACGAGGCCGCTTCCATTGCTTGTTCAGAGAGAGCTTTGGACCATTCTCTAGAGTCATGCGGTACGAGGATCAAAGATTCCTGGGTTTGTTTTTGCTCGAGCTGGGCAGACACAGAGAGAGCTTGATGAGAGGAAAGACTAGCTAGTCTCAGAGACAGATCACAGACTTCTTTAGAGCTGCCACTGGACACCCGAAGGAGTTACTACCACAACAGAGCTCGTCGCTTTACACCAGAGGCATACTGATCGACCGAGCGACTGAGCTAGGGAGATCCAGATGCCCACGATTGCGGAGGACTACACAGCATCGACAGACGCTGCATCAGAGGATCCGGGTCACTTTGGCTCGACATGCACGACGCCCAGTCAGACTACTGACCATGGAGGAGATTGCTGAGATCCGCCAGCGACCGATGCTGATCTCCTGTGATCTAGCTATCCCAGCTAGCTGTTTTAGCTGATTAGTCCACACCTAGCAGTCTAGGATTCCATAGTATTTTATTTTGTCATTTTGTCATCTTGTTACTCTGACTTTGTATCATATCCACCACATTGTAAATTTCTGGTCTCATAGGTCACTTTGGCCTTTTGAAGACGTTAATATAACATTTCATTTCTCTCTCTCTCTCTCTCTCTCTCTCTCTCTCTCTCTCTCTCTCTCTCTCTCTCTCTCTCTCTCTCTCTCTCTCTCTCTCTCTCTCTCTCTCTCTCTCTCTCTCTCTCTCTCTCTCTCAAGCACGATACATGCATTCGCGTGGGAGTACGTACATGCGCAAACACACACAAATGCAAATTAAAACACAAGTAGCTATCCATCCAAATACACATGCATGTCTATAAACAAAGTGTGATTGCTTGCCTGTGCACACGCCCTTGTGTAAGCACATGTGCTTTGTATCCATGTGTGTATATGCATGTGTGTCTATAGAACCTCAGAAACAGGAGAAAGAGACTTACAATAGCTGAACAAGCTGTACATTTGCTAAAAGCGGTTCCAGTAATTAATAGCTGCGAAAAGTTTGCCGCGAAACCTCTAATTTGATGTGGCAAAGCACCAAGAGGCTCAACATTTGTAGACACTCTAGTATCTGCAGGGGCAGATATCCTGCACACATTTTGATCAAGCAATGAATTTCCTCCTTCAGATCTCAAAGAATATCGTCCCATTCAACGATGCTTACCTGGAGGGGTTGTGAAGGAGGTTGACAGTAAGCTCAACAGCTAGTGCAGCTGCAATCGGTGCAACCCCTGGCCGTGTTACAGTGCATTGCTGATCTAAGGTTCGATTTACTGTAGACTGGAGCAATTCAACTTGTCAAAATTTTATTTTCTAACCAGAAATATAGTTGTGGCCCAGCCCCTATGGTGTTCCTCTCCCAAAATTGATCATTTGTAATATTAGCACTAAATGTTTTTCTCTTCTGTGTTATTTCCTTTAAGAACATGTATACCAAGGTACCCCAATAATTTGCTAATTTCTTCTTTCCTTTCAAATCTGCCTTGATTCTCCTATGCTATTTACTTACAGAAGTACATAACAAGGCACATTATTATCTTCCTATTTTAATCTGTCATTACAGCACTTGTGAGCCAAATCTAAAACTACCAGACCGATTATCAAAAACACTCTGTTCGATCACAGGAAAAAGATAACATACATACATCTTCCGGAGCAACAACATCATTGCAAAAATAGCATCCCAGCCTTGACTTTTCCAATTCCCCAGATGAATGTTCTACAGGCTGGTTGTCATTTTGTTGACTAAGTTGTATTGTTGAGGGTCCAGCACCATGCCGCATCACTAAAAAAGTATCAAAACCTAGTGCAGCATTTATAGCAACCTGAAAAGGCATTACTTTTGTTAAGACACCCTTTGACGATGTAGGCTGCAAATGACAGAGGATTTGCGTTTTCTAGTTAAAATTCAAAAGAGTGTAAAACAATTCAAGTTCATACCTTGTTTGCGTTTGCACAGAGAAGCGTGGGAAGCCATCGACTTTCTCTTGTATCTGTCAATAGAAAGATTACATCATGCTCATCCACTAAGTTGTGTAATTGATTGCAAGACTTCATGACATCTGTCACCTCACTCTCTGAAACACTATGCCCAGGCATAGGTATAGACAATTTTATTCCAGTTGCCTCCTGATTTGGTAGCAACTTGGTTAGCAAGCCAAAAGAGCAAGACAATCATCACTAAAACAGATGGGGCATGACAATTACCACACCAGGTAAAATACGTCTGAGACTCTCAGCAGCTGCCTCTGCTTTTGATTTGCCGCCATTAAGGCAATCACTGAACTCATACAGAGATTGCCGAACTGGATTCGACATGGCAACATTGCCACAGTCAACAAATGTCATATGGCGTATACCCCATGCCTGAAGAAAATTGACGACAAAAGGTTAGAGCAAGTTAAACCTTTTTGGAGAGCAGCCATAACCCAATTGCCAAGAGTAGAGAGGCCTGTGTCAACTTTCTTTTACAAATGAGCATACACGTGCAAACACATATGCCTCCCCCCAACACACATATACACTCTCACACACGCAAGTGCGTAGACACAAGTGCACTCACGCTCTGCACATGCATCCCTACCTCACACACCAACCATGCATGCACACCCACATGCACACATGTGCACACTTACCATAAGACCACGAGCAACTTGACAGCCAAGGGTACCAGCACCTAATAAAAGGCACTTTGTATTCGACAATACATTGATGTCAAGAGAAGGCAGAAGGCGCCATCTCATCAACTTGAGATTCAAATCTGCTGCAGACTGGGCTAGCCTGAGGTGGAGCAGAAAGAGAAATCTCCGTTAGACAACTGAAAATGTCTTAACATACATGCAAAAAAAAGCACAATTCCCTCAGCTCACCTGCTAGGATCCATAGAAGAAGCAAGGTCGATCATCTTAGGCCCCAATTTGGGTGGAACTTTAGGTTGCATGTTGTATTCCCAACCCACAGCATCTGGAACATGTGACTGGCTCTCAAGAACTGCAGAAAATTGATGTTAATCAAACCAGCATATAATTTACTGAACAGATTCAAAGTTATTCCACATGAAAGCAAAAACGCGAAAGCATAATCGAGTTTATCACATCTATTTAAACATACCCAAGCATGTATATGCAATTCAAGCAAGCATGCTAGTGGATGATTGCACATGTCTGGATGCATGCATGCACACAAACATGACCGCAAGCACTGAATCCTTAAACACTTCCGCTGCACGTGACAAGAAGTATCACAAACTCTGGTGGTCGGTGAACACTATAAAGTCGGCTCCAAGTAGAAAATGGTGCCACTAAGTAAGAGCATGAATGACTGCCAAAAGCTCTTTCTCATAAATCTGTGCAACCCGTTCTGGCCATGAAAGCATTTTACTCTCATAAACTATAATGTGGCCCGCTTGCATTAAGACCGCTCCTAGACTGCGACGACAGGCATCACAATAGACTTCAAATGGCTTTTGCAAGTCTAGTAATACCAATACTGGACCCGTTTTCTTTGAGTCTTAAAGGCTGCAATCTCACATGGTCCCCAAGAAAAAGTAACGCCTTTTTGTGCAACAAAAAGGCAATCTCTGCAAATTTTCAAATGAACCCCCGACCGATAATAGGAGCACAAACCCAAAAAGCTTCGAACTTCATGAACATTCTTCAAATCTGGCCGGTCTCAAATGGTTTCAACCTTGGCCGGGTCCATTTTCTCCACAAAGACAATGTGTCACAAAAAGTGTATTTCTAGCAAGAAAAACTCGTTTCTTTTCCCATTAACTGCCAGTCGATGTTGCAGCAGTGCCTAGAAAACCTGTAACAAATTGTGTCTGTGCTCTGCTTCACTCTTATGGAATACAATGACGTCGTCGAAAAGGTGCCCACAAATGACAGATACTCTCTAAACATCCTATCCATCATCCTATTGAACGTTGCAGGAGCATTTGTGAGACCAAAAGGCATCACCAAATACTCGTACAATCCAAAGTACATCTTGAATGCAGCCTTGTATACATCTCTAGGATCGCTACATCTCCAGGAGCGATCCTGATCTGATGATAGCCACTTTTCAGGTTGTTGAAACATGTAAAACCCTATAGCCTTGTCACGTGCACATGGCTCTATGTGCCACGTGGACATGCTTCATTGACTTCCAGAGCCAGTTTTCCCCTTCTTCCTAGATAGGGATGTCTAGAATCCTAGGAGGATTAATACCAACAATTTTGTGAGCATGTTCGCAGGACCTACATGTCCGGACGAATCCATTAGATTAGGTTTTCCAGTTTTGGAACCCTCTTGCATAAATGGTTTGTATACACGTTTTGACAAATGTTATTACACTACAATGGGCATCTGGTATGACGAGCATGTAATTTTAGGTTAGAGGAACCCGATGCACCAGTCCGCACGTCATCGGATTCCCAGATCAGCAGATATGCACAGTTTGCACCCAGTTTTGACCCCGTTCCAGTTTATTGAAATAAATAATTTATGATTTATTTTGTTGGAATTGGTGGACGGTTTGCCCGACCCAGGTACTAACCAATTCTTAAGCGGCATGAGCCTAGCCTTTTGAAGTAAGTGAAGAAGCGCAAGCTTAGAGGAGATCACCTGGCTCCCATCAGCCAACGTTTTCAGATTGCACCATCGCCACCAGCCAAGCAGCAGATCAGCCAACGTGTCTTGCCTTCAGTCTTGGCGTTTTTTGGACCCATCCTCTCGCGACGGATCGTCTCGAAAGTTGCCTACGCGCGTTTCCCGTTGCAGTTCAGTACTTCGGTAGCCCATCGAGCCTCCCCTCGGCCATTCCCTCACCGGCATCGAGTGTTCCATTGCTGTCCATCATCGGCATCATCGAGATCTGCGTTTTCAATCCTTCATCCCTCTCACATCGGGAGTGCAAATCAGCCCATGGTGTTCATCCATCATTCCCACATCGAGGAGGATACGAGGCGCATCAAGTCAGCCCTGGAGATGCCTCTTTCAAAGGAGTTACTATGGCGACAGTCATCCCTTGAGTCAAATAGAGTCTGCATTGTGTATACATTCCATTTACGCAATCTAAAGCACATACCACATTGGCAACGTGTGGGGGCCCTTGAGAGGGTTGGTTGGGACCCCATCGGGTATCGCTCTCTCTTTCTCTCTGCGTCTACACATCTCTATTGCACTCTCTCAACCCCTCTCTTCAAGGGAAATTAAAAGGAACCATCAATGAAGCTAAAAAGAATCACTAACGCAAGGAAAGAAGTTGAAGGATTTGTGGAAGTGTAAAACTACATCTTCACCATTTCCATTCCACTGCACTTGACATTGGTATCAGAGCTTGAAGATTTTGCACTAATCCGCTAATGCCCAAAAAGTTTTTTTTCTCTCTTGTGTTTTTGGTTGTGTTTGCAACCCTTCGGTATATACTCCTCCCACTCTTGGAACAAGAGGCCTGCCATTGTGCGTAGAGCCGTGCGCCTTGAGCGTCGGAAAATAGCAACCGATTGTAGAGGGTGTTGCATGCGGGGTGAGCCGACGAGGGGGTAGATAGTCTCCTGAAGATTAGTCTACGACCTTCCTTGAACCAAGAGGAGAAATCCTTGCATGGTCAAGACTCGTAGCGTTATGGAGACCTCCACCAATCAAGAAGGCAAGCAAGTGCCCCCTATGGATCATCGTAGCCCTCCCCCAACCCCTCCTCCTTCATCACCAAATCCCACGGATGCCCTGATGCGCATGATGATGAAGATAATGATGCGGCAAGATGAAGCTCGGCGACAAGAGCGTCTGGACGCAGAGGAGACACATCAACAAGAACGGGTGGAAGCTGTCACGATTGTGACTATGTTACAATATTACATCTACTCCTAGTTGCAGATACGCAAAGTGCCATGCCAAGGAGGACCCCTACGCTTGGATGGTCACGACCTTTCGCTCAAGAGACATGCCTCTTCGCCAAAAGCCACACTCCTTCGATGACTGGTCACACCCCTTCCCTCTACGATTGCAACTCTTGGTCCAATGGTTGCAGCTCTTCGCGGAAAGGATGTGTCTTTACATCTAAAGTCATGTCTCTTCATCATGAGACGTGTCTTTTCATTTGTGACTCTTCGTCTCCTATATAAGGAGCCTATTGTACTCAATTTTGAACCATTCATTCAATCAATCAAACACACATTCAGTCTCTTGAGTCTCACTTTGATCTTAAGTATGAAGTTTTAGTCTTAAATATAGGATTAGCACCACTAATCCTCACAGTGGTATCAGAGCAAATTTTCTTCTGAGACCCGAAGGTTGTGAGCCTCTCACCCTCGTCGCTACACTCTATCCTCTCTCCCGGAGTTGTATAGAAGCAGAAGAAAGGTGGTATACACACACATACGCGAGCATGAGGTAACAAGTATCTTTTTGTTTCACTTATATAAATAAAGAAAAGAACACAGATGTGTGTCGGTTGCGTATCCAGTGCATTTCGAGAACCCGTTTGTTGGTGCCTCTTCGAGTGCTCTTTTCTCGGGTAGTATGCCTCGCACTCGCACCCCTTCCCCTCCATGAGATGTACCCCTCTATGCAAATCGATCAGCTGGTTGGCTGAAATTTTCACGCACCCCTTCGCCGGCGCTCTCACCTCTTCGCGGAGAGCCATGCCCTTTTGCAAAGCGCTGGCCTAAAATCACGCTGATTTGCTGAAACGCTGGACTGAAAACATTCACGTGATCTGCTGGAAACACATCCCACGCTGGCACCTTTACGCGAGGAATCGTTGGGCTAAACAGTTGTGCTGGCTGAATATGCCCATACAGTCGCTCTCCCAAGCAACAACAATACCTAAACGGCAAAGCCTCTACGCTGGTCACTTTTCCGTTGGAGAATTTGAACGCTGGGTAATTTTTCTACGCTAGCAGCCAGCCACTTACGATTTGACATTTACCTTATTATAAAATATTCAAATTGGCTGGCCTCCCCCAAAATTAAACCCAATGTGACAACACCCATGTTTTTAAAAAAAACTCCCACGTGAAAGCCCTTTCAATTAAACTTACGTTTTTTTTTTTTTTTTTAACACTTACGCTGCCTCTCCCTCCAACGCTTGCTCTGTGTGCACCTTCTCTACGTAGGACATTTCGCCCACATGGCCGACGCGAAACAATACACGAGATTCCCCGACGAAATCTTGCGGGTGAATTTCCCTACAAATGAAGTGTTTGTGATTCTAGATTCTCTAGAGCAAAGATCCTAATAATTCCCGATTCCCCAACTCCGGAATCCGAACCCATTTCAAACATAGTTGAGTACCCATCCCAGAACCCGCTCCTCCACTATTCGAGTTCACTTTAAGAAGTAACCATGCCGACTTCTCAAGACGGAGAAGGTCAATCAGATGATGCCCTTACTCTTATCAAGGAGCAGATGGCCACACTTTCCACAAACCTTGCATCACTTCACACTCGCTTGGATCCGATGCATACGCAAAACATTTCTCGGAGACGTCCTACGACTTCTCGGACGACTAATGCTGCTCGAAGCTTCAGTGGATGAACCAAACGAAACAGATCCAACTAATGAGGTAGACAATTATGAACTTCAATTACTTTATAGAAATTTTAATATTGCACAAAAGAAGAAGCTTGATGTTAAACTGTCGGAACCGTATAATGGTCACCGTGACAAGCGCGTGTTGGACCAATGGCTATTCACAATGGAGGTCTACTTGTCCAACACGGACTTAGTAGAGAGTAAAAAGTTGCACTTGCTAGTTCTTTGCTCAAGGACACGGCATTTCTTTGGTGGCAACGACAAGTTGCTAATGGTAAGCACACACCTTCTTGGGATAAATTCCGGCATGCTATTTGCAAAGCGTTCAAACCTACCAATGCGGATTTTCATGCCTGGTCCTCTCTTCGCCGCCTGAGCCAAACAGGTTCCTTGGCCGCGTATATCACAGAGTTTCAAGGACTAACTCTGGAGATGGAGAATCTCAGCCCCTCTGATAAACTACACAATTTTATCAACAGGCTTGAACCAACCCTGAAGGACGATGTGCGCAAATCCAACCCTACCACCTTGGATGAGCGTCTTGGCGATAATCAACGCCCTACATAAATTTCTTTTCCTGGTGATAGATCTTCAAACAGCGCTCACTTTTCACAGCGCGATCGCAAAGAAAGCTTTAGCCAAAGTCAACAGCACCAATCTCACTTCAGACAACAAGCCACAGCACCTTATTCAACTTCAAGGTTCTACTCTCAAGATCGACAATCTCAAAGCAGATCTTCTTCAAATGTTCCTCCACTTGATCGTGGTAAAGGACGTGATTTTTCTCAAGATTGGCGTTCTAATACTCAGCAAGGCGCTTGTCAAATGTTTCTTCGACTTCAAAGAAGGATGGAATATGTACAATTTGCAGTAGTGACCATAGATGGTATCAATGTCCAAAGAGACCAAATCCATCTAATTTGAAAAGAAATTCCAACGCGGAAACATCATCGAATTTTGAACAACTAGCTTCTGCTAAGATAAAGGAAAACCTGTGGTCAATACAATTCGTGTCTCAGAGGATACAACTATTCTTATGAAGCATGCTCAGTGTGATTCTTCAATTTTGGAGCCTCTCTCAAAGCAAGTTTTGACCCTTCTTGGAACTCTCACGGGTCGTTCCATCAACATTTGGTGGACAGCGGATGCTCTAATAATTTTGTCAATACTCAAATAGTTCGACAGCTTGGCTTGGTAACTCAGAAGACGTCTCACTTATATGATGTAGAGTGAGCAGATGGATCAATTTTAACTTGTGATTAGACAGTTTGACAGTTGCAGTTCGGTATTCAAACTTATGTAGATCAACTGGACTTCAAGGTCATGCCTCTATCTTATTACGACATGATTCTTGGTCAGCATTGGTTATTCCAGTACGATCCAACAATTAGCTTTCAAGGACATGCTATCAATTTATTCAAAGATGGACGTGAACTGATTTACACGGGCTTTATCATGTGGAACAAGTGATTCAAGCCTCACACGTACAAGTCAAACGGCATGATACAATGGATTATGAAACGAATATGATTTACGATGCGGATGCAGAAATTATTATTGATGAATTTTTGAATTCATTAACTTCTCCTGAAACAATCGATAAAGACAAAGATGATTTCGAGCAAGAAGTTTTTCCAAGTGATACTTCATTACCAGACAAAGATAAGGACATAGTTGCAGATTCTGAGTCAGAAGATGATTATGCTTTCTTTGATTCTTTACTAGATGATATGCCAATTGTAAGTCATGAAGTGGTAATTTTTGAAGACGATTCTGAAATTTGGGATTCATTATTTGAAGATGATTACAGTCTCAATCTAAAATCCTCTCCAGTGATTAGCATAGATGAAGTTAACCCCTTCGAAGAATGCCTTGAGAAGATTTCCTCTTCACCAAATATTTCACAATTGATTTTGAACCGTAAGTCTTGCATCACATGAAGGATTTTGAAGATCAATCTCTTATTGCAGTCAACCTGATTATGCCAAATTCCTCTAAAAAGTCTTTGAACGATGCAATGACATGAGATTTAGCAGTCAAAGCAAAAAGGTTTCGCAAGAAGCAAAGGTTCGAGACAAAGATTTCAGATAGCTCAAAGACTAAAGATTTTTTGAGATTCAATGTTTTTCCAGAGTCCTATCAACATTAGAAGTCATTCCTTTAACCGAGGCTCTCATTTTAAATGGGAGGGAATGTCACGATTGTGACTATGTTACAGTATTACATCTACTCCTAGTTGCAGATATGCAAAGTGCCATGCCAAGGAGGAACCCTAAGCTTGGATGGTCACGACCTTTCGCTCAAGAGACATGCCTCTTTGTCAAAAGCCACACTCCTTCGACGACTGGTCACACCCCTTCGCTCTACGGTTGCGATTCTTGGTCCAATGGTTGCAGCTCTTCGCCGAAAGGATGTGGCTTTACGTCTAAAGTCATGTCTCTTCATCATGAAACGTGTCTTTTCATTTGTGACTCTTCATCTCCTATATAAGGAGACTATTGTACTCAGTTTTGAAGCATTCATTCAATCAATCAAACACACATTCAATCTCTTGAGTCTCAGTTTGATCTTAAGTATGAAGTTTTAGTCTTAAATATAGGATTAGCACCACTAATCCTCACAAAAGCGGCTAAGCGTGAGGAGCGCCAATTGGCGGCCGAAGCTGAGGCTCGTAGACGGGAGCCGAGAAGAACGTCGCTTGGCGGCTAAAGCTGAGACACGTAGGCAAGAAAGGAAAAACCATGGGTGATCTCATCACCACCTTGGCGGTGCAATCTGATACACCTCCTGCGGAGCCCAATTTGGTTAGATTGCCAAAACCATTGTAGAGGCGACCATTGCTACACGGACGACCAATGAACCAATTCCCGAGAAGATCACGTTCAGTAAGTATGACAGTAAGATGGATGCTATTGCCATTTACTCTTGGTTGCATCAATTTACATCTTATTTTGTGGTTGTTAAAAAGTCTGATAATAACAAAGGTCTCTTGGCTTCCATGCATCTCACGAGTGATGCCATCACTTGGAAGGATGAGTGGATGGAGAAGGAAGAAGCCCATATGGCTGCCCATTTGGAGTCTCTCCTTGTTCCCCTTCTCGAGCTTAGTTGGAAGGACTTCGAGAAGGATCTTAAGACTCGCTTCTTATCTCCACAGTACCTGAAGCGATTGAAAGAGGATTTTCGGGCTTTGTCTCAACAAGGTAAACTTGTGATGTCGTATGCTAACCGTGTGTTGTAGCTACGTTGACAATTGCGAAAATCGGATGAGGAAAGGTTAAGAGCTTTTCTCTTTGGATTGGACCACTCGATCAAGTTTGATGTGGAAGCCGGTGATCCACGGACATTGCAAGATGCTATACGCTTGGCTCAACTCCAAGAGATGAAGAACAACAAGGGTAATTAAGCTCAAGATGGCCTTAGATTATGGTAACTCTTCCTCTCATGACTCGTCTAAGGACAAGGATTCTAATGGGAATGGTAACCATAAAAAGAACTCTCTTAGTTCTTCTTCTCAATCTAATTCTCCATCTCAATCTCAATCTAAGGAGAAGGATAAAGTAAAATCTGATAAGCCTCAACTCACACCTGATGAAAAGATTGCTCAAGGAGTTTTAGGTGGTCAATGAAGTGAGGAAGAACAAGCTTTGTATGCAAAGGAACATAGGTGTTTTCATTGTCACGTAGTAGGTCACATGAAAAGGGAATGTCCTAAGAAAGAATTTAACAAGGAAACCTCTACTGCATCAACTTCTGATGCTACCTCTCAAGTGAATGTTATGTGTCACGAGGACGTGGCAGTTGTTAACTATGTCACGAGGACGTGACAACTGCTAACCTTAGTTGTTGGTTTCTTTCCAATGATTTTCGTTTTATTTTTGAGACCCTCTTTTTGAAGTAGCAAACGGTCGGACATTGTATGGCCAATGTGAACTGTAGTTTCACCCGCAGACGGGAAGTGGTCGGCATTGGAATTCGTATAGTAAGAGGATGTCTAGGCTCGGAGCAAGATCATGTAGGTCCCCCTGTTGCTAAACTGGCTTTATTTGACAAGAAAATAATTCTAAATGAATTATTGGATTTATAAGTGAGAGGGTTTTCTCGCTTGGAACAACAGGAAAAATAATTCTAAATGAAATATTGGAATTTCAAGTGAGAGGGTTTTTCTCACTGGAGACATCCGAGTACAGAGTATTCCTAGTGCGTCGTTCAAAGTAATGACGGGAGCATTGTGAATGGGAATATTTGTAAGGCCACCAGGAACGGGTACTTCTGATGCGTCACATCGGATGGGTGACAGGGAGCATCGGGAAGAAGTATCCGACCATCCGGGAACGGACATCTCTGATGCGTCATAGGATGGGTAACATAGAGCATCGCGAAGGAGATTGTACCGTAAGTTCTGTAGGAAGTGACTAGGTGATGGGTATTCCTGATGCGTCACAAGGTGGGTGACGGGTGCATCGGAAAGGGAATATCCATAGTCGAGAGGAAATTCCGAACTGTGTTAGAATTGTGCACAAGGAAAAGCAAGCACTTGAATGAAGATGGGTTCAGAGGAAACTTTGAGGAAAAACAGATGCTTTCTGAGAAAGCGGGATTGCTTTTCGGGAAAGCAGATGCTTTCCCGCGAGGAAGTCTATGTCTGCATTGCAACTGTGCATGTGATTGCATCCAGGGACGCTTGGGAAGTGCTATGAAAGCATTGTTTTTAACTTGAAAGGTTTTATTGAGTTTTTGGGCAGGTTCAGACTATTTTTAAAATATGCCGGTCGCCCACTTAATAAGTGGGCAGTCATCTGATAATAAAGGTAACAGATCAGCCAGCGTTTTCTCTTTCTATTTTTCTGGCAGAACTACGGAAAAAAAAAAACGGCCGCGATCTCTACGCGAGCAGCTATTCGTGCTCGTGGCTAGGAGCTATAAAAGCATCACATGCCCTCACTTAGAGAGGAGGACCAATCTTTGCAAGGAGGAGATGCTGCTGCAGATTTCACCCGTAAAGAAGACGTTGCCGGTGATGCCCATGGCTGCCCCAAGTGTACCAGATGTCGCCAAGACCCAGTGTGCGAGTTCCCTCGCACGAAGTGCCTACGAAGCATGTTTCCATCGCGACAAGGGTTTTTCTCTGTTTTCAGCCCATAAACGTCGTAGACGGGGCTGATTTATGAGAAGGAACCCAAGAACACACCTCTTTTGTGTGTAGGATTGGAAGAGAGGATTTTCTATGTAGAAATCTCTTCCAGGGAATTGCTTTTTGAGAACCGAGTTGCATTTCGAGCGTCGAGACTTTGAAGGTAACGATTTTCATGTTATGAACTCTGAGTATTTGTTTGCAGGTGTACTTCCTCTTCGCGAGGGAGTAGGAGCAGAGGAAGGCATGAGCCTCTGCAAGAGAAAAGCGCTTTGAGGAACTAGAGCCAGATCAGCCCAACAGTTTCGTACCCGAGTTTGGGAAGTAGATCCACGGATCAGAGAGAGGTAGTCTCTCAGGTTGTGATCCGGAAGTTGGGATTCCCAAGTAAGGACTTCATGTCCGGAAAAGCAGAGTTGTTCTGCGGGAAGAGGACTCTGGAAACAGAGTTGGAAAAGAGAGTTGCAGGGATGTCATGCCCCGAGTCTGGAAGGTGAGATCCAAAGGCAGAACCTTGGTTCTCAAGGATTTGGAATAAGGAACGGGAAGTTCCTTGGAATATGGTTTGCCCTAGGAATCGGAAGCTGACGCTTCCGGGAACCATCAAGTCTTATTCTAGAACAAACGTGGTAATACGTTCGGTTCAAGTGCTTGTATAGACTTCTCCTCAATAATAAAGATACTATTACGGGGGGGGACCAGCCCATCTTCTGGTCCCAGTACTGTGTCGATCTTCTCTCTCTCTATCTATTTCTCTCTGTATCCTTTGGCTTCAGTAATAAGTGATAAATTCTATTTATCCGAATGTATTTTATATTGTTATGCGCTCCCGTTTGTGACACCCCCCGTCGCACTTAGCAAGTTGGTGGATACTAGGAAGTGAACTCAATAAAGGCATAAAGTCAAGTGGGACTACCAACAGAAAGTATCCGACAGTTGGGCCACATTGCACTTTTGGATGCAATCCCAATGAGGATAGATGGTCAGATGACCAATGGGAGCCCAACGGAATTATTTCCTAAAATTTAGAGAACTGCTATTTTGGGCCGTGAAATGTGTTCGCGTCATTATCTCGGTATGACTAGGAAAACATTTTACAACTCTACCGCGACGTCAACTTGGCAACCAGTCGGGAGATTTTTAGGCAGCAAACCCGAAACAGAAAAATGCTTGTAATTGCGCCAAGTGGCACATTTGTGTGAACTTGCCTCACAAAGGAAGAGGTAGCGCTGAATTATAAGCTGGGAGGCCTCATTTTCAGTTTCCTGTCACAGGTTAAGAGCTATGGAGTGTTTTCTGTGAACTTGCCTCACAAAGGAAGAGGTAGCGCTGAATTATAATCTGGGAGGCCTCATTTTGAGTTTCCTGTCACAGGTTAAGAGCTATGGAGTGTTTTCTTTCCCTCCCATGTACAGTGTGGTGCTAGGAGTGATGCCCTGCACGCTACACACTGCTCTCTCTCTCCCCTATGTGCAGTTATGTGATGCCCCACAAGAGGGCTCTTCATTTGACTGATGTACAGCTGTGTGGGTTCATGTGAATTAGGTGCAGCGGAATGATTGTTTGCGCTTTGCTCAAGATGAGTGCTCCGAATTGTGCTCAAGGTTCCTTTTAGTTCTTATGGAAGGGAGAGCCTTCCGTTCTTAATGGAAAATGCTATGATCACAAACAAGTGAATGGACACTGTGCGTGCAAGTGTATGAGACTGAGAGATAGAGAGAGAAGAGAGATACGACACAAGAGATGTTGTAAAACCTCCTCCGAAGGCCCCACTCTCGTCGGCGAGAGTGGTCTACTTATGATTGCACAATCTGGTACAAATGGTATGCATGAGACTGATGCAAGTCTAGGCTATGTCGACGATGATGATGGTGATGACGAAGTCGACCTAAGGGCTGAAATCTGCAATCTTTCTACTGCTGTCCAAAATCGCTATGGGCTGAAATCTGCTAATCTTCTATCTGCTGAATTCTGACTCTATGTCGGTGACGATGTCGATGACGACGGTACAACGACGACGCGCTGAAAACGCAGATGCTGAAATCTGCGTTTTCCGGGCTGAAACTGTAAACCTTGCGGAAACTGACCGTGCGACGAGGAATTGCTGCGGGAAGGTGAGATCTGCGAGGTTCGGGACTTGATCTGCGATGTCTGACTGCTGAAAACTGAAAACGCTGATCCTAGGGCTGATTCTGTCGCGATAGATCTGCAAAACGCTGAGGTTGCTGGCAGATGCAAAGACGCTAGGGCTGAAAATCTGTGTTTCTGTCGCCGTGGCTCTGCAAATGCAAAACGCTACGGCTGATCTGAGGTCCTGCTGTCGCCGGAATCTGCAAGTGCAAATCGTTAGCTGATCTGGTCCAAAAACGCTAGGCTGTTGCACTTGGAGCAAAAACGCTAGGTCACTTGGGGGTTCTGTTGGGGTTCTGCTGAGAAGGTGCCTGTTGAGCATGTGCTCCTGCTGCCTCTTCTGCCATTTAGTGCTAACTTGGGTTTGCTTATATACAAACTTAGCAAAATTGCCCTACCTACTTTTGTTGGAAAGTCACTTAAAAATAATAAGTGAAAAATACCAAAAATAGGGAAAATAGGCCAAATGCACTGGAAAATTCCCCTAACTGATTCTAATGGATTCTGATGGGAATTCTGATGATCATGCTGTGTGCAACCAGAGGATATGCATCTATGCTAAGTGATTGGGCATGCACGGTCTACGAATAGACTCACAAAAAGTGCCAGATCAGATGTGATCTGGACTGACTGGACTGACTGAACCCTGAGCATGCTATAGCTTGTCCACAGACACATAGGGTTGGATGTGTCACGTGACATCATGCTTTTGTGTTGAGGCAAAGCCTCCTTGAGCAGGAACAGGGGTAGCTAACTGCTACTCCAAAGCAGGCACCGGTGAAGGTCATAACCTCACCGTACAGGTGCAAATTCAGTGCTGTGTATGCGCAGAAAATTGACTGTTTTTCAGCCATTTGGATGCCAAAACACTTGGGAATCGTGCCCCACTGGCAGAGGACAGCTAGGGGACTGTTTGGGGCTGAAAACAGGCAAAAACCAGTAAATATAGCATGCTGAATTTACTGTTTTTGGGCAGGAATCAGAGGGTATACGCTAGTAGAAGTGAGTTCTAGCAAGGGAATTGATTTCGCACAAGTTTTGGGGCAGTTATGCTACCGAAATTTGGTCAAATCAGGTAGTATCTAGCGGGATACAGGTAAAGGATTCCCTGGACTCTACTTTGTAATTTACCCTCCTAAAGAATAAAGAAATACCGAAAGGGGCGCCAATTTTGAGGCCTACAGGTTGTTGGCGTCTGCTCGGAGCATTCTAGCTTTCGAGCAGTGTGTGTACTCAAGTGTTAATTCCCGTCGCAGGTTTCCTTTGCACATTCTCTCTGTGTGTGTCTAAAGTAAAGAATTTCGGGTGAAAGCCAACGCCTACCGCCCCATGGGCCAGTTTCAAGGTTCCATTGCCAGGATATCAATCACTTTTTCCTCAAAGAGTGAGGCTCGGTTGTTTTGGGTAAAGACACAAAGTACAGGAACGCGGGATTACACTATGGCCGACAAAGGGAAGGGCATTATGGAAGAGGGTTCCTCTTCAAAGGACAGACAGGAAATCCCTATGGTTTTCGAGATTGGCGAGAGCTCACGGCCACGTCAGTCTGTACCTCCTGTCAATGTGAATGTCCCTCCAATAGTACACGGTTTTATGATTGGGCAACTTGAGGATGATGCGTTCAGGACTCAATTAGTTGCCGCGGTGAATATCTTTTCGCAACTGGTGCAAAATACAAGGTTTATGGAGTTCCTGCAAGCGCCACCACACCACGTACAGAGCTTGTTGAGGCTCACGCCCAAGTACTTAATGCGACTCAGCGGGATAGGGAACACTCGCATGTTGCGGAGTCAGGGGCTCCAAAACAGGTTCCTCCCGTGCTTGAACACGTGGCTAGAACGCCTATTCCACAGGTTATGCCAGTTCAGCCCGCCACCTTCAGAGCCGGCATGCTGTCTTGAATGGACAGGGAACTGGATACCACGCAATGCACCCAGTTTTTCCACCACCTACGGTA
The DNA here is from genome assembly GCF_014529385.1 of Adiantum capillus-veneris. Taxonomy (NCBI): domain Eukaryota; kingdom Viridiplantae; phylum Streptophyta; class Polypodiopsida; order Polypodiales; family Pteridaceae; genus Adiantum; species Adiantum capillus-veneris. The sequence continues at coordinate 83,703,050 of NC_140960.1, read as the reverse complement.
CATCCTGGGTATTTCGGAGGTGGATCAGTGTTCCAAAGTATGGCTGGTTATGCGCCTGGAAGTCAGCCGTACATGCCAAGAACAGTGTTTGGGGCTATGCAAGGCATGATGCCAAACCCCATGTATGGTAGTATCGGCATGCAACAAGGTTTTCAATGCAACCAGGGCAGTTTGGGGTACCACAGGGTCATTTTGGCATGGCTGGTTTTTCTGGACAACAGCCAGATATCGTACCTCTAACGCAAAATGTGAATGGCCAAGATGTGCCGATCATGCCTACTACAGCGTCCATGTTGCAGACCATTCCTTATGACAACTTGGGGGCACTGGAGAAGCCGGAAGCTTACAAAGAAGGTGGTGCAGCTGTAAAGTTCAGTACTTTTAGTGGCTTTGAGGATAAAGCAAAGGCTCTCACTTTCCTTCAGCAGTTTGATACAGCTTATGCAGGAGGGAATTTTACAGAGACCTCGAAAGTCAAGAAAGCTGCCACTTTGTTAAAGGACAATGCGCTTACATGGTGGACGACATTGTTAATGCAAGGACAGGCACCCGCCACTTGGGTTTACTTCAAGCAAATGTTTGCATCTGCTTGGCTGTCAAATGAATTTGAAGCCGACGTCATGACAGATTGGCACCAGCTTACTTCGGCTACATGCAAGAGCTTGCTGGAGTACAATCGGAGGTTTTGTAAAGCGGTACTCTCAGTGACCTCCTACAGATTTGTGCCATTGATAGACCATATAGAGAAGTACTGTTGTGGGCTGCCTAAAGGGGTTCGTGATTACTGTACCAAGAACAGAGTGGCTACCCTCACTCACGTTATGGAAGTTGCGAACACTGGTCTTGCCTTGTTGAAAGGAGAGGACAGTGGGTTTCCAAGCAACGAGAAAGGAGGGCAGCAAATCAGCGAAGAGGCCCTTTGCGAAAACGGCTCCTGAAGCGTCACAGGGGTCGGAAAAGGCCACCAAAGACAAGGATGCAACCGGGACTTCTGGAATGCAGGCAAAGAAACAGAAAAGAAAGCCTTTTGTGCGCAAGTCGCTCAAGGAAAAGAAGGTCCTAATGGCTGAAAATAAATGCTTTATATGCGAGCAGCCGAGTCACTTTGCTACCAATTGTCCAGAAAGGAAAAGACCAACTGACTCAGAGGATAAAAGAAGACCAGAAAGGCAAGAAGCCTAAACCCACGACAGGTTTGGTGCCAGACATGGTGGGTGATAGGCCGAGTACAGATGCCAGTGAGTTATGCAGGGCATGGGGTAAAGTTAGGGATCAGACGGCACTCATCTTCTTTGATCCAGGGCCAAAGCCAACTTTATCTCACCAAAGTTAGCTATGAAGCTGGGCATCATAGCTGAAGAGATGGGATACACAACAGAGGCAGGGTTGGCATGTCCTGGCTACTCAGAGTGTGTTACTCCCATTATTGGAAAGCTGCGTTTGCATATGCAGTCGTATGTGGACACAGAAGAGTTCTACATCATGCCGCTGGAAGGATGTGATGCCTTGTTGGGGATCCCGTGGATGTTCCAAGTGCATGGAGTCTTGGATGCCTGCAACAAAAAGATCATTGTACAACATAGGGGCAAAACTCACATCTTGGATGTAAGCTAAAAGGAGAGTCGGTCCCTATTGTATCTGCTTCTGCTATCACTTCTGTAATAAAGAATCATCTTTCTGTGTACTTGATTTCTACACGTGATGTCTCAGATAATGATCAGTCAAGTTAGATAAAGAAAGGTCAGCATTTTTGCAAAAGTTTAGTTACTGTTTTTCTCATTCATCACCGTCGCAATTGCCCCCAGAGAGACCTGAGGACCATCAGATAGATTTGATGCCAGGGTGTAGCCCACCAAATAGACCTCCCTACAGGGTTAGTGCGGCGCAGCAAAAAGAGATTATGGGCCAGGTTGAGGAGTTATTGGAGAAGGGGCTGATTCAGCCTAGTTCTTGACCCTTTTGCTCCCCAGTGCTCCTAGTGCAGAAGAAGGATGGCTCATGGCGCATGTGTATTGATTACCGTGCGTTGAATAAGAATACCATCAAGAATAGGTTTCCTATATTCTCAATCGTTTAGAGGGTACTGCAATTTTCAGCAGGATAGACCTTAAGAGTGGGTACCATCAGATTCGTATAAGGCCAGAGGATGTGCATAAGACTGCGTTTAGAACGACATTTGGTCTTTATGAGTTTCTAATGATGCCGTTTGGTCTAATAAATGCTTCTGACACGTTCAACAGAATGATGGACCGGATTTTCCGCTCGCATCAACAGTTTGTTGGGACATTCTTTGATGACATGATAGTCTATTCGAAGAATGAAGAGAAGCATAGGCATCACTTGACCATTGTGTTCGAAGAGCTGCGCAGTCACACGCTACTTGTCAATCCTAAGAAAAGTGAATTCTTCTTGGAAGAGATCCACTTTCTTAGCCACATAGTCTCAAAGGATGTCAGAATGGATCCCGCAAAGGTCGAAGCTATTAAGACATGGCCAAACTTGAAGACTGTGCACAATGTCAGAAGCTTCTTGGGATTGTGTTTCTACTATAGAAGGTTTATCAGGAATTTTGCAGAGATAGCATCGCCTCTTCACGCTTTGCAAAAAAAAGAGGTCACTTTCAGATGGACCCAAAAAGAGATTTCAGCTTTTAGTCTCTTAAAGGAAAAGTTGACTTCAGATCCAGTAATTGTTTTGCCAGATCTCAGGAAGTCATTTGTGGTCCAGTGTGACGCATGTGGCAGTAGCATCGGAGCAGTGCTAATGCAAGATGGACGGGTAGTAGCTTATGAAAGCCGAATTTTGCAAGTGCCAGAGAGGACTATGCAAGTCTATGAGAAAGAGCTTTTGGCCGTGATTCATGCGCTTTCTAGTTGGAAGCACTACCTCTTAGGTGCTGATTTTGTTGTCCAAACAGATCATCAGACCTTGCGATACTTCTTGACACAGTCAAAGTTATCCGAAAAGCATATGCGATGGGCAAACATTCTTTCCGTGTTCCACTTCCAGATTATGCATGTGGAAGGCAAGAAGAATGTTGTGGTTGATGCGTTATCAAGAAAGCCACAAATTTCAGCTGTGTCAATTCCTTATCATCATGAGCTAGATGACATGAAGGAACAGTATACTGCTGATGAAGATTTTGCAAGGATCTTTGAACAGTTACAAGATGAGCAACATCATGAGCACTAACTCCTTAGAGATGGTTTTATGATGACGCATGGCAGACTTTGTGTCAATAGGCCATTGCAACATAAGGTCATGCAAGAGAGTCATGTCCCAGCGTATGCAGTGCATCATGGTATTGATGCGACAGTTAAAGCGGTAGACATTCTTCTATTGGCCTGCCTTGAGGAGAGATGTGGATGCCTTTGTGCGAGCATGCGTGATTTGCCAAAAGGTCAAGTTTGACAGGCAAAAGGCACCGGGGCTGTTACAACCACTGCCGATTCCGGATAAGCCATGGGAAAGCATTGCTATGGACTTTATCTTTGATCTTCCGAGAACGCCAACACGGAATGATGGTATATGGACCATTATCTGCAAGTTCAGCAAGCAGGCCCATTTTATCCCTATCAGGAAGAAGATAAAATCTAATCAAATGGCACGCTTGTTCATGTACAATGTGTTTAAGTACCATGGTATGCCACAAATCGATTATCAGTGAACGTGATCCTCGTATGACCAGTTTGTTCTGGAGAGGATTGTTTGAGAACACGGACACTACGCTCAAGTTCTCGTCTTCGTTTCATCCACAAACTGATGGACAGTCAGAAGAGGCTAATTCTATTGTCTTAGATCTGCTGAAATGCTATGTGTGAGATAATAAGGGCAAGTAGGAACAGTATTTGCGTATGCTTGAGTATGTGTACAATAATACGGTGCATTCGTCAATTGGCAAAGCACCTTTCGAGATTGTTGAAGGCGGCAAAAAAGTTCCTCCCATTTTGCATACAAAGGACAAGATCTTTGAGACAGATCGATATGTTGAGAACATGGATGAGATGTATAAGAAAATTAAAGTTGCCTTGGAGAAAACTCGGGCAAAACAAAAAAAGGTTGTTGATCGTCACCGTCGTGAATTGCTGTTATCACCTAGTGATTGGGTTCTGTTAAGGTCAAAAAGACAAGGTTAAAGAAGATAAAGGGCTAGGAACGGCTGTTTCCTAAGCTCAGTATGTGTTATTATGGGCCTTGTCAAGTGCTTGACAAGATCAGCGATATGGCTTACATGCTGAAATTGCCTGATGCGTGGAAGATTCATAATGCGTTTCACATGAGTCTTCTAAGACCCTTCGTGGGTGATGTGTCAGAAGATATGCTAGATGAGGATCAGCCAGAAGTTGAGGAACTTGATGAGATCCAAGTACCTGAGCAAGTTTTGGCACATAAGGATAGAAAAGTTAAAGGACAAGTCGCAAGACTTTATTTGGTGAAGTTCAACAACTATCTGCCTATGGATGCAAAGTGGATGGAAGAGCATGAACTGTCAGAGTCACCAAATGTATTGCAGCTTTACCTTGAAGCCTTTGGGTTACAACCTACTTATGCCCCAACCCAACGTGTGCAAAGGAGGGGTAATGATAGAGCTAGCACATCAAATGTACATATGAATTCAGTGTAATAGATGGAAATGACACAAGTATGAAGGTCTCATTAAGTCATTTGTATCTATATGTAACGATCTTTCTTGCGGATACATGTGATGATAAAAGAGTGCTAACAACACAAGATCATCAATGGCGTGTATTTATGGTATGCAATCGAGGACGTTTGCGATTTCAAGAGGGGGGTGTGTCACGAGGACGTGGCAGTTGTTAATCATGTCACCAAGACGTGGCAGTTGTTAATCATGTCACCAAGACGTGGCAACTACGAACCTTAGTTGTTGGTTTCTTTCCAATGATTTTTGTTTTATTTTTGAGACCCTCTTTTTGAAGTAGCAAACAGTCGGACATTGTATGGCCAATGTGAATGGTAGTTTCACCCGCAGAGGGAAAGTGGTCGGCACTGGAATTCGTATAGTAAGAGGATGTCTAGGCTCATAGCAAGATCATGTAGGTTCCCCCTCGCACTTAGCAAGTTGGTGGATACTAGGAAGTGAACTCAATAAAGGCATAAAGTCAAGGTGGGACTACCAACAGAAAGTATCCGACAATTGGGCCACATTGCACTTTTGGATGCGGTCCCAATGAAGATAGATGGTCAAATGACCAGTGGGAGCCCAATGGAATCATTTCCTAAAATTTAGGGAACTGCTATTTTGGGCCGTGAAATGTGTTCGCGTCATTACCTCCGGTATGACTAGGGAAACATTTTACAAATCTGCCGCAAAGTCAACTAGGCAACCAATCGGGAGATTTTTAGGCGGCAAACCTGAAACGGAAAAATGCTTGTAAATGCACCAAGTGGCACATTTCTGTGAACTTGCCTCACAAAGGAAGAGGTAGCGCTGAATTATAAGCTGGGAGGCCTCATTTTCAGTTTCCTGTCACAACTTAAGAGCTATGGAGTGCTTTCTTTCCCTCCCATGTACAGTGTGGTGCTAGGAGTGATGCCCTGCACGCTACACACTGCTCTCTCCCTCCTACGTGCAGTTATGTGATGCCCCACAAGAGGACTCTTCATTTGACTGATGTACAGCTATGTGGGTTCATGCTTTTGTGCTGAGGCAAGAGCCTCCTTGAGCAGGAACAGGGGTAGCTAACTGCTACTCCAAAGCAGGCACCAGTGAGGGTCATAACCTCACCGTACAGGTGCAAATTCAGTGCTGTGTATGCGCAGAAAATTGACTGTTTTTCAGCCATACGGACGCCAGAACACTTGGGAATCGTGCCCCACTGGCAGAGGACAGCTAGGGGACTGTTTGGGACTGAAAACAGGGCAAAAACCAGTAAATACAGCGTGCTGAATTTACTGTTTTTGGGCAGGAATCAGAGGGTTTACGCCAATAGAAGTCAGTTCTAGCAGGGGAATTGGTTTCGCGCAAGTTTTGGGGCTGTTATGCTACCGAAATTTGGCCAAATCAGGTAGTATCTAGCGGGATACAGGTAAAGGATTCCTAGGACTCTACTTTGTAATTTATCCTCCTAAAGAATAAAGAAATACCGAAAGGGGCGCCAATTTTGGGGTCTACAGGTTGTTGGCGTCTGCTCGGAGCATTCTATCTTCCGAGCTGTGTGTGTACTTAAGTGTTAATTCCCATCGCAGGTTTCCTTTGCACGTTCTCTCTGTGTGTGTCTAAAGTAAAGAATTTCGAGTGAAAGCCAACGCCTACCGCCCCATGGGCCAGTTTCACTATGAGTGTGGTAGAGCAAGAAGCTAAGCAGGAGGGGATTTTTGAAGAGAACGAACTCATAAAATGTTATGGACATGTTAATGCTCAAAGGGTCATTGTGTCACATACCTCCCCTACTCGCCCCTATTGCTAAATGCATGTGTAGAGGTGTGAAAAGCCTCTCACTTACCACTAGAGGTGTCCCAATTTACCCAATTGAGTGATACACCTCATGTAGTGCCCCCATGCTCATAGTCAATTATTCTAAAAGAGATGGGTCCATGGATATGGGTCATTTATGGGCATCCATAGACATACATAGTATTGCATACATATGGACATACATGCCCATGCACATGCATACACATACATACCTTAGACTTATGAATTAATTTAAAGAGAAGCCAAAACCAAGTGACTTCTCGTTTAGGAGGCTTCGCCCTCCCAAGGTACGGTCTTTGCTTTCTTTATTCGTAAGAAATCAAACTCATTTCAGTTATGTGTTGATTTCAGGGCACTCAAGACAAGGATGGTTAAATTCCGAAAGTTGAAACCTCACATGACCGTTCCTTTGGAGCAGGGGAGATTCCATAACAAACCACAACTTCCATCTAGGGATGAAGATACTCTAATCAGGTAGCAATCTGGATTGTGACCAAGTCTACACAAATCTGCCCAAAGCTTTGTTCACCACCTTCTCTCTTTTGTCTCTAGTCAATTGCACCTCTCTCTCACGAAGTAAAAGGAACCTTGAGTACGCATTATCTCTTCTCCTATTGGTGGTGGCTATACTGATGTCGATGCAGCTCCTGCTGTCTTCCTCTTTCTGTGGTGCTCTTTAGCGGCTACCGGGCGGTTGCCTTATGGCTCCTTCAACTTCCTCCATAGCTTCTCAAGACTCACTCGTCTTCCCTCGGGCCTCTCTATATATATCATGGCAGCAGTTTTGGTTATCCTCTTTAGCCTCTTCCCCCTAATCCATCAACCTCCTATGCATTGGTTGCATCTCTTGCACATTAATAGCTAAAAATTTGCTTTTCCAAAAGTTAACATAAAGGTGACGATGCAGTGTCTCCCTACATTTTTCCCAGCCTTAACAAATCCATGCTTGCAGTTCTTTCGATTGGATCTTATCTAACAAGCCGCTATGGGACATCCTCTCTGGTTATGTTTGTGGTGCATTTGAAATGGTTCCTCATCTATTGTGGAATTGTACTGCCTCTCACAATTTGATGGATCACATAGTAGGGCTTCTTCGAGCTTGTTTCTTTTGGGAAACATTTCTTGCTGTTTGGCGTTCTTGCTCCTACTCTCAGACACTATAGATCCATTGGCTCCAGTACTCAGCACGTGGCTGATTTTGCAGTTGAGAAATCAGTCTGTTATTGGTAAGAGTCCATTCAGGATTTTTCCTTTTTCAGACAATCATTATAACATTCGCTTTATGATGGTCTGTCTCAGCATGAGATTGACCCTTCATTGTATGGCCTTTTTCTCAGATCTGTTTTGACTATGCGTTTGTTCACTACGAACTTGGGCATCTCTTGTATATGATATATTCTATGGACTTTCCTCATTCTGGGGTTTCCCACTAATGATTCAAAAGTGATTTACAAAAATTGTGTGTCGGGTGTATGTGTGTGTGTCCTCTGGTATCCAGCAAAAAGGACAAAAGTGCTGCAAATAAACCTACTAGAAAACAAAATAGACCAACATGGGGGTGTGTATATGGACATGAGGGGTGAGGGGTGTGGAGTTCTAACTCAAATGGTGTGAACCATATGCATAGGGGAGCACAACCATGATATGCAAAGGGCTAGCTAGCTCAATCGAGTACCAAAATGGGGGTGTAGCATGGCATGCATAGGTGGGTAGAGAGTGAAGAGTCCTTGTAGCATAGCAACAAGGTCTGAGAAGGACCACTCTATCTCCGTCTATCTGGCCTGCTCATGTTATTTGTAATGTGACTACTCTCTGAGTGTTAGTGGATGGAAATGGGGCAGCTCTCGCAAAGAAGTCCGTGAGCTATGACTGTCGCCCTCCCCTAGTGTGTGTGGGTGACTGGAGGAGAGTCTCCCTCTGTCTCTAAATATCTAGTAAGAAGCTACCCAGCTGTCTCATCTCTCGGCTCCAATAGCGCTCTTAAGTGTGGGTTGTCATGTGAAAAGGGTTGCATGCACCAGTTGCTCTCATATGTGAATCTAAATAATGTTGGACATTTGCACACATGGTGCACCTCGTTCTCTATCCCACATCCACATACCCTGCACGTCCTCTGGTCTTTGTGGATCAGTGTTGCCTGTTCAACCTCGATCTCTAGTCTATGAGAGGAAACTCAGAACTGTCCAATGGTCACTCTAGCACTGTGTAGCATATATGTGTCAAAATAAATTTCCACGTATGAAAGCCACTGGTGAAAGGACAAAACAAGCAACCTGAGTGTTCTGGAATTTTTACATCTCCAAGGAGGGATCGTTCCAAATCAGCCTGGCCCTTCTTCTCTCTGTAGCATAAAACTTGCAAGGTTCGCACATGCCAATGCACCACAGCCAACATGAGCAAATTGCGCAATGGCCATCCTGGAAACTTGCTATCTTGGCATGGATCATAAAAGGCTACAATTACCTGCCAATGGATGAATAAATCAGAAAGGCTTAGTAAATACAACGATTTTTGCATCAAAACAGCTCTTTGCTAACCTTTCCGTCCTGTTGACAATCAGCCCAATCACCGATGGGCCTTGCTGCCACACTTTCATTTTTCATATGGAGGAGAAAAAATGGTTTATCTACAATTAACAGAACTACGATGAGCAATTTAATACAATCAACATAAAAAAAAATTGTAAAAAATAATAAACATTGGAGACCTCTTGATAGTGCAGATCCTCGATAGGTTTCACAAGCCATCAAGACACCTGCAGCCTACAGATAGCATGTGTAAGACAAAAACACCACAGCTTGAAAACTTCTTGACGTGAAGTAGGAAGCAACCCGGAACCGCAGACAAGAAGGAAGACCATTTGCAGAACCAAAAGTAAAAAGGCCATCCACAAAGAAAATGTCATCTCTTCCAGTTTCTGGCCACAAATTGATTTTATCAAGTTACTAACCTAAAACTAGTTGCCCAACCAACCAATTTGGTAGCTTTTCAAGGTTCCTATTTCAAATCAAAAGCGATATACCTTCAAAAGTCAGAAAAGTTTGAACCTGCAAATTCTAAGAGAGGCTAAAGCACGCACAAAAACACACAAGCAAGGACACGTAAAATCGTGCTTAAGAATAGCTCAATGTCGTCTAGATAAGCGAGTGCATAGACCTGAAGGCCACTAGTACCTCCAATGTAGCTTATAAGTCTTCAAACAGGCACCCCAATACATACTTTTAGGTAGCCCTCACCTTGTAGTGAAGGCTCTTGGCCGTAAAGCGAGATCATGCCACAAAAAGAAACTCAAAATCTAGGGCTTACTGGTCTCAGAGAAAACCAAACTTGCATGGATGAGTTAGGAATTACACACCTGCTAGAGCTGGTCCATACAACCTAGGGGAGCAGCAAAACTACATTCCTTTGTCACTAATTTTGTCAGCTTGCCACAAGCCACAATATATAGAAAGAACAGCAAAGACACTAGAAAAATTGGCCTGCAATTATCTAGACACTTCAATTACGTACCAGGTACTGTTTCAACATCAAATCACACCTAAATAACATGTTGAAAGGTTGTCTTCTTCCATGTGATAGCAGGGAACAGGCATAGTGGAACTCAAAGTACAAGTCACGATGCTCCAGCCTCCAGCAGCCAACCGCACAAAATTTTTCTTTAAATTTGCACATACCCGCACCAGACCATCAAATAACACGCACACAAAGCAGCCGTCCCAAACCTGATGCAAAATCAGTAATGAACCACCTCTACAATCTCAAACCTCATTTGAACATCTCTCAAACTCGCCAAATGTCACAGTGATGACGTGGCGTCCCCAACTAGAAAGAACTGGCCAAGAGGACAAGAAGAACTGAACTGAACTCAGAAAGTGTGGCTGAGTGGCCTAAAACAGAAAGGGGTTAGGTTTTTTAAACCCTACCAGCTTGAAAGAACTTATGAGCACCGGCTGTGGAGCCTAGACCCAAAAATATCAAAAGCTGGGCTGATTTCCGTAATTTGCGTTGATACCACTATAACAGACTTGGACACTCCAAGCCAAAGATATACTGCAACACAGCCTTGGAGGTTGGTTCGCGGAACACTCCAAGATGAGAAGGGCGGCATCTTACTTGAAAGGAATTGCACAGATATGGAGGTCTACTCTATTGCTACGCAAAGAAACACCTGCGACATGGGTAAAATTCAAGAAAATTTTCACGTCAACTTGGATATCAAACGAATATGAGAGATGCCATCACGGCTTGGCATCATTTGAGAATTCCTAAGAGAGATAGATACATGCTAGAGGCTAGTGTCTTCGTTTCGGAAGATTACTTTGAGGAACCTGATTGAGCGGTTTTGTTGTGGTTTGGCCAGAAGAGATTCGAGAGTATTGTCTAGAACAGAAGTCTAACTCTAGTAAGAGACTTATGGGACATGCTAAGCAAGGATTTGAAAAGCATGCATGCTCATTGACTTATCCTACGCACTGGATAGTATCCACTCAACAAAGCAAGAGTCTTCTAGTGAAGAGAATGAATCAAGGGAACCGGATGACAACTCATCACATGATTCCGGAGCAATAAGGGAATCAGAGGTAGTGCATCCAAGGGTTCCGACGAACTAAGGGAACCAGCTGCAAGTTTATCAGGATTCAAAGGATTCCGGAGAAGAAAGGGGATCAAATGATAGTGCGTCTCAATGTTCCAACGATTGAAACCGACGAGCCAGCGGACAGGGGAGGCTAGCGAGGCTACCCACAGGTCCCAAGACACAAGGAAAGAAAGGAAAGGGAATCACCTGGTAGATTGAGGTGCCAAGGACGGGGAGGCCAGAACGGCTACCAACAAGTCACACGGCGCAAGAAAAGAGTAAAAAGGTAAGCTAGGCCCACCGGATAATTTGCTCAAGGGTACTTTTTGGCCCTAGCTGCAAAGTGGATGCAGGAGGAGAACCTCCCAAATTCCCTTCAGAGAGAGCTGTACCTCAAAACTTTTGGGCTATTAGCAGTGTCTATGCCAAAAGTTACCGATGAATCAGCAAGTTGAATTAAAGTTACCGATGAATCATCAGGTTGAATCTAATGCGGTGCGGACCGCACAAGAGGGGAGCCACTCCATTCTTTGTCACAGATTACCTAGATTGAATAAAGTCGCTAATTTCTCTTTGAGATTTTAAGGTGCTGACGGGCTGACTGTATTTTGCGGAATGACTTTATGAAATGTGTGCAATGAATTGGAAAGTTCCTTGATTGAACTGAAAAACATGTGTGTGTATTGTTTGAGACATGTAGAGAAAGAGAAAAATGTTTGCAGCATTTTGTCTGATGAATGATTAGAACTTAGTGCATCTAGACATCCGTCAACAGAGATAGGTAAGATCTGGATGTGATAGCTAAGTGAATCAAGAATGAATGTGATTTGAACTTAGTGCATATAGACATCTGTTAGAGATCAGTGAGATCTAGATGTGATGCCTAAGTGAATGTGAACTGAATGAGATTCTAGTGCATCAAGATGTCTATCTGGATCACATGATTGGATACTGTTGTGAGTGCATCAAGAGTTTCGGAAGGATGAGATTGTTGCACAGTGATCTAGGTGTATCAAAAGTTCTGGACGAAATGAGATGGCTAGATTGAATAAGTGAAACACGGTGTTTAGTGTGAACTAAGTGTGTGATTTTGTGGACTGTATGGTATGTGGATCTACCGTCTTGTGGGGCTGGCCATGGGCATGGTTTGCTTGATTGAAATGTGAAATGAAAGATATGAATCTGATAGTAACAAGATTTAGTAGATCAAGCCATCGTGAAAAGATTAGCGTAGTCTAGATGTGATTGCTAAATAATTATCTCAGACCCTTCACAAAAACGTGATCAGATCAGTGACTGATGTCTATGTAGAAGTGTTGGATTGGTGGAGTTTGGTGCATAAGTACATAAGAGTCAATGTCTACTGAAGAAAGTTTTTGTCTTCTCGCTGTTTTTGCAGATGTAATCGAGGGCGATCACAATTCTTTCAAGAGGGGGGAATGTCACAAAGTGACGACGTGGCATGACCAACTGGAAGAGAAATGGCCGAGTTGGACAAGAGAAATCAAACCAACCAACTTGAAGAACTTACGAGCACCAGCCGTGGGGGCCATTTCACTGAAACACAGAAGCTTGAACTTTGCAAAAAAGATTTATGTAAATCACGCTCACATACTGATATGGCAATCCGTACGAAAGAAGTATGGAATTTTCGCGTTTTACACTGTTGGTGCCACGTGGCAGGCTGCATGGACTTCCGCAAATCAGTTTCGAACGCTAGCTTATGGGAGCAGATGCTTTTGGGGTTTAGTGCTTTGGGGAGAACTACTTTTGGGGCTCTGCTTTTAGGCATCCCATGTAAGTTTAAAAGAGCCCTTGGGCCTCTCACTCTGCAGAGCATCTGGACGTAGAGTCTAAGAGCAAAGGACCCACATGAGTTGTACTATTGCGAGCATAATAATAAAGAAATACCGAAAGGGCCGCCAGTCTTTGGGGCTAGTGCTTCTGGGCGCGGAACTCCGCCGGGCCGTGTCGACTCTCTCTCTCTCTTGCTCATGAAGTTCAGTGATTTTTGCAGTTTCTGTTCGTGGGTTGCTATTGATTTCTCGCTAGGAGTGTCCATGCCGATAAAAGCTTCCATGCATCTCACGAGTGATGCCATCACCTGGAAGGATGAGTGGATGGAGAAGAAGTAAGAAGCCCACAAGGCGGCCTATCCCAAGTCTCTCCTCGTTCCCCTTTCGAGCTTAGTTGGGAGGAGTTCGAGGAGGATCTAAAGACTCCCTTCTTGACTCCACAATACTGAAGCGATTGACGAAGGATTTTCAGGCTTTGTCTCAACAAGGTAAACTTGTGATGTCATATGCTAACCTTGTGTCTCAGATAGGTGGACAATTGAGGAAATCGGATCGGGAAAGGCTGGAGGCCTTTCTCTTTGGATTGGACCACTCGATCAAGTTTAATGTGAAAGCCGGAGATCTGAAGACGTTTCAAGAGGCTATACGCTTGGCTGAACTCCAAGAGGTGAAGCACAAGAAGAGTAAGCTCAAGACGGCCTACGGTAATGGTAACTCTTCCTCTCCACACTCCTATGAAAACAAGGACAAAAATTCTAATGGAAATGGTAACAACAAAAAGAACTCTTCTAGTTCTTCTTCTCAATCTAATTCTCCATCTACATCTCAAGTTAAGGGCCACAAATCTAAGAATAAGAGTAAAGGAAAATCTAATAAACCTCCACTCACACCTAATGAAAAGATTGCTCAAGGAGTTTTACGTGGTCCATTAAATGGAGAAGAATGAGCATTGTATGCAAAGGAACGTAGGTGTTTCCATTGTCACATCGTAGGTCACATGAAAAAGGAGTGTAATAAGAATGAATCTAAAAAGGAATCCTCTAGTGCGTCAACTTCTGACTCTACCCCTCAAGTAAATGCTATGAGTGTGGTAGTGCAAGAAGCTAAGCAGGAGGGGACTTTCGAAGAGGATGAACTCATAAAATGTTATCGACATGTGAAGGTCAAAGGGTCATTATGTTGTTTGATTCTGGATGTTCTCATGATGTAAGCACTGAATCTCTTGTGAAACGTGCACGTCTTCAGACTTCTATCCCCACCCTCCGATGCATGGGCTTTCTGAACGCATGGACGCTTGGATCTCTCAAGAATGTAATGATGTCAAATTGGTCATTCAACAAACTCAATTTACTCGTCATTTTGTAGTCTCTAAACTTGCAGGATGTGATATGATTTTGGGCATTGAGTAGTTTCGCATGTTTAAGCCCATTGTTGTTTGGGAGAAGTTTACGCTTCTCATCAATGACAATGTGTCGCAACCTGTCCTCATTCGAAGCGAGAGCGGCACGTCCTCTCTCCCTCTCATCTCTCATGCCCAGGCTTAAAGAGAGCTACATCGAGGAGCCCAAACAACGGTCATCTATCTCAACCCCACATCAAGGAACTTGGGTATTCCTAACAGGTATAGTGAGTTGTTTGAAAAGTTTGGGCACTTGTTTCTCCATGATGATCTTCCCCCAACACTTCCTCCCGAGCAACCTGAGGATCATGTCATCGACCTGGTGGATGAAGCACAACCTTCAAGTAAGTTTCTATATCGTTTGAACAAGGCTAATACCTCTCACATCGAGAGCGCAATTCAACCCCAGATCCACCCCTTGGTGACCATCCGCAATCCCATATCGAGATGCATCCAAAGGTGCATCAAATCAACCCCGGAGGTGCCTCGTCTTGAGGAGTTATCGCGGCGACATTCACCATTCGAGATAGTAGAGTCTACACTTGAGGTATTGCATGTGTGTACATTCCATTTACGCAATCTAAAGCAAATACCACATCGGCACTGGTGTGGGGGGCCCTTTAGAGGGTTGCTTGGAACCCCATCGTGTATCATTCTCCTCCTCTCTTTCTCTCTCTCCCCCTCTACATCGGCACTGGTGTGGGGGACCCTTTAGAGGGTTGCTAGGAACCCCATCGGGTATTATTCTCCTCCTCTCTTTCTCTCTCTCCCCCTCTACATCGGCACTGGTGTGGGGGGCCCTTTAGAGGGTTGCTTGAGACCCCATCGGGTATCATTCTCCTCCTCTCTTTCTCTCTCTCCCCTTCTACAGATCTCTATCACTCTCTCATTCCCTCTCTTCAAAGAATAGTAAAACGAATCATCATTCAAGCTAAAAGCAATCACTAACGCAAGGAAAAGAAGTAAAAAATTTGTGGAAGTGTAAACCTAGATCTATACCATACCAATTCCGCTACACCTGATATAGTCGGTCATTCCGGGATTCAAAAGACCTATGCACTAGTGAAAAGACAATTTTATTACCTTAGTTGTTTAAGGCAATTAGTGTTAGGTCAATAAACATGAGCGTCTCAAGGTTGGGGAACTACTCCATCCTTTGGAGATTCCTCGAGGGGAATGGGAAAGCATTTCCAAACTTCATTACCGGTTCACCCAAGATTAGTCAAGGGAATGACTCAATGTGGGTGGTAATGGACAGGTTAACCAAAATGGCAAAGTGTATCGCCACAAAGAAAACGGTTAAAACACCACAGTTTGCAAAGCTCTTTATTGAACATCTCTACAAGCTATATGGCCTACCCGCAGATATAGTGTCAGATAGAGATAGAAAGTTCAATACTCATTTTTTGAGAGAAGTCTTCAAAAAGTTGGATACTACTTTGAGCATGAGTGCAACGATCATCTGCAGTCTAATGGTCAAACCAAACGGGTTAACCAAATCCTAAAGGATATGTTGCGTTCTTATGTAAGTAAGAAGCAATCTAACTAGAAAAAGTACTGATCCATTTTGGAATTTTCTTACAACATTTCTAAACATTCAACAATTAAATTTACACCATTCATGTTGATGTATGGTTTCCAATCGAGATCTCCTATGGTTGTAGGCCTATAGAAGGAGAAGATTCAATTTGTCAAGGACTTCCTTGAGGATATGAATGATATGCTGAAAGCAGCAAAGAAAAGCATTCGTAGTGCACAGGATCGTTCTAAGACATATGTTGATAAAGGAAGAAGAAAAGTTACCTTTGTAGAAGGTAACTTTGTATTCCTAAAGGTTCCTGCGAAGTCAAAAACCATGAAAACAGGAAAATGTGACAAACCTTCCACTAGATATTGTGGTCCCTTCAAAGTTCTTAAAAAGATTCCGAACATAGCATGCTACCTAAGAGATCTCAAGTTCGCCTTGTCTTCCACATAAGTAAACTAAAGAAATCAGTTCACGGTTAGAGAACGTAGTTTCTCCGAAGAATTTTGTTGACTTGATAGAACCACCAAAGATACCACATGAATCAAAAAGTATTCTAGATATCAAGATAGACAAACACATCATAAACCAAAAGTACTAATTAAGAAGACAGACTTAAACGAGGAAGCAGCAACTTGAGAACGTCGTTGTGCAAATGCCAAGAGATTTCCCCATGTTGTTTTTGAGGACGAAAACTCTTTTTCTTTTTTTTGGGGGGGGGGGGGGGGGGGGGGGGAGATGTCACGTAGCTTGTAACGGCGGTGAGTAGGTTGACCGTCTTCTGGCCGTAGGCGGGAAGGTGGGGTTCAAGGGGAGACTGCCCGGCCGTAGTGCCCGAACGGCCAGACCCGCCATACTTATATATAGGATCTGGGGATGAGGCAAAGTTCTCATTGTCTCAAGGTTGGGTGGAGAGCTTAGCGACCTTACCCTCTCGGGACGAAGTGACCGTAGCGGCGCTATGGGAGTTCTAACATAACTCCTAATAGTGGTGGGTTTTGCAGAAATGCAACAAATCATTTGAGCAATTGATAAAGGCCCTAATAACATCGTGGCCTTTGTTGGCACAAAGCCATTTTATTACCATAAAAATGCGACCATGTCAAGTTCAAAAATTGCAATGAATGTATCAATCGGATCAGGCTCACATTGAGTACACTCTCGTGCTTACGTTTAAACACAAATATCCATGTAGAGCAAATAAAAAATTGGCTAACCGAGACCAAAATCCAGTGTATACTATGAGCGCCCTACACTGCATGTATCTACATCACGACACTGCCCCACAAACAAGAAAACAAAATAAAATCAGCCACCCTCAGGCGGCATACACACTTTGCCTTTTCGAAGAGTCACCTTTACTGGTATGCTTTCCTGCTTCATCTATGTAGCTGCATCTTGCATGGCCTAAAAATATACTAAGTATTCTACACTCAAAATTATTGAAACATTACAAGACGCCTCCATACTTTTAAAGATGTATGAAATCCAGTGCTTTTGTGGGGGGAATGCACACATCCTGAAACAAGTTTGATTCTTAATGTCTTGAAGCACTAATTAAATCCATACCTCTTCTACATTGAAGCGCTGCAAAGCTGGTTGTAAGCCTGAGCATGTCACTGGGGGCTGCAAGATGAGGGCTGGGAATGCAAACCAGTAGTGAAACCGCCATTTTTTGAGATCCGCATGTGAAATAAGAAAGAATCTGTTCAGCAAAGTGCAATCTTGAATCGCTCGACCAGAGCAAATGTCATTCCAAAGCTGTAAACACGAGTAACAATATGATTTGAAAGTTTCTAAGCAACAAAAAATAATATAGAGCTTGAGCAGAGAATTCCAACACCTTCTCTGCTTCTTTGTTTAAAAGAGCTCTCTTGTCGAGAGCAAAGAATTCCTCCTTAGTGTTGGTGTTATAGAGGGTTCCTGGTAGGCAACATTGCCTGGAATTGCTGTGATCGACTGTGGATCCACTTTCATTCTTGGAGTCGGAACACAGGAATGATTCGAATCGTAGCTGCAAGTAGTGTTCATGCAAGGAGGGTGCAAAATATCCTACTCATACACAGGAAAGATGTCCAAGGTTCAGGGTTAAGGCTTTTGTCAAAAACATACATCTGGCGAACGGTGAGAAGGGTACCTTGAATTTCTAAAGGCTTGTCATCAAGCTGCAGGGCATCCAGTTTTAGAGCTGCTAAACGATGCCAAAAGTCTTCCTTGACGCTGCTACTCCATAGCTGGAACTTCAGCATCTCATCAGCAGACAAGGATTGCGAGAGAGACATTCTCAGGCCACTTGATCGGCAATTCTCTCTCTCTCTCTCCTTCCTTCTTCTTCTTCTTCCCACAGCTACGGGCCCGACCTGGGTTCGACTCTTGTCGGAAGATCGTTCTAAAAAAAGCAAGGCAGGGGCAAAAAAGCCAACACCATCACCATCACCGTTACCCTCAAGAGCAGAGGAAAAGCGCAAGAAGAAAACAAGCACAAAAGTGAGGACGCGACAAGAAGAGGAGAAAGGTCACTGGGGCAGAGTTAAAAACGTTGACTCCCCTGTGTCAGAATCTACAATGCAGGTCAAATGGGCGAGCCTCGTCTATCCTCAGGACTAAATAACACATAGTATTAATGAGGGGGGTAAGGGGATCGAGGGCAGAGAACTACGCGCACGAAAATCGGAGAGGTTGCAGCCGTACATGGGTACTTAAAGACTAAACCCGGCCATAGATTAAACCCGGGCACCCGGGCCATGGGTACAACATGTGCGTGCGGGTGGGATGGTTACCCCATGCGCCACAATCTGGGCGACGAGGCCCTAGGTTCAAATCGAGTCGTCGCTCGGGTTCTTTTTCGCGTTGACTTGCCGCACGTTCGGGTTCAATCTACCTCGGGCTTCCCGCATCCACTTCCGCACCGTCGATCCCCTTACCCTCCCCCTCTTTAATGTTATGCGTCACTTAGTGTCGTGGCTCGTCTATACCACAGGGTCCAAGAGAAGGGATCAAGGGCATGGTGAAAAGTGAGGAGATCCTCTATATTTTTGCTTTCTAAAAGAAGCCTTAAAGTAGAGGTGTGTTAGGCCTACTTTCATTGTTTTCAGTGATGATTGAAACTTCTATTAAATGTTATTTCAATTTTAAAATAGTAAATGGATCTTTTTATTTCACTTTCGACATGTCTTTACTTTTCTTGCATTCTATTGTTTTAGAATATCGAAGTGAAACTTCACTTGCATAATTCTAGTAAATCCTATGGACACACACACACACACACACACACACACACATATATATATATATATATTAATGAGTTTTTTTTTTCACATTTCATTTCACAGTCTCACATGGCTTGACTTTTCTTACATTCTATAACTTAATTCTAGTCAATATTCAGGAAAGTCTCTTTTATTAAGCGGCCATCGACTGTGTTTCCTCCCCACATAGAAGCAAACCGACTAGCATAAATTTAAAATTTGCAAGATTTTTGCTCACATATTTCACCAGTTTTCTTCCCTTTACCATGGTTTGCAACCAGTTAATCTCCATTTTCAACTGGCTCAAGGCTAAGTTGAGGCAATTCTTTCTTGAACATTGATTCTACTTAAACTCAACCTAATGCTTTTATCACGTTCTAATTGTTTTAAAAAGCCACCATGATTCTTTCACTTGTTTTTAATGGACGAATGTGGCTCTGCAATTTTGGGGGAAAGTGACGGGGGTAAATTTTTTGCTCGTTCTCTACAGAAAGTGCCGCACTCTGCTCGTTCTACAAGTCCCTTGCTGTGCAACTGCGCTGCAATTCTGTGAAGGTACTTCAAGTAACCGCAAAAACCTACGCCAGTACCTCAAAAGAGGTATAACTCCGCAGGCATTACCACGGACTGGTTTAGGGTTATAATGTGTACACACATCTTGGAGTGCATACTACGTCTGGTCATATTGTGCGTACACATCTTGGAGTGTTGCTCTAGTCATACTGTGTTGTCCGCATTGATCCATAAAATGCAGCATAGAGATAACACTCAAGTACTGCACAGATATTACTGATAAAGTACTTCAAAGGTTTTGACTCTCGAGACTCTGCCAAGATTACACACGCAGCAATTTCGACTCTCGGGACCTCCGCCAAGATTACACAAATTTGGTGAGTAGCAAAAAGAGCATAAATAGATTTGTAGAATGTGATTGTGATGGGGTTTTTCAGCAAGACCTTGATGGGGTTTATGCAGATTGAAGTGCCTTGATTGTGAGCTTCGAGACCCTCTTAGTCGACAGAGTCCAAGGTGAAGTCCCCATATGATAATAATTGTTGCACAATGTCATTGTGAATTGCATTAGATATGGAGATTTGGGGCTTTTGAAGCACGTAATAGAGATTAGTAAAATTCAACAAAAAAAAAAATCGTTTTATTGTCATGAAATGTTTCAATTCATTGAGGTTGTGGGGACAGATGGAAAAGTGATTCATGAGTGTCGTCTATCACAAATATGTATTGACCAAAAGGTCTCATATGAAAGGCGACGTCTTCTCATTAGACATCTAAAAAATGTGCACAAAATCATCAATGTCCACATTCCATAGCATCGTACAGGGCGACCTAAAACTAGTGAAAGACCACCACGACCAATGTCTCTTAGATCTAAATACCAATACATAACAAGGTTTGAGGATGTTGTATATAAAGTTAGGACAGCACGAAGAAAGTTTCATAAAGACCTCCAGGAGCGAGAAACTAAAGAGTGGAAAAGACTCTTTGACCCATTAAAACACAAAAGATTGCATGGAAACCAGACATGCCAAGTAGGGTAGTAAAGATTGAGGAGAAAATTAAGCGCGGATACAAACCTCGCACTTATGGGATTCCACATGATGTTGACGTCCCTCGAGAGGAAAATGAGAGTGTTGACAAAAAAGACATTAAAGATTGTGAGGATGAATCTTCCATTGTAAGTTTTCTCATATTAATTGCACGCTCTTGTTCTCTTCGTAATGTCAATTGTTGATATTTAATCCAAGTTATAATTTGATTGTTATTGTAGTATGTTTCATCATTGACATCTAGCTTTACGCATGTTGAGACCATTACTTTCTTGGCCAGCCATGATTGGCTTGTATGTGAGAGCCACGGCTTAAACATGGATCGATTTTGGGATAGGTTTGTTACAAATGTAGATTTACTCTAAGCATGTAAACCTTTCAAGTTGATTAACAAAGTAAACAATGGAAGTGTGTTCATTTTAACGTAGGTTTCGCAAGGGAGTTACTTTTCTCTTGCCATCGTCTCGAGCTAAGCTTGAGTCAGGGCTAGATGCCCATCTTATTGACGATGTTTTAGATCTTGAGGCTTCAACAAAGACGATCAACCTTTTTGCATTGTGAGGAAAATAACCCTGTGCTTTAAGTAATATAAAATTATTTCCACTTTTGACTTATTAAACTTTTACTTCGTAGATGGATGAAAAATATATTATCACCAAACATTCTCTCAGTTGTGTGGTGGGACGATAGCCTATGGTACCCATTTGTCTCAGAGCATACTATAAGAGACCATGTGTTCGACAATTTCTTTGGGACGCCACATTTAGGAACATATTGATTTAGGAACTCATATTTTTATCTTCTTCCCCGCCTTGGATGGGTATGGCTACTTCACTTTTATGTATTACGTAATAATCAGTAGCATAAAAACTTTCAAGTCTAAATGCGTGTTATTTACATAGACCACAATGGGTTCTTGTGGCATTTTACAATGCCCAAGTGATACACATACCTGCTCTTTCTCAATGACGTTCATGTTTGCTAGTCTTTGACTTACTTTTGATTGTGAACATGGAGAGACTGTTACTACATGTGTCTAGGTATGCATTGCTTTTGCTCCAAATATAATGTTTAAGCTCTATGCTAACTTTTGATTAAGCGAATGCTTGGGCTTGAAGGGTAGTAAAGCACTTTAGTACACACTGTTCAAACCTACAAGTGGAAGAAGAGCTAGAAGATCCCTCGGAAGTTTGCAAAATCATCAATGCAAAGGTTGATAGCTTTAGTGTCGTTTTCTTTTGCATTGTGTACTAACATTTTTTATGGTAATTTTTACATATGTTTGTTGTCTACATTGTCCTCAACAACCAAATTCAATAGATTGTGGTTATTATGTAATGATTGCAATGAGATTATTGATCAAAACCACAATCAAAGACAAAAAGCGTCAACCCAATCTAGTAATCACATGTCTTAATTGAAGCATTGTTTATTGTGTGTACTTAATAGCGATAATGCTTTCTAATGCATTCGTTCTTTTGCAGCTAAAAAAGAATTGGTTTGGGCATGAAGAGGTCGACTTTACCAGAAAGAAGCTCAAAGATTGGTTGCACAAGCAGTTGGGTGAGGTCACACTTGATATAATTAGTAGTTTGTATCGATGTTAACATCAAAAGAAATTCCCTATCTCACTTTTTGGATCTTTTTGTCTTGTACAAAATATGAGTTGAAAGTTTATATTCGTATGTCAATGAAGTGGAATGAAAGTGTTGCATGCAGAATATGAAAACATTGTTCGATTGATTGGCTATATCTTTTATGAAAGTTGTGACAAGAATTTTTTTTGCTCTATGTATAGAAATTGATCACGACACAGCATGTAAAAGCTACTTTTGAAGCGGAGATGAAAAATCCTAGCTCTGGATTAAAGTGACCTGAATTTACTTGCATGGAAGTAGTCTATAGCTGTGAGATAATGTATCTCAGCATGAGAACCTTATTTTGTGTTCTATGTAATCTCATCATGGTGCTCTCATTGCGTTTTTCTACATTTACTTGTGTGAAAGTAGTTTTTAGCTGTGAAATAATGTAAGCTCAGCATGGTTGCCTTATTTTGTGCTCTTTGTACAGAGTTGTGTTTTTTCGAATTTACTTGCTTGGAAGTAGTTTTTAGCTATGAAATAATGTAATCTCGGCATGGTTGCCTTATTTTGTGCTCTATATACAAAGTCGCGTTTTTTTGAATTTACTTGCGTGGAAGTAAATTTTTGCTGTGAAATAATGTAATCTTGGCTTGAGAGACCTTTTGTGTGCTTCAAAATATTTCTCAAATCAGTCGTGCATACATACTCTTGGCCCTTGAGTGGAAGAGCCCTTCTGTGTGCATTGAGTCAAAGAGTTGTTAATGGTTTGTTGCAACATAGAGGTTGCCTTGTGCTTTTGGTTTGTTGAAAGGCTCTCATGAAGGCTTGATCACTTGCTTGCGAGGTGAGCAGGGCATCTACTTTGTTGGGCATCGTTATAGATATTGCTTATCGAGATTACTTGTTGAGACATCTTTGCTCTCTAGAAAAAAAGTGTCGAGATTACTTTTTTTCGCAAGGAGCCCAAAAATCTTGCTCTCTGGAGAAAAAGTAATCTTGACACACTATATAGAGATTACTTTTTTGGCAGAGAGCCAAAAAAATATGCTCTCTGGAGAAAAAGTAAACTTGGCACACTGTGAAGAGATTACTTTTTTGGCAAAGAGCCAGATTTTTTTGCTCTCTAGAAATAAAGTAATCTCTGCACAGCGTGCAGAGATTACTTTTTTGGTAGAGAGCAAGAATTTTTTGTTAAAAATAAGTAATCTCGGCACAGTGTGCAGAGATTATCTTTTTGGCAGAGAGTCCCAAATTGGATCTCTCTAGAAATAGGTAATCTCATCACAGCGTGTTTGATTACTTTTTTGGCAGAGCCCAAAATTTATGCTCTCTGGAAATAAAGTAAGCACAAAACACTGTGCAGAGATTACTCTTTTGACAGAGAATAGAAAATTTAAGGGGTCATTTCACAAGGCATGAACAATTTATTAAGCAATTACTTCACAGGGCATGAGGATTGCTTTAAAAGAGAACAAAACAAAATAAAAAGATACTTGAAATATAATTTTTTCATAGATACTTCATTACATGGGTTGATTGATCGAAGGCATACAAAAGCAGCATTTTGACCTTAGAAGCATTGATACCTAGCAATTGTTTTCCATTTTCACAGGTAAGTGTAAATCAATACTCAATATCCTCCAAAGAACCAGATTGACAAGCGGAAACAGTCCCCACGAAACTCTCAGCTTCATTACAAACGCGAATCACATGACCCACTAGAGTGTGCATGACATTTTTTGTAATGTGCGTAGGTTTTACTGGGAGAAGAGCATGGCATGTGTGACATGTGGGTGTGGTTTGGGGATCCACTAGCAAAGTTTTGGTACAACAATGTGGACACCAAATACGAGGTTGTTTATCAAAACGAACTCGAGTTCTATCTCTTTGGTGCTTGCGTCTGAGTTGGTCTGTTTGGCGCAATGGTTTGGAAGGCTGGCTAGTTCCATCGAGATCAATGCTTTGTTGTTTCTCATTTGTGCGAACCGGTGGAGCACCATGACCAAGCCAAGTTGTTGTAACATGGGCCTGAATTTGTATAATACTTCCTCTTGTAGAGAGATCAATCTTCTTTGGGATCACCAATGTTAAGAGCATCCCTTTCATGTTTTGCAAGTGTCGTCTGTTGACTTCAATCTCTTTGGAATCCTTGGAATACACTTCTTTTTGGATCGTTGACAATGCTTCCTTGAGGTGGTTGACAAGATCCACCAAATCATCTTCCCTCTCTTGTATATCATTGACGCCATCATGCGATTCGAAATCACGATGCATGGCATCTTTATATTGGGCAAATCTTCACATGCACCATTCAAGATTACCTTGGAAAATGGGACAACACTATCATTCGGACGCCATTAACATGCTTACATTGACTACTCCAATATGGACAGTCACAATAATTGCTTTGCAAGTTGATATGATACCATATACTCTCATTTGAGTTGCTTTGAACCTTGAAGAGAAGTAACCCCTTATATATAACCTGAAAGGTAGATGGTGTGGTTAGAAACCTTTTCAAGATTCTCTCCCCTTCATGCATTTTTGCAGTTTGTATCTTTGTCCCTCCTCGAATGCCAAATCGCCCAAAACCAGCTATCATGGGAACCACCTTTTAGAACTAAACGTAAATCTTCAATGTGAAAATTTCTCTACAGTCATGAAATGAAAAAAAAACTATTTCTTGCTTTTGTTGAAAAAACCTAAAAAAAGTGTATCGCCAATGCCATCTACAGAGTTTGAATCACCCACAAGCACATGTAAGAGCTCCAAGATAGATCGTATGGAAAATCTCCCATTTTATGCAAAGTTGCCTATCAGACAACCAAAAAATTATGTAATGCCATACCACCAGTTTAGCCATCTCTCAAAAAATGACCAGATAATGACTATGTCCATCTTATTACGACCATTCCCATGTTGTATATAGGTATACACTCAGCCAAGCAAATCTATGTAGTGCTTGAAATGAGTAGATACTGTCATATTATATGCAGGTTAAAAAACCACAACATGATATCTCTGTTGATGTGATACTGTAAATACCAAACCCATGTCCCCATTTATTTTACAAAAAAAATCGATATATTCTCAGCATGCCTATCCCACAAAATAAGTTCTTGTCTTGTATACATCATTTGCATCATCATAATGAAACGTAACAAACCGTAAAAAAATTTAATGCTACTATAGATCAAGTGATGTATTCAGAGATAGAAACAAATAGTATTGAAACCGACTTTCATTCATTCAAGATGTATCAAAAGAGGAAATAGTAGATCAGAGTAGGTGCAAAGACCTACCTGATGGTTATAAGTAAATTGCCATAGGTGCTCCACCAAGTTTGTGGTGCCAACATTGCCATGTCTAAACATTCGTCCAAACCTTGGCCATCGGGTTCTTCACATGCAATTATTTCCACACCATCATAAACAAACTATATTTGGGTATTGTGAATACTTCACAAGAAGCTCTTGAAATCTGCTCTGAAACTCTGTCTCTGTTGCACAATGCATTAAGTTTGACAAAGTTGTATAAACATCGTCCCTTAACTCCTTTGAAACCTACGTTTCAAAACAAAATGCATATAATGTTGTTACTTTTGTTGTTATATCAAAAAGTTACATTTAAGTAGGCTAGCAATATAGGAGATTCTCTACCCATTCCTTCTTAGTATGGAACCAACAAAGTAGAACTCGACTTGCAACTTGGTACTTAGCGCCATCGGCATCAATAGTCCAACTATGTGGGTCTTCATCCACGACCTGCAGTATTGCCTCTAGCTCTTGTTGTGACTTATCAATTACAATAGCGAACGGACGAATGTGGCCCATCCTCTCAAAGAGTACATTTAGAATCATCTCTAAAGCAATGATGTCATGACGACAACCTGGATCTATCATACACAACATGAACCAAATTGGTAGGTCAACACCTTGTTGGTTTTGGCAACACTGCAACATACAGTGGAAGACCATATATGTTTGTCTTAAATGTGCTATCAATAGCCCATGAGTTATTTGTAGAGAAACGCTTGGCCATTTGCAGCATCCATTCGTCTTGAATGATCAAATAAATGGTTTGTCTTTGTCGTTAACTACTTTTGGATTGTATGGTTGGCAATAAGCCACCTCCATTAAAAAAAAGTATGTTTCACAAAAATAATCTTAATTACTCTTTGTAACTTATGACAAAGCTATGACCTTGTTGTTTCGCACAATTTCACAGCCTCCATGTACATAGAAACCCAATAATCATCTGATATGCGACCTACATCAACTTGCTCAATTAGAGGGTATCCTATACATAGAGAAACTTAATTAAAAGCCAACATAAATTGCTACCCTTATATCGCATTTGATAAGACAAGATACTGATTTTGTGAGGTATCATAAAGAACCTATAGATAGTACATTCAAGAAGAGAGGCGCGCTGCATGTGAAATCTTTCTTTTGACAATGAAATTTGCGCAACATATCGAGCATTCCCGACATCAAGAGGTCTTCCATACAACACTCAATTACAAATGGATGAACGTGATACATATCACTTCTTGTACCAAGGACATGACTACTATCATATAGTGTTTAGATAAATATGGACATCATTACTCCCATCTGCAGTTACCACTTGTGCCTTAAATGGACAACCACATTTCTTTGATGTCCTTATTCTCTCTTTTTTTCCCCCTTCATCGAGGTGCATCTCCTCGATGATATAAGTAATCTGTCATAGTTTTTGATGTTCTATACTTTTTGGAAGAGCGGGCCCTCACTAGCCTTGTCTTGTTCTCGATCATGATGGTCTTTAGGTGTCTCTCTACATCGGATATGTTTGTGGTAATCAAATTTGGAGGCTCTTTATTTAGGTCCATTTTTTGACGCCATGATCCTCTATGAGAGAAGTTATTTGTGTTACTACACCCACAAGCATGTATAAACTCTTTGATTTACGTGGTAGGTATACCATGCTTTTGAATATCAATGCACCACTTCGACTTGATTGAATATAATGTTGTATTCTTTGGTGTTTTGATCCTTCAAAATGTGCGAAACTTTAACAATACCCTCCCAATCTTCAACACATGGAACTCTCACCGTTAGCACATCTCTCAAATAAAAACAAAGTTTTCCATCCTCATCGTGTCCAACATGAAGCTCATCCTTCATCTTGTGCCACTTCTTTAAATCCAACATTCCTTGAGAGTCATAGGTCTTAAGAGTCTCCAATCTTGTCACCAAGCCACTTTGGAGCACTCTTATCATGTAATTATATCTTTGTCTATCAAATAAAAAATATGTTTTGGAAATATAAAGATTTGGATCCGAAAATACCTTAACCATGTGATCAAGAGGCCCATTTTCATCCAGAACACACCATCTTCATGAAGTACTTCAAAAAGTCCTCATAAATGTTTTCACTACTCCCATTGCTTGACTCCTTGTCGAAGAACTCTTCAACCTCTTGATCACGATCCACATTTTCTTGATCCCAATCCATCATAGCAAAGATGAACGAGAGTGATTGGATGAGAACACACACTTAGGTGTGTGTGTGTAGGATGAATTCAAACATTAGAGCATAAAAACGACAATCATCCATAGGTAAAAAAAAGTCCAAAAAATGTATATTCATCATGTATAACTTGGGCAATGTACAATCAAGGAAGAAAAAACTCCCATTAAACCACTTACATGCAAGATATGGTAAGTCCTCCAAATGTTACCTGCCACCATCACAACCAACAACAGAAAGAGAGTTAGTAGTGGTAGGTAGGTGTCATCAATGAAGGACACTTGTTATCGATGTCCGCCATAGCTTAAGGCAAGAAATTTAAAGAGGAGGTAGTCCTATGATGAAGGCCCATGCCTGATTTGGGAGCTCCATATTGAGCTGGTTAGGGAAGTATGGTGGTCCAATAAAAAAGTCTTGCAAACTCAAGCTCTCAATATCCCACATTGCAACCTTCATATAAATCTGTAGATTTTCCATTTTGAAAAAGTATACGGGAGTGGTTTGCTCACGCAGAGTGGGGTGGTGGGAGTATGGGGCGACGTGGGAGAGGTGGTAGGGTCTCCTTCTTTGATATAGCCCTAAATTAATACCCACCATGCAAGGATGTATGCCAACGTAGTGGTCTAGTGGAAGTGTGTGGAGGTGATTTGTAGTACTTCCCACATGGCGGACAAGTATCACCCTTATGATGTCAAAGTCACTCACTTTAGCCTTAGATTCCATAGGAAAACAAATCCAATGTAATTAGGTATGTGGACGAAAAACCCTCCTCTTTTCACTAGGTCAATTATTTTTGTAGGAGAGTCCACTAATGGGGGCACTGAAGGAGTACGAGCGGAAGTGCAACGCGAGAGAGAGTGCGAGAAGAAGAGCACGAAGATATGGTGAACTCGCTCTACTGTAATGTGTAGAGCATAGTGAGTTCTTATTAGGTTTTAACAAAAGAATATGTGTACATACCTGGCGGCCCGCCCACTTACCTGGGCGACCACATTGGGCTTTATACCCCAACAACCTCCCACTTAAAGTCCAATGTGGTACTTTAAGTGTGACAGAAGCTACTATACAAGCTAATATACAAGAGATGTAGAGAAGTGATGTACTACCCTACACCTAACTGCTTGCGAAAATGCGCAAAGCTCTCTGAGGGAAGTCCTTTTGTAAGTAGATCAGCAGGATTTTCTGTGGTGTGAACTTTGACAAGCTGAAGTTGCTTATCCTCGAGCATTTCCCTGATGAAATGATACTTCACATCCACATGCTTTGTCTTTGAGTGATAAACTGGATTGCGAGCCAATTTTATAGCACTTTGACTATCACAATATAACATAGGCATCTCTTCTTTGATTCCCAAATCTGTTACTAGTCGA
This sequence comes from Adiantum capillus-veneris, assembly GCF_014529385.1. Taxonomy (NCBI): domain Eukaryota; kingdom Viridiplantae; phylum Streptophyta; class Polypodiopsida; order Polypodiales; family Pteridaceae; genus Adiantum; species Adiantum capillus-veneris. The sequence goes on along the minus strand of NC_140960.1, from coordinate 83,674,035 downwards.
TTAAGCCAAATTGATTCTTTGCATGCCTCTAATGCTGCAACATATTCAGCCTCTGTAGTAGACTGAGTAACACAATCTTGTAATCTAGAACGCCATGATACTGCTCCACCAGCCAATGTAAAGACATACCCTGACGTAGACCTTCGGTTGTCTAAGTCACCTGCATAATCTGAGTCTATAAAACCCTTTACACTTAGCTCCTGACTCCCATAGCATATACGCATACTCTTTGTAGCTCTCAGGTATCTCAATATTCCTTTCACTGCCTCCCAATGTTTCTTGCCTGGGTTTGACATGTATCGACTTACTACTCCCACTGCAAATGCAATGTCTGGGCGAGTAGCAATCATTGCATACATCAAACTACCCACTGCAGACGCATATAGAATCTTATCCATTTGAGCCTGTTCTTCCTCAGACACAGGACAATCTTGTTTGCTAAGTTTCACATATGGTGGCAATGGAACACTCAGTGCCTTTCCCTTCTCCATATTGAAACGTTGCAAAACCTTGTCAATATACTCTATTTGAGATAACCAAATCAACTTCTTTGATCTGTCTCTCTCAATGCGCATACCAAGTATATGACTTGCCTCACCCATGTCTTTCATGTCAAACGATTTTGCCATCTTTGACTTCAAAGCTGAAATTTCTTCCAAGTGCTTGCCAGCAATCAACATATCATCCACATACAAAATAAGGATCAGCCAACTGCAATCCTTAGCCTTCTTTGTATATAGACATTGATCGAACTCACTACGTTTGTAGCCTTGAGAAAGCATAAACTTGTGGAATTTATGGTACCATGCCCTCGGTGATTGTTTTAAGCCATAAAGACTCTTTAACAACTGGCATATCCAATCTTCCTTGCCTTTCTCAACAAACCCTTCTGGCTGCTGCATGTAAATTTCCACATCTAAATCACCATGCAAGAACGCTGTCTTGACATCCATTTGGTGCAACACCAAATCTAATATGGCAACCAATGCAAGAAAGCATTTCAATGTAGTCATCTTGACCACCGGAGAGAAGACTTCATCAAAGTCAATGCCTTGTTCTTGCTTAAAGCCCTCGGCAACAAGCCTTGCTTTGTACTTTGGCTGACTATCATGAGCGGTGATCTTATACCTGTAAACCCATTTACAGGGTAGAGCCTTTTTGCCCCGTGGTAATTTAACTAGCTTCCATGTCTGGTTTTTATGCAGAGCTGTCATCTCTGACTGCATGGCCAATTGCCAATTCCCGGAGTCCTTCATTTGCACTGCTTCCTTGTAACATGAAGGCTCATTGCAATCAGTCAACATGACATAATTCATAGATGGAACAAACCTATCAGGAGGTCGAGTGACACGTCTAGATCTACGCACAATAGGTGGCTCAGGCTCAGCCACAACCTGTGGTTCCACTCTATCCTGTCCTTGCTCCTCTTGAGCCCTGACATTTTGTCTTGCACGTGCAGGTCCATCTTCTTGGAAGACAACTCTTCTAATCTCCTCAACCCTCTCTGGTTTAGAATGATATTTGGATTCATTAAAGTGAACATCATTGCTGCGGACAACCTTTCTGGATTCAGGATCCCAAAGTCTGTACCCCATCTCACTAGAATAACCATAGCCTAGAAAGATGCACTTTCTACTCTTTGGCTCAAGTTTGTTCCTAAATTCCTTTGGAACGTGAGTATATGCCTCACAGCCAAAGACTCTGAGATGCTTGTATGAGGGCATTTTGCCTGACCATACCATCTCTGGCACTGAATCCTTCTGCAAAACCTTGCTAGGAGATCTATTTACAAGATGAACAGTTGTTGATACAGCTTTAGCCCAAAGCCCATTTGGCAGCTGTGCATTAGACAACATACTTCTGACCTTCTCTTGTATGGTCCTATTCATCCTCTCAGCAACACCATTTTGAGGAGGATTGTAAGGAGCAGTAAGTTCACGTTTTATACCTTTTGACTCACAAAAGTCCTGAAAGGCCTTTGAAACATACTCTCCACCATTGTCAGTGCGTAAGCATTTAAGCTTCTTGCCACTCTAATTCTCCACAAGTGTCACAAACGTTTTGAAAACACTAAACGCTTCATCCTTGTGCTTGAGAAAGTAAACCCATACTTTCCTCGAGTAATCATCTATAAATGTCATAAAGTAAGAAGCTCCCCCTAGAGATAGGTTAGGCATATTTCCACACAAATCACTATGAACAAGTGCCAACTGTGTATCTCTTCTACTGCTTCTATGCTTATGTGGCTGCTGTGTTTGCTTACCATACAGACAATGTTCACAGAATTCAAAATCATTAAATGAAAAGCCAGGCAAATAACCAGAACGAGACAAGATTTCCATTCCCTTCTTGGACATATGTCCTAACCGGCTATGCCACAAAGAAACGTTCGGCTGCTCAGTTACATCAATTACATTTTTAGAGACATTTGATACATAAATCATGTAAAGTCCTCCAGAATTTACTCCATGTGCTACTGTCATAGAACCCTTGGATATCTTCCACATGTTTTGTCCAAAAGTGGTGACGTAGCCAGCATCATCAAGTAAGCCTGTGCTGATCAAGCTCTTTGTAATTGCGGGAACATGTCTCACATTCTTCAGCGTGAAAGAAGAGCCATTCTAAAACTTCAATTGAACATCTCTAACACCTAAGATCTCACATGTCTGCCCATTGCCTAGCCGAACATGATCTTTAGTGGTCACATAAGAAGTAAACCACTCCTTGTTTGGAGACACATGAAGTGATGCCCCTGAGTCTATAATCCAGTCACTCAGTGCATTTCCATCAGATGCTGTAAGAAGAGCTGAGTCCATTGTATTCTTGTGGAAGTAGATGTCTCCTGACACTAGACTGTCATCCTCTGCAACAGTGTTTGTCACATTTATTTCTTGAATCTTCACTGAGGACTTGTTCTTCTCACCATGGTCTTCAGCTTTCTCTTTTCCTTTTTCTGCTTTCCATTCTCTGCAGTCTCTTTTCATGTGACCCTTCTTGCCACAATGGTAGCATTCTATGTCACTCTTGCCTTTAGCACTGCGGGACTTGCTACGAGACTGATTCCTCTTTCCACCTTTGTACTTTTCTTTGGTCCTTCCCCTGACAACTAAGGCTGTTCCTTTGCCTTTGTCCATTTTCTTCCTATTGGTTTCTTCAGTAAGCAGACTTCCTTCTACACCTGCTATGTTCAAACCATCTGGAGGTGCAGAATTACTCAAAGCTGTGCGAAAAGTGTCCCAACTTTCTGGCAATGTGATCAACAGGAACATAGCTCTAACAGGTTCATCAAACTTGACACCTTGAGCTGACAACTGACTATAGATTGTGTTGAATTCATTCAGATGATTGGACATAGGTGTCCCTTCTTTCATCTTCAAGTCAACAAGCTTCTTAAGCCAGTATACCTGTGAAGCTGCACTCTGCTTCTCATAAAGATCACTCAGCTTTAACCATGCTTGATAAGCCGACATCTCGTCTGCTACATTGAAGTAAACGCTTTCTGCCAAAGTCAACATAATGGTAGAAAGTGCCAATTCATCCATTTCGCTCCATTCATCTTCGTCCATATCTTCTGGTTTTATCCCCTTGAGCTTTATAGGTTTTATCTGCTTCTTTTGTACCAACACGTGCCAAATTTGCTGCTTCCACAATGGGAAATTGGTTCCATCCAGCTTCTTGATATTGTAAAGAGCAGTGTCCTGTGATCCAGGCTTCACAGTAGTTTACTTTCCTGGGAAAAATTCAGCAGAGTTTCCCCTGTAAATTGACCTCTGAACCAATATCAATCTGTCAAATGAACCAAGAAAGCTTCAGCTTCTGCAGAAATTTTGGCAGAGTCTCCTTTGTAAAATGGCTCTGGTGTACTAAAAACAGACCAAAAAATAGCTCAAAAACCACTGTCTCTCTAACACTGTAAGCTGTGGGTAAACCTGTGCTGCACCTGTACTGTCTCTGACTGTCCTGTCACTGTCCTGTAAGCATAGACTGCGACAATGCCTCAATGGTAGTAAAGCAAAGATGCAATCCCAATTGTCTAACTCACAGTCAATACATCCTAGCTGCCTATCTAAGGGTGCTCGAGGGATCGCTCCAAGACCTGTATCACTGAAAGGATCTCAACATTCGAGAATCCCCTAGCTCAATAAAACCTCACTCGACCCTCAACAAAGGCTGCAGTAAATCTGACAGTACATAAACTTCCCACAAAGTCATACATCCACAAATTTCCCACTGTATGGTGTAACCGCTGCGGCGATTGTTTGCTGCGTGACTCACAGCCAGCAAACCCTCAACAGACATACATCATCTCTGACAATACATCCCATGTGGAAGTATCTGCAATGTCAGGATGAAATCTGGAATATCAAGCAGCAAACACAAGCTACCTGATGAACTAGTGGATGTCGCCTACAGTCTGTGTGTAGATGCGTCCGTGTTGTATGTGACACGCCTCCAAGAACTGTGATCCGTCCTTCGATGTGTAGACAACCACAAATCAACACTCTGGGAGTGTTGATATCCTCAGCACCTGCAGTCATAGGCCGAAAACCCCAAATTTGCAGAGTCGGATCTGCACCCGCTGAGACCACGTAGTCGAAAATGGCATGCGCAGACCTTTGTCGAAGCCGAACGGTGGCCGAGATGACCTCAAAATGAAATTCTGACAACACCGAGCCCTTCGGATTTTCCCACGAGATTTGGGGCCGTGTCTTCGCCTGTCGAATTTCACTCCAATCTGAGTTGGTGACTCTAGCCTCCTGCAGTGCTGCCCCGAGCCTCGATCTGAGCTCTGATACCAGTTGAAGGAGTACGAGCGGAAGTGCGATGCTAGAGAGAGTGCGAGAAGAAGAGCACGACGATATGGTGAACTCGCTCTACTGTAATGTGTAGAGCATAGTGAGTTCTTATTAGGTTTTAACAAAAGAATATGTGTACATACCTGGCGGCCCGCCCACTTACCTGGGCGACCACATTGGGCTTTATACCCCAACAGGCACTAGGGCCCCATTAGGGACCTAGTGCCCACCTTTTGAGGCATAAGTTGACTTTTTTGAAGTTTGTACAAGATTGAAGGTTTTTTGTGGCTTCCAAGTATTTGTAGATGATTCTCCATAATCTAGTTCTCTCAAGCCATTTTGACAAAAGGCTTGTAGAAGGGCTTTTATATCAAAGCATGATTGTTCTATGGAGTGGTTACAAAAGATAATGGGTTTGATTTGGGATAATATGACTTTGTGAGACCAGTTAAAAGGTCTATTGCTGCCTCTGTCGATAAATTTTAGAACATGCGCGAGCACCACCATACTTTTGTCTATCCTCGATCTATGTAGTTCCCCATGATGTATTTCAAGCTTCATGCTGAGGAAAGTTGTGCTGATACCTTTGCCTTCGTTAAAAATGGTGTTGTTGTCATCTATGGAGAGGCAGGGAGTTTAAACGGGGTTGGTGATAGTGAAATACTTGGGCTGCTCATTGTTAACCCAAAAATATCATCAAAGAACCTGAAGGGAGTTTTGAGTTGGAGAAGGTGATGCCGATGAAGAGGGTCTTTTAGGATTGAGTTGATGTAGTTGTATTCCAATGCATGTAGGTAGAGGTTACACCAAATGGGAGAGCATGCAAGTCCCATGGGGATCCCATTAATCTGCCTGTAGACCTTCCCATTACACTGGATGTACATATTGTTAATCAGCTAGGAGTTCAGTTCTAGGACTTGTCTTGTTGAAGGATAACCTGTTTTTGTAAGGTTGTTACGACTAGTTTCCACTTGCACACTTACTTGGGAAATTCTTAAATGAGATGAAAGGTCCCTACTGATCAAAGACATAGCTAATGAGGGAGTTCATGATGGTAATGATTTCGATATTGCCCTGATGGGGAATGTTCTCATAGAATTTCTTTACATAAGCAGAAAATACAAAGGTTACTTCTCTTGGTATATTTAGGATAACCTCATATAGAGAGTCTACAACCCACCAAGATTGTAGCTTGATATTGCAACATAACATGGATTTTTGGTTGAGTGAGTGTGCCCTATTTTTTAGGCATGGGATACATGTTTTGAGAATACATGCTAAGAGTAAAGAAACCTCTGAAAAAACAATTAGACCCACATGTGATCCACCTAAAGGCATTTTTATGGGCTTTATAAATAGCCATTAGGTATGGTAAAGGAGAGAGGTTTTTTATAATTGACATTTGGTGAGGAAATCACCAATTGTCTACAAAATGTCAGTTTTGGGTATATTAATGGTGGGCAAAAAATCTGATTCTGCTAGCCTCTTCTTGGCTTCTTGAGTCATGAAGACTGGACATATGAAGACAGGGTTATTGGCAGCTTTGTCTAAGCATGTAATAGAATATTTCTTTTTAGGGCCTCAGTGCGTTGATCCATGGGGGCAATAATTTTTGTAGAGTGTTTAGATGGCAGTGTAGTTTCACATTATGCCCAAAATATGTTTTTAATCTTATCCTCCTGAAGATGGGGAGGAAGGGATAATATGCCACTCTTAATTATGTTGGAAAAACACATCCAGAGTTCATTTATGGCAATATGTTTGCATAAAGGTTGGGTAGGGATACGATCAAGCCCTTTCATGAGAATGTTTCTCATATTCTGATCATCAATGTACTTGAGATCAAAAAATAGTATATGCTTTAGACTGCTCAAACAACAAGGGGTAGCCTCATTACACTGACATGGAGGTAGTTCAGTATTAGAAAAAACTTCCTTAGCATTGCATATCTATAGTTTAATAGAGTCCATGAAGGACCAAGCAAAACATAGATTGTCCCATAGCTAATTAGATGGAATATCTAATCCATACAGAAAAAGGCCAAAAAGGCATGGATAGACCTTACATCCATAAAGGCATTTCTGTAGGTAAGATGCATGAAGTCACGACCCTTGGAGGGCTGATTTGATACTAGACAAAATCTACCAACTTCATCCTTGGTAACATCCTGCAATCATTAGAAATCCATTAGATTCTTAGCACTAGGAACACATCCTGGGGTAATAGCAGAGTGAGCATGAGAAGTAGCAGTAGGGGTAGGGGTAAAACAAGGGGTAGTAGGGGATGGTCTGGTAGCTTGTGCCACAGGGCGGATAATAGTAGAATAACTGGTAGAGGATTGAGAAGGTGAGAACACTGGGTTCCAAGGAGGGGTAGTTGGTGACTGGGTTAAGTATGTAGGGTTTTGACCCTTCCTCGGTCTTCCTCTCCCTTGGTCAACCCGTCCTTTCTTGCCATGCCTAGAGTCAGAAATAGACTCTCTCGAACGTAACACGGCTTTTTGTAGGAAGGCTTCCATCTCATTATTCGGAGCATTAAGTGGGGCTTGTTGGAATAAGGCAGCTTGTTTGATGTATACTTTGAGCCTTTCCCTGTACATATGGTGACTGAGAAGCGCTTTGATTCCTTCTTGTCCTTCAGTAGACACCCATTTGAGGAATTTTAGGGTGGACTTCTTCAAAGAGTCAGCTAGAAAAAATAAAGCACCCTTCAAAATTATTGGCCATAAAGCATGATCAAACCAAATAACATTGCTCTCTCTGCATTGGTCTCCTTCACCATTGAGATCACAACCACATTTGATGAAGGGGTGTGAATGTTCCATAGTTGTGTAGTATAGCTACGGTCCCTCCCGGTTAGGGATATTACACCTTTTACTCCTAAGACACACCCAAGATTGATGGAGCATCGCTGTGTCTCAAACTGAACCATGGTGAAGGGACATCCAATAAGATAGGGCTCGATGATATTTGAAGAATTCATCATGAGGATTTGCTGCAGGCCAATTCTTACTGCCTCTTTATCTTTATCATTGAGAAGGGTAAGTAGGAATTTCTCATTGATGGGGGCAAGTAGGGCATAATTGCCAAAACCCCAAACTTTCTGATGAGTGCCATGTTACATAGGTTCCAACCATTGATGCGGAATGAAAGGGTCAATATATGTTTCCATAGGTTTTGAAGCTTTTTCCAAGGTTGCCCCTGCTACAACGAATTCCTCCTTGACTGCTGCTTGTTCCTCCTCATCCAATTTCCTTAGGTATTAAGTTGCTCAAGGGGTTAGAGGGTGGTGAGAGGGTGAACATGGGGGCACCCTACAACATGCCTTTCTTCCTTTGTCTCACCGAAGGGTCATTCCTAAGCTTCTTCCCATGCATCTCATAAATCTTCTCATGATAGAAGGTGATCCTTCCCACCATTCCCTCCTTTCTCTGGTATCCTCATTAATGATGTTGGGGATAAAGGCACTAATTTCTCTGACTTTATCAATAGCCAGTGCCGGGTTTTCCTTGGTGTTTAAGGCATAGATATTCAGAATAGACAAACACAGAAATCAGAATGGAACTGGAACTGGAACAGAACACAGAAACTGACAACAGACTAAATCCGCCATAACTTCCGCTTTCACATTCCCAAGAAGACACTGATCGACAGTTACATAATTCGAGAATACTAATGGGCAACGCCCTTTCCCAAGAACACCCCTTGGAATCCCAAAAGTACAAAAGTTAACATTCCAAATTCCACTAAGGTAAAACATCCAAAAATTCCTAGGCTTAACACCTGGCATAGCCCGGTGGCTAGAGCCATAGGCTGACCTGGACCCACAATCCCTTGATCAAACAATCTGCTCCCCAACATCCCCTTCTGCATCTGCCTTTACTGCTGCAACATCCGAATCCGACTGCTTTTCCACCTCTGCTTCCACCTGCTTTTCCACTTCCAATTCCACTCCTCCTGCTACAATCCGATCTGGTCCCAAAACATCACTGCCCGTTCTTTAAATTGCTCATCCACTACAGTCTTTAGTCCGTCTGCCCACCTAGTAAAATCCTCAGCTACACTCAGAACTTCAGCATTTCTCGCCATAGCCTCAGTTGTAATTCTTTTAACCTCCTCCTGCAATCTTTCTTTATTGGACCTCTCCTGAAACAACTGCATCCTAACTTTCTGCATTTCCCATTCCGAAATAGCACTACATTTATGTTCCATCTTCTCAGCTTCCATCACCCTAAGCGCTGCATCTTGATTCTGCAGGAACTCATTCAGTTGAGTCAAACTGCTAGCTGCCTTTTCCACAAAAAAATCCCCCTATTTCTCATAACTGTCACTGCTCCCTGCTTTAACTTTCAAACTTTCCAGAGCAGTCTTCTCCGCAGCTCCACCCATTCCTTTCATAAACAACGTTACCTTCTTGCCTTTGGACTCCGAATTCTTTGATTCTGATTCCGTTGTGAAACTGTTCGGCTTTGATTCCGACTCTTCCAAACCCTTCCAAGAGACTTTGAAAGGTGATTTGCCTTTTCAACTGTTGGAGAGCCCAACAACAATTTCCTTCTCTTACTTCCACATACTATTCCCTCTTCTTTTGCCACATCTGCCACTGGTGTCTTCAAACCTGTTGCTATTGTCGAAACCTTCAGAACATACTCAAAAATTGTAGCCAAATAAGGTGCTACTCTGCCCACTGCTGGTGTCCGACGCCAATCTCTTTTTCCAGTTAACTGCATCAGATCATATAAAACTGATGCCCAATCAACCTTAATGCCTCTCTCAGCCTGGAACAATGGTGCAAAAGCCTCTTTAGACATGTAGGCAGTCTTCTGGAGAATGCACACCTTTTCCAAATACCAAAACAAATTTGAGGCTCTGTTTCCACCCGCATTCTTCACCATATAATATGCCTTCGTCCCTACCGGATTTCCAAATTCCCCCTTCATCTGGGAATCAGTCAACTTCCTCGTCTTAGCCGGCACAGTTAGACAGGGAACCTTGAAGACTTTGGACACCAACTTTGGTGTCAAGCGAACATCCGCTATAATCATTCCATCACTTTCCTTAATCATATTCCACTTCTGCTCCACGAACTCATTCTTTGCCCATGTATACCAAGGTAGACATGCAAGTTCATAAAGACCGATACGCTTGAGCCATACCTGGGTTTCCGTCTCATTTGGGTCAAACGCTGCCACCGCTATCTCCACACTGCCCTGATCACTCAGAGACTCAGCCTCATCACTCTCCACCTCGATGTGCTCTTCCTGTTGCCGTGCCTTGAACAACTCCTCTATCGCCATCTTCATCGACCTGGTGTTCGCCATCGCTTCTGACGCATCATCTTGCATACCTGCCATCAACTTTCCCTTAATATTCTCAGAAAACATTTCGCCCTTCTTCCCCGAATTAACAGTCACTGAACTGCGACGTTCACACACTTGGATGTGATCCCCAACTCCTCTCACCACCTTACTCTTATGATGATGAATTTTCTCCTCGATTTGGGCACGCCATGCAGGATTCGCCCAAAAAATGTTCGTCCTTAAGTAAGTCACATCAGCACTAAGCGAATTTCTTGCCTTAAAATGAGTACCCCCACTTATGAGTACCTATGTACCCTTTTGCTCAATTCCATTCCTCCGACTTTCCTCTTTCGGGACTCCAAATCCGACAGTCCGAATTTCGACTTCCAGTCCGCAATCCAAATTCCGAATTCCAGATCCCTTTACAGGTTTTGAATTGCTAGAACAAATTGCCAATTCTACCTCTGAATATTCCACTGCAACTCCCAAATCACCAACTGTTAACAATTTACTGCCAATATCCTCAGCCTTATTGACCATCCACTTGGGAACCTCAGGCACCTTTCCATAAAATTTCTTCAATCTGAATCCATTCACAGGTTTCAAAATCTTTGTTCTGAAGACATCTTTCAACAAAAATGTTCCTTGGCCTTGTTCTGATTCAATCTGATAAGGTCCCAAATATCTCAGCTTCAACTTACCCGGATGTGGTCCCAATTTAGAATTATATAACATCACCCAATCCCCTTTCTGAAAAATTTTGAATTTCACCTGCCTAGACATCCATGCTTGTCTCCTCTTCTGCCCAACTTCCACCAAATAGGCACTCTGAATTCTATCCTCTTCCAATTCAAGCAGTTCCTTCTGTCTATGAGAAAATGATTCCTCCGGACTTAACTTATGCTGAACTGACAACCTCAAGCTTGGAATTACATATTCCATTGGCACCACAGCTTCGATCCCAAATACCAATTTGAAAGGTGTCATTCCAGTTGCCACCTTTAAAGCCGTCCAAAAAGCCCATAGTGCTGAATCCAGCTCGTCATCCCAATCCGATTTGTTTCTGGACACAATCTTCTTCAAAATTCTCACCAGCACTTTATTTGAGCTTTCTGCCTGCCCATTTGCTTGCGGTTGATATGGAGTAGATTTCTTATGCAAAATCATATGTCTGGATGTCAACTCCTGAATCACATAATTCAAAAAGTGTGTTCCCTGATCCGATACCAACTCAATAGGACATCCAAATCTTGTCATAATGTTTTTATAAGGAAACCGTGCCACACTTGCTGCTTTATTATCTCTCAAAGCCACCGCTTCCACCCATTTGGTAGCATAATCTGTGGCAACAAGAATATATCTAGAACCTGTCCTCTTTGCGCGTGGTTTTATTGGGCCCACAAAATCCATTCCCCACTTCTGAAATGGTTCTAATGGCAAGACTGGATGATCCTGCATCCTATCCCCTTGTGTAGGCTGCCCCATCTTCTGACATTGAAAACATTCCTTGGCAAAACTATGTGCATCCTTCAATAACAAAGGCCACCAAAGTCCAGCTTGTAAAATTTTCCGACCTGTAATTCCCCTTGAGAAATGTTCTCCAGCTGATCCCCAATGTGCCTCCTGCAACAATGCTTTCTGCTCTTCATCCGGAACACATCGTCGTATAATCTGATCTGCTCCTCTTCTATATAATGCTTTGGCTATAATTAGAAATGGTCTTCTCCTCAATGCAAACTTCTTCCTTTGATCCGGAGACATTGTCGTAAGTAAAACTCCATCTGTCAGAAACTGAACCATCTGATCATACCAATTATCAAAAAACTGTCGTTCCACACGGAACAAATTTGCATCAGGAAATTTATCCGATACTCCTGGTAATTCCTCCTTATGTTCCAACCTGCTGAGGTAATCCGCCACTGCATGCTGAGTTCCTAGAGTATGAACAACTATGTAATCAAATTCTTACAACATGAGCATCCATTTTGCTAATATGGCTTTCAGTTTTGGCTTCTTTACAAGAAACAATAAAGCCTGGTGATCCACATGAAAAACCACTTTATTCCCTAACAGATAATGTCAGAATTTTTCCAAAGCAAAAATCATTCCCAAAGCTTCCCTTTTTGTAACTGTGTAATTCTTCTCCGGTGCTCTCAAAATTCTACTAGCATAATAAACCGGTCTAAACCATCCCTTAATCTTCTCCTGCATTAAAACAACTCCTACTGCCATGTCGGAAGCATCAACATACACATGAAATGGCAATTCCCAATTTGGTGGTTGAAGTATAGGTGAAACTACCAACATCTTTTTGATAATCTGAAAAGCCTTTTCTTGAGCTTCTCCCCAAACAAATTCCATTTCCTTCTTAGTCAAATGACTAAGTGGTGCGCTCACATCCGCCAAATACCGTAAATACCTACCATGCCATTTGATCTGTCCAACAAACCGCATCACTGCCTTCAAATTTTTTGGAGCTACAACTTTCTGAATTGCACTAATGTTGTCCCCATCAATCGACATTCCTTCTTGAGAGATGATACGTCCCAACAATTTTTCCTTCTGTACTGCTATTGCACACTTTTGGGGATTAAGTGACATCCGAAACATCCTACATCTTTCAAAACACTTCCTCAAATATTCTAGATGCCTGATTTTTTCCCCAAATCATCCATAAAAATCCTCATAAAATCTGTCAAATGTGGCTCAAAGGTTTTAAAAGCTGCCTTCGAAAACGATGGCGGTCCATTCTTCAATCCAAAGCTCATCACTGTATATGAAAAAGCTCCCCATTCTGTGATAAAAGTAGTTTTTTCAACATCCTCCTCAGCCATTGGTATTTGATTGTATCGTGAAAATCCATCAAGAAAAGTGTACATCTCATGTCCCGCTACATCATCCAGAACTAAATCAATAAAAGGAAATGGAAATGGATCTGAAACTGTTGTTGCATTCAATTTTCTGTAATCCACACAAACCCTTAACTTCCCCGACTTCTTGGGTACCACTACAATTGGTGACAACCATTCTGCCTGATCCACTGGCACTATAAATCCTTCATTCAGCAATTTGTCCAATTCCTCTTTCACCTGCTTGGCATAATTTGGATTCATCCTATATCTTTGTTGAATCACTGGAACAACACTCGTTTTCAAATTTATATGATGCTTGTACACTTGAGGATCCATGCCTTTCAAATCAGAATAATCCCATGCAAAGACATCAATATACTCCAACAGTAATTCCTTCAAGTCCTTCTTTAAGCCATCTTCCAAATGAACACTAACTCTTACCATCTTTGGATGATCCTCTGTCCCCAAATTCAGATCCTGTAAATCATCCTCCTTAACTCGAGAAACTTTCTTTATCATCTTATCATACAGAGCTTCCGCTCTCCGAATTGCCTCCTTTGGCTCCAATTCCGAATCCTCCATCACCGTTTCCTCTTGGATTCTCTTCTCTTCTAAATTTTCCTGTTCCACACCATCTATATTCCCCTGCAGCTGATCAATTCCCAAACTGTTCTCTTTCTCTGTATATTTGTCAATGATCTGCTCCACATCTACCTCAAATACCGGAACAATTATTCGATTTGCTGCTAGGAAATATGCTTCTTCATCATCCTCCAATCCTTCAGACATGTTAATTGCTTGTGCCAACATTGGCTTCGTCTCTTCTGACAATTCCTTCTTCGGCCCCATTGGTAATGTAACTTGTCTCCTTCCTTTCTTAACCGTCACTTCATTTTTTCCCCAATCCTGTTTTAGCTTAGCTGTGCGAAACCATGGCTTCCCCAACAACATAGAATAGGTATTTTTTGAATCCTTCATCCTGATGACTATAAAGTTTACCATAAACTGCAATCCATGAATGATAATTCCTTGACTCCTTAACATCCCCACTGGTTGAACTCTGCTCTGATAAGCCATACGCACTTGAAATGGAGCTGGTTTCAACCTGACATCTTGCATCCTTAGAAATTCCGATTCTGAAAGTATGTTGACCCCTAATCCACCATCCAATAGAACATCAGAAAATTTGCGGTTATTAAATTCCAACGACAGTGTTGGTACTGAAAAATCCACATCCTCTGGGCTAATCTGGCAACTCTGAACTGTCTGCTGCACCTCCTTCATACTCGGAACAGTCTTTGACCTTCGCATCACTGTATATAATTTATCTCTGAAAATTGGAACTAATGACAACAACTGATCCAAAGTAAAATGTATAGAGGAATTAGTTAACTCTTTAAACAAGGTATCCGTCCTTTCTCTTTCCTTCCCCTCCTTTTTTACTCCTTTCTCCTTCGATTTAAGCTTGCTCTGTTGTTGATCCTTTTCCATCAAATCTTCAGCTACCTCATCCCGAATCTCCTTCTGCTCCTCCCAGTCCAGTGGAGGTTTCAACCTTGCTTTTGACCTTGTTGTCACTAATACATCTACTTCCTCTTGCAAACATTTAGAACAATCACATTCTGACTGACAATCCATAGCGACTTCATTCACCCCTTGATCTTGAAATGATTCTACTACTATCAAACTACTTCTCGGCTCTTTGTTTGCTTCTGCTGGCTGTGCTGGTGGTGCTGGCAACTGCGGCACTTGCCCCCTTGGCTGTTGCTGATTCCCCCCTTGATAATTCCAAACCGGCTGATTCCATCCTTATGGTTGTGGCTGCCAATTCTGCCATCGCTGCTGCTGCTGATCCCAATTTCCCTCCCACGGGGGTCTTGAATTCTGCCATCCTCCATATCTCGGTCCTCCTCCCGAATTGAAATTTCCTCTAAATGATGGTCCCCCTTGATTAAACTATGGTCTCCACCCAAAATACGGTTGTTGCCTTTGCGAACCTTGATTATTGAACATCCTCTGCCTTCCTATTGTCTCTGGAAACACCCCATGAGTTTGAGGTCCTTGTTGTTGTATCTTCTGCTGAATCCTTTCTGGTACAACACCCCTGAAATTCGGATTAAACCAACATTTCTTTGTCCAATGCCCATCCTTAACACAAATTTCACAATGAGGGGTTTTTGATTCCATAACTTTCCGCACTCCCAACTTCTTTAATTTCTTTGCCATCAATTTTTCCACTCTATCCTCTTTCTCTTTAGACATTTTCTTCCACTTCTTCTTGTTTTTCTTCTTCTTATCCTCATCTCCTTCTGAATCCGAATCATCACTAGAATCCTCTTCACCATCAAAATCCGTTTCCGTATCTAAATCAGTATCAGTTTCCAAATCCGAATCGCTATCCGAATCCAAATTATCTGACCTCTTCTTTTTCTTTGACCTACTTTTTTTCTTTTCTTTAGATGACCTCTTGGCTGCTTTCCCATGAGATAACCCAAACCTTTTCTCTGATCTTTGAGTTGTTTCCACTAATGCTTGTAATCCACCTGCAACATCAACTCCAACAACAACATTCTTCAATTCCTTCCTTAATCCATTCAAAAAATATCCAGCAAGCATTTCATCAGTTGGCCTTTCTTGAGCAGTCAGCCTTCTCACATATTGGTTAAACTTTTGTGCATAATCCTCAACAAACATTTCCTTTGTTTCACTTCCCTAAGCTTGGTCAACACATCATGTGGAGTCTTTCCCTTGTGAACCTATTCAAAAATGTTGCTTTCAAACCATCATAATCAGCAAACGACCTGCTGGAAAATTATTGAACCATTGCATAGCCTTCCCATCCAATGTAGCCTCAAACTGGCGCATCTTAGCCTAGGCATCGTACACTCTGGCAAATCCTCCGGCCTTCCATCTTGTCTCGTATTGAGATATGTGGCAATCGGGGTCTTCTTTCGACTTTCCCGAAAAGGTCCGGAATTTGACGCGCATATCCTGCCTAGCTGCCGCCATATTTGTAGGTCCACCTTGTTGTACAAGATTTCCTGCACTGGTACTTCCCAACGGATCAAAAATCAATCTCCTTCTCGCCACTAATGCATGCTGAACAACTGCAACCGCCAACAGCCGCGAAAATATATCCTGTTCTTCATTCGCTACTTCTTCTTCCCACCGATCACTTAAATAATCCTCTCTCCATCCCAATCCTCCACAGTATCATCTGAATCTTCCCCTATAGAAACTCGGTGCATCCCAGTATAATCCAAAATTCCCTGTAGTTCCGAACCCTGACCATCTCGCCCATAAAACTTTCGAAACCGCCTAGCAACTAATCTTGTCCAATACGGGAATGTATCCTCTTTCGCTTCCTCCAGAGTGCAACCAACCACCCATACCAACTCACACTATTCTGAACATCCTCCCTCCATTCAACTAAACCTTTCACTGCCATAGCACTCGCTCCTACAAGAGAAACCTGAATCCGTCCATGCTACATCACGCTGACACCGTGATCGCCAAGTGTTTAAGGCATAGACATTCAGAATAGACAAACACAGAAATCAGAATGGAACTGGAACTGGAACAGAACACAGAAACTGACAATAGACTAAATCCGCCATAACTTTCGCTTTCACATTCCCAAGAAGACACTGATCGACAGTTACATAATTCGAGAATACTAATGGGCAATGCCCTTTCCCAAGAACACCCCTTGGAATCCCAAAAGTACAAAAGTTAACATTCCAAATTCCACTAAGGTAAAACATCCAAAAATTCCTACGCTTAACACTTGGCTAATGCATAGATATACAAAGCCAGGAGGGTACGTCCAGAGTAGAGAGAAGCATACTCTCAAAATCTGCATCAATAGTGAGACATGCCAAATCATGCTCAATGATAGTAGTGTGGAAGAGAGGGCCTCTGATACAGAGAAGAAGGCCTTGTATGAAGGATGCAACAATCGGTAATCGCTCAGGATAGCCCAACCTTATAAGATCCTCATGCCAAGAATTAGCTACATCCTGTAATAGGAGAATTAAAGGTTATGTAAGCTTATAATTTTAACAAAGGATCTTGATCAGCTTTGAAGGCTTGCAAGACCATTACTGTGTGTAGGATGAACTCAACCATCAGAGCATATAAAAGACAATCATCCATAGGTAAAAAAAGTCCAAAAAATGTATATTCATCATGTATAACTTGGGTAATGGACAATCAAGGAAGAAAAACTCCCATTAAATCAATTGCATGCAAGATATGGTAAGTCCTCCAAATGTTACCTGCCACCATCATAGCCAACAACAGAAAGAGAGTTAGTAGTGGTAGGTAGGTGTCATCAATGAAGGACACTTGTTATCGATGTCCACCATAGCTTAAGCCAAGAAATTTAAAGAGGAGGTAGTCCTATGATGAAGGCCCAGGCATGATTGGGGAGCTCCATATTGAGCTGGTTAGGGAAGTATGGTGGTCCAATCAAAAAGTCTTGCAAACTCAAGCTCTCAATATCCCACATTGCAACCTTCATATTGATCTGTAGATTTTCCATTTTGAAAAAGTACACGGGAGTGGTTTGCTCAGGCAGAGTGGGGTGGTGGGAGTATGGGGCGACGTGGCAGAGGTGGTAGGGTCCCCGCCATGCAAGGATGTATGCCAGTGTAGTGGTCTAGTGGAAGTGTGTGGAGGTGATTTGTAGTACTTCCCACGTGGCGGACAAGTATCACCCTTATGATGTCAAAGTCACTCATGTAATTAGGTATGTGTAGGGAAAATCCTCCTCTTTTCACTAGGTCAATTATGTTTGTAGGAGAGTCCACTAATGGGGGCACTAGGCCCCCATTAGGGACCTAATGCCCACTTTTTGAGGCATAAGTTGGCTTTTTTGAAGTTTGTACATGATTGAAGGTTTTTTGTGGCTTCCAAGTATTTGTAGATGATTCTCCATAATCTAATTCTCTCAAAGCCATTCTGACAAAAGGCTTGTACAAGGGCTTTTATATCAAAGCAAGCTTGTTCTACAGAATGGTTACAAAAGATAATGGGTTGTTCTACAAAGTGGTTACAAAAGATAATGTGTGTGTGTGTGTGTGTGTGTGTGTGTGAGAGAGAGAGAGAGAGAGAGAGAGAGAGAGAGAGAGAGAGAGTTCCCTTGCTTGTGTTCATATTACACACAGTGTGTCGAGGTGACACACAATGGGTCAAAATGACATTTTGATGTATCTCCACTAGTCTCCTTGAAGTAGGAAGAGTTTAATGGTGTGCAATGTGCATATTTCATTCTCCATAAATATTAGGATTTACTTTTAGAATGACTTTAATGCACAAAAAAAAGGTGCCGACCCACGCCGCCAAAATTAATTATTGTGCTAAGATTCTTTTTTTTTGCAGAGATTACTTTTTGTCGTGCCGCAAAAGCCAACAATTCTGATCTGAATCTTGATGCAACTTTTCACCAGAGCCCTTGATCCCTTCTCTTTGTGACCTTGTGGTCTATATAGACGAGGATAGGCAAGGGTGGGTCGCGGTAAGGCCCTCAAAGGGTGCAACAACAAGAAACAATGATGTGGCAAGAATCTCCACCCCGCTGTGAGAAAACCATCGAAGTAGGGCTTGGGACATAGTTAGTCGTTGCGGCTCACCAATCTCATCGAGAAGCAAAGGGAGAGAGAGCGTGCTCAATGGAGATGGCATAGTTTGTGTGTGCGAAGAGGGCTTGGTGGCTATGTGCTTAAATTTAGGCTGCACAAAATTCATTGTTGGTAAATTGTCATGTGTGCACCCTTTCATACTGATTACACACAGCCTGCCCAAGCTTGGGCGTGCTGGCATGGATTCTAGGTGTTGACCAGTAGTAAGGAAAAATAGGGGTGCCCAAGATGAGGGACATCCGAACTCCCCTGTCCATCATTGTATAGGGATGGAGCTCACGTTGCAACAATAGTAAGAATCAGGTGCAACCAATAGTAAGTGACAGTTGCTGAAGTTTGCAACTTTTATTTAATTTTTCCTTGAAACTGGGCAGGTAGTCACCCTCCCATCCCAACGTGAACGTCTGTACATTGATATATAACCAACCTGATTATGTGCAGACTATCTACATTGGACATTTAAGAAGCCTTTTGATGGGATATAGTGTAAGATGGATGTCATCTAAGAACATCTTACCAAAGTCTCTAATACATATGTAAAAGCAGACCAACAAATGTATCCCTATTTTTTTGAAAGTGTTAAAGGCGACTAGTAAATGTATCCTTGCATGTTTTGTTGGCATATGTACCGTCTTTTACCGCACTCTACCTCTCAAAAAAAAGTAAGTTTGACCTCTTTCTAATATAACTATCACATATTCAAAAAAAGAAGAAGAAGTGGGGCATGAAACGTGAGGTGATATTTGTTGTCCATGTGATGGGGTAAGACGGTTGTCCAAGTTTACAATTTTTGTAAACTTAGGCACCCTACAAAGCTTGCTCACGATTCGCATGGCGCCAAGTGGCATGCATGATGGGGCATCTACTTGGCTTAACGTTTCCATGTAGGCTAATCATTAACGGGTGGTGGGTGCCTTAAATAACCATTCAAACAGACCTTTCTTTTCATGTGGAAGTTGAAATCTTCTTTCAGCCCTATGTTCCTTGTGGAGGGAGAGAGAGAGAGAGAGAGAGAGAGAGATTGATTTAAACACTTCACAAAGACTTGGTAGGTAAAGAAGAAGGTGCTCCCAATACTAGTTACTATACTCCATATAGTCTGTAGTTTGTGCCAAGTAAGATTATTTTACAAGTAAAACAAGGGCTACAAACACATCGACACTAGTTACTCTTCCCAGATAGTAGGCCCCTTTTTACATTAAAATCATTGCTAGTTTATGTTGGACATTTTACCTTGGTCCCACTAGCCTCTCATACCCAAATGCCTTCTAGGCTCTACACTAGATATCTACATTTATATTGTGTGGAGGCTTTGTTTTTGCTTCACTAGGCTATAGTCTTGTTGAAATTTTATTAAAGGGATGAATGTGACAAGGTCTTTGATCCCATTTCCACAAATCTCTCTCTCTCTCTCTCTCTCTCTCTCTCTCTCTCTCACACTCAGAAAAATCCAAAGAGATATGTGTAAACCATATTGTAAACCCAAGAAAGCAATCCATGTACCATACACATTAAGTGCAACTATGGACACATGATAAAATAAAAGACCGTTGTATTGCATAACAAAGAAAAGTACATTAAAAACACAGCTCAAAGTAGCTAATCATGGTCACGAAAAGAGGGGCCTGTAATTAGCACTATCTACTTTAATAAAATATCACATACCCAACTCTATGGAGTTTTTGGGAGCACAACAACAAAGCCTTTTGTGTGCACGGGTTTCTTCCCGTGGTTGAGACTTTTCTCTTGTTGAACTTGACAAATTGATGGGCTCAAGAAACCCATCGTAGCTCTTGTTATCTCCCCATGTTGCTCTCACAGCGATCGCTGCTATCTATAATAAAACTCACTCTATGTTCATACTTATTTACATAAAGTAACCTTAAAAAAAAAGGGTTTTTGAGAGTGACCATCCGCCCAAAGCCTTCAAAAGCCAAGGCTTTAAGGAGTCAAAGCTCCAAAGCCTTACCGAGAAAATGTTTCTAAGGCCTCTTCCCACACCATTTCTTTGTTTAGGGCTCTGAAAAAGGAAAGTTCACTTTATCCAAAACCTGTAATTCAAATTAAAAAAATGGACGGCTCCAATTTTTGCAAGATTTAGTTGAGAAGATCAAGTTTATGTAGAGTTTTCCGTCTCAAATGAGGTTTTCACCTTTTGAGAAAGGGGTGAAAAGGATCCACAGTCGGCTCCATAAAATCATTTTCCCGAGCCCTAACCAAGTTGAAAAGCCGCAATTAATTCTACAACTGGTTTAACTACTGATTGGTGCTGATCGCATTATTGATTGCCTATTACAAAAAAAATCTATTATTCAAAAAAAGGGAGTTCAAGGAAAAACTTCAAAGCATCTCACACATGGATCTCCTACTTCTCTAATCATCCGTTTGGCACCGCATTGGTGGATTGGAAACCATTTGCTATAACACAGCTACATACTCTTTAATTTTAAATATTATGATTACTTGCATACTCTCATTATTTAAGATAAGCGCACACTCATGGCTTATTTTCTTCAACTACCCACTATCACTAAGCAATTTGTGAATCTGCAATAATCACTTGCTTATAAACGCATGAGATGTCATGAATTAGAATAAGAAGTGTTGCATATTGCATGCATTCAGTCTGTAGGCACTCCAAAGAAGAATTAAATGAGCAAAAAAGCTTTCACGTTTAAAGCTTTTGATGGAACCAAGGATCCTAACACAATTCTAACGTCAATCAATTAACTAAATGATTATTTTCATAATGAAGACTTCCTTGAGTGTGACATGGTCAAGTTTGCATCCAACCATTTTATTTATAGCATAGCATTATGGTGGAATGCCTCGATAAATGTCCACGCACATGGCATGTATTGAAAAGAATGTTTCACCTTAGTTTTTACATACATAGTACAAAACTGAAGTACAACGTTAATGGGATTTGATACCACAGGGTAGAATATAAAGATGTCCAAGCATATTGACCATTTTTGAAATTCTTTTATTCAGTTACAAGCCATTGCCACAAAAAATTGAAACATAAATACATATCCAGTTTAGTATCTCAAATTGGGACTAAAGTAGACATGTTTGAGCCCAATTATCTTTTTAAATCTATTAATCTAGCTCTCAATGTTGAAAAAAAACATGGATAGCATCAAGATATTGAACAAACTACTAACATTAACCATAACCAAAACTTATTCTGACAAGATAAGAACCATACTCGAACCTTTTTCAAGAGAATCTGCATATTTGATAATTTTTCTACACACGTCCAGCCTTATGGAAACAACCATAACACATAACAATATGGAAACCACAATCATCAAGCAAATCAATGGCTTACTCACATTTCCAATGGTAACAAAAAGGTGAAGTGTTTTAAATGCTTTCAATTTAATTATTATTTGAACAAGTGTCCTACTAATGGTGGTAAGGGCAATGACCATATGTATGGCCAATCCAATGGAGAAAATCAAGATCACAACTAGAAACCCTTTTACAAACAACAATATAATGAATGGTGCAACAATCAACTAGATAGAAGATATTCCTCTCAATGAAAACCAAGTTAAATCAAACTACAACGAGGGCTATGATTCTCACTATGACGCTAATGACAACCATTCTTTGGGTGTCCCTCTCTCTCCTCACACTTTGCTTAAAGTGAAGGGCACAACTAGACATAAGGAAGTAAAAATTTCATTGGATGATAAAAGTAGTAGCAATTTTATTTCTACACAATTAACACAACAATTCATAGCATAAAGTCAAATTGTATTTAATAATCAGCATTTTAAGTGTAATAATCAAGTAGTAGTTGAAGTTTGCATTCGTGAATTCTCAAAAGCATGCACTTTTTTGGTAGCACCATTGCATGGGGTTAACATGATTTTGGGTATGCCATTCCATCATGAATTCAATCTATGAATTGATTACAACACATGCATATCAACTCACAAAATAACAAAACTTTCTCCATTCAAGCAACACTTGAGCATCAAAATTTCCCACTTCTCTCTCACACACACACAAGTGAAAAGAGCTATAAGAAACCATGACAATATCTATTAAGTTCTTGTAAATGAAGTATTTTTTGAGTTTAAAATTCCAAGATACACTTCACATGATGCATTTCTCCCTTAATTTAAATAATTCTCTATGCATGACTAGCCTTGTGGAATTCCACCTTCACGCCTTGAAGATCATCGAACGGACATTATTCTCAGTGGTGAACCATCTGTAGAGAACTCTATCAAGTAAACCCTATTGTACACAAAGAATTACAAAACCAAATCAAAGACTTAATTGAACGGAGACTTGTAAGATCTAGTAGTTCACCATATGTGGCTCTAGTACTTCTTGTCAAGAAGAAACACGGAACCTTCGATATATGTATAGACTACAGGGCTTTGAACAAGATCACTTTTAAGAGTAGGTTTCCTATTTTAAGAGTAGATGATCTGCTAGACAAATTAAAAGGGCCAAACATTGTTTAGTAAAGTTGACCTTAAGTTTGGGTACCATCAAGTCAATATGTTTGATGAGAATATGCATAAAATTGTATGTAGGATACAAAAACCAAGCACTACAAGTTTCTTGTTATGCTAGAATCATTTTTCACAATGGTTGAGGATCTTATTGAAGAAGAAGAACGTTTACGAGTGCCATAAGACATCGTGTACAAAACAAGAGACGAGAGTCAACTTCCCCGAGCATGTTCACTTTAGAAATGTTGTCACAGTAGAGAGAGGCCTTTTAGGGGGGGAAGGAAGAGAGTGAAGTGAATTTCCTTTTAAATAGCATGGCATAGGGCTTGATCAAAGAATTTTTTTAAAGGGTTTCTCTAGTTTTATGGCCAGTACCAGATAAGTTTCACTTGAGGTACAATTTTTGGAAGAGCTGAGCCCTGCTTTATCTTGGTGATATGCGCAATACTACATAAATCTTGTAGTAGCTCTACTCTATCCACTTTTTGTTTTAGTAACATAAAGCAGACTAGCTCCTTAAAAGCAAGAAGCACTCTTATTATTCAACTTTTCTCTTGTATGGGCATCCGTATCTTGTGTAAGTTGCCTTTTATTGAAATCTTCAAAGATTCTCAAATTTTAATTTTGAAGAAAGTTAACTTTCATGAAGGGAAAGTTTTAACTTTCACTCCAAGTAGTTTTATGTAAAAATTGCAGCAAGTAGTTACACTATCTTTTTTTTGAGTCAGGGATTCATGATACTATCAAACAAATCTTTGCTTGTTAAGAGGTGTCATGGCCAATGACACCTCTTAACAGGTGTCAATGGCCAATGACTCACGAGGGGCTCTCTGTTTCTCTCTCTCTCTCTCTCTCTCTCTCTCTCTCTCTCTCTCTCTCTTTTGTGTTTGTGTGTGTGTGTGTGTATCTCTTTTGATTCCTCTCTAAGAGAGTGTGTTCTTGGCGAGAAGCACTGAGAGGAGTGAACGAGTGTCGAGAACGGCAGCCCAAGGAGCAATGGATGAGGATGAGCACTAACAGCAAGAGAAAGATGAAGTGGTGTGTGTGTGTGTGTGTGTGTGTGTGTGTGTGTGAGAGAGAGAGAGAGAGAGAGAGAGAGAGAGAGAGAGAGCTTCCTTGTATAGAAATGGTGAAAAGCTTTGTGCAGGTGTTTTTGCAATGAGCTTATCCACACTCTACCACTCATTAAGCTTAATGATAAGCTAAGGTAGCTGGGCCTAATTCACGTGGCTTACTTCAAGACGGAGAGCCTGCTCTGATACCAATGTTAGAATATTATAATGCCACTACGGGCGTACCTACCTAGGAGGGTTAGGTTGTCAGCTCTCCACCTAACCATTGAGAGATTGAGGCTTGCCCCTCATTCCCGCACCTTATATAGGAGTGTCGCTTGCCATCCACATTGATCCGACCTCTCAGGCACTATGATCTAGCGATCTCTGCCTAAACCCTATCCTCATGGCTCTATGACTGGAGGGCAGTGGACCTCATCACAACAGTTACAGGCTATGTGTGACAGTAAGTCAAATTTTGCATTATTCATACTTAAGTTGACCTAAGTAACCAAGAATGTGATTAGCATCACGAAAGACAAGCATGTGTTTTCTTATTCAAGTTGAAAGAGCTGTTTGGGGAATGTATGTTTGATATAAGGCCAACCTATTTGATCATTACTGAAAGTTATCCCTTGAGAAGAAAGTTATTGTAGGGTATGTTCTTACGAGATGGAACTCACAATAAAAAAGAAGATCATGCGGCTAGTAAGGAAATACTGCGTTTAGCAGAGAATAAGTTATTAGTAGCTCTTCTTTGATGATGGCGAGGGGGACAAAGATTAGCAAATGAGAAAACCTTTGTAAACGCTCTGTTGGTTAAATAGAGAAAGTCCATATATAGCAAAAATCTCATAATAGTGGATATTTCATTTTGTTAAAAGATGGGACTATGTTCATTAGATCTTATTTGAGAATGAAATTGCTTGGGTGATATTTGAAGGGCTCTATGAATGACTACGTGCCCAAAATTAACAAAAGAATTCTGATTGTATATGTAAAACAATATGGTAGTAATCAAAAAACAAGAGGAATAGATGAATAGGGTGTGAAAATTGGGAGGTAGTATTCAATGAGAACTATGTCTACGGATGGGTGGATTCGATTAGTCGGGTACTTTTCACAAGACCAGCTGTTAGTTAAGGATAAGTCTCTTACCATATTTAGGATTTTATGGATGGCCCACCCATGCCTCTTAAACGTGGGGAAAAAGACGTCACCTATAGATCCTAAGTATGTTGAGGTTGGCGTACCTACCTAGGAGGGTTAGGTCCTCAACTTTCCACCCAACCATTGAGAGAATTAGGCTTGCCCCTCATTCTAAAACCTTATATAGAAGGGTAGCTTGCTGTCCACATTGGTCCACTACCCGCCTAGACACTACAACCAGGCGGTCTCCCCTTGAACCCCATCCTCATGACTCTACAATTGGAGGGCAGTCGACCTCATCACAACCGCTATAGGCTATGTGACATTACCGCCTATAAAGAGTTTTTGTCCTCAAAAACAATAAGGGGAAATATCTTCGTTGTTGCACTACAACGTTCCCAAGTTGTCGCTTCCTTGTGTATATCTCCCGATACACTTTATTGGAATGCTCTATCTCTATACCCCATAATCCTTTTTGGTTCATGCGATAGCTTTGGTGGTTCTATGAAGTCAACCAAATTCTCTAGAGAAACTATGTTCTCCAATCTGTGAGCTAATTTCTTTGGTTTACTAACATTGAAGACATGGTGAACTTGAGAACTCTCACATAACTCAAGCTTGTAGGCTACGTTTTCAATTTTCTTTAGGACTTTAAAGGGACCACAATATCTGGGAGAAAGTTTGTCACACTTTCCCATTTTCATGGTTTTTGACTTGGTTAGAACTTTTAGGAATACAAAGTCACCTTCCAACACAAACTGTATGCTAAGATGAGCAAGAGTACATCCTTCTCTCCAACGATCAAATACTTCTCATTTATTGTTTCTCAAAAAGGCATCTCAGTGGACCCTGTCAAAGTTCAAAACATTGTTGAAGGGACCCAACCATCTAATGTAAGCAAGCTTAGATGATTCTTGGGGATCACGGGCTAGTATAGAACCTTTATAAAAGGCTCTATTATTTACCCAAAACGGATTGTAAGCAATCATGACATGAAATTCACTTCAAATTTTTGGGACCTCTCTCTTCAAGGAGCTGAAAATGAAGTTAAACTTTAGTACTGCCTACCATCCCTAATTAGATGGGCAAATAAAATGGGTTAATCAAGTCACTCAAGATATTATTAGCGCTTATTGCAGTACGGAGTCTAAGCGATGGATTTAACTTCCACCTCTAGTGGAGTATGCTTACAAAGCTTTACACCATCAAAGCATTAATATGACATCATTTTGTGCCCTATATGGTCAAGAATGTCTCTCTCCACTCAAATTTTTAGATCCTACCATAAGAGTTGAAGCTTCTATAAGGATGCTTAAAGAGATTGAAAACCCCTCTTAAAGGATATTCAAGTAGCTCAAGTATGCTAAAAGCAGTATGTTGATGGAAAGAGGTTCAAAAGAAGATTCAAGGAAAGAGACAAGGTTTTTCTTTGAATTCACCAAAGCTAAGTAGATTATCACTAGGGAGATGCAAAAAGCTTAGCCCATGTTATTGTGGTCCTATGAAGTCATCAAGTGTATACGTACTCAAGCTTATAGCTTCAAGTTTCCAACTCATCTCAAAGTCCGTGATGTATTTCATGTAAGCTTATTGAAACCATATATTCCTAGTGATGAACAACTCCGTGATGATGAAACAATTGTCATGCCCACCCTCAGGGGGGTCACTATACATTAATTGTGTATATCACGTGCATTCAAGGATTATTTCTAAAATTGTATATTCCTAGTGATGAACAACTCAATGATGATGATAAGAAAATTGTCAAGACAACCCTCAAGGGGGTCACTATGTATATATTGTGTATATCACGTGCATTCAAGGAATGTTTCTAAAATTCCGTATCCGTGAAATTTTGAGAAATAAATTATACCCTTTTCCTATTCAATTTGTGAAGCTCTATCCCAACTCCATTTTATTGTACCCTTTTGTATGTGAAAATGTGAGAAAAAATAAAATTTAATAACTCCTTCTCCTGCACTCAGGTAAGTCATATAATTATTAAGTGACACCCCCAAATGCCCCCCCCCCCCCACCCCCCCCCCCCCCCTCCCAAAAAAAGTAACTAATTAGTGAGCTAAACCTCCTTGTTGTCTATATCCTCAAAATAATATGGATTTAAGTGCTTTATTCAACTTACATCTTGCTACTATTTCTCTCTAGTTTTTCATTTCCTTTAACTTGAAAGTGTGAAGCATGGTTTCCCTTCTACTTATGGTTGTGTATGTGGCACGGTGTGTTTCTAAGCACTTAGATGCATAAACCTTGCACTACAACCATATCCTTATATCTTTTCTTATTTGTTCATTTGTATAGCTCTTTGTTACTAGTGACATCCAAGTAATTTTGATTGATTCAAATATTACACCCTTTGCTTTTCAAAAATATTACATGACAAATGGCCCACAAAGGAAGAGAACATGAAGTTCCACCACCCTATCTGAAGCTCTAACAAACCTGAAACCTGCAACACTTGTGAACAAAGATACTAATGGCCATCCTCAAGTGCAAGTTATCATTGCACCCGCCCATGTCTTGGTAAATCACATTCTTAGTTTTTGTATTATTCATACATACGTTGACCTTAGTATTGAGAGCTTAGAATTGCCCAAAAATGACCAAGAATGTGATTGGTATCAAGAGAAACGAGCATGTATTTTTCGCTTTAAATTGAAAGAGCTGGTTGTTGAATGTATTGTTTGGTCAAAGAAAAACTTGTTTAATTAGTATTGTAAGTAGCGACCTGCTTCTATAGTGTGACATCAAATTAATTATTGGGGTTAAAAGTGGATATGCCAATGCCCTAGGCTTGACGTAGTGTTTGGCTACCCATTGACCTCTTAATCTTCTATGTACATATATAGAATAAGGTGTGAGTACTTAGCCCTTCACTCCACCCACCCAGTGTCTCTACCTCTTTTTCTCCTTCCCACACTGCAAACTTGCACTGTTTTTGCATCTTGATGTACTCATCAACCAATATTAGAGCTTAGGTGTAAGCACTTCTCATTCTTCGTGACATTGCCATCTTCTTGATGAGCTGTAGATTGACTTCTTGCAAGAGCTTAGAGCTTCCATGGCAATGGAAGCATAGTGAGGATCAATGAGGAAGGAAGTTGTCCTTTCTTGAATCTGGCTCATTGCCATGGATCTTGATAGATCAAGAGCTTGTTGGGGTGTAGGCTAGGTGGCCGTGGGAATCCACCCTTATTCACTTTCTACCTAATTAATATAGGGAGACAAAGTGAGAGAGTTGACCACTCTCTCACTTTCCTCTCCACTAACCCAAATAGTTTGTGTATCATCCCCTTCCCCGATTCTCTTCTCCCCTCTCTTGCATGCTTCTTCACACGCACACTCCGCTCTATGACAACCCCCGCAATTGGTATCACAGCTACGGTGATCGATGGCCTAACGATCCCTTAGCGGCGACAGTGAGCTCATCGGCTATGGCGGAGCTTAAAGCTCGAGCTTGAGCTTTGCGTAGTAGATCTTGCAAGGATTGGTGGCATCAACAGATCTTGAGCTTTGATGCATCCCCGTGTGTAGAGCCCTTCTTTTTGAGAGGAATCTTGAGAAAGAACCAAGAGAATGTGAAAGAAATGAAACAAAGTTCTGTGCTGTGTAAGAAAACAAGAAAAAATAGAGCTTGTGTTTTTGGAAATGAAATTGAACCTTAATGTTCAATTTGGATTGAGCTTGAAACAAAGGGAGGAATTGCTAGCTTGGAAGCAAAAGAAGGCTTTTCAACTTGGAAGCTTAATGAGTGTCGTACTTCAAGGAACATTAGCAAAGTCAATTTGACAGTGCTGTTCAAAACTTATGGGGCAAGGAGATTACAAAGAAGGAAAGTAGGGGCATCTTGCAATTGAAAGCCATTTCATAGCATTGGCCAGAGTTCTGCAAAACAGAGAATTGAATTCCTTTTCCTCTCAACTTTAAGAGTGTGTGCAAGGGTGTGTGCACAAACTCACAAGTGAGAGAGAGAAACTGTTGGCATCGAAAAGCAAAACAAAAAAGGCTACGAAAAACAAGAAGTGGAGAATCGGTGGGCTTTCTTACTTCGGCATTTGAGAAAATACCAGGGAGTGTGTGCCCACGCACATAGACACAGAGACGGTGAGTAAGCTCATATATCACCCGGCATCGGCCCATTTCTTTGGTTTCTTCTCGACTTCGGATTTCGGTGACCCGACATCGGTTTCGACATCGATTTCGTCGTTTTTACTTAGCGTTTTGGCATTCCTCCTCAACGGCATCGAGCATTGACGGCTCGGCTTGGTGTGTTGTTTTTGACATCGATCTACGGCTATTTGGCTAGCCACTCCTGTCCGACGGCGGGAGACAACATCGACATCGGTATTTTCGGCTTTAGCGTTCTTCTTGGCGTTTTGCATTTGCTCGGCCTCAGCTTTGAGCATCGGCTATTGGCATCGATTTTGATATCGACTTAGATGACATCGGCGATTAGAGTCATTTCGACACTGACTCTCACGCTTCGGCATCGGCTCGACATTACTCCCATTTCAGGCGGATTTTGGACATCCGACATCGCTTTCACGCGGATGACATTTTCTCATGATCGATAGTTGTACTTGCCTACACTCACGGGTTAGGTGCCTCTACCATAGAGGATTGACACCCGGCACCGGCACCAAGCGCACCGATCGCATTGTACGGCACGATTTTCAGCTACGACACCTTTGGTGGCTATTCGACTAACGTATTTTTGCCCGCGGCAAAAATCGGCACATAGCGACACCAACATGCAAGTTACAGGTTACAGGGGGGTTTTCAGTCTGTTCACATGCAGATTCTCTAGATTACCAGTAGACACAACGCTTTCACAGGCGATTTGGGAGTCATTTGACATCAGATTCTCTATGGACAAATGTGTTTATAGATGCATTTTGTTGTGAGCACACCTAGTGCTACTGGGCTCTTTTGAGAGCAGATATCCTCGCAGGGATCACTTATACTGCATGTAATAGTTCTTGGCACTTGTTTGAGCACGGTTCACTCATGTACGTTGGGTTGCAGACGTTGTCCATTGTACTATGTGTGGAGCCATTTTTGGCTATTTTGACAGTTTTTCCCAGCCGTTTCTGAGACTCGGACCGGAAGAGCCCTTTCTGAGACTGTGACTAGTCCTTTTGTGTCTGCATTAGCCTTTGGAGGGTCGATAGCGTGAGGTTTTCTTTGACCGAGGGTGTGCTCAAATGTTGAGACACCTTCGGTGATATAGGTAGTTGGAGTTCCCCTTTACGGTACCCTTGCCATAGGATATGTATCTGAACGATTTGATATGCTTTTGACGTAAAGTTGGCAATCACATTGACAGTGATAGTATTAGTTTTTTGATGCCCAGTTAGTGTTGGCACATTTATGCGTATTTTGAGTTGGTTTTTGACTCCTCATACGCATGAGACTCTACCCAAATTTTTGGAGTCTCCCATACCTACCACTGCAGTAGAGGATGCTCCTGCTCCATTGATGAACATTTTACCAACATAGATTCATGCAGAGGTGACAGCAGATCCCTCAGGTATTCTCATTTTCACTTTGGATCTCACTCTAGATGCTTTGGTTGCACAGGTTGAGGGTTATGCACAGAATTGGATTCTTGATTTTGGTGCAATTTTTCATGTCACACCGCATAGAGAGTGGTTTACCTCTTATGCATTCATGCACGACATAGTCGAGCTTGGTGATTCCTATGAGCTTGACATTATTGGCATTGGTGAGGTGAAACTTAAGATGCATAATGGTACTACTTTTGTGCTGTAGAATGTCAAACATGTGCCCAAGCTTACAAAGAGCTTGCTTTCTATAAAGCAATTGGATGATCTTGGCTACACTATAGTTTTTGGTAATCGTTTTTGGATGATCCGCAAGAACAACCTTATCATGATAAAAGGTCGTAAAAATGGATTCATGTACTCTGTGTTTGTTTTGAGTGTTGACAAACACTCTATCTATGTTGCCGAGCTGCCGTCTACTGAGTTGTGGCATAGCCGGCTAGGACATATTAGCCAAAAGGAAATGAAAACACTTCAGTGTTTTGGCTACTTACCTGTGTTAGATTACACGAACTTTCCATTGTGCGAGCATTGTCTATGCGACAAACAGACTAGGTTGACGTCTTCACCATTGAACGAGAAACTAGGCAAACCCCTAGACTTAGTGCAAGTTATTTGTGTGGTCCAATCCCACATAAAACTCGGGGGGGGGGGGGGGGGGGGGGGGGGGCAAACTACTTTCTCACGTTCATAGATGATTCTACCAGAAAGGTGTGGGTGCATCTCCTTAAGCGTAAGGAAAAGATATTTTCAACGTTCCAGAAATTCCTCGCCATGGTTGAGAACCAATTTGGAAAAAAGCTCAAAGCTTTTCGCACGAACAATGGTGGAGAATACGTCTCCACGGAGTTCAAAGATTTTTGCAATAGAAGTGGCATTCAACGGCAGTTTACTGCTCCATACACACTTACACAAAATGGGATAGCTGAAAGAATGAATCGCACGATTCAAGAGTGATTATCTCTATGCTGTCCATGGCAAAGCTTACTCCAGAGTTTTGGGGGAAGCTGTCGTGACAGCAGTGCACATTATCAACAGGTCACCTAGTTCTCCTTTGAATTTCAAAATTCCAGAGGAATTATGGACCGGAAAAACGCCAAGCTATGAGCATTTACGTGTATTTGGATGTGAGACATATGCACATGTGCCCAAAGAACTTTGTCGTAAGTTAGATCCCAGGTCACACAAATGCATTTTTATCGGCTATGGTGCAAATGGAGAGATAGGTTATCGTCTCTGGCACCCAAAATCTAACAAAGTAATTTGTAGCTCACGCGTGATTTTCAATGAATAAAAAATGCACAAGAATCCCATCAAAGAAGTTGAGTACAAACGAGTTCGTATTGAGGATGTAGCCTCTGAACCAACTCAATTTAGCAGTGTTGCACCTATTCTTCAAGTGCAAGATACTATTATTGCTCGAGAGAGAGCAGAGTCCAGGCACTAAGACGCTTTGTAAGAGTATCACGTGTGGACGAGTGGTTTGAGCTAGTTATACACCACATTTTGGTCACTGACAGTGGAGAGCCAACCTGCTGCAAAGAGGCTATACAAATGGATGATAGCGTTAAGTGGGAGTAGTCTATGCAATCATAATACAATTTGAATGTGGCTAATGAGACATGGGATTTGGTTGAATTACCAAAAGGCAAAAATGCTTTATTTTGCAAATGGATATACAAGAAGAAGTATACAGCGGAAGATCCTGAGCCTAGGTACAAGGCTCGTCTAGTTGCTAAGGGTTTCAAGCAGCAAAACGGTGTGGATTTTGATGAGATTTTCTCTCCAGTAGTCAAGATGACTACACTTCGCACTGTGCTTGGCTTGGTTCTTCACAGGGATCTAGATGAAGATGTCTACATGAAACAACCAGAGGGCTTCGTATGTGAAACCCAAAAGCCAATGAGGGAAGAATTGGTTTGTAGACTTAAAAAGGCACTCTACGGCCTCAAGCAAGGTTCAAGGCAGTGGTATCAAAAATTTGAACAAATTCATGCAGTCTCAGTGTTACATAAGAAGTGAAGAGGATCACTGCTTATACACAAAGAGGTTGAATGATGGTCCTTTAGTCATCTTGATCTTGTATGTAGATGATATGCTTATCATCACAGGCAAATCAATTGATGAGATCAATCAATTGAAAAAGATGCTAAGCACTCAGTTTTCCATGAAGGATTTGGGAAACACCAATCACTTTCTTGGTATGCAAATCAAGAGAGATAGACAACGTGGAATTCTTGAATTATCTCAAGAAAAGTACATCCACAAAGTCTTGCAACGTTTTAGTATGCAGAGGGGGAAGTCACCGAGTACCCCAATGCAAGCATACTCCAACCTTAGCAAGGGAGATTCTCCCATGACAGTGGCTGAGAAGGAGGATATGGCAAAAGTGCCATATTCTTAAGGAGTTGGCAATTTGATGGATACTATGGTAGCCACATGACCAGACATTGCACATGTAGTGAGAGTGGTTAGTAGGTACATGGAAAACGTTGGCAAGAAGCATTGGGAAGCAGTGAAAGAAAATCCTTAGATATTTGAAAGGTATAGCTAGCAGGTGTTTACGCTTCAAAAACAGTGATGCACCTATTGTAGATTACACGAATGCGGATTATGCTTGTTGTGTGGATCGTAGAAGATCCACATCTGACTATGTGTTCATGTTTGCTGGAGCAACTATCTCTTGGAGGTCGTGTCACCAAGACTGCACGTTTTCATCTACCACTGAGGCAGAATATGTTGTTGCATCTGATGCAAGCAAGGAAGCCATATGGTTAGCTTGTCTACTGGGAGATTTGGGCATTCACGAGGTTCCAACCTGCATTTTGATAGTCAGAGTGCCATTGCTTTGGCAAAGAATCCGGTGTTTCACTCAAAATCAAAACACATAGAGGTCAGATACCATGTCATACAAGATGCATTGGTTGGCAAGTGCATCGAGCTTGTCAAGGTTCACACTGACGACAACCCCGCACACGAAGAGCCTAGCCTCGGATCAATTTACACATTGCATAGAACTTATGGGTGTAGGATGAAGCCTAGGTGATGCTTTATCAACTTTGTATAGACTAACTATACTAATAACACTATTGGCCACCATGACCTTCAAGTGGGAGGTTGTTGGGGTGTAGGCTAGGTGACCCCTTTCTACCTAATGAATATAGGGAGAGAAAGTGACAGAGTTGACCACTCTCTCACTTTCCTCTCCACTAACCCAAACAGCTTGTGTATCATCCCCTTCCCCAATTCTCTTCTCCCCTCTCTTGCATGCTTCCTCACACACACACTCCACTATGACAACCCCCACATAGCTATATTATGTATCATGTAAGCCCTCTTGGCTTGGTTCATGTTGGCACTCAATGAGAGACCATTCAAATACATTGCAAAGTCCCCCCAAGTTCATACACTGATAGCATATCTCAAACTTTGGAAGCTACTATGTGAAGCATAAAATTTAAGTCTTGTTTCACATAATGATAGGTTAAGAATAAAACTTTATCGAGTTTTTGTGCTCATAGCCATTTGATGCTTCTACAGACATTCACATCCCATGCATGATACAAAATCTCAAAGATGAAATTAACTTTGTTGATCTTCAACAAATAATCAACCTTGTTGAGTTGTATGGAGTAGAAGAAGCCTGAAAAGTACCCGCGAATACTACAAATCATAATTGTAATAGCAAATTGTACCTACGAGTGGCCAATGCAAAGAGTAGAGGCACAGGATATTCATTGTAGAACCTTGATGACATAATGAGTTTTAACCTGCTCCTTAGCCATAAAATCATAAAATAGGCATAATAAGAATCATGTCCACTTGAAAAGCTTGCTCCAATTAGGAAATTGTCCCATTTTGAGTGGCCAAGCCCTAGAAGGGCTTCCCCTTGGAAACCGTTGCGTGATTGTATGACCATTTTGAGTGGTCTTTGTAAGAACTCAAAAAATGCCTTGATAGGACATTAACATCATGAACTAAATGCACTTACCATTAGCATCACAAAGCTTGATTGATGCAACATGGAAACTTTAATTGCTTCAATATTGCATGGGTGCATTGTACAGATGGAGAATAAGTAAAGTCTCAACACAAGTTCTTGAATTCACAACGTATTTGCTTATGTGCACATGCATGCAAGAGTGCGAGTGCAAAATTCAACACATAGAGGTTGTTTTTCCTCAAGAAAGTGCAACACACACTACATGAAATCTCCAAAGAATGTCAAACATGTAAATCTATGAAAGAAGCTCTTATCATAAGCAAAAACACACGTAAAAGTTTTGAGGCGTCCATAGCGTACTTTCCTCTATGCCGCTCAAATAACTCATTTTTGAGGAGACAAATAGCTTTGAAAGAGGAGTTAAACTCCATGAAATCTAAATGAAAAGCTCCCAAAATTGCAAGTATGCCTCTACAATGAGTTCTACGAAAAATAAAAATTGTGATCAAGTGTGCAGCGCTTGCACGAACCCAGACTTAGTTTGTAGTCATGCTCTATACTAGTGGAAGGCCTAGGGTCCTAATGCATGCTCATCTCCACCCAACTCTACTTCTTTTATAGGCCCTTGGCCCTCCTACAAGAGACACCTTGACATGCATGAGTAGTTTAGGGCTTCGCCCTACTTGGTCCTATCATAGGCCTGACAAATTAGTAGGGATATTTGTTCACTACTAGATACAAGAGCTGCTAACCACAACTTATTGTCTACTAACTATGAATTTTTTTTGGCTAATTGCAAGTTGTATTTGATAAGAAGATAGTGGGCATATAGTTTAAGCTATTCGATAGAGAAATTTCTTTATGTCAAACAAAGTATACTATGGCATTGTTGCATACATTTGGCCTTGAGGATTGCAGGCCTATTGCTACTCCTATCAATACATGTTTGAAGCGTAGTCATCATGATGTTGGAGATTAATGATGAGCACATCGAGATGTAAAAGTGGTACGCATGTGCGCTGTAAGAATGAGAAGAAAACTAAAAGACATTTTGTGTCACTATGCATGCGTGGGAACTGAAGGGTGCCCTTGTCCTTCTTGGGGAAAGAGAGTTTCCTTAGCACTAGACTGGTAACCTAACAGGACATAAAAGTGTCCTTTTAGGGTTTTGGAAAAAAATTCCAAAACCATAGTAGATCCAGTCATTTTGAAAAATCCTTTCATGAGCTTATAGTTCAAGGACTACTACATATGGAAAAAATGAGAAACTTGTAAGATTTCTCATCCCTTGGTCACTAGAAGCCTCCACAGTTGATGGACGAGTGCATTTTTCCCAAAACAGCAATTTCTTACGGCTGATTGCATATAAATAAGAGTGAGGATTTTTGTAAGACATGAGATAAAATGCCCCGTTAACTTCAATGGGTTGGTGATCAAAACGTATGGTTGCTTTTACCTCACTAAATTTTTTTTGGGGTAAAAAAATAGGTACAAAAAAGTTGCATTTTTGCCATTCTACGGACCTATCATCAAAGTTTCTATAGTCACGCTCAATACAAATACTATATACATGTTTTCTTAGTTCCCTTTGGACCTTTAGATTCAAAAGGAACCATGGAGCATGTCAAAAGGATAATGGATCTCTCACTAAGTGGAACCTTGGGGGCAATGATAAAGTGCTAAATACAACAAACTTGAAAAAACTGGGTTTAGCATTATGACCTCTAGAAACCCATAGAAACTACTCAATATCTAGCCAAGTTTGTAGTTTATGATTAGATATGGTTACTACCTACAAAATACACACAATTGGCCTAAGAAACTAGCAATATTGAGAAAGTTATACTTGCTACTCTAAAATGTCTCGTATTCTTCAGCAATAAAAAACTCAACCATCATCATATACCATGCTATATAGCGTATTAGGTCCCCCAAAACTCAAGGAAGACTAGCTTTATGTTATACATTATACTTACACAATCAAAATTGAATTTGGATATCAAGAAAGCCACCAAAAAAATGATAAAAGTGCTAATTTTGGCTAAAAAACAGGATTATGCAATTCTTGTAAGTCGGGCATAACTTTCAATTTTAACACTTAGCTCTCCCTACAAGCATCAAAACATGTTGAGAACTATGAAGGCTTATCCTCTAGCAATCTAAACCTCACAAACATGAAGTTTAGAGTGGTATAGTTGCAAAAAATTGGAAAAAGGCCAAAAACAGGACCCGTTTTTTCACACAGTTTAGGTTCAAAAATGTTGTGCAAGAGTAAGGTTAATGGTGAAATCGATACTCCGAAAAAAATATCAAGTTTTTTCAGCTCATAAGGCAACTTTTTGGATATATAGCACTTAGAAATTCATTTTCATACTCTTCAAATAATTCAAGCAAAATGGTCACTTAACAAGACACAAAAGTGTCCAAGGACATAAAAGTGTCCTGTTATTACCATTCTAGTGTTAGTTGGTCTTCAAAGAGGAAGGGCCATCATACACTTTGCACTTCATCTTACAAGGTCAAGAAGCACCAACCCATCACTCCATACCCCCTAATTTATTTGCTCCTCTAAAAGATTCACTTGTTTTTTGTTTATTCTTTTGTTTTTCCATATGTAAGAGGCTAACATACAAAATAATGGTAATTATTTGCAATTTTGGGAAAAATATATATATATCTCTCTCTCTCTCTCTCTCATAGGTACATATATAGATTGTGTGTGTGTGTAATAGATTTGCTAACATACAAAATAATGAAAATTATTTGCAATTTTGAGAAATCTCTCTCTCTCTCTCTCTCTCTCTCTCACACACACACACACACACACACACACACACACACACACACACACACACACACACACACACACACACACACACACACACACACACACACACATAGGTACATATATAGACTGTGTGTGTGTAATAGATTTGCCGAAAACAAAAGCATAAAATTGTTCCTAAGCCTAGAGTCTTGATTCCCAATCTTGAAATTGTGTTGAGTTGACATATTGGAACTCTTGCCAAGCTCCAAGATTTGAAGCTCTTATCTCATCTTTCATTCTATACATGACCACAACCACACCCACAACTTAAAACTTTACAAGGCCAGTAAGTCATGAGACATCCTTACATTTAAAAAGCCTTAAAGTGCTAGTAGCTATTGTCTCCTAAATCCAAGCAATGTTGGATCAATTCATTTTTGGGACATGTCTCCTCAAGGTGCATGCATTATCTCCTCACCGTCTCAGAGCATTTCATGCCTAAACTCGGATGCTTGTAAATTGCTCACACTTGGCAGCCTGTAGTCACACATGTGCTAGACGCTAGGCCATTAGAGGAGGAGCCTAGAAACCATTGGATTTTGGAACTAACACACAAGCCTACGTTTGTTTTTTTTATAATCACATTAAGCGAGCTGCAACTCTTGAGTCCTACTATGTTTTGATATTTTGAGAGTTTTCATTAAAAAAACACATTAGAGGTTTTTCTCTTCTTTTTCTGAGGTGGTAGGACTCAAATTGTAAGTTGGAGATGTTGTACTAACCCATAAAGAAATGTACAATTTTCCTCCAGCACGTTCTGCCTTGAGGGTTCATAACATACAATACAAAGAGCTATACAGCCCCTTACAGGTGGGAGTTCCTTAAGTAGTTGCATTTTGTGGAGGAGTGGTTGATATGAGAACTAATGGCTTTGATTGCTTGATTTGGCTCTTCAAAGTTCTTGTGTTTCTCAATAGAGATGATCACTTCCTTGCTTTCTTGAATAATCTCTTTGAAGATTAAATAATCATTTTTAAAGATACATTGGATCCTATCCTTCCATACTTGCTTGAGAGAAGTGGACAATCTAGGTGTAGATTAGGATGGCTTGGTTTTTCCAAAAATTTCCTCCAAGGAGTAGGTCCTTCTTGAAGAATATAATTTTCTAGGTCTTCTAAAACCATTTCCATACTTTGCATGTGACGCCTTGTGTAGCTAGATAATGAAGAAACAAGTAAAGGGGATCCTCATTAACTGCTTTGCACCTTGCGAATCTATCAAAACCCATCCTTCTAGTGGCAATCTTGATCCTGGTAAGAATAGCCCCCAATAACACCTTCCAAAGGAAGGCCTTCCATAGCTAGGGGCCACTTAGGGTCCCATATGTTGCTTGTTACTGACACCCATCTAGATTTGGTTGAGTGCTTCTGCCATTATTTATTGAGTGGGGAGAACCAATCTAGTTTGAACATAAGGTTGCAATAGATTTTCTTTGTTTACGGTCTAGTGAAGTTTCTTGCTTGGTCCAATGCCAGGCTTTCAAATCAGGCCTTATATTTTACCACCTTAGAACTTAGGCTCAAGTTTTAACTAAAGAACCTTATATTTTTTATATTTTGTAAAATTTGGTTTTGAAAGGCAATCCCAAAACTTCCCCCTCAAGTGAAGGATTATTTTCAATGGACCCCATCCACTCGGAAGGGGCTCTAACCAGCTTGCCCTTCATTGGGAAGTCCTATCACAAAAGTGCATG
The DNA here is from genome assembly GCF_014529385.1 of Adiantum capillus-veneris. Lineage (NCBI taxonomy): Eukaryota > Viridiplantae > Streptophyta > Polypodiopsida > Polypodiales > Pteridaceae > Adiantum > Adiantum capillus-veneris. The sequence goes on along the minus strand of NC_140960.1, from coordinate 83,634,725 downwards.
CATACGTAGGGCTAGTCCCCTAAGGAAGGGTGGGAAGGTTTGCAATTTCTAGCACTATATAACAATGTGTGGGTGGAGTGAAGGGTCAAGTAAGAACTCACTCCTTATTCTCTATATGTACATAGAAGAATAAAAGGTCGGTTGGCAGCAGGGTCAGGCCCAGGGCAAAGGCATATGCACCTTTAAACCCAAAAACCTCCTACTTAAAGAAGAATGTGTTGATAATTGGGTCCGACTAGCTAGACTAATAGCATGTACAAGAAGCTAGCAAGAGACTCTCTAAGCCTATGCCCACTAGCTTTCTCACTCAATCTATATGTAGACATATCGACTCTAGTGAAGCATGCGGATCCACACTAGAGCTTGCATGTAAATCATCTGGACATCTTGTGTGGTCTGCATAGCTTCAAAAAGCATCATGCTAGTGTCAAACATTATACGACTGATAATCCCCATGAAAAATGCTCCCATTGAATTGTTAGATCATGTCTCAACATGAGTAGGTCATATATGAGATTCCCAAACATTGATGAAATCTATGCAAATCTGGATGTAATAGCCTCATCAATGCTATCTGTATACATTGCATCATCAAGAGTACTCATCATGTATGGATGTATCATCATCAACAATGTAATGGCTATGTCCCTCTCATCCATAGCCGAAACTATGTGTCATGACATCAACTCATCAGTATCTCGCATGAGCATATCAAAGCACTCCATGTCTTGCATTTCTATCTTTTGTATTACTAGGGAGCAGACTTGCTTTGCTCCTTTGTAGCATAGACTCCAATGACACATGTTGTGTCTCACTAGAGCATTCTTGCTTTTGGTATTTCTTTCTTTGTTGCCAATGACAAAGTTACAACTCCGGAGAGTCCTCTTCTACGCGTGCTCTCACAACTATCGTGTCCAAGAGTGAAGCCCCTAGGCTCCCTATAAATAGTACAAGGGCCCTTGATTGCTAGAAGCTCTGCTATCAAAAGCATAGGCCAAAAGCTAGCACTCCCACGCTGCCCATTAGTACACTCTACCACGTTAGCATGCCTGTCACATGCACATCTAACCCTATGTGCATGTGGAGAAGCTATTCCTACTTTTAGGGTTTAGGTAGCCTAAGAAGTGTTCTAACTTTTGACAACCTTGTGAGCTAGTACGCTGGCCGTGCATGTCCACGCACTTAGAGTAGTTGCATACCCTCTGATTGCACAACCCATGATCACTAGCATTACATTCTACTAACAACTTTATATCAATGGATTTGGCCACAAATCCATTGGCCACAAAGATGGGCATACAAGTTTTCAAGATGGGAGATATTGTAACTGCCAATGGAGCTTTCAAGGGACAACAAGCCTTTGTTACTCCCTTGATTGGGAAGTTGAGGCTTCATGTCCAAAGCTTCATCAACAAAGAAGACTTTTTCAACTCTCCTCTCCAACATGAGGATGTTATCCTAGGGGCACCATGGTTCAATCGCATGGCTGCCAACATGAAGTTACCTGAAAGGAGAATTTATTTCACCTACACAAAAAAGAACATGTATATAGATGCCAACGAGTCGGGTCATACTTTACCTCTTGTAAATTCACCTACTTTTGATAAGTCAATGAAAAGCTCAATTTCCTCGTACATGATTTTTGTCAAAGAGTCTCTAAATGATCCTAATGTTTTAACAAAACAAAGTGGTAGGAATCAAGAAGAATTTGACTTGTCTAATTTTCTAAATAAATTTCAAGATGTATTTATCGATGACATCCCTATGGAGCTACCTCCAAAATGAGGGGATGATGACCATAAGATAGAGCTTCTACGTGGGAGCTCACCGCCTAATGAACCTCCTTATAGAGTTTCTCACGCTCAACAAGAGGAGATTATGAGGCAAGTGCATGAACTGGTAGATAAGGGGATGGTGAGGCCTAGCTCCTCTCCCTTTGTTCACAAGTCCCCTTAGTGCAAAAGAAAGATGGCACATACCGCATGTGTGTGGACTATCGAGCACTAAATTGTATCACTATCAAAAATAGATTTCCCGTACAACGGGTAGAAGATTTGTTTGATAAGCTACAAGGTTTGACCTACTTCAGTAGGATTGACCTTAAAAGTGGCTATCATCAAATAAGGATAGTGAATGAAGATGTCGTAAAGACCGCATTCCGTACAACGTTTGGTCTTTATGAATATCTTGTCATGCCTTTTGGTTTGAAAAATGCTCTAGCCACGTTCAGCCGCCTAAGGAGAAAATATTCAGACCCTACCGTAAGTTCGAGTTTTCTGTGACGACATTATCATATACTCCAACTCTTTGGAGGAGCATAAGCATCTCAACGTAGTTTTTCAAGCTATGAGAGAGAATAAACTTTTCATTATTCAAAAGAAGAGTGAATTTTTCCTCCAAAAGATTCAATACTTAGGTCATATTATCTCTCAAGATGGTATCCATATGGATCCAACCAAGCTTGAGGTAATAAAAATATGGCCTAGGAGAAGGAATCTACATGAGCTACGAAGCTTTATTTGTATATGTCCATACTATAGACGCATCATAGCTAAATTCTCTCAAATAGCAGGGCCACTACATGACTTGACCAAGAAAAATGTGAAGTACATATGGACTGCTAAAGAGAAAAGTGCTTTTGAGAAGCTTAAAGAAAAGCTTACCTCTCAACCCGTGCTTACACTACCATATTTCTCAAAACCTTTTGAGGTCCAATGTGATGCTTGTGGAGATTGCCTTGGAGTAGTTTTCAAGAAGGTCATGCCATAGCATATGAGAGTCAAAGACTCAATTCTGACGAGAGAGTATACGGCATCTACAAGAAGGAGCTACTAGCCGTCCTACATGCCCTTGACACATGGAAGGACTATCTTTTGGGTACTCCATTCATCCTAGCACGGATCACCAAAGTCTTAAGTACTTCAAGAAAGGATCTCTTCGAGCCATACTTTTGGGGACTCCATTCATCCTACGGGCCACCAAAAGTATTATGCTAAACTAGCAAAAGATACTATTGTCCTTTCCAAATTCTAAAACCAATCAATGAGATGGGCTATCAACTCAAGTTGCCCAACCATTGGCTCATTCACAATGCTTTTCATGTGAGCCTACTTAAGCCAGAGCCATCAACAAGAACCAATCATTGAGGACCCGCACGAGATCGAAGATCAAGAAAGGTGCTTCAGCCCAAATTGATTCTTTGACATGAAGACAAGGTACTAAGACATGGTAAGATTATTCGACAATGTCTTATTAAGTTAAAAAAATATCCTTTTGAAGATGCTAGATGGATGCAAGGAACACAGCTTAAGGATAGTATGAACCTTGTCTATGCTTACAGTGCTACATTAGAGTAAGCAAATGTAAATACTTTTTAAATGAAAAATGTTTTTGTCTTATAAGACTAGTTCTTTTTTTTGTGCACAAATTTAAGTAGTATGCATGCTTAGAATCATGTTTCAACTTCTCTCAAACACCAAGTAGAATTTGTCACTCTACTTTGGGAGTATGATATGGACTAAAGAGCAGACATGCTTGCAACAACTAAGTCTCCCAAGCACCAAATGGAATTAGTCATCCATTCTAGAATGATGTCGTGTATGCATATGCCGATACAGAGTGAGCTAGTTACAGGTCACAAGTGGAATATTTAACAGGTTTATAGGGATTTTGGATAGGTGTGGTTTTTCATAGAGCTACTCATTTAGGAGTGAGCTAGATTGCCAGGATTTTGGTAGTTCACTAGCATGATGCATTATAGAGCTATATAGACCATACATAGATGTTTGCGAAATTTGCATAAAGGCTCCAATATAGATACACTTGCTCGTCTATCACTAGAATCGATATGGTTGCATGTAGATTGAAGTGCAAACCGATGTGCTTGATGAAGTCCAAGTAGAGAAATCCAGGCCTATAGAGGTAGACATGCGAGATGAAGATGCTATGTGGTGCCATGCTAATGGCTATGCTTGTGAAAGTTTCTATAGAGTGTTCTACAATGGTGTAGTAGGTCCGAAGTTTTTCCATGAAAGGTAAAGTAAACTTGGCTATGGAAGAAGACCAAGGCAGTGCGGTAGAGGATGATTGTCTATCTCCTTTGGATGAGGATGAAGTGAAAACGCAGGTAGATGCAGTTGACAAAGCGGAGGAGGTAGTTGAACTCAAAGGGCCGATCAATGAAGAAGAGCTTGATGATGCTGGAATTGAGTTCAAAGAGGAGGTGAAAGAGAGCATGGAGACAATGGTAGAACCAATACAATAGGTGTGCTCTATGGCAGATGAAGGAGATTCTCAGGTTATGCCTAGGCTTACAAAAGAGGTATGAAACTCATGGTTGAGAAGTATGCTTGTATGTTCACTTGTGGAGTGTGTTATCCGTCAGATACGGGGTTCCCTTGAGAGGAGCTCCACTTTACATGGTTGGGAGGGAGGGTCATACGTGTTTGTTGGATCATATGGTCTGCTTGCAAAGCCAGGTATGTTGATGAGGCAGGGCAATGCGAAGAGGTGCAAAGGTGCTATGGGCTTATTGTGTGCATGGATGGATACGCGCTTGGGTAAAACACTGTTGGAGATTGATGCAGATGAATGGAAGAGAGCAAAGCAAGGTGTTTGATCTAGGAGGATATATTATGTAGGGGGTGGGGCAACCCACTTGAGGTTTGGCAACAATAGGCAGATGTAGGGCCTTGTACATATGGTAGTGCTTCTTTGTGGTTTGCTTATAGTGTTGTCTAGTTTTGCAATCTCTAAAAGAATAAAGAATTTTTTTGGTTGAACATGAATGTTCAACAAGGGGGCTGGGCAATGATGGTGCAGCCAAAGTGTGGTGACCCTAGCAAAGGGCACAAGTACTCGTATGTATGCTAACAGATGCATGGCAAGGTGCTAAAGAGGGTATGAAAGACCTAAGCAGGCAAGTGGCAGAAGAGATGTATGCTTTGTGTGGTTTCTTAGGCCAAAATGGCTCCAGAAAGAGCCTCATGGGATGGCATGTGAAGGAGGTTTACAAGTCTAGTTTTCTTCTTGAAGATGAAGTGCTTGAAGTGTTGAGTAAGTAGGTCTAAACGGGTCGTCAAATGGAGCAACAAAGTGAAAGATATGTCAGTTCAAATCTAGAGGTGGTTGCAGATCTAAGGCGGACAGGGCAGGTGATGCCAAGTGGTAGAAACAGGTTTTAGTGGATATATGTAAAGAGCTCATCATGTGGAGCATGTCGGTCTTTTCAGGTCGTCATTTGCAGTCTTGGTTGCCAAGATATTGCCACTTGAAGTTTCAACAAGGGCTAGTTTGGAGCCAATTGCATCACCTCAAACGGTGTGCCATGTGAGGTTTTTGGAGCCTTGCCAGGGTTTGTATGTGAAGTACGCAATATGTGAAGGCCAAAGGAATTGATGGCACATCAAACAGAGTCCAGATCGGCAAGATACTGAGGTTTGAAGTTGGGGAGCAACTGTGGTAAGTGATGCCAGATGATTTTTCCCGATTTTGAGGCGTGTTGTTTGAGGGCATGCCAAGGCTGAAACACAACGAGGTTCACACAGGTTGAAGCCGGCAAAGAGGTCTTCTTGATGGAACTTGCGGCTTGGTCACCGGGTTTGTGAGCACCGAGGAGGTAGGGAATTAAATGGGTTGGGAAAAAAAATTAATTGGAAATTTTCTGGAGGTTTTTGGATCTCATGAGCTTGAACCCGTGTGCGGCCCCCATGTGGCAAAGGGGATGAACCAACATGTAGTGGAGCGGACTATGGAGGCGAGGTTTATAGGCTGTATTGTGTGCTCACATTGGTACATCAAATGGGATGAGAGCTCCCATGCATGGGGTGCTATGGAAAATTCTATGGGGCGCTGCTTGGGCGACAACGTCGACGGGGTTTGGCAGTTGTAGCGGCGCGTTGCAAATGGTGGTGTGAAGCACTGATGATGTGGTAGCCTTGTCAAGGGGCATTCCTGTGCCCGTTACTTTTGAGGGCAGGCAGTGAGAGCACTGACGATGCCGTCAATGCCTCACTTAGGAGGTGGTTCATGCTTGGTGTGAAGGTCAAGGCAAGCCAAATTTAGTGGGCCTTTGCATGCAAAAAGGGTTTGAGAATAGAGGGGAGGCTCACACATCCTAAAGGCACTTTTTTGGAATTGGGGAGCCATCTTTTTGTAATTTGGGCGGTTTTTTGCCAAGGGAGGAGCTCAACGCGGCGGAGCTCTCAGCAGACAATTTTTTGGCGGGCTCAAAGTGGCTCTCAAAGGAGGAGAAGTTTGTGGACTGCTTTGGTGCCAACAACGAGGGCACCAACATGAAGGTTTCATGCCACTCTCATTGAGGAGAGCTACATGGAGGCAAAGCCAAGGATTTCCAAAGTTTTTGCGCTCATCAATGCTGTGCCGACGGAGTTGCGTTGTAGCAGAGTTTCATGGTGTGTGTAGGAGGCGTTTTTCATCATAATTGAAGCAAACCATAGCAGAATTGGGTGTTTTTTCTTCCCCTTTCCCTCCTTCTCTTGTGTGCTTTGCTCCAACTATCTGGTGCCGGTGTGTGAGATGCGTGTGCCTCCTCGGGCCTCTATCTGTGTGAGAGAGAAAGAGAGAGTGGTGTGAAGACTGTAAATGGGTAAGATTGGTGTGGTGTGCTGTCAGTTGTTGGTGTGAAGCATGCGCGTGTATGGTCGTGTGAAAATGGTGGTTTGCATGTGGTGTGTGTGAGTTTTGAAGGGGGATTGGGGTGAAATGAGTATCATGGGCTATAGAGAGGCATCATGTTTGTGTTTGGGGTGTGTTCCCCTTTCTCCCTATCCATCATCTCCTGCTATGTCGAGGTCGGGATGTTGGAGAGACAAACCGCTCTCTCTTACTCTTGCTATGTTAAAGCAAGAAAGAAGATGGTGTTGCCATCTTTTGTAGTCACCAGATGGAAGTGCCGAAAGCACCAAGATGTCACCAAGTCAACGTCAGAGGCTAGGTGTCAAAAAATCAGCATCGATGCCGCAATTCAAGAGCCACTTTCCAAGAGAGTCCAATTCTCTCTCTCTCTCTCTCTCTCTCTCTCTCTCTCTCTCTCTCTCTCTCTCTCTCTCTCTCTCTCTCTCTCTCTCTCTCTCTCTCTCTCTCTCTCTCTCTCTCTCTGAGTGGATGCTAGAAGAAGCGGATGCGATCTCCTCGAGCTTCTTTGTGTGTGTGTGTGGCGACACACACACTCTTCAAGCTTTCAACTTTCTCTTGTTATATGTGTGTGTGATGTGCACACACACACACACACACACACTCCCTTTTTCTTCCAGCTTCACTTTCTTCAACTCCAAGATCCATCACTGCCACTTCAACTCCAAGATCCATCACTGCCACTTCAAGCTTGCCTAGTTGCACTACTTGTAATGATTCAATCAACAATTTTTTGAAATTTGCTTGTGATGGCTACTTTTGTTTGATATTTCAGCTCTATTGAAACTATATGTTGCATTATATTTTGGTTTCAGATTGAAATTTACTCTCAATCGAGCACATGCTTCTAGATTTTGACTCACAGATGGGCGCTAAGGGTAGACAATTTCAAGTTCTTGCTGTTTTAATGTGCTTCTAAACTTTAATTTGGAATGCTCTATTGCTTTGCAAAGCAAAGTTCTTTGAAGTTCATAGCGAGGGACAAGGATATAAACTACTCCATGCAGAGGTATTTCTAATTGACTTAGGATCAAGGGCTACAACATCGAATGTGTCTATAAAGTACAATTTTTTTGGTAAGTATCGAATGTGTCTATAAAGTACATTTTTTTGGTATGACCTAACTTGTGAATGACAAAATTATTTAATCACTGCCGATGGTCGCTTTTTGGCCTCTTCACTTTTGAGCTTTCAAGGAAAGACCTTCTAAACTGACAAAGGGAAATGACTAAGTGCATCATACCAATTTGTGTACAATCACTATTGGTAGCACGGTTGCCTCTGTTGGTCTCAACTACCTAATGAGTTAAGTAGTTTCTTTTCAAAATCTGACCAAGAGGTTTAGATTACCAAGGCAACACCAAGGGTTCTTGGACAAAAGAAAAACAAGGTTTTTTCCTAGTTCTGCAACAATGTTGCCCAATTGTTTTGATGCTTGTGACATGGTCATGTGTTACCATATACATGTGGTAATGATGTGTGTGAACACACTTAGGACCGCCGGGCATTTTTCTCTCACTAGGAGGTTTTCCCCCTCATGCATTGTATATAACCCCATCACTCTAGGGCTAACTTATGTTTATATTGCACATTGAATAATACTACTCTCTCTTGTGTGCCTTGTGCTTCTTCATCTTCTCTAAGCTGTGTGTAATTAGAGTAGGTTGCATCCTCTCATGCATAGTCGCCAGCATTACCAGCACATGCCTGCTCACTTTCTCAAATTTGGGTGAGCTTTGGTGAGAGCATGTCAACAAATACTTTGGGTAAGCTCGTAGAGCTTGGTCTGCTCAGAATTTTGATTTGGGCTCATTTTTGCCTCTGCCTGCACTATAGAAAATACTGCACAAGAATTTTTTCCCTTTTGGGTAGAATTTTTGTCAGTGCTAATTTTTACATAACAGGTTCCTTAGAGTCTTCTTTGAGTTGTGCTATATAGCATGCATTAGTCCCACTTTGTTTCTTCTCGAGAGATTTTCACATAAGGTGCAGGCACTTGCCATGGCTGACAACAACACAGATGTGTTCAAGATGTTCGACACTGAGGATAAATTAGACGGGGACAATTACCCAATGTGGGATTACATGATGCAACATGTTCTTGTGTGAAAGGGCTTATGTGTGCAGGGCCTTGATGTACGTCCTGATTCTGTGGATCTAGGCACTATTGAGGATGTTGTAGGTTTTAGTGGCAGGATTGCTTCACTTTTAGGAGTCACTTTTAAGAAAAAACAGGGCTAAACAATGTGTAGTTAAACTGGATTTTATTGCTACTCAAAGAAAAGATGGTAACAACAATGTAGCCACTTCTCATGGTTCTTCAGTGAGTAGAAAATCACATGCTCCTAATGCTTCTCCTAGAAACACCTCCTCTAGGAATTCTGGTGAAAAGGGAAAAAAGAAGATGTGTTGCTATTATTGCAAAGCTAATTATCACTTGATCAAATAGTGTCCTAGATTGAAGACAAAAGAGGCCAAGAAGAAAGAGGTAGGTTTTACTACAAGTGAAACTATTGTAGAATATTCTACGAAAGGAGATTGCGATGCTAATGTAGATGCAGAGTGGGCATTTAGTATAGAGTGCACTTATGATCCTTCTATCCATGATGCATGTATGTCAGTTCTTGTAGATTCACATGTGTGGTACTTTGACAGTGGTGCTGCAAAGCACATTACATCACATTGTGACTTGTTCACTTCTCTTGAGGCTGTCACTCAAGGAAATACAATCAATTGTGCCAACAACACCTCTTATCCAATCCAGGGAGTTAGAAAGTTTGTGTTGACTGTTGCCAATGGAAATTCTTTCACACTTGTTGATGCACTTTATGTACTTGGGATCAACAAGTACATAAAGTGCGCTTGCTAGACTTGGCTCGTTGTGAAATTTATGAATGACAGATGTACAATTCATGATCTCAGTTTTGATGATGAAATTGTTGTATCTGGTATTTTGTGCCGTGGCCTGTATAAGCTCACTATATATGGCAAGTGTGGGTAGAATTTTGCAAATGTAGTTGTGGATTTAAAGGCCATTTTAGATGCAAAACTTTGGCATGACGTTCTGGACATCTAAATTTTACCAATTTGCTACATTTGCAAAAATATGAAATTTTTGCTTCTTTGCCACCTCTTGAAGCACGTGCGAAGCATGTTTGTGAAGGCTGTATTTTGGATAAGATGCAATGCTTGAAGCTTTCAAAGGATGATTTAGTAAGGACTACATGCAGGTTGCATCTTTTGCATAGTGATATTTGTGGGCCCATGCAAACTCCATCCTTGGGAAATTACCTGTACTTTGTGACTTTCATTGATGATTACTCTAGGCATGCATGGATGTATCCACTTAAAGCTAAGTCCAAAGTGTTTATCTGCTTCAAGCAATTTTTGGCTATGGCTGAAAATGTCTCTCAATGTACTATGGGCACCCTCCATTCAGATCCGGGGGGGGGGGGGATATGCCTCATGATTTTAATGCATTTTTGGCTAGTCATGGGATAATCCACCAACGTATAGTGTCATATACATTTTAGAAAAATGGTGTTGCTGAAAGGAGAAACAAGTCGGTGCAAATGGCATGATGTATGGTCAAAAGGCAAGCTTTTCCACATTTGTTTTGGCTTGAGGCTATCATGTGTGCATGCTAAAAAGCCATCTATTGATCACATGCGCCTTGTTGGTTGTTTGGCTTATGCCTTGCTGCCACAAACACATAAAAAAAATTTGGTTGATAAGGCTGTTAAATGCATTTTTGTTGGTCACAGTACTGAAAGAAAAGGTTACATGTTGCACCATTCGCAAAAAAAGTGTATCTTGGTTTCATGAGATGTTGTGTTTGTGGAAGATTCTATTTAGCCCTTGCTGTCATGTACTAGAGAAGTAATGTAAGCTCACATGACATTTATGATAGTTTATTGCCTCTTTTTAGTGGTGGAAACTTGAATGTAGTTTCCAATGAGGTAAATACACAGCCTATGGGGGTCTCAAAAAATGCTACAGATCAGCCTATTACTGATGCAGATGTACAAGCAGGCTAGAGGTATGTCAAAATGGCAAGTGCATACTTTGTGTGACAATAAATTGGATGCACCTTTATCTAGTCCTACTCGTTCAGGTTCTTTCCATGCATCTTATGCATCAAATTGTCATGCTTTGGCTGTTTCTAGCTTGTGTGATGTAGAGGAACCTTTGTCTTTTAATGAAGCACAAAATTCAAAAAATTGGATGGCTGCCATGCAATTAGAATATGATGCACTTATAGAACATGACACATCAACTTTACGTGATTTGCCTCCTGGCAAAAAGGCCATTGATACAAAGTGGGTTTACAAGTTGAAACGTTGCCAATTTTTGGTCGGCACAATCACTTCTAACCTCTGGTGTTCTTTGACTTAATTGTGGGATTACTGTCCAAAATTGGCTTGAACATTGATGTTTTCCACCAAAGGAGTTGAGACCACCCTATTGGGAAGTTTTTCCAACTTTCTAAACCAACTTTTGAGCTTTGGTAGGTCTTATGACTCGAATTCTACCAATTTTTTCCTAAATAAGCTCAAAATCTTGACCCTCACTCGCAAATTTGGCTCGTGAAATCAGCCCTAGTGGTCGGGTTTTACTTAAAATTGATTTTGAGTTGGGTTTTTGTGTGGTCGATTGGGTTTCAACAATTTTTGGCTGCTCTAATTCCAACGGTTTTGTTTTCACTCTTTTTCAACAAATTTGGAAATTTTCGACCACTCACGGCTTGGGTCGCCTTGTTTTTTTCTCGCTTCTTTTTTTTTTCCTTCTTTGATTGCTTGCTCAATTTTTTTGGTAATGTGTGGCTTCCTTTGCGGATCTTTACCTTTTTGCTCCCCCCCCCATTTTTTTTGGGCTTTTGCACCTCTCCCTTTCTTTTTATTTTATTATTTTTGTGAATTTTACAAAATTTTGGATATTTTTTGATTTTGTATGATTTTTTGAGTTTTTTAAATAATTTTTTGCTTTTTTGTGATATTTTGATGACTTTTCTAAATTTTTGATACTTTTGTGCGATTTTTTTAAAATTTTTGTTTCTACTTTTTTTTAATACTTTTTTGTTATTTTTGATGAATTTTCTTACCTTTTTTTTGAATTTTACTATTTTTGCATTTTTAATGGATTCCTTGAGTATTTCACTTAAATATTTCTTGTTTTTGTTGATTGATTTTTTCTTTTTTAATGTTTTTTGACGAAACAAAATAAAATTAAAATTTAAAAATACCCAAAATAAAAATAAAGCAAAAAATTACTTACCTTAGTATTATTTGGAGATGGTAGCTAGAGCGGGGCCGAGCAGGGACACATGAGGCGACGGTTAGTGCAGGCATGCAGAGAGAGAGAGAGAGAGAGAGAGAGAGAGAGAGAGAGAGAGAGAGAGAGAGAGAGAGAGAGAGAGAGAGAGAGAGAGAGAGAGAGATGCTTAGTGATTGCACAATAACGAGGGTAGAAGGGGAGAAGGGAAATTGAAGACATTGCCATATGCACACACATCCAAAATCCACAAAACAACAAACACACAAGTGAAATTAGTGAGTAAACCTATTCAATTATGCCATTATTACACTAGCTAGGCCATCGATCCCTGACAATGGTGCCAAATGTTGGGGGTACCATCGTAGCATAGCTCCAATGACCAACAATAATGGTCAATCCGAATTGAGGAGCTACCCGGACATGGCATGGAAACATTCGCCTGATTAATGAGCTAATCATGGCAACACGAATGGTGACTCTACGAGGTGAGCTTCTTGGCCTATGGAGGAGCTAAGCCACAGACATTGGCAATCTCCACATCCACTTCTCTTCACCTCAAATCAACCCAATCACACACACTATCGATTGCAACGGCGCACACATGGCTAGTCCCATCATGCAACACACTAATCACAAGTGCACACACATAGATCTATCAAGAATCCACACTCCAATCAAACCTACATGCACACACAAAAAATAGAGTCCAATCACTTAAGATTAAAGCAAGATTAACCATGTTATGATCTAGCTAATAAAAACATCATAGACAATCATAGAGATTATGAGAGGCATACAGAAAGAGAATTAAGCATTGATTAGTGTTAATCAAGTCACATGAGCAAGGAAAAGCTCAAGGACTCCATAGTCACACATCTCATGAGCTCTCACTAAGAGTGGTCTCAAAAAATGAGGATGAGAACCCTAATTCCATTTACACATTTACACACTGCCTTATATACCTAAGGTAAAAATAAGCAATGTCATAGTGCCCAAGGCCTTTAGGGCTCCACAACTTAGAGAATTTGCAACGTAGGCACAATAATTGACCTATTCTTTAGAGCTTGGAACTCTCATTGAGCCTCTAACAAGTTACAATCATTACAATGGCTTGAAATAAATCGGAAAAGTACAAAGATGGCCATTTTGGGGAAATGTAAAAATGTGTAACTTCAATCTTCACCGCCTCTTTGTATTTGTCTTTGATGTGCATTTGTAAGGGTGTGCCAAGCCTTACCCTGGGTCGTCCATGTATGATGCAATGATGCTTGTGATAGAGGTCCACACTGAGAAAATAGTAGGGGAAGAGAGATGGAGGGGAAAGGAGGGTAGAGGAATGAGGTTTTTACAAGGTATGCTAGTCGTAGCTAGCTTAGTTGAGAAAGGATAGAGGGTTTTTTACAAGAGGTTGCCGAAGGTGGTTGGAGAAGATAAATCCGCCACTTATAGTGGTAGTAGCTCTAATTTTGGCCAATACTTTATTTAATGTGGCTTTGTTTTTGTCAATCATGCCTTAGATCTCAAATCTAGAGTAAAAAATATACAATGATCTTGTGTTAACACACAAAAGAAAGATTATGAGGGGCATAGGTGGAGTAAAAAATGATTAGGAGGTTGATGTTGCCATTTGAAATTGATAAACATAGGCATGGCCCACCTAATTGTCGCTTTTACAACTTGATGCTTCGCTCAGACAAGCCTCCTTTGTGTCGTGTCATTTGTAGTGGTCGTAGTCGAGTGCCTTTGCGGTTGTCACAGTGGTCATCACTTCATTGAAGCTGTTGGTGCGAAGCGCGTATATACAAGAGCATGTGCATGTGTGCAAATGATGGTGGATGTAATTTGACTATCTTGGGCTTATGGGCTGATTTGTGAAAGTGTTTGGTGGTGATTATGAGAGTGGGGTGCGTGTTGATAGTAGGTTGTGTGTGTGTATGTGTATGTGTATGTGTATGTGAGTGTGTGCGTGTGTGGATAAAACACAACAATTTTTAGCTATGGAGAGCTTGGGAAAGACAAGAGAGTGAGAGATAAGAGTGTGTTTTTATTTTCTTCAGCGACGCTAATTTGGAAGTATCCAGAGTAGCGCTCATGTCCTGCTACCTCATTGAGAATTTCATCTTGGAAAGGGAGAGAAAAATGGTCCCTCTTTGTGGCTGCATTAAGGGGCTCGTAATCAACACAAACCCTCCACTTACCATTCTTCTTTGGTGCGACTACCATTGGAGAAACCCACTCCGAGTCTTCCACAGGATAGATGAAACCTGCTTCTAACAATTTCCTCACCTCCTTGAGCAAGGCCTCTCGTTGAATTACTCCTAGCCGTTTGATCTTCTGCACTACAGGTTTACTTCCCTCCTTAAGCTTGATGTGACGCTGAACTACTGTGATACCAGTGATTTTATCATATTCATAATGAACAATGTGGTAAGATTACTTAGCATCAAAACATAATCTTCACGCTCCTTCCCACACAACTCACTAAAGAGCATTCGATATAGCTTACTTGCTTCTACCAAAGGTTGTATACCTGGTGGTTCCTCTTGGTTTGATGATGATGCATCAAGTTGCTCCATCTTCTTAGGGTCCTTGAGAATGATCCCCATCAACTCAATTCTATTGTTGCTTCTTTGGTCATCATTGACTCCTCCTCTAAAGTGGCTGAAGAGTCACTAGAAAAATCATCCTCGGAGGTTTCTAGATCCATGTCGCGTTGTTGACCTATCTTCATGTCGTAAAGTATTGGCCTCCCTTTTTCATTCTTCATCTGGATTATGCCGGTGTCCCAGTCTTGTTTAGCTTTCATAGCCATAAGCCAAGGCCTCCCTAGAATGTAGGATAGCCCTCCCCTTTATGTGGCATGACAAAGATGTCCACCTCCACCTCCACCTCCACCTCCACCTCGGTGTTGAACGCCTTTACCCTAACTGCACTCACAATGCCAACACATTGAACTTTTACATTATTTGCCATTTTTGCTTGGCATGGTGCCAGCCTACTTACTTCTAAGTCTAAAAGGTGCATCATTTTTTCACTCATGATGCATATTTGTGCGCCACCATCGATGTAGATATTGGAGATGTGTTGCCCTTTGATGTGAGCATCCATCACTGGTAGTATGTCCCAGCTATCTTTGGCTTTGGTCGTCTCGTACTAACCATCTTTGTCCATTGTCTCCTCACCCTAGGTGCAAGGCCAAGTAGTTGAGGCCAAGTGATCTTTGGGCCCTGCATAGAGACATCTTGAGCCACATCATACAGTTTAAACATTCATCCAAAGAGAAATCTACAATGTCAATTTTACATCGTGACTTGGATGGATTTCTACTAGATTTCCCCTTGGCTTTCATCTTTTCTTCCTTTTGAGAAGATTCACCATGTTTAGGGCGCTTTACCCCCATGGCATTTACTCCTTTAACCTTGGTCTTACCTTTCGCCACTCCCTTGATATCCTCCTCCACTTTCACCTTTCTTTTACCTTCAAGGTTGATAACACTCACCGCCTGGTTGTTGGCTGGTTGTGGAGGTAAGGGTGGAATGAGAGGTTGTTTTGGTGGTGGTGTGGTTGAACCGGTGGTTGTAGAATTTGCAATGGTGGTGCTTGTTGTGGTGCTTTGGGTGGTGGTGGTCTTGCTCTTGGTGGTGAAACTTGGTTTTGCCTTGCTCCTCTATTGAAATTTTGCCTCCTTGGGAGTGGGAAATAATACATACCATGGCCATCTTCTCCACAACTGTAGCAGTGATATTCTTGGTTCTATCTTTTTTGACCTCTCCCTTGATCTTGGTTGCGATTTTGTGCGTGCCCTTGCTGCACCAAATGGACTGAGAGATTTTCAAGCTGGTTGGTGATTCGATTGAGCAGGTCTTGTTGATCTTCAATTGGTTCTTGTGGTTGACTCCTCTGGGAGGCTGTTGTAGGTGGTGCTAGATGTGGTCGGGTCCTAACGAATTCCTCTTCATCGGCATTCCTGGCTTGTAGGTGCAACTTCATGTATTTAAGGACGGCCACTTCAATTGCTAGCTCATACATAGCAGGAAACCTTTCCTTCACCTTCTTTTTAAGAGTTGGCCATAACCCAGCCACAAACCGATCCTTCTTTAGGCAATCGGGTGCCCCCTAATCCTCTCTTAGTGATGCAACCCATCACCCCCTGTGGGACGCGTGTCTAACCTCACTATCCTATCTTATTGCAATTTTAGCGAGAACCACGATTAAATTGTCAGTCCATGGGATGAAGCTGACTCGACTAGTGCATAGAGGCTACAAGAGGTTGTCAATCTCTCAAAAAACAACAAACAACTCAAATCTAACTCAAGCTACGCTCAAGTGACTGAAATCACCGAAAGCCAATCGCTCATCGGCAAACAAATCACATCCGTTACAACATCAAATGACATCCAAACTTAATGAAACTTCTAGGATAAGTTTATAAGACCTAAGCACACATGCTTATGGTCTCAAACCCCACTTTAGGTCAAGTGCCAAAATCGCGATTATTAACAGTAATGGATTTTTGACCTAGTCGTTTTCGACACAGAATGCACCTAAATGCTTAGCAATGATGCCCCAATACCCCGCCTATGCTTAGTTTTTGATTTTGGAGTGTAAATTTGTATTTATGATGAAATTAAACCGCGGGTAGACCGCGGGTTCGCGATGCCAAAAGCTATGAAATATTGTGATGTGTTTACGTCAATGCGTAGAGCTCTTACCCGCGGTTGCAATGCAACAAACACGATTACAATGTGACAACCGGGGAGGAAGTAGGAAGTGCAAAAAGGAGAGAAGCGAGCATGTTAGCTTGTGCTGTGTATTTCATTATCCAAAACTTACAAATAACTTACAAAAATTGGCTTTTATACCTTAGCCAAGGTTTTTGGTGGTCAAAACTAATAATCTGGGAGCTCTAACTAAAGAGAGGTACTGACAGATTGATACAATCTGGAAGCTGTAGCCCTGGCTCATCAATTAGAAGGTTTATTTGAAAAATAAGAGTTACAATATTCCCAATTTATAAAAAATAATAAGTGTTTTACACTGAGAGCTCCAAAAAATGGTATTTGTACTATCTGTGTTAGCTTGCTGCTAACATTCTCCTCCTCCTTGCCTGTGTCGTCCCTTGACACAGCTTTATGGGCTGATGTAGTCTTTGGGTTGATGGCTGGCGAGGCGGTCTTTAAGCGCATTGAGTGCCCTTTGGTATCTTATCTTTCTCTGTTTATCTAGCACTTGCAAGAATTGCATGGTGACTTTGTTCTTCAGCTGCACTGCTGAGTAGCCTACAAAGAGTGATGTCAGGTTGCTGATCACTGGCCCAAATATTTTTGTTAGCCAAGTGAAGAACCCTGTGTAGAACGCTTCCTTGAACTCGAGCATCTTGTGAGACGGTAAAAACATACATATGGTGTAGAAGCCATAGAGGACTCCTTTGGAAGGTTGCCCATTGAGATCATAGCACAACCCTTTGTTACCCTCGAGGAATGACATCCACAGGGTGCCTGCTTGATCTTGCTCATGGAATACTTCAATGCATGTGAGCAGTATTTGATAGATTTTGTAGAACATTGCACATGATAAATCTGGTAGACTTCTGAAGAAGGACATGGCACCCATTAGAGTTTTCACCATGTTCTCCTCTGTCGGTGCTCCCTTGTATGGAGCAGGCCATCTTGAGTAATTCAGCCAAGTTGGCCACTTCTTTAGTAGTGCCTCGTGTGCTTGCCAAGTCCTTACTTGTGGTACACGATAGAAATTTGGATCCTTTTGCAGGGCCGCAGGTGCTCTTGTGAACAGAATCAAGTACCTTGGATTCTTGTTCAATCAGCTCAGCCTCCACTTCGGTTGGTCTTGATCCGCATCCTCAACTTGCATGTTAGTGTTAAGCCTTTATTTCACTTGCAGCAGGTCCACTTTAATCAGAGGATAAGGCAGAGATTGTTGGTGCCATTGCACATTGATTTGATTGGGAGTGAGATATGTAACGTTGACGGAGTGAAGAACTCTCAGCTCCCAATCCATTGCTGCTTTCCACTGCTCATCTACCTCTTGTGTAATTTTTTCCTTCAGTGCATCTTCTTCAGCCTTTGAGAGCTAGACCATTGGCACTGTGTCTGATTCAGTTATGTGTATTTGAAACTCTTCCATGCCACTTAGCTATTTGGATGGCTGCGTCTCCATCTCTGCGAATGAAATAGAGGGGATCTCTACATGGGGCTGCTTTGAAGTACCTGCCTCCTCTTGGGTTTCTGATCGTCCCTCTCTCAATAGCTGGTTGACTCTTCTAAGTTCTGCTTTTTCTTTCAGCAGCTCGTCTTCTCTTTGAACTCGCATCAAAGCCAGGTCTCTGCGCTGAGACTGCTCCAACTTAAGCTCCAGCTTGAGGTCTTTATTTTTCTTCTCTAATGCCTTGTAGACGTCATCTGTTCCTTTGATTGAGGCCACTGCGGGATTTTCTCTGATTTGTTGCAGGAACATTGCCTGATCATTTATTCTTTGTTTCGAGTACTGTAGGGAGGCATTGGCTACATCCAGCTAAACCTGAATCTTTTGAACTGACAAGGTCGTGGTTAGAAGTTTGTTTGTGACTTTTATGAGCTGTTCATCTTTTGCCTTACATGCATCTGACAATTTTGTAAGCAAATCTCCAAGCTCCTCCATTTCTTTCTATTGTTTATCTCTTGCGAGCTGATGTTGTTCAGCTTCCGCTTTCAACTCTTGCACTTACCTTTGTAAATTGGTGACGACGTTGAGTCGGTCATATAACTCCCCTTGGAGTGCGTCAATCACCATCTCTAATTCTTTGGCCCTTGTGCTACGACTTAGTGCTGCTGAGCAAAGTCGTTCGGTCATGTCCTGCATTTGCTTAGCATGCTCATTAACTTGCAGGATGACCTCGTCGTTTGATTGCCAGTCTTCGTTTTGTGCCAACTGACTTGATGTTTCTACAACTTCTTGTGTGTCCTTTGGTGGCGTCATGGTGGCTGTTTGATGTTGCCCTTGTGGCTGGTTGATCCTCTTTTGCTTTGTCATCCTGAGGCTTCGTGGATGCCTCGGCCTTATCTTGCTGTGTTGAGGTAGAGGGTGTTTCCTCGGCCTCCTATTCTCGGGGTTGCTCATACTTCTTGTTGTCCTCTGATGGTGCATGACTAGCTACCCTTTTTGGCTCTTCATCGTGCTCTTTTTTCTGCTCTTCTATAGACTCAGCTATCTGCCTTACTTTGTTGAGGCTCTGCCTCCTTGGTGGGTTCACGTTATTTGGCTTCCTTTGCTGGTGAAGGTGGTGGGCTCGACATGGGGTGGTCATGCTGTTCAAAAACGGGTGAAGAAGGGAGAGGAGACACATCACTTGATCGTGTTGTGCTGCTCCTTGTTCTGTTGCTTCCTCTGCTTGCTTTTTTTGTTCTTTCACCTTTTTTGCTTTTCTTGCCACTTCTTGGGCTTCCCTCATCTTCAATGCTTTTGCTTCTTGATACATCTTTTCTAGGGCTTCCGTGGGATCATCACCCTGCTTCCTGGTATGATGCTTGGTTCTTGGTCCTTTAAGCTCAATGGGCACCCACTTTGCCGGGTCTTTACCTTGTGCTTGGCAACTGTGTTCGTAAGAGTGATTCTCTCTTTCAAATCTGGTTTGGTTTTGCACAGGTTCCTCTTGGTGTGCTACCCACGGATTTTCTCTTCATTTCTTTAATTCAAGCTCTCATTTCCTTGTTATCCGAGCTTTCACTGCTGTGCCATTCTAGCGAGCTCTCAGCAGACTTGTAGGATCTCTTGGCATATCTTGTAGCTCGAGGAGAAGGTTGTGCTGACACTATCCAAGTGTTCTGATCTGGGGAAGGCGGCAAGTTGTCGAGCATGCCGATGGCATGGTAAGAAATCCTTGTCAAAACCTCTGGCACACCCAGATAAGTGATTTTTCCTTCTTTGTTTGTCCCTTTCAATGTGGACAAGACATATTGTGCGTGGTCAATTGGTTGCCTGGTGGTTGACTTGAGAACTTGGCAACAAGTTGTCAGCCATGTCGATGACATGGTAAGAAATCCTTGTCAAAACCTTTGGTGCACCCAGATAAGTGATTTTCCCTTCTTTCTTTGTCCCTTTCAATGTGGACAAGAGATATTGTGCATGGTCAATTGGTTGCCTGGTGGTTGACTTGAGAACATGTGTAAAGGTCGTGGCAACCGCATGATTTGGTGATGTATACCTTGGTGGTCTTTTGACAAGGAAGTGGAAATGATGATGGTACAACCTTGTGGGCTCTTCCACCTGTTTGTGGATGAGGTCGGCAAATGTCACAGCGGAAGTTTCCTTGGTGAAAGAACCTGCCGTCTTTCTATCTCTTGTCCTCATCATCATTCCTTCTGCTGGCAGTTTGAGTGCCTCTGCCACTATTTCCTTAGTAATCACCACTTCAACCTTGTTCCCTTGTGGGTCTGAGATCTCAACGGTTCCATCTTCTTTGATCGTGGACAAAAGCTCGTAAGTCTTTTGGAAGTCCACTCCACACGGTTCTTGTTCGTAGAATTCTTCAAGACCAAGCCTCCTGTTGGCATCTTTGGTCTGGGGCTTCGCAATGACATCATATACTTCTTTTGGTAGAAGTTGTAGCTCTACCTATTTTCCTTCTTCACTCTTGAATCTTCCGGTGAACACTGTGGTGTGATGCTCTTCAAGCTGTTCCCTTGAAAGATAGGTTGCTTTGGCGGTTTTGGACTCACTCAGGGTCCAGTTGGTATGCTGGTAGCTCTTGCAACTTTTCTTTTTGGTTGAGCTTCTTCTTGGCCTTCTCTGTTGCTTGCATGGCTCCCCTCATGTCTCATGTGAGACGGCACTAAAAACGGGCAACTGTAGACTCCGGAAAGTACGCGCGAAAGAGGTCAAAAAGCTCTATCTCCAAAGCAACAAGTGGAAATGAGGTGATTTTAGCCTACCTTGGGTATCTATACTCGGTCTTCCTGAACCATTTTCCCCCAGATTCCCCTGTTAGTCCTACTAGGCCGTGAAATCTATGTTAGACTCAAAAATTTCCCCAGTCGGGTTCTTGTAGCTCATTCTGCAAGGATTCTGCAAAAGTAGGCCGCCTAATTTAAGCTTCCCACTTCCATCTTCCGATTTCATTGAAATTTTTTGTGCTTGTCTGCCTTGTCTTTCTGGTCTGCACTGTGTCTTCAATTTTTCCATTTGAGCTCCTTTTCTATTTATGATTAAATTTTGAACTGTTTATTGAAAAAATCAAAGAAAATAACAAAATGTGCTAAAAAAGAAAAGTGAAAATCAAATATTAAGAAAATCCATTGAAAAACACAGCTTTATTGTTTGTTGTTGGATTTCTTTATTTTTAAGTCTCGATATCAAGAAAAATGATGATAAATAACAAAAAAGAATAGTTTTTTGATGTGATAGTATATACACTATTTACACTCATCGGGGAGATATTATCCGTTAAATTTCCCCCGTTGATGATATATAAGGACATTATTAGTTAATTTTGTAGAAAATCACACGTTAACATCTAACTTTTTTCTCCCTCTTCAAACATTGCCCTTAATTACTTAGTACTCTTCCATCCCTCCTAGATGGTGTGCTCCGAGACGACTGTGTGCATGGATTGAACAATCGTGTCTATGCATAGCCTTGGTTGGCTCTACCATGCTTTGAAGATCAATGCAGTTCAAACCATTATGCTGTGCAAGAGGTGGGTCTTGAGTGATTAACTCAAGGGTTTCTGATGTCGAGGTTTGCTATTGCTGTCTTCCAAAGACCAAATCTTGTAGCTTGTGTGCTCTTTGCTTGATTGTACCATCATGATGATTTAGCACGCTGATTTCCTGAGTTGTTGGTAGCACTTTTGGCTGCTGTCGATCTTTTACTCGCCATTGATGCTTTGGTTTGTCTTGGTCAGACTGGTGTGGTTGAGGTTTTTGAGACTTAACTCTCCATTGCTTGATTGGTTTAGAAGTTTGCACGGAGGGTAAGTGCTCCTTTTTCTTCCAAATCCATTTCATGTTAGGCTCCCTTCTCGAAGAATTGCCTCTCTATGTTTTGACTCTCAGAACCATCTTTGGTTTTGTCGTTGATATTTTGGGCACCCAATTTTGAATTGATTTGTCCTTAAGCTGTGATTTCGGTACCCAAATTTTCCCGACTCCTTGCATGCTACTTGTAGCATTTTCTTGTCAAGAGGATGGAGACGATTGATTGATTTGTGGTTTACTTTTCTGATAATTGTTTTTCCATTCTTCCTTGCTTGGTGCAATTAAAACAATGAGTTGTCCGCCTTTAGGTGATAGCTTGTTGAGCTGATTCGTATCCCAATCTGGTACTACCTTGTATGTCCGCATCCATGGAATTCCTAGAATCATTGTCTCCTTTATGTGTTCATCTGGTAAGCATACAAATTGATGAGGACATGAACATCCATGTACTATCACGTTCAAGTTGACTACTCCCAATGTTGGTGTTGGGTTCTTGTTGCATCCTTTGATAGTCTCTATTCCTGCTGTCAATGACTAAGTTGTTGCTTTCTTGTACGTGGAATAACTGCCTACATTTACTCTAGCTCCTGTATCGACCAAAGCATTTGTGCTATGATTGTTGAGTTGTACTTTGATGCGAAGGTCCATTTCATCTAGCCATTCATCATCTATTGACACTGCATCTTTTGGCAATTCTCATTGTCGGTTATCTATTTCCAGTGTGTTGATGGGAATAGGTATTTGTTGATTCTTGAGAGCAGCTTTCCTTTTGAGCACCTGAAGCCGAGATTCTTCTTGGGCTCCATCAATAACCTGCTGTTGTTTTATCATCCTTTGCTTGGTTGCATGCATTCTTTCTAGCAATTCATTGGTTAGCGGCAAATTGTACTTCTTTAAACGACACCCGCTAATCCAATTAGCCATTGGTTCACCATCTAGGGTGTATAGCTTAACTGCTCCACTTGGAGATACATCTTCAATGATAAACGGCCCGTTTTCCTTTTTCTTAAACTTGGGAATGTGTTGCTTAAGGGAATAGACTAAAACTAAGTTCCCTTTCTTGAAGATTTTTGTGATGAGATGGGAATCAAAAATGTTTTTGTTTTTGCTTTTGTGCATAGATGTGAGCTACAACAGTTAGCCTTTGCTCATCTAGCTTCTCTAAATCTTCAAGTCTGTCTGACAATTCATGTCCAGTCCACTCGAGATCCTTTGCTACCCTTAGTTGGCAATAGAAATTCTATTGGGTGTATGGCATCAAGACCATAAACAAGGTTAAAGGGTGTAGCATTTAAAGCTGTTTTGAATGAAACTCGATAGGCCCATAGAGCAACATGGAGATTCATTTCCCAGTCTGTCCTTCTTGAACTAACCACCTTAGTCAATACCAAGCTAAGAATTTTATTCGTATGCTCAGCTTGTCCGTTTGCTTGTGGGTGATAGGGATCTGACTTGTTATGGATGACCATAACTTCATTAAGCAGATACTCTATTACCTCATTGAGGAAATGAGTTTCCCTATCACTGACAATTTCTATTGGCAATCCATATCTTGTGAACACATACTCATATAAGAATGTGGTAGAGGTTCTTGCATCACTCTTTTGAGTTGCTTTAGCCTCATCCCTCTTAGTCAAATAATCCGTAGCTACAATAATATATTGAGCTTGGGTCCTGTAATAAGCAGGTGTCTGTATTGGTCCAACAAAGTCTATACCCCATTTTGCGAAAGCTCTAGCTCCCATCATTGGTCTTAAGGGCATGCTATCTACTTGTGTTGGCATTTTTGCTCATTGACAAGCATCACATCTTCAAACATATTCTTTGGCATCTGCAAAAAATGTTGGCCACCATATGCCTTCCATCAAGATTGCTCTTGCGGTGGTCTCACTAGAAAAGTGACAACATGTGCTTGTTCTATAATCGAAATATATTCGTCTTCATTTGCACAAAGACGCAGATGTTGATCTATACCTCTCTGATACAATTGGTTTCCAATAAGAGCATAGTCTCTTGCTTCAGTTTCAATTTCTCTTTGATGGCGTTTACTCACATCCTCAAGAAATGTTCGGCTCGATAAGTAAGTAACTAGACAATTACTCCACTTAGGAACATGTGAAGTAACTAGATATTTACTCCACTTAGGAACATGTGATATTTGAAACAATGTTACGTGAAGTATGGGTGTTTTTTTTTGACATTGAGGACAATCCTTTACATAAGAGCGAACATCACTCCTCATACTTGGCCAAAATACTCCAAGTCTCAAGACCCTTTGCATAGTTTGGTACTCCGCAAAGTGAAGTCCCGCTATGGTAATATGTGCTTGGTATTGGTCTTTCTCTTCAGGATTAATGCATAAGAGCAAGATTCCATCTCAATTTTTTTTGTATAGCCTACCAGCTAGTAATTGATACATTGCCGATTACTCAATTAATCCGATTGTAATAGGAAGTGGTATTTGCGAATCCACTTGAGCTATGGTCATCAATGATACCATATTCTCCGACCATCGTGGTATCATTTCCATGGTGAACAGATATGTATCTGGTAGATCATCATCTACTCCTTTAGGAGGTTCTCCTGAAACAATCCTAGACAAATGATATGCTCTTATAGTGAAATCAAATTCCAGAAGAATGATGAACCATCTTACTATTCTTCGTGTGCTGCATGGCTTGTTGACCAGGTACAATAAGGCTTGGTGGTCCACAAAGAACACAAATTTGTTTGCTAATAGGTGATGTCTATACTTTTTTACGGCATAGATCATTCCTAATCCTTCCCTTTCAGTGGTGGTATAATTCTTTTTTTCCATGTTCAACTATCGGCTAGCATAGGAAATAGGAAAATCAAATTTTCCATCTCCTAGTTGAGCTAGTATACACCCTATGGCAAAATTGGAAGCATCTACATGTATGTGGAATATCTTATTCCAATCCGGTGCTTTCAATATTGGAGCTGAGGTGAGAGCTTTCTTAAGCTTCATGAAGGATTCTTCACACTCATCAGTCCATTCAAAGTGTGTAATCAAGCTATACATGGGCTTTTGCAATTATAGCGTACATGTAGATGAACTGTTTATAATATCCACAATGTCCCATGAAGGCTTGAACCCCTTTGACTATTGTTGGTCTAGGCAAATCAGCAATAACATGAATTTTATCCATATCAGTAGCTATGCCATTTTTAGACACTATACGTCCAAGAAATTTTCGTTGTTTACCCATGAATGTGCACTTTTCAAGATTTAAGCAAATCCTATAAAGTCTATATTTTTCGAATACCTTTTTGAGGTGTTCAAAATGATTAGCCCGAGTTGATGAATGTACGCATAGATCATCCATATATGCTTCCAAGAATTTCCTTAGATACTCTTTAAAAGCATGACTCATCAATCTTTGAATTGTGGTAGGAGCATTAGTTTGTTATCATATACATGTGGTAATGATTTCTAAACACACTAGGACCGCCGGGGCAGTTTTTCCCTCTTTAGGAGGTTTTTCCCCCCGAGCATTGTATATACGCCCATTACTCTAGGGCTATCCATCTTTCCATTGCACATTAAGTAACATACTCTCAGTTGTGTGCCTTGAGCTTCCTTCATCTTCTCCAAGCTGTGTGCATTTCTCTGCAACCCTAATTCCAACAATTGGTGTCAGAGCAGGTTTCATCCTTCCCGGCTTGGTCTCTAGCAGCTCAAGCATACGCTTGCTCACTTTCTCCAATTTCTGTGAGCTTTTGCGAGCGTTCGCAGGTTGACAAAAATTTTGGCTGATTTTTGATTCGGGCTCATTTCGGTCTCCCTTTCCACTACAGGCAGGTCTGCACAGGTAATTTTGTCATTTTGTGCAGAATTTTTGTCAATGCTGTTTTTTGCATAATAGGTCCTATATAGTCTATTGCGGGTTGTGCTATATAGCACGTGCATGTCTCACCCAATTTCTCCTCATTTTGGGCAGTTTTCACATCAGGTGCATACACTTACCATGGTTGACAACAACACGGATGTGTTCAAGATGTTTGCTGCTGAGGACAATTGGATGGGGACAATTACCCTATGTGGGCTTACATGATGCAACATGTTCTTGTGTCAAAGGGCGTCTGGAATATTGTGCAGGGCATTATGTACGTCTTGGTTCTGAGGATGCAAGCAATGTTGAGGATGTTGCAGGTCTTGCTGCAAGGATTGCTGCTATTAGAGTTGTTTTGCCTACGATAGAAAAAGCTCGTTGGGATGTAAAGGATGCGTAGGCTCATGCATTGATTGTGTTGTTTGTGAAGCGCACCATTTTTCCTCACATTTGTTCACAACAAAATCTGCAAAACAGGCTTGGGATATTCTAGCAGGTCTTTATGTAAGCCGCAATGAGGCTAAAATTGCTTTGCCGCGTAAAGAGCTGGAATCGAAGATTATGCATTATAAAGATGATATGGACACTTTCCTTACTGGTGTCAAGGATATCAATGAGCAACTTATTTCTGCAGGTGAAGTCATTTCAGACAATTCCCTTGTTCAGACTGTTCTTGATGCCTTACCAGATTCTTCCCAGACTTTTGCTAGTACTTGGAGACTTATGACCCAAGGAAATCCTGAAGTTGTCAAGTTTGATGCATTATGCACATTGCTGTTGCAAGTGTCACTTTCTAGAAAAAAAAGGATTAGGTAGCATGCAGTTGAACAGGCTTTTATTGCTTCTCAAAGAAAGGGTGGTAACAGCAATGTAGCCACTTCTTATGGTTCTGCTGCGAGTCGAAAAACTTATGTTCCTAATGCTTCTGTTGGCAACAATTCGTCTAGAAATTCTGGTGATAAGGGCAAAAAGAAGATACATTGCCATTATTGTAAAGCTAATGATCACTTGATCAAGCAGTTTCCTAAGTTGAAGGCCAAAGAGGCTAAGAAGAAAGAGGGTGGTTCCGATGCAAATGCTGGTTCCACTACAAATGCAGCCATTGTTGAGTCTTATGTGAAAGGAAACCGTGATGCTGATGTTGATGCAGAATGGGATTTTAGTGCAGAGTGCACTTACAATCCTGTTGTCCATGATGCATGTCTGTCAGTTGCTGCACATTCACATGTGTGGTATTTTGTCAGTGTTACTGAGAGGGAAAACAGGTCTCTTACGGAAACAACAAGATATATGGTCAAGAGTCAAGCTTTACCACATTCGTTTTGGCTCGAGGCTGTCATGTGTGCCACTTATGTACTCAACAGGTGTCCTACAAAAGCGTCTATGACTCCATATGAAGCATGGCATGATAGAAAGCCATCTATTGAGCAGATGTGTGTTTTTGGCTGTTTGGCTTATGGTTTAGTGCCACAAGTGCAGCGCAGAAAACTAGATGATAAGGTTGTCAAATGTATTTTTGTTGGTTATAGTAC
The DNA here is from genome assembly GCF_014529385.1 of Adiantum capillus-veneris. Classification (NCBI taxonomy): domain Eukaryota; kingdom Viridiplantae; phylum Streptophyta; class Polypodiopsida; order Polypodiales; family Pteridaceae; genus Adiantum; species Adiantum capillus-veneris. The sequence goes on along the minus strand of NC_140960.1, from coordinate 83,607,440 downwards.
TGAAAAGGTTACAGGTTGTATCATCCACAAACAAAGTGTATTTTGGTTTCATAGGATGTAGTGTTTGTGGAAGATTCTGTTGAGCCCTTGCTATCATGTACTAGAGATAGTAATGTAAGCTCACAAGACATTTATGACACTTTGTTGCCTCTTTTCAGTGGTGGAAGTTCGAATGTAAATTCTAATGAGGCAAAGGTACAACCTATGAAGGTTTCCAAAAATGTTATAGATCAACCTATTACTGATGCAAATGTACATTATGTACTTGATGAGGAAAGGGCTGAAAATGAGCAGGCTAGAGGTATGCCAAAATGGCTGGTGCACACTTTGCGTGATAGTAAATTGGATGCACCTTTGTCTAAGCATACTCGTTCAAGCTCTCGCCATGCATCTTATGCATCAGATTGTAATGCTTTGGCTGTGTCTAGCTTACATGATGTTGAGGAACCTTTGTCTTTTGATGAAGCACAAAATTCAAAAAATTGAATGGTTGCCATGCAATTAGAATATGATGCACTTATAGAAAGTGACACATGGACTTTATGTGATTTTCCTCCTGGCAAAAAGGCCATTGGCATGAAGTGGGTTTACAAGTTGAAACGCAGGCCGGATGGTGAGATCGCTCGCCAGTAGGCTCGACTTGTTGCAAAGGGTTATGCACAACAAAAAGGCATAGATTATGAAGAGACTTTTGCTCCCACTTGTTGTATGACTACTGTGTGTTTTCTATGTGCATTGGTAGCTCATTTTGGTTGGGATGTACATCAATCAGACATTATTACTGCTTCCTTGAATGGTGACATATTTGGGGAAGTTTATGTAACGAAGCCTCGCAGTTTTGTCAAGAAAGGACAAGAGGACAAAGTGTGCAAATGTAACAAGGCTTTGTATGGGTTGCAGCAATCTCCTCGTGCTTATTATGAGAAAGCTGACACTCATTTGGTCAAACAAGGCTTTCGTAAATAGTTTAACAGAAAGCACATTGTATGTAAAGCGTGAGGGTAATGTACTTGTTTTGGTTCTTTATGTAGATGATTTGCTGATCACTGGACCAAATGAGAGACATATTGCTGAATTTAAGGCTGATTTGAATGCTACTTTCAAGCTGAAAGATTTGCGGCTGTTGCATCATTACTTGGGCATATAGTTTAAGCAGTGTGATGGTGGTATTGCCTTGTTTCAGAAAAGTTACATAGAGACATTGCTATGTAAGTTTGGACTTGAGGATCAAAAACCTATTGCCACTCCCATGGAAACAACTTTGAAATTGAGTCTACATGATGCTGGTGATCCTGCTGATGTCACTCTTTACCAAACTGCTATTGGATGCCTCATTTATGTATGCAACACGAGGCCACATATTCAGTTTGCAGTCTCACAGGTCAACAGATTTATGCATAGCCCAGGGTCTAAGCATTGCCAGGATGTCAAGATGATTTTTCGCTGCCTTAGTGGCACTTTATATCTTGGCTTGTTTTATCCCAAGGGGGGATCATTGCCGCCAGAATTACATGCCTTTTTGGAATCAGATTGGGCTGGTTGTTTTGACACGCGAGTGTCCACAAGTGGTTTTTGTTTCATGCTTGGCAGTTCATGTATATCATGGTTGAGCAAGAAGCAACCTACTGTGGCCACTTTGAGTTGTGAGGCTAAGTACAGGCTAGTCTTCACAGCTACGGTTGAGTGTGTATGGCTCAGACGCCATATGGCTGATTTGGGTGTTGGACAGGACACTGCCAACACTATCTACATTGACAGTGAGAGCACATTGGCAGTTGCGAGGAACCCAGTTTTTCATGCTCACACAAAGCACATTGAGGTGCATTACACACTATGTCAGGGAGAGGCTCTCAACAGGAGAGAACAACTTGGCTTATGTGCCAACACAGGACAACCTTGCAGATCTTTTCACAAAGGCATTGTCTCGTGAGAAGATTGAAGCTTTCCGCAAAGCTTTGGGCTTACTCCCCTTTGTGGATTGATCATGTCCTTAGGGCATGGCACTTTCCTTTACTCATGTGCCAGCTCTTGTTCACTGCATCACTCCAAGGGGGATTTGTTACCATATACATGTAGTGATGTGTGTGAACACACTAGGATCGTCGGGCATTTTTTCTCTCTTTAGGAGTTTTTTCGCCTCGAGCATTGTATATACACCCATCACTCTAGGGCTATCCATCATTCCATTGCACACTAAGTAACATACTCTCAGTTGTGTGCCTTGAGCTTCCTTCATCTTCTCCAAGCTGAGTGCATTTCTTTGCAACCCTAATTCAAACATAGTTAACCCTAATTCAAAAGTTGATTGTATCCAGAAAAGCCATCTAAGAGTAAGCTTCTTTACCTACTGCAACTCGTTCTAACACATGCTCAGTGATTGGAAGAGGAAAGTTGTCTCTACTGGTAGCTGCATTCACTTTCTTGAGGTTGACACACACTCGTAATTTTCCATTCTTCTTGGGTACTACCACAATTGGAGACACCCAATCTGTGTGTTCAATTTCATAAATGAATTCGGCTCCCTTTAGTTTCTCAATTTCTTCTTTGATCTTCTTGGCAAATGTTTCATTGTATGTGTATGGCCTTTGTCTACTTGGTTTCGCATCATCTCTCATGAATATGGTATGTTGACAGATTTTTGGATCAACACCCTTGAGATCCTTGTAAGACCAAGCAAAAATATCTCGCTATTATTTTAGAAAGTTTATCAAAAGCTCTTCTTCTTCTTTTGTTAATTCATTTGCAATGCAGACAGGCCTGGGGTCTTCTCTTGGTTTTGCAAAATCTATATTTTTTGCGTTTTTAGGCCCTTCGTAGTTCTCTAACGGGTTGTTTGACAATGATTTTTCGATCTTGGAGACAATTCTTTTTGTAATGGGATGGAACACTTATTACATCTCTACCATCCTCTTTTGTGGTTTCCATTTCGGTTGTATATATCTCCTTTAGAGTTTTTTAAAACTCTTGATACTTCTTTTTCGGCTCAATTCGTGTCATGGTTGGCTCCTTGTCTTGTTTGTTTGGCTTTGCTTGAGTATCCTTCCTTGTTTTTCTCAATGTTCTTGACATTTCTGGATTTTTTTTTGAAGGATATCTACCGGTGTTTTTTTTCCTTGACACAATCTTGTGCATCTATTGCATCAGGAACTGTGTTCTACTGGAGACTGATGGCATAGGTCTAGCTTTCATGTTTTTGGCGTCCCTTTTTTGTCTATACCATTTTTGTCTTCTTGGTTTCTGGTTACGAAAGTCAAATTTTTTTTTCTCCCCTCCTTTTAGGAGAAGCTCAGCTCTCACATGTATTTTTTCTGACCCCGATTCCTCTGAGGTAGCTGAGTGTTCTTTTAACTCATCTGTTGCATCGTAGTAGAGGATTGAAAAGACTTGTTGAGATTTCATCAAGTCCTTGGGATCCTCAATTGCATCTTCAATGTGGAGGGTTGAAATCATTTGGATGGGAATTATGTCTTAGCCATCTTCATTGCAAAATTGAGTTGGCATAGGCGTATTCACACATACATCCATTGTCGCTAAAATTTGAGTCCACTCAAATGGCTCAAAAAATGTTCATGGAACTTGATTTATCCCTTGTAATTTTTTTTGGTTAAAAACGCACATTTGTAAGGTCCCCATATGAGGAGAAGCCATCATGCGTGAAGAAAAATCACTCGCAGGAAATAAAAATCACTCGTCGGAAACCAATATTTTCACGCCCAGTTCGCCAGAATATTCCTTTTCGTCGGAATATTATGGCTGGACGACGATCGGAAAGTGGTAAAAAAAGGACAGATCGGTTGGTCGGTTGGCCGGTGGTCGGTAGTCAATGGACGATGGCCGGTGGTTGGAAGTCAATGGCCGGTGGCCGAATTCAAAAGCGGACTTGTCTTCTCAAGGGTGGCCACACATGGGCGGATTGGAGGGACCGATTTGGACTTATCTACACAAGGGCGGCTACACATGGTTGCCTCTTATGAGAGAGGGCAACCCTTTTGGACTATAAAAGGAGGCCATTTCTACACACATTTCATAGTGTGAAGTTGATGCAACAAGGTGGGTGTGAGGTGGTGAGAGTGAAGCAAGGCGGGAGCTCCAAAAGGGTATAATCCCTTTGTAACCTACTTCTTGTTTTGAAGTACTAAAGCCATTGAGTGACTGATTTCCTGTAGACGTAGCCCACATTGGGTGAACCACGTATATCGTGTGTACTCTCTCTCTCTCTCTTCTATAATCTCTTGTGTGTGAAAATTATCTCTCTCCATTAAGTAATCTACTCAATTATCTACTTAGCTACGTCATATTTCCTAGCAACTGGTATCAAAGCAAGGTTTGCTCGTAGCTAAAGTATCTCAAGGAAAGGATTCCTTAAATTGAGTGGGAGTAATGGCGGAGGAAAAGAAGCTCAAGATCAAGAAGTTCAATGGAAAAAACTACCAACGTTGGAAGATGCAGATTGAAGACTATCTCTACAAGAAGGACCTCTATTTGCCACTAGGGGGTCTTGCAAAGAAGCCCGCAACAATGGCAGATGAATCATGGATTGTCCTTGATCGAAAGGTACTGGAAACAATCCGGTTAAGCTTGGCGTCAATGGTGGCCTTCAACGTTTTGGAGATGAAGACCACAGAGGACTTGATGAAGTCACGTGACAACTTCTACGAGAAACCATCGGCATCCAATAAGGTATTGCTCATGAAGCGCTTGTTCAATCTAAAGATGGTAGAGAAAGTGTGTAAACACACAATTGGCAAGATATGGTCACATATCAGGGAATTATGAACACAATACTTCATGCACACACATTCAAAATCCACAAAAACATAAACACACAAGTGAAATTAGTGAGGGAACGCATTGGATTATGCCACAATTACACTAGCGTAGGCCATCGTCCCCGGCAACGGCGCCGAATGTTGGGGGTCCCATCGTTGCAATAGCTCCAATGACCAACAAAATTATCAATCCGGAGGGATGAGCTACCCGTCTAGGGCATGGAAACACTCACACGGTTAGTGAGGTGATTGTGGCAACACAAATGGTTAACTCTATGAGGTGAGCTTCTCGGCCTATGGAGGAGCTAAGCCGCAATGAAGGGCAATCTCCATATCCACTTCTCTTCACCTCTAATCAACCCAATCACACACACTACGATTGCAAGACGCACACAACACTTTTCCTATCATGAAACACACTAATCGCAATCACACACACATAGATCTATTGAGCACCACACTCCAAACCTACATTCACACACAAGCAAAAGAGGGCAACCACACAAGATTAGAGAGGGATTAACCACTAATTAGTTAAGATCTAGTTAATATAAGCATCATAGGCAATCATAAGAAGTATGAGCGAGGCATAGTGAAAGAGAATGAATCATTGATTAGTGTTAATCAAGTCTCATGAGCAAGGAGAAGCTCAAGGACTCCATAGCTACACACCTCAAGAGCTCTCACCAAAGAGTGCTCTCAACAAATGAGCTTGAGAACCCTAATTTCTTTTACATACTGCCTTATATACCTAAGGTAAAAATATGCAATGTCCGGGTGCCCAATGCCTTTAGGGCTCACCACTTACTGAATTTGCTACGTAGGCACAATAAGTGACCTATTCTTTACAACTTGGAATTCCGATTGAGCCCGTAACACATTAAAATATTACAATGGCTTGAAATAATTTGGGAATTTACAATACGTGACCATTTTGGGAAAATGTGGAAAATGTGTAACTCCAATCTTTACTGCTTCTTTGCATTCATCCTGGATGTGCATATGCATGTCTTCGGTCTTTAGCAGCTTCTATTAAGTGACGTTGACTCGGTTGAAAATTTCCTTCGATTCTTCCATACAATTCATTCGTTAAAGAACAGTTTGTAATATCCAAAAAATTCATTGTGAAAGGAGCTTACCAGTTGCCCTTTGTCCAAGAATTGTACCTCTTTCAAAACCATAAGTTAATAGTCTTCAAGTGAAACAATAAGGATGCTAGCAACAAGGAACAACCAAGTCTCTAATTGAATAGGGACCAAGAAGCCTTTATTGCACAATATCTAGAGCTTTTGGTCCACTCCCGTAGTTGCAACTTCAATATGTCCTCACTCATAGCATTGAGATGTGTCTGAAATTCTTTGACAACTTACAAAACTACAGGATTGAGAGAAAAAATGCTACCATTTGTATGTAGGTTAGGGACTACAGGGATAGTTACAAAATAACGACTAAGCTATTTAAAAGAACCAGATAGATTTGAGCCAATGGAAGAGAAGGAGGCAAATTCCTCACTTTGGGATTTGGCTAGGATCAAGAGATAAGAGATGTAGTTTGAGAGAACCTTATTTCCATCAACATGGCTTTTATCCAATGCAGCTAATAACTTAATCCAATCATTGAATGTGAGAAGTTAAAGTAGTGAAACATGTGAGTTACACGTAGTAGATGTTGAAATCTTCTAAGAATCATTCTCATTAATGCATTTCAAAACATGAGAAGTATCCTTTGATACAATCTTGGTTGGAATATCCAATCCTTGAAAAAGGGATGTGCTCTCCAATCACAAAAAAGAGATCTACAGGGGGTGCACGTGGTTTCTTCGTAGCCATATACAAGTAAGGCCTAGTTCTAGGAGAAGTTTGAATGGAACCAAAAAGTTTTAGACACATAGCATGCTTTAGTTTCTTAGTAATCTTAGCACTTCTAATAGGGTCATAAATCTCCCTCATGCAAGTGAGGGCCACCTTTCAAACTCAACCCATCTCTCTCTATGGGAAAACCCCCCCTTCTCCAAAATTCTCAAGTGTAGGGTGTGTGAACGATCACTTGACGATCAAGATAAACAAAATATCTAGTAAAAATTTTCACCGAAGCAAAAAATCTTGCATGGTAAGGAGCTTTTGTCCCCAAGTATCAACGGAGCCACTGGTAATTATTTTTCTCCCTCCTTTATTTTCTCCTCAAAGGGTCCCACTTTCAAAATAATTGATAACTATATTAGTAAAATAAAGGGTACTCATGGTTTGTACAACCATGGCCACCACCTTCTTACAAAAGCAAATAAGGGGAGCCTCCTTCTCATTATCGCCTCTCTCCACCTTGTCCTCTTCCATCCATGGTGCCCTCCCTCTCCCTGTCTTCTCCCTCCCTCTCACTCTCTCTCTTGGCTGAAATTTTCACTTTTTTTGTCCCTTCTCTCTCTCTCTCTCTCTCTCTCTCTCTCTCTCTCTCTCTCTCTTTGACCAACAAAAAATACTTTATCTCCCTCCACAGCCACACACACACAAAGGTGAAAACAACCAATTTTCAGCACACATAGAGTACATGCACACACAGAGTCTCTTCTCTCTCAATGTCATGTCTTTCCAAGCTCTCCAAAGTTGAAAATTGCTGTTTTTCAACCATACACATACACTCACACTCACATACACATACACATACACACACACACACACACAACCTACCATCAACACGCACCCCCACTCTCATAATCACCACCAAACACTCCCACAAATCAGCCCATAAGCCTAGGATAGTCAAATTATAGCCACCATCATTCCCACACATGCACATGCTCTTGTATATACGCACTTCACACCAACGCCTTCAATGAAGTGATGACCGTTGTGACAACTACAAAGGCACTTGACTATGACCACTACAAATGACACGATGCAAGGGAGGCTTGTCCGAGCGAAGCATCAAGTTGTGGAAGCACCAATTAGGTGGGCCATGCCTATGTTTATCAATTTCAAACGGAAACATCAACCTCATAATCATCTTTTACGCCACCTATGGCCCTCTAATCTCTCTTTTCTGTGTTAACACAAGATCATTGTATATGTTTTACACTAGATTTCAGATCTAGGGCATGATTGAGAGAAACAAAGCCACATTAAATGAAGTCTTAGCCAAAGCTAGAGCTACTACTGCTATAAGTGGTTGGTTTATCTTCTCCAACGACAAACCACCTTCGACAACCTCTTGTAAAAAATACTCTCTCCTCTCTCAACTAAGCTAGCTATGACTAGCATACCTTGTAAAATCCCCATTCCTCTACCCTCCTTTCCCCTCCATCTCTCTTCCCCTACTATTTTTTCTATGTGGACCTCTATCACAAGCATCATTGCATCAGACATGGACGACCCACGGTCACATGGTGTAGGTCACGTCCCAATAAAATATAGGAAAATTCCACCCTCTTTTCCTATACAAGGAGGGGTCTCTATCACCAAAACAACAACGCTCTCACCACAACACAAGCTCTATGTTATTAGAAGTTCTGAGCATTTTTTGAGGCGTAGGCACCATGCCTCCACACTTCTAATATAGCTAGAAGTGTTAGTCCGTGTAAAAGAGCATTGGGAGACACCATCACACCACAATGGTAAGGAGGTTATGCACACACAAACTACTCATCAACACATATCCCACCTCCATCAATGGCCACGCCTTGGTGCAATTTGAAGTGGAGGATTCAGCATTCAACAAGAGTGAAGGTTACCCTCACGCTACTTCTTGACATCATCTCCATCCATCGACGAGGCGCCATGGTCTCCTCCTTCCTCTCTTGCCCCTCTCTATCCATTATCTCTTCCCCACAAATAATCTACTCTTTTTGTTGTGTCATTCTTTCTATTGTGTTGGATTTGTGAGTATGTCGCATAGTTGTTTATTTATTTTGTGTTGTATGTAGAGGTGTGCGGGTTCGCCACCTTACGATTGTTTTGTTCTTTTGGTTTGCATGTATGGGTGTGCGGGCTCGCCACCTCTTGTGTGAATAGTAGTCCATGCACCTACATTCAAACCTCTCACTATCTATCTCCACCTCTTTCTCTTCCACCTTATACCATAATTCATAACATGTTCAGCTGTGTGACATGGTACATAGTTTACAAGACTGACATGTTTACCTCTCTTCATGGATGAGTGGCTTCTTGAATTCTCCAGAACACCGAAGAGGAGGAGCTTCAAGAATGCTTGACACAAGTCATCAAGACACTCTTGCCAGGGTGCTGTATTGTTAGCATAGAAGAGGTGGTAAGACCCTCTTTTCCTACTCAAACTGAAAGGGCAGGGGAACTGAACATGCTCATCACCACCCAGCCATGCCCTATATAGGCCCCTGGCCTTCTAAATATAGGGACCCCCTTCACTGCATGTCCGTCCTGGCCCTTGGCCCGAACTGGTCCTACCCTTGTCCTGACATTACTTCCCCCTTGGAGAAGCGTTTTCGTTCGCGAAAACACAAGTGATGGTATCTTCATAAGAACACTAATGTTTTCTACCATAACATCCCACATGGATCCAACGGTTCATTTGAGCGGAACCCGGTTTAGTAGGAGGTTCAATGAAACCAAGAGTAACACTTTCAAGGAAAGAATTCCGCATAGCAGACGAACACACTTTTCAAGTTGATTCCAATCAAAACATCTTGATTTTCTACATTGTTGTCCATTTGTAACCATCTGATGGTATCGGTTCCTATTCAAATGTAGTGTGTAGACTCCATTTAGAACGCGCATGAGCATGGTAAATGAGTTTATCACAACACAAGTGTACCGAAAAGAGTACCCTAACGAGTGTTCAAGGTTGAGAACTTGAGTTATACATGAAGAGACAACCTAGTCGCAACATGCGTTAGCTGATAGTAAGTAAACTCTAAAAAGAGCAATAAATGCTTATGAATTTGATTGCTTGGTGCTAATGTATACACTTTGCATATCCTTTAGCCCAAGATTACACTTTGTAATCTGTTAATCCCCTTGGATACTGACAGTACTGAGGTGTGTTTCCCCCACGGTTTATAGACAGTCTTCCCAGACGACTGGTAAACGGGGAATCACAACAGCGTACATTGTTGAGGAATCAACAATGTTCGGAATAACCATCGTGGTTAACGTGAAAAATCTACAAACACCCAAACCGAGCCATGACCTCTATTGGTGATTAGTAGACTCAAAGGTAATCTCATAGAGATAGTGCACATAAGCAACAACCTGAGGAATATGCATGCCGTTTGCAAATCAGCCTTTGCTAAACACTAGGGCCCATAACACCTAGTGTGCATGCATTAAGCAAAAAATAGATCAGAACCTGTATTTCCATGGTGATTCCTGCCAATATTTATGGCAAATATGATGCGCCTGGCACACATTAAAAGGAATGTAAATAGTTCTGAAAAGAAACTAAATACTTTTAGTTGCAATCTTTTGCAAGCCTTGCTGAAACGTCTGAATCACAATAAAAGGTGAAACATTGATCACTTCTAGATACAGACAATGAAACTTTTTCATTAACAAATTAAAGCCTTGCTATATGTATAAACAACCATCTGTAATGTTGTTTAGCAGTACTTGTACCTTAACAAGTCATTCTCAGTATCTGACAATTTTTGGCCACGAAATTGCTCCTGATACGTCGTGCTCAAAATGGGCTAGAAAACAGATGTGACCAGCACCTAGGGACTTTGTTGTGACACATAATTGACATAATGGTGCCAGTGTCAGTCCAGAGACTCATATTCTCCACATGTGGAATATGTCTCATATAAGGATGTGTGAAAAGGAACATCCTTCAAGTACAAGACGTACTTGTGTGTGGAGGTAACTGTAAACACTCTACGACGTGAGTGAGAGGGACCCTCATTAGTCTTGCTCCACTGGCTAAACCGAACTCCTTGAGTTTCGAGACCATGTTGTATCCCATGTCACAACATGTGCCAAATTGAACCCTACAAGTAGGTTTGTAACAGCATAAGGCAGAAAGATAGATTGGACACTTGGCCCAAAATACTTTGTGCCGACATGCCCTTGGCATGGCTCTGTGACATTCAAGCGTACTTAAACGTCTTGAAAAACCAAGCAAAGCATACTAAAATGGAATAACACCAAATCAGTAGATGCATACCTGGAGATTTGAACGCAATGTATACTTACCTGTATTCAAATGGAGAGGAGCACGTCCCCTACCTGAAAAAAAACAAACAACATTGCACTGGAAACCCTGGTTGTTGCCTGTGCAATTGAAGCCCTTGGATTATAATCTACGTAGTCAAACCCCATGGTAAGACTATTTGTAGAAACGGCTCAACTAGCAGATCACGGTAACTAACATAGTCAACCATGTACAAAATGATTGGCATCAACTTGGAAAGTGAATCCGTCCGCTACCGCGTGTGGTAGAGTGCGGAATTATTTGCTTGAAAGTATAACCGGGAGAGATCAACTATGATCCTCAATGCAGATCAAGCTGTGATCCTTAATGTTTATGGGGTGAGGTAACAATCACCCGCCGGGTCTTACCTCAAAAAAGTATGTCCATAGACATGCCGTAGTGTTATAGTTAGAGCAAGAAATCCATAGAAGTCAAATGTCTAGTGCATAAGTACAGCCATGCTGTCTCAACTGTGTGCTACCTCTAGACTCCATGGTATAGATCATCTGATGTAAGTGCAAGAGTATCAAAAAATCAACTTGAGCATCACACTAGAGACATATAGTGAAAAAATGACACCCTAAACATCCGTAATGACAAGACTCTTGCTTGTCCATTAACGTTGATGTGTACTTCCTTGGGTATGTCTTGAAAACAATCACCCAAAGAATGCCAATAGTTGGGTCTTACCCTTCTCCTGACATCGGCTCTTAGCCTGTTTGGCTCATAGCCCTTATGCAAAATAGTGTTCAATCGATGAACCGATGAAGACTAATTTGAGTAGCATCTTAGCCACGTGCTAACTGTGAGTTAGAGCACCTTGGCTCAAGTTGACTCACGAGAAGAATATGTAGCAAAAGATTCTTAGAAGAGTTTCGTTATTATTGAAAGAAATAAGAAAAAGAGAGAAAAGAAGAGCATGCTGGGCTGAGGAACTTTCCTTAAATTTGTAGAGTGTGTGCTCTTAGACATCTTATGCCTGAATTGCATCTTATCCTATAAGCCTTCCACAATCTGTCTGTATGACGCTCTCATCGAGAGAGGCAACAGAAAACGCAAGTTAAAGCTTGACCGTCTATCGTGTAGGGTCGTGACTGTATGAGGATGACTTGAAAGGGGCACCGTGCCAGTGAATCTAGACGAAATTTTAGGTTCTTTTTAGTATTGTTGAGTGTTGATAGCAACCAAAAATCCGTCCGTACTCTGTCCTTGACCGAGTTGCGAGTGTGTTAGCGGAAGCGGAATGCATGAAGCGGCAGAATTGAATTCATGTCACTAGCATGCCTTGCATAAATAATGGTAAGCCCGTGCGTAGAGTGATGGCCTCAACCGTGAGAACTAATGTTGTAAGTATCTTGCAGAATTTAAACTGGTTGGGATTCTGTGAGATGATATCCCCTATTTTGCCAGTTCCTTGAAGCCGTGCTTCCTGGTCGTTGTTGGTGCAACCAATTTTCATGCAATTTGGGAGAAAAACTCATTCCAAAACGGCCCATAGCCATATCTTGACAGACGCCCTCGTATGTCCTATACACCCGTCTGGTACATAAAGCCATAGCCTGCCGAAATGAATCACACCTTGCCTATTCCGTCCCCATTGTGTGTGCTCATAGCATATGGAACACGTGACCAGCTTCAATGCAAGATGTAGAAATTGAAGCCTTGCTTCATAGAACTCTGTCTGGCCTCATTGGCAACAAATGCTATTGACGACAGATGTCATAGCAAAGGGAAATGACCTTGTCGTCCATGCACAAAAAATCGGCCTTGTCTACTTGTAGATCTGCTAGAGAAACAGAATTATATGTGCAATAAATAAATACCAATTGCGTACCTCATGAAGTACGCCTACTGATGAAATGGCCGTTGTAAGAATCGAACGAGTTGGAATCAAGGTTCATAGCTGCTTGAACCTTGAACTGGTGACGAGTTGTGCTTCAAGTGAAGGTGATAGAGACTCAAGCCATGCGTGAGTCTAATCGCTATGTCAAAAATGTATGCCAGTAGCATTATAGTAAACGCAGACATTCAACAAATACTTATCATTTGCATCATTTGGTTAATGCATGCCATGCTGCATTGATTCTCGCCTGTACTGGTATGCCACAGGTCCTGCTTGAACAGCCTGATATTTATCTATGACAAATATACGTGGAAACTAGCTCCCCTTCTATCATAAGTAAGAGTCTCAAATCGTGCTATCTTCCGCAAATTCGTAACATGGTTCTACAAAATAAACTCAAAATCAAATAAGTTGTAAAGAAAGTTTCATACTTGCGACCTTGTTGACCAATTGCGGGCGGTGAGAGCTTGCATGAATATATCGCGCTTGGTCGTGAATTGTATATGGATGCTTGTAGCTACACAGACCTGTTACATGCCAAGCCTCGTGTAGCAAGATTCTTTGGAGCCATGGTCCCACCATGTTGACTCATAGTCAGATTGATCTGCCGTGGTCTTGGTTTTTGTCGCAGTGTGAGAGATTGAGACCCTAAATGTGGTTGGTAGTTGAGAAAAATCTATCTCCTCAATGCTGACATCCAACTTTTCTGACAAGTTGGCCATGCGGAATTGCTTCACTTGCATGCCGATTACGGCGTTCCAAAAAACCGTCAAAAATGAATCCCAAAAATCTACAATACGATGTTGGAAACCACCTCCTAAGCTTTGGGGGTGTGCATGCATCTTGCATCCATGCCATGCATGCATGCCATTAACTCGAGGCTTGCAACCGTGGAACCGTGGGCCAAGGCCCTTAATTGGGGGGTGCCCAAAATTAGGGCGCCCACTAAAAAAAAAGTAAGCAGCAGCCATGGCGGCAACGCAGTGCACGAGAGCAAGAGGAAGAAGATACCGTCGTCTACACTGGTCGAATCCGTTCGCTGCAGAGACGAAAACGCAAGCTCTCCCCATTGCACATCCATCAAGCCCGGCTGTGCTGAGTTTCGTGCAGGTCGGTCTCTCCCCCAGACCTAGGGGTCGTTGCCCACGCTGCTGTTCCATCTCTCTCCCCGACCTAGGGGTCGTTGCCCACACTGCCGACTTCATCTTCCCGTCCTCGACTGCCAAGGACTCGTGCCCACGCCCTGATGGCTTTGCATGACGCCGGCTTCTTCCTCCACTCCATGATGGCTTGACCCGAGAGAGAGATCGAGAGAGAGATCGAGAGAGAGAGAGAGAGAGAGAGAGAGAGAGAGAGAGAGAGAGAGAGAGAGAGAGAGAGAGAGAGAGAGAGAGAGAGAGAGAGAGAGAGAGAGAGAGAGAGAGAGAGAGAAAACCATGCCTTGAGAAGAAAACCATGCAATCTTTCCCGCCATGGCTCCACCCTCCTTCCTCCTCTCCCCCTTGCTCTGATACCAGTGAAAGGGCAGGGGAATTGAACATGTTCATCACCACCCAGCGATGGCTCCACCCTCTTTCCTCCTCTCCCCCTTGCTCTGATACCAGTGAAAGGGCAGGGGAACTGAACATGCTCATCACCACCCAACCATGCCCTATATAGGCCCCTGGAATTCTAAATATAGGGGACCCCTTGACTGCATGTCCATCCTGACCCTTGGCCCAGACTGGTCCTACCCTTGTCCTGACACAAACTACATTTCTCATCATCCTCACAAGCGTAAAAGCAAGGCACAAGCTGCATCATGCTCACATTGTTGCAAGAACCACATCTCCGACATGAGTGCAACCCAAATGAAAGAAAAAGCCATCATTTTCTCCCTCAACATCCACACAAGTGTTCTTAATTTGGTGGGTTTTCAAGTAGCACTAGGTTTCTCTACACCTATGTCCCCATCTTTGCCACCTATTCCACCTACGCCCACAACAGACCTTTGCAACTTGAGGAAGCTACTACAAATGCGTGGTCCCTCCCTCTCCCTTGCACCAAAAGATTCAAGGGTGTTCCAGCGCCGACAATCACCGCGTCTTCAAAACAAAAGGGTAAATCTTCCAAAGTCTTTTTATAGTTCACTCTCATCTCATGATCCAGGAACTAGAGAGAGCAGCATGGATTCTACATCGTCTACCGAGTGAAGTGGTGGAGCTTGTCATCAACAAGGTTTTCAACACGTGCTTTGCTTGGCGGAAAGACAAGACCCTCCATCTTCAAGGACTGTTACTTGTGGATCAAGGCTATGATGATGACTTTACAACTTCCTACGTATTAATCCACCTTGGATTAATACAAGTGGTAAGACTCACCACCTACCTCATCACATCTGTGTGTGCACTGGATGGCACTCTATCTTGCAGGAAAGTGAAGTTACTCAGAGAGAGAGAGAGAGAGTTCAAGATTTTCCAAGAGATTGCTAGAGGGACAGTCCTAGAGCTAGAAGACAAAGACAACCTTGTCCTATGGTACTACAAATTTGACCTCAACTACCAAGAGCTCTACACCTCTGACTATAACCTTCCACCACAAAGGAGGTAGCCTTTCCACATTATCATGTGATAGATCCAGCGCATCAACCTTTTGCAAGGGACCAAACTTATGTACCACAACAAATTCAATCAATCAAAGTAATCTTGGACCGCAAGATGTTTTATCAGCATCTCATTACAACCATGTTTGGCAGAGAACGAGTGCAAGAGATAAACACATCTTCTCTACCCTTTATCCTCCCTATGATTAACAATGATGTATCATTTGATGTAGTTATTTTCATCCTTGTATAGTATGTTTTCCATCTACCAAGCACCCATGTATTCAATCTCAAAAGAGAAAAAAAGATTTCTAAGTCGAATTAATTTTTCTCACTCTCACAATGGCAAGTGTAGCATTTCCAACCTTTATTGGTAAGGTGGGTGAGGATGTTGCAGACTTTCTAAACAACTTGGAAATAGCATGTGGCATCTCTGGGAGAGATGATGATTCTTCGCGCTTGCGCATCTTCCTACTTTTAATGAAGGTGGAGGCAAGATCATGGTACAATGCCTTTGCACAAGCAACCAAGGAACGGTGAGACTTATTAAGAGCAGCCTTTGTCAAGCGTTTTGGAGAGGGTACAACATCAAAAAAGCTATGGCAATTGTTGATGGAGTTGAAGCAAGGTAGCATGCTAGAGTACGCATCATACAAGTCAAAGTTTGTGATCTATGGGGGTGTTAGTAGCAAGCTAACACAGATACCACGAATACCATTTTTCGAAACTCTCAATGTAAAACACTTATTATTTTTTATAAATAAAAAATATTGTAACTCCTATTTTTCGGATAAACCTTGTAATTGATGAGCTGGGGCTACAAGCTTCCAGTTTGTATCAACTTGTCATTACCTATCTTTAGTTAGAGCTCCCAGATTATTAGTTTTGACCACCAAAAAGTTTGGCTAAGGTATAAAAGGAAATTTTTATAAGTTATTTGTAAGTTTTGGATAATGAAATACACAGCGTAAGCTAACGATACTCACTTCTCTCCTTCTCACGCTTCCTACTCCCTCCTCGGTTGTCACATTGCAGCCGTGTTTGTTGCATTGCAACCGCAGGTAAGAGCTCTACGCATTGACGTAAACACATCACAGTATTTTTTAGCTTTTGGTGTCGCCGACCCGCGGCCTAATTTCATCATAAGTAGGAATTTACACTCCAAAATAAAAAACTAAACATAGGCGGGGTATTGGGGCATCATTGCTAAGCATTTAGGTGCATTCTGGGTCGAAAATGACTAGGTCAAAAATCCACTGCTGTTAATAATCATGATTTTGGCACTTGGCCTAAAGTGGGGTTTGAGACCATAAGCATATGTGCTTAGGTCTTATAAACTTGTCCTTGAAGTTTCATTATGTTTGTATGTCATTTGATGCGGTAACGGATGTGATTTGTTTGCCGATGAGCGATTGGCTTTTGGTGATTTCAGTCACTTGAGTGTAGCTTGAGTTAGATTTGAGTTGTTTGTTGTTTTTCGAGAGATTGAAAACCTCTTGTAGCCTCTATGCACTAGTCGAGTCAGCTTCATCCCAATTTAATCGTGGTTCTCGCTAAAACTGCAATAAGATAGGATAGTGAGGTTAGACACGCGTCCCACATTTGGCGCAACTACGGGGGATCGAAGAGACCTAAAATAGGGAAAAACACAAGAGTCTTGTGAAGTTATCCTTTAAATTCATCTAGGATCTCCTAAAGTCAAAAACTTTCTTTTAAAAATCGCATAGCTTAAGATTGTTATCTTTTGCTGTGTAGAGGTAGCTTGGAAGTAATCGTACTTGTTGAGTGCCTTTAGGATTGTAGGATTGTAGAATTAAATTAGGATTTTGAGAATGATTGATAGACGAAACAAGTCTTAAGATCAAAGCTCAGAAAACCATTAAAAAACAAGAAAACTATTGTTTGTGGATACTTTCCACAACCCCATTGCATGAGAACCTAGGAGTAGGGTAAGTAGGATCCGAGGTGGATTTCAGAACATTGCTCTCTTTGAAAGAATAATGGTGAGTTGTATTTGAAGTTGCAAAATTTTAGGTAAATGGCTAGAAATAGCACGAAAAGATTCCAAACCACTCAATCCGGCTGGAGAGTATGCTTAAAAGTTGTATGTACCAATGGGTAAGTTCAAGGACACTTTGAGGTAAAAATTTCAAGAGTTTGCAAAACCTCAGATTATTTACTTTTTCTTGACATTTTAGGCCAAATTAAGTTTTGACTTGATTCAAAGGCTTTAAACAACTCATGAAAACTGTCCATGAAGAAAGTGCAAAAAATTGTTCATTTTGGACATAAAGTAAATAATCGCAATTATTTACTTTCAGCTCAAATTTGACTAAGGTTGATATTAGTGACTCATTGTGTATGAACAACTTTTGTAAAGGCACAAAAGATTTGGATCACTAAACTGGCAAAAAACTGGGTAAAAACTAAAGTTTGTATTGACTTTCCGAAACTTGAGTGTAAATTGGGAAAAAAATAGTCCACACTTGATGAAATTTGATTCATAGGCTTGTATTGATGTAATAGACATATGTACATGCTCAATTGACCAAAAAGATGTAAAAATTTGGTAATTGTATATAATCGTGATTATTTACATCTGCCCTATTTTTCAACCTTTTTGACCAAGTTAGCATATCACTGGTTTTACCATGTTGTAATAAGCCCACAAACCAAATTTGGTAAGATTTGGATCATTGGATTGGAAATTGTGACCAAATTTGCAAAGTCAGTCTGCGGACAGAAAACTGATAACCATTTAACCAAAAATAGTCCAAATTTGTTGAAACTTGGCTAGGGACCTTAAGTGGAGGTGCTTAACAGATCTATGTCAAGGTTGGGACAAGAACTTGCAAAAAATTAGCCAGAGTAAATAATCGTGATTATTTACATATGCTCCAAAAATTGACAATCTTGCATATTTGAGCATACCACAAGGTCAAACATAGCAGTAGACCTCACAAATCAATTTTGGTGAAATTTGGATCACAAAAGTAAGGCCTAAGCTAGATTCTTGAAATCAGAGTCTGCGGACACGAAACAGTGATAAACTTGAGCAGATCTTGTCCAAACTTGTTGAAACTTGTCCAAGGACCTTAACATGCTGTATACTTGGCAAACCAAACCAGAAAGTGTAAAAAGCTGATAAAAGTAAATAATCACGATTATTTACTATTGCAACACAGAAACACCCATTTTGACTTTTGAGCTTGTACAATGTAGACCAACATAACACAAGGCCACCGGAAAAGTTTGGGTTCAATCGGATCCAAATTGATACATGTTCACTCAGTTTTTGAGTTGCAGATTAGTCCTTTGATTTTTACCAAAGTCAAGTTTAAAAATTGCAACTATTGACTCAATTAGCTCGATTTGCAGTGATACACATAGATCAATCATAATAGCTAGCAAAAACTACACTGTCTTTATAGAAGAATAGCTAACTTGATCAAATTTGCACAGAAATTAGGTTGCAGACGAAGAATCGTAGCTTATACAGAAAGTGCAATCCAGTCATGTGGAAGAAATTGACAACAAGTCAATCCAAAGGTAAGTACTCTATCCAGGGCTTCATAAATTTTTATGAACCTTAGATTTGTTTGTGTGCTAGGAAATATGGGCATACTTGGAGAAACCTCGAGTAGAGTATCCATTGAAGAAAGCGTGAATCAAAGCATTTCCTTGCACACTATCCCTGAAGAAGTCTTAGACACTTTTTCTGATTCGACGTCCAAAATGTCTTCCTATTCGACTCACTCAAAAACCGGAACGACAATGCGTTATAAGCATATACTCTCTTTTTATAAGACTAATTGCCATGGAGCTCACGTTTACCTAGATCCTAACAAAGAGTATGCCATTCGCATTGATGACCATGGCATTGAGTTTGAAGAGGAGATCAGGAAAAATAAACAAGGAAAAATGTACATGGATCGAAACAAAACTCAGTATTTACAAGTCAAAGACCATAACGTGATAAAAAAATGGGGTTTAGAAGTAAATACCATAATTCCAGATATGGTTGCAAAAGAAGCACCACCAACTTTAGAATTTGAAGGATATTGATCAAGTTGATTTGAAGCCCTTGAAATGGCTTAGTACTGATAATCCTAGGATCGGAATCTATTGTTGGGAGGATAGAAATGTAAAAGTTCTTCTATGGCCTTCGCATGCCAAATCAGGACAATTGACAGCCATGAAGATCATCTATATCTTCAAGATCAAAGATAATGGATCAACAAATCTACCAACCTACCTATTTAGGGATTGTTATAACAACAAATTTGTTATGATGACTCCCTGAGGAGGTAGAACAAACCAAATACCAAGGGTATTCCATAAGGGATTGGATCTTGGGTCAAGGACCAAAGGCTCCAAGAGAAGAACATCGTGCGAGAACTTCTGAGAGTAATGTTAAGAAACCAGAAACCACCTCATCACGCAAAAAACCGGGTGACACTAAGGCCAGTCCAAGGCTACATGAGTCGCTATTTCCAACAAACTAGTTTGAAGGACTCGAAATAGGACCAACTGCTAGGAGACCAGGAGTTGAACCAAATAGACGCGTCATACCAGCTGATTTTCAAAAATGGGTCAAAAAATATAGTGGATCTGGGGATTCATATGACCACTTAGCAAGCTTCAAGCAAGTGCTAAGAGCAGAGTGGATATTCAATTTCCATACTCAATTCAAGGGGTTTGGAATGACATTAGAAGGAAAAGCATTGACATGGTTCCAAAACATTCCACCAAGGTCAATAATGGACTTGAACACATTAGCTCAAGGATTTGTAGCTGCTTGTTTCAAAATGGGGATCAAACACAATACTGTAGCTCAAATCTATAGCTTTAAACAGAAACAAGGTGAGTCTGTTAGGGATTGTGCAACTCCAATGAAATAATACATTGCCAGATGCCTAGAGCTAGAGATACCTGCACAAGAACGACTAGTATCATTGTCTCTAGAGGGACTGCTAAACAAAGAACTTCATGCTATACTATATAGCAAGAAGCATACAACCCTAGAAGCGTGTGTGTCAGATGCTATTGACTTAGAAGACAATTGTGATATTTTCAACAAAGAAGATGTCCCTAAGGATGACCAAAGTGAGAAAACAACATCCACTAAACCTGCACAAGTGGGAATGGTTGCTGCAGCCCCACTTTCAACCATAGAAGACATGCTTAAAAGGATGAATGACATGATGAATAACATGCAAAAAGCACCTATGAGGGGACCAGGACAAGGGATACCTCAACAAGGACAACCAATTAGGCTACAGAAATGGTGTGCAATTGAGGGTAAATGGACCAACCATGAGACCAATGAGTGCTATTTCCGACCAAAGTATGATGGGAATGTTAGTACGTCCCATGAGGCCACAAGGACAACCCATGTGCAGATACCAGCCTAACATGGCACCAGCTCAAAGACCACCAATGGGTATGGAAAGACCTCAATCTGTGTTGGGTCAACAACCTCCGTATCCAAGACATAATGCAGTGCCTGTAAAATACACGCATTCGGAGGGAGTCATAGATGAACAGGAACTTACACCCTTGCTGAGCCTAGTCCATCTACAGTAATGGTAGAAGGAGATTGGTATCATTCACATCCACCACCAATGAAAGAACCTGTGACTTATGCTCCACCAAATTTCGCACCAATGTATTATGTAGCTAATCGAGGTGTTAGACTTCCTATGGTAAGATCCATGATTAAGCCAAGAACGGGAAACTGTCACAACTGTGGTGCAGATGATCATTGGAAAAATGAATGCCGAGAGCTTGACAAAAACCTCAAGCTGGTTGAAGCTTATTGCATACAATGTTGCAAAAAGGGAGGACACTTCCCAGAAGATTGTCCTAAAAATCCTTTAAACAAGGATAAAACAGTAGTAAATGTAGTCCAAGTGATACTGGTAGCTCATCTGAGAGTGAACCCATTGTTCCAATCAAGGTAATCACTAGAGTCCAGGCTAAGAAAAATAAACATAACTCCTCTAATGATTCGGAGAATACAAAAGTTACCTCTCAAAAGACTAAAAGAAGCAGAAGCAAAAGGTATGAGTTGAGAAAACAGAAACAACGAGCTGAAATCGAGGAGAAAGCAAAAAAGCTATTCTAGGAAAAGGTGAAAGAACATGGAAGTGAAATCAAGGAGACAACCGTGAAATCTGGAGGATCAATTTTGGTTGATAAAATTTTTGAGCCTATAAATGCATCGTTGGAAGCGTACCAAGCAGGACTTAAAGCAGGCCAAAACATAGAAAACAAATGGAAAAACTCAAAACATGAAAGCAGCTAAGCTTGAAGCTTATCAAAATTTGATAAGAATCGCGCAAGAGATGTTGGAAAAACAAAAACCCAACCTTGAAAGTATGGCAAAACCTGAGGAGATTGTGGTGAAAGACAATCAAGAAAAATCTGAAGTGGTGGTAGAACCCCACTTGAAACCAAAAGAGCCTGAACTTATAGTACCTGATAGCGAAGATGCCTTAGACGGAATTCCATTCGTAGAGGAATACTGGCCAAGACACTTATGGGAAAAAGTTCAAGAGATCAATGATGGGAGCCTAACTCTAAAGTTAGCTCCTATAAAGGAAGTTTGGTTAGACAACCTACCTCCTGATATGGATATTGTTAGGAAATATGACATAGCTAAGTAGATAATTGAGTAGATTACTTAATGGAGAGAGATAATTTTTACACACAAGATATTATAGAGTAGAGAGAGAGAGAGAGAGAGAGAGAGAGAGAGAGAGAGAGAGAGAGAGAGAGAGAGAGAGAGAGAGAGAGAATAGAGAGTACACACGATATACGTGGTTCACCCTATGTGGGCTACGTCCATGGGAAAGCAGCCACTCAATGGCTTTAGTACTTCAAAAAGGGGTGTAGGTTACAAAGAGATTATACCCTTTTGGAGCTCCTGCCTTGCTTCACTCTCACCACCTCACACCCACCTTGTTGCATCAACTTCACACTATGAAATGTGTGTAGAAATGGCCTCCTTTTATAGGCCAAAAGGGTTGCCCTCTCTCATGAGAGGCAACCATGTGTAGCTGTCCTTGTATAGATAAGTCCAAATCGGACCCTCCAATCCACCCATGTGTGGCCGCCCTTGAGAAGAGAAACCTACTTTTGAATTCCGCCACCGGCCATTGACTTCCGGCCACCGGCCACAGGCCATTGACTACCGACCACCGCCAGCCGGCCAACCGACCGCGGTCCTTTTTCTACCACTTTCCGGCCGCCTTCCGGCCATAATATTCCGACAAAAAGGAATATTTTGACGAACTGGGCGTGAAAATTTTGGTTTCCGACGAGTGATTTTTATTTCCGGCGAGTGATCTTTCTTCACGCATGATGGCTTCTCCTCGTAACGAGGACCTGACAAATGTGTGTTTTTAACACAAAAAATTACAAGGGATAAATCAGGCTCCATACTTAACAATCTCCCACTTGGAGACTGACCTCCAAACCAAACCTGTGAGTGCTTTCCATCCTGGCTTCTTATCCTTGAATGCCGATCGAAGATGAGCAAAAGCTCAACTTCTCCTTGTTGACCACCTTTGTAAACATGTCTGCAGGATTTTCACTTGTATGCACCTTTCCTAGCTTTAGCTGTCCCTCTTCCAAAAGAGTGTGTATGAAGTGATATCTCACCTCAATGTGCTTTGTCCTTGAATGAAAGGCTAAATTCTTTGCAAGATAGATAGCGCTTTGGCTATCACTGTACAAGACATAATTGTCTTGTTTGAATCCAAGCTCTTCTAAGAATCTGTGAAGCCACAAAATGTCTTTGCTTGTCTCCGTCATTGCGACATACTCTGCTTCTGTGGTAGAAAGTGAGACCACTTTTTGCAGCTTTGAAGCCCAGCTTACTACTGTGCCTCCAACCGTGAAGACAAAGCCAGTAATGCTCCTTCAAGTATCTTTGTCACCTGCCATATCTGCATTAGCATATCCTTAGAAAAAATATCAGTTCCTCCAAAATACAAAGCATTTGTTGATGTCCCTTTTAGATAACTAAGTATCCACTTCACAGCTTGCTAATGCTATTTACCTGGGTTGTCCAGGAACCTACTTACAACTCCCACTGCATGTGCAATGTCTGGCCTTGTCTAGACCATAGCATACATAAGAGAACCTACCGTTGCAGTATATGGAACTTTAGACATATAGGCTATCTCCTCTTGTGTCTTTGGACACATATCCTTGGTTAGTTTATAGTGACCAGCCAAAGGTGTAGAAACCGTTTTTGCATTTTGCATTGCAAACCTTTCTAGTACCTTCTTGATGTAATCCTCTTGAGATAGCTTTATTATCTTCTTCGTCCTGTCCCTTGATATCTTCATACCAAGTATTCTCTTTGCAACACCTAAATCTTTCATTGAAAGACAGTTCTTCTTTTAGGTCTTTGATGTCCTGCATGTTAGCACTTGCAATCAACATGTCATCAACATACAACATTAGGATGATGAACTTCCCATCTCCCAAATTCTTTGTGTAGACGCAATGATCTGAGTTGCATCTTTTGAATCCATGACCTAACATCCATTAATCAAACTTCAAGTACCATTGTCTTGATGCTTGCTTTAAACCATACAAGCTCCTCTTTAATCTGCAAACCATTTTCTCCTTACCTTTTACTTCATACCCCTTTGGTTAAAGCATGTAAATTTCCTCCTCTAAGTCACCATGAGAGAATGCTGTATTTACATGCATTTGCTCAAGATTTAGATCATGAGCAGCCACAAGGCTTAAGACAAGCCTAATTGAGTTCATTTTTACAAAAGGAGAAAATATTTCATTAATTCGATACCTTTCTTTTGAGAAAACCCTTTTACTATAAGCCTAAACCTGTACCTTTTCTTCCCACCTTCTCCTTCCTTCAGCTTGTACACCCATTTATTTTGAAGTGCCCACTTACCTTTAGGTAGCTCAACCAACTCCCATGTTTGGTTGCGATGTAATGAGTCCATCTCCACTTGCATGCTCTTCATCCATTCTTCTTTGGATTCGTGTTGAGTAGCTTCCTCGTATGATTCCGTCTCTCTAGAATCTCAGATCAAGAGATGGTTGAAGGAAGGAACAAACCTTTCTGGAGGTCTACTTGCTCTTGTAGATCTTCGGGGAATAGGTTGAGGCTCCTCATTTGGTTGACATTGTTGCACATTGTCACCGTTTACAGTCCTTGAGTCTTCACTGTCCTCAAGCTCCATGTACTCATCACCTGTTTCTTTTGTTTGTTTTCTTTCCAAGTAGTATTTGAACATATTTTGTTCGTTAAAAATTACATCCCTACTCCTTAAGATTTTACCATCTTCAGGATTCCATAGGCGATACCCATCCGAATGCCATTGCTAGCACAAAATCTTTCAAAAGATTGGCTGCAATATTCGCTCCATTGTCGGATCTGAAGCATTTAACCTTGGTACCTACTCATTCTCCACAATGGCTTTCCACCTTTGAAATATGGAAAACACATCGGATTTATTCTTCATGACATAAACCCATGTTTTTCTAGTCGCATCGTCTATGAATGTTACATAATACAGTGAGCCACCAAGTGATGGTGTACTTGCAAGACCCCAAACATCAGAATGAACCAACTCAAGTTTTTTATTTTTTCTTTCATTTCCTGATTTTTGAAATTTTACCCTCTTTTGTTTACCATGAACACAATCTTCACAAAACTCTAAGTCCACTTCTTTTAAACCTGGTAGAAGCTTCTTTATTTGAAGGATTTGAATTCCTTTGGCACTCATATGCCGAAGCCGATAGTGCCACACCGCGCTATCAACTTCTGTAGGTGCTGCACAAGCTGAAAGTTGTGTGCTAACAATACACAAGTAAAGTGTACCGACATTTCCTCCTTTGGCAACTACTAAAGGTCCCTTTGAGATCTTCCACCGTTGGCTTCTGAATTCAATGTTGTGACCTTCATCATCCAATTGTCCTGTAGAGATCAAATTTTTACGAAGAGAAGGAACATGCCTAACATCTTTAAGCTTCCATTCATTTTCGTTAGCAGTTTTGACACAAACTGTACCTTTACCGACAATTTCACAAGCTTCAACATCTCCCAAGTATACATACCCAAAATTACCTTTGGTGTAATCTTGGAAATGTTGCTTGTGTGGTGTCGCATGGAATGAAGCCCCGGAATCTACTACCCAAGAATTAGACACATTGCCTAATGAGAGAACTAGAGCATCTTGGTCTACTTTACCTGCCACATTGGCCTTCGATGTTGGCTTGTTGTCTTGAGACTCCGACTCCTTTTTCTTCTTGGACCAACAATCCTTCTTGACGTGGCCCTTCTTGGCGCAGTTCCAACATTCAAGAACTGACTTTGTGCGTGACTTGCTCCGCCTTGAGCGATCATTACCCTTTTGGTTTTTAAACCTCTCCTTAAGCCTTCCTCTCAATTCCATTGATAGTGCAACACTTGATGATTTTCCCGTGCTTCTCCTTCGCATTTCCTCGCTTAGGAGAACACCCACAACGTCATCAAACTTAAGAGTATTTGTGCCAGAGATAGAATTACTTACAACCATCACAAGGCTGTCCCAACTATCCAGTAGAGATGATAGTATAAGGAGAGCTCGCACTTCGTCATGGAAATTGATTTTCACCGATCGGAGTTGAATTATGTTTGTGTTAAAGTCATTTAGGTGTTCTGATTTGTCACTAACCCCTTGCTAATTTGAATAATTTTTTCTAATTTACTAATTTGCTATGAAGGATTGGAGCATTGACCATTCAATTGATCTTCAACGGAAAGGTAATTAAGGTGGTATTCTCAACCTCCCTAGAATCTAGAGATGTGTAGAATTGTGTAGATATCCCACCAAGATGCAATGTAATGTAATGCTATGCTATGCTATGTGGATGCAATGCAATGTTGATGTTAGGGATTGAAAATTTTGTGATTATTCATTTTCACGCCGTTGTAATGCCGGAATTTTTAAGAATTGGCGGCGCATGAATTTGATAAGTTTCAATTGCTAATTGATGAATGTGTGCTGCTAATTGGATGCCTAATTGAGTTAATTGCATTCTTGGATGGTCAATTTCAAGTGTGTGTGCACTAAAATCAAATGTGTGTGCATTCTAATTGAGTGTGTGTATGCTAATTTTAGGTGTGTGTGTGCACTATTTTGCTTATGTTTGAGCACCTATAAATCAATGTGTGCGTTATGATTTTTCAATTGTGATAATTGATGTGTGTTGTGCTCATGCCCAACTAATGATTTGTGAAGTCACATTGAAAATCTGACAAATTTAACCATTTTGTGTGCACACCTAAAGATTGGTAAAAACTGCCAATTTTTTATTGTGTGTGTGTGTGTGCCTAAAAAGTGTTAAATTTGCATGATTGATTCATATTTTGATTGCATAATTGATGTGTGTAATGATTAAATTCTGTGTTTTTGTGCTCAAAACAGGGATTTACACACTCTAATTGGGTCAATTTTTGACCTAATTTTGTCGGTTTAATTGCCTAGTCTTGATTTTATTGATAAAATTGTTGGCAATTGAATTGATGTGATTTGTGCAATTTTATTTGGATGCACCATTTCCCAATGTGTGGAGAATTTGTAGAATTTTTTGGGTATTTTTCGGATAATTTTTGTAATTTTTGGTAATTTTTTGCATTAATTTTTGGGTAATTCCATAAAAACTTTGATTTTGCGAGCTTTACGAGCTATTTTGTGTATGCGTATTTAGGCATCATTTTGTTTGCATTCGTGCCCTCCTTGGTCGAGTTTTGAGCGTTTTGCTATTTTCGGGGGTCGGGTGGACAATTTTGTCCAATTTGGCGTTTTCGGTAAAACCTGCTATTTTCGGTGTGCTTTTGCGTGTCTGAAATGCTTTGTTGTGAATGACGATAATTTTCTAAGATTCCTAGAATTTTTTTGGAAATTTTAGGACTTTTTTGACGATTTTTGGAGTTTTCGGCTAATTTTCAGCCTATTTTTGGAAATAAAAAATGAACATAATAATAATAATAATAATAATAAAGGGAAAGCTGGGTCCGCCGTGCCTTGCGGTGCATAAAAATTCTACGAGTTGGATAGATCTTTACGGTCCCTGGGGATAATTTCCTGCGACGTTAAAACTTTCTTCTTCTTCTTCTTCACTCCGGGTGAACACCACCCATCTCTCTCTCTCTCTCTCTCTCTCACACACACACACACACACACACACACACACACACACACACACACACACACACTCTTTCTACTCTCTCCTCCCACTCTCTCTCTTCCTTATTCTCTCTTCCTGGGGTATAATATATTTTAACCGGGCCGGATTCATAAAATCCTGGTTAGATTTTGAGCTTGCCTTGAAGAAAACCGGAAAATTTTCACAAGTTTGAGTATAATTACCGGCAAAAGCTTCAAATTTTGACCTAAAAACCGGGGGAATTTCGAGTTTCCCCTTATTTTCTCGCGAGAACACCCTCTCTTTCTCTCTTTAACTCTCTCTCTCTCTCTCTCTCTCTCTCTCTCTAATTTCCTCTCTCTCTCTACTCTCTCTCTCCCCTGCGTGCACACCCGCTTCCTTTTTACTCAAACACACACACCCACTCCTTTGTCGTCTACTGCTTGTTAGCCTCCGGAGTCCGCGCGCCAGATCGTCTACGGTCTCTCTCTCTCACTCGCTAACGCCAGGCCCTGGACCGCTTCACGCGCTGCCATTAACTCTCCCCGGACCCCCTCTCCACTGCTCCTGCCCGCGTGGGACGCCACTTCACGTGTGATTGCTCCTGCACGCGCGATGGGATGTTGTCAGGTCAACAACCTCCAGGCTCCAGGTAACTGTTTGTTTTTGTTAAATTCAATTTCAAAAACTCACTAATAATAAAAAAACAATAATAATAAATAAATTCACAAAAAGAATAAAATTCAATAAAAACCTCAAAAAAAAGATTTACAAATTACAAAAAATCTAAAAACCATAAAAATAATTAAAAATTCAAATTTCAATAAAAAAGAATTTTTTAAAAAAGATTTTTTTAAAAATCCAATAAAAATTAAAAAACTAATAAAAAATCAAAATTGATCAAAAAAAATCACAAAAAGAGTAAAAAACTCATAAAATTTAAAAAAATAAAATAAGAAAGAAAACCATAAATAATTCACAAAAGAAATAAAATTAAAAACATCTTAGAAAATTCTATAAAAATGAAAAACTGACAAAAAATAACAGAAAAAGCTAAAAAATCCATTAAAAATCCTAAAATTCAAGAAAAAATTAGAAAAATTCACAAAAAATTCAAAGCACATAGAAAAATCATAAAAATTTCAAAAACTCACGATCAAATCACAAAAAATTCAAAAAAATCCACAGATAAATCAAAATTGACCAGAAAAATCATAAAAATATGTAAAAAATTTATAAAAATTCACAAAAAGTAGAAAAAGACTCAAAAAATCATTAAAAATCTAAAAATTTCACCTTTTCAAAAAAATTATTAAAAGAAATCATAAAATTACCAAAAAAATAGAAAAATTCAAAATGTTACAAAAGTAAAAAGAAAGTTGCCAGAAGTGCCAGAAAAAGACAAAAAAGATAGAAAAAGCCAGAACGAGCCAGAAAGCGTGACGATAGCAAAAGAACATCCGGGAAAATTACACAGAGTAAAAGGAATCAGGTCAGCCAAAAATGCAAGCGAAACGACCAACTGAAAGCCGTGAGCGGCCGAAAGTTGTTAAATTGGTCAAAATCGAGCCAAAAATCGACAAAATCAAAATTGTAAACTCATCGAATCTCAGAATTTTGAAGTAAATTTCAGGACCTCCTTGGGAACTGGGATTGAATTAATTTGGCCAACAATATATTATTCTAGCTAAATTTTGACAGAGTTGCCGCGGTTCGATCAAGGAGCTAAAAGTGAACGTGCACGCTAGAAATTGGCAAGTGCAAGCAATTGCATTGACAATTAGCTTGTAATTGGACAAACAGGAGCA
Organism: Adiantum capillus-veneris; assembly: GCF_014529385.1. Taxonomy (NCBI): domain Eukaryota; kingdom Viridiplantae; phylum Streptophyta; class Polypodiopsida; order Polypodiales; family Pteridaceae; genus Adiantum; species Adiantum capillus-veneris. Next base: position 83,578,109 of record NC_140960.1, on the reverse strand, counting down.
CAACTAGCATACAATTGCAGATTAGGCTAGTACGAGCAGCAAAAATTTTGCTAATCAATACCAGAATCTGCCAATTGGCAGTTTTTGTGGATTAAGCCAACATGGACTCAAATCGAGCTGAGAATTCAAGTACATCAGAGCAAGCTAGTAGTAGTGGCAGCACAAGTGCAACTGCAACTGACCAAATTCTACAATTATATGGCTACAATGGAGACAGAGTCTTATATGCAGATTTAGAAGGCCATAGATACTTGATGAGCAGTAAAAGCATCACAGAAGCCAAGATACTATTGATCAGAGTAAACCAGATTCAGAGAACTTCCAAATGTTGACAGATTTCAGTGGAGCTAGGTATTGCAAACTTAAAGATGAAGTGCAGATAGAAGTGCAAAAAAATCAACCCGAGTGTTTACCTAGAAATCTGCACAAGTCCGCAAAGCATCCATTTTGTGCATATGCAATCAGGGTCATTGTACATGGATTACAGTGGTCAGATCTATAGTCGAGCGCCAGAATTGCAAGATCCAACAGATCAATGAATAGAAGAAAAACTAATTGGAGAACCAAGCAAAAGACAGTACAAAGGTCAAGATGGAGCAATCTACAGCTTGATGCTCAATGTTCTGAAAGAAGATGTAGACAACTTGGCAAGTACAGAAGCTGAAACTTCTCAGGTAGAGCTTGACATGATAGAGGCAGATGAAATATCACTAGTCATGGCGTATTGCTCAGATTGTGGACGAAAAGGTGGACATTTTTCTGAAGATTTTCCAAGAAATCCTGACAATTGGGACATATCAACCGCCAAGCAAGGCACATAGAAAATTGGAAATACAAATCTCGATGTAAGTGCAACTGACTTGTCACTTTTAAGGCAATCAGATGATTTTGCATTACCATTAGAAGCACCACTAAAAGCATTGCAAGTTCAAAATCAACATAAAGATGCCCAAACACCTGAAAAGCTTAAAATTGATTTTGTGAACAACAAATTCTTGCATGAATTTAGTCAAGGTGTCGAGATATCACCGAAGGTTGAAAAGACTGTTAAATTTGCAAAGGATTTTGCATCCACTACCACAAGTGTGCAATCATTCACAAGTCTAAGGGACATATCAAACAGAATGATGTTAACATTGTATGGTACACATAATTCATATGCACACTATGTAGACCAAAAAGAAAAACTGTACAAAAAGGATCAACCAGTGATTGAACGGCCCACATACCAGCTCATAGAAGTACGTCTAGTGATAGATCAGAAAGGATGGTTCATTTCAGAAGAAAGAATCTATTATAGCCCATCCTCTCTAGAGCTAAAGGATATTACCAGAGTGAATCCAAAAATTTGTTCAGAACCAAACTCTCGTCCATCAAAAATGAAACTTCGATGTTGTGACCAAATGAGCATATACTTTGACCAAAACAGTCGTAGATATAGACGAGAGTCTATCATCTATGGTGCCTTGGGTCTCGAAACCACAGAAGCTCATATCATAGGAGACCCATGGGATAGACAATATCAGGGCAAAGATAATGCTATCTACAGCTTGACTTGGGGAATAATTTGTCATGTTTCATAAAGATACATAGGAAACTATGTAGAAGGTTTAGAGATGCCAAACATCAACAATGCTACCCAAAATGTATCTTCACAGTCCCAAAAGGTGAGACTAAATCAGAGCCAAACACTTTTGAACTCTTACAATGAAGTAGGCTATAGTGATCACCCTAGGAAGGGGGGAGCTGTAAATCCATCAAGCTCGGCTTATGTACCAGGAAATGCTACACCAGTTAGAAGCCCTAGAGCTTCTAGCCAACAGACCCCTTCAAATCAAAAACCATTGAAAGATCATATGGTTGTTGGAAGTTTCCAATTGACCCAGATTCCATCAGAATCAACAGACAAATACCTCTATGAAGATCATCAAGGATAAAAGTTTCAGTTGATCTCCACAAGTCAAAGTCAAAAGCCGACAAATCCAATAGTGTTCAAAAAGTTACATGTGATCAAGCTCACATATGCATACCAAGATGCACATGGTAATGAATATCAGCAAGGTCATGACCTTGTACGAACCCATATGGATGGCCCGACTGAAGTCAAAGACTATCTGAAGATGATGCAAAGCCTTAAGCGGCCAGAACAGGTGACAAAAAAGTCAAAGTCAATGGGAGCTAAAGTCCAAAAAGCTACACAAAGGTCACCACCAAAATCTCCTTCGAAGAGACAAATTTTTCCAGAAATTACAATGGATCTATTAAGGTCAAAGGTTACTCATATGCAGCCAGGAAATGCTCAACAATTGCAAAAAGGTGGAGTATTACTGCCAAAGGAGTCGACATCAACGAAAGCAGGTGGTCAAAGCAAAGAAAATGCAGAAAAAGCTCAACCAAAGGATGCTGCCACAGTAAAAGAAGTCAATTCAGACACAAATCTTGAGACAATCAAGTGCAACATTGTTGGTGAAAACGAAGAAAAGTTGTCAAGAGAAGTAAAGCTAGATTTTCAACTAGACAAGAACCTCATGTCTTTTGGCACTTGGAAAAGATGTGGCCAACCACAGCTAGAAGATGCTCCTGAATTTGTGAGCATATTAGAAGACAAACAAGCAGAATGCTAGGGAATCATTTCCACCACCATTGAAGTAAGTTCAAAGATGATCATAGCTCAATTTCATGTGATCACAAAAAAAGATATGCCAGAGGACATCATAATGGGAATGCCAATGGCCCAGAAGATGTTAGAAATGCAGAATGCAAACAAGCTGCAATCATCACAGACAACAAATGAAGACCAAGACTGGTCGCCAGCGGACAAAGTCCTCAAGCACAATTCAAATGGAAGATCTTATTGAAGATGATTCGTCTCCATCAAACAAAACTTCAAAAGAGCTTAAAGAAAATCAGGTAATAGCAAGTGCAGATCAAACAGAGCAAAGGGCAACCACGATAGCTATTGGCAGGGAATGCCACCAAAGCCAGAAGTAAAGAAGACCAAGGTTGTAGACAACCAAGAAACAACAGGAAGTCCAAAGATCCAGACATTGCCAGTTGAATCAGCTGATGTAAGTCAAATTGAAAAACAAAGTCTCAAGCTACCTTCCATAGAGACACATTTAGATCAAGATGAGACCATGGCAAAAGCAGGGCAGAGATCTTCAATAGAACCAACAAGGAGAATAGCTGTAGTTCTCAACAGTACGAAAGGAGCAAGTGTCAGATGCAATGCTCTACTAGATAAAGAAGCAAATTGCAATATGGTTGCAGACAACATCGAGAGTATTCTAGAGATTACTCAGGACAAACTAGGTGACAAAAAAATAATGGGTAATCCCATCAACAACCAATCAAAAACCTTCCACAGTGTCCACGGACATTTTTCAACAATGCCCAAGGACGGGCACTAAAATCGAAAGGGGGGAATGTTAACTAAGTCAACGTCAGTTTTTAACAAAAGCTGCTAAAGACCGAAGACGTACAAATGCACATCGATGATGAATGCAAAGAAGCAGTAAAGATTGGAGTTACACATTTCCCATATTTGCCCAAAATGGTCACGTATTGTAAGTTCCTGAATTATTTCAAGCCATTGTAATATTTTAATGTGTTACGGGCTCAATGGGAGTTCCAAGTTGTAAAGAATAGGTCACTTATTGTGCCTAGGTAGCAGATTCTGTAAGTGGTGAGCCCTAAAGGCCTTGGGCACCCGGACATTGCATATTTTTACCCTAGTTATATAAGGAAGTGTGTAAAAGAAATTAGGGTTCTCAAGCTCATTTGTTGAGAGCACTCTTTGGTGAGAGCTCTTGAGGTGTGTGGATATGGAGTCCTTGAGCTTCTCCTTGCTCATGAGACTTGATTAATACTAATCAATGATTCATTCTCTTTCACTATGCCTCTCTCATACTTCTTATGATTGCCTATGATGCTTAAATTAACTAGATCTTAACTAATTAGTGGTTAATCCCTCTCTAATCTTGTGTGATTTCCCTCTTTTGCTTGTGTGTGCATGTAGGTTTGATTGGAGTGTGGTGCTCAATAGATCTATGTGTGTGTGCTTGCGATTGATAGGATTAATGTTGTGTGCATCTTGCAATCGTAGTGTGTGTGATTGGGTTGATTAGAGGTGAAGAGAAGTGGATATGGAGATTTCCCTTCATTGTGGCTTAGTTCCTCCATAGGCCGAGAAGCTCACCTCATAGAGTTAACCATTTGTGTTGCCACAATTAGCTCACTAATCGTGTGAGCATTTCCATGCCCTAGCTGGGGTAGCTCATCCTTTCGGATTGATAATTTTTTTGGTCATTGGAGCTATTGCAACAATGGGACCCCCAACAGAGATATGGTGTTTTTTAAAGCCACAATTGAATATTATTTTCACCCTATCTAGAATGTCTATAGACTATACATCACGTGTGCTTGTTAGTTCTTGGAGAGTAGGGCCCCGTGTGAGTCTAGTATCATGTGGTTTGACCATGCCAATTGGAATGTGATCAACCATCTGGAGCTTATCTTCCCAAAGCAAGTTTCATTTGTCCTTATTTTACTCTTGGTTAGGTGACCAAGCTCAACAATTGGTTCTTGTTTATATTGCCTTTATGCACTTTAGAAACATGATGCTGGATGTACTCAAAGAAATTAAAGTAGATGAACCCGATACTTTCCTTTCTTCTTATAGCAGTATCTTTTTGGGGATTAAGGTTAAGGTTAAGGTTAAGATTAAGGTTATCCAAAGTATGATAAACCATTGTATGGAACAAGAAACTACCCCTTCCCTAAAGAGACTAATTCTCTTACTTCTCTTCTAGTGGATCCTACCCTTCCCTACTAACTCCGAATTCATCTAACTACTTTTTGAGGGGTAAAGCTAGATGTTTTACTAGAGGGAGATGCGGAATCCTTACTTGAAATTTGATTTTTGGTAGGTATTGGTCAACCACTATGGGAGAATATCGTTTAGCCATACTCCAAACCCTAGTAACTTACTTTTTGTCCAATGCCTTTTTATCAATAATCTTCTTGATGTATACCCACCTGAAATTATTATTGTAGATGCTTTTAATGCTAAGTTTGGGATTCAACATCTTTTGTGTAGTAGAGTGTTTAATTGGAAGTATTTGGATCCTATCAAGGATGTCTTTTTTTGCCCTCCTTGCCTCTTTGGGAATCATGTTTGGTTTTGTATAGATTTTGGAAGTTTTGGTTGTCATTTATGAACCATGGATCTTAGTTTCATTGAAAATTTGTTCATCCGATCCTTGATTTCCATGGGACTCAACCACGTACCTCAAAAATCTCTTAACCCTAATCTAGCACCAACCACATTACTTAACTATTTTGTGGGGCTAGTTGAGCAACTCCAACTAGAGAAAAATGTCAAACTTGACATAATTCACATCATTTGTGATCTTTTCACTTAGAAGGTCAGGAAGTTGCCCCATTTTTGGCTTTCCCCATAAATAGACTGGGCTACAACAAAAACCATGGTTGAGATACAAGAATGGACCAATAATTGCTACATTTTTGCTATTGATAAAGCCCCTAAAAATACTGACTTTCTATGCCAAAAAGTATTATGGACCTTTGCTAAGGAGAGACTGAGTGTCTCCGAGTTTGAATATCTTCTAAGGCTAATGATCACTTGATCAAGAAATGTCCAAAATTGAAGGCAAAAGAGGCTGGTTCCACTACAAGTGTAGCTATTGTAGAGACTTCTATGAAAGGAGATGTATATGCAAAATGGGCTTTTAGTGCAGAGTGCACTTATGATCCTTCCATCCATGATGCATGTATGTCAATTTTGCTACCTATGCTCATGTGTGGTACTTTGACAGTGCTGCTACAAAGCACATTACCTTTCATCATGACTTGTTTACCTCCCTTGAAGATGTTTCTCACGGGAATACAATCACTTGTGCTAATAATGCCTCTTATCCAATTAAGGGAGTTGGAAAGATTGTGTTGACTGCTGAAAATGGAAGCTCTTTCACACTTGTTGATGCACTGTATGTACCTAGGATAAAAAAGAACCTTTTGTCTATATCTGTACTTACTAGACTTGGTCTTGCTTGTGAATTTTTTGGATGAAAAATGTACAGTTCATGATCCGATTTTTGGTGATGAAATTGTTGCATCTGGCATTTTATGTCGTGGGATGTATAAGCTCACTTTGTATGACAAGTGTGAGCAAAATTTTGCAAATGCAATTGTGGATTCAAGGGCTGTTTAAGATGCAAAACATTGGAATGCACGTTTTGGGCATCTGAATTTTGCTAGTTTGTTGCCTTTGCAAAAATCTAATATGCTTGCTTCTTTTTTGCCTCTTGAAGCACCCGTGAAGCATGTTTGTGAAGGCTATATTTTGGGTAAGATGCAACATTCAAAGTGTCCAAAAGATGGTTCAATAAGGGCTACATGTAGGTTGCAGCTTGTGCATAGTGATGTTTGTGAGCCCATGCAAACTCCATCCTTGAGCAATTACCTTTCCTTCATGACTTTCATTGATAATTACTCTAGGAATGCATGGGTGTATCTACTTGAAGCTAACTCCAAAGTGTTTATGTGCTTCAAGAAGTTTTTGCTTATGGCTCAAAATGTCTCTAGATGTACTATGGGCACCCTCTGTTCCGATCGAGGGGGGAGTATGTGTCTCATGAATTTAATGAATTTCTGGCTAGTCATGGGATAAAACACCAATCTACAGTGCCATATACCTCAACAAAATGGTGTTCCTAAAAGGAAAAACAGGTTGCTTATGGAGATGGAATGTTGTATGGTCAAGAGTCAAGCTTTGCCACATGCGTTTTGGATTGAGGCTATCATGTGTGCTACTTATGTACTTAATAGGTGTCCTACAAAATTTTTGTAGTCTATGACTCCATATAAAGCATGGAATAATAGAAAGCCATCTGTTGATCATATGCACATTTTGGTCTGTTTGGCTTATACTTTGGTGCCACAAATGAAACAGAAAAATTGGAGGATAAGGCTATCAAATGCATTTTTTGGGTTATAGTATTGAAAGAAAAGGTTATAGGTTATACCATCCACAAACAAAGCATATCTTGGTTTAACGTGATGTTGTGTTTGTGGAAAATTCTGTTCAGTCTTTGCTGTCATGTACCAGAGACAATAATGTAAGCTCACACGACATTTATGATAGTTTTTTGCCTCTTTTTAGTGGTGGAAGCTTGTATGTAAATTCAAATAAGGCAAATGTACTATCTATGGCGGTTTTAGAAAATGCTGCAAATCAACCCATTGCTGATGCAGATGTACATGATGTACTTGATGTGGAACAACTGAGAATGAGCAAGCTAGAGGTATGTCAAAATGTCTAGTGCATACTTTGTGTGACAATAAATTGGATGAACCTTTGTCTAGTTGTACCCGTTCACGTTCTTTCCATGAATCTTATGCATCAAATTGTTATGCTTTGGCTATTTCTAGCTTGTGTGATGTAGAGGAACCTTTGTCTTTTGATGAAGCACATAATTCAAAAAATTGGATGGCTGCCATGCAATTAGAATATGATGCACTTATAGAAAATGACACATGGACTTTATGTGATTTTCCTCCCGAAAAAAAGGCCATTCATACGAAGTGGGTTTACAAGTTGAAATGCAAGCCGGATGGGTGGAATTCTTCAAATATCATTGAGTCCTATCTTATTAGATGTCCCTTCACCATGGTGCAGTTTGAGACATAGCAATGCACCATCAATCTTGGGTGTGTCTTAGGAGTTAAAGGTGTTATATCCCTAACTGGGAGGGACCCTAGCTATACTACACAGCTATGGAACATTCACCATCCCTTCATCAAATGTGGTTGTGATCTCAATGGTGAAGGAGACCAATGCAGAGACGACAACATTCTTTGGTTTGATCATGCTCTATGGCTAGTAATGTTTAAAGTTGCTTCATTTTTTCCAGCTCATTCTTTGAAGAATTCCACCCTAAAATTCCTAAAATGGGTGTCTACTGAAAGACAAGAAGGAATCAAAGCACTTCTCATTCACCATATGTAGAGGGAAAGGCTCAAATTATACATCAAACAAGCTGCTTTATTCCAACAAACCCCTCTTGATGCTCCAAATAATGAGATGGAAGCCTTTCTTCAAAAAGCTGTGTTGCCTACCAGAGAGTCTAGCTCTGACTCTAGGCATGGCAAGAGAGGATGGGTTGACCAAGGTAGAGGTGGACCGAAGAAGGGTCAAAAACTGAGATACTTAACTCAGCCACCTACTACCCCCCCCTTGGAACCCAGTATTCTCACCCTCTGAATCCTCTGCCAATTATTCTACTATTAGCCTCCCTGTGGCACAAGCTACCAAACCATCCCCTACTACCCCTTGTTTTACCCCTACCGCTACTGCTACTCCTCGCGCTTGCTCTGCTATCACCCCAGGATGTGTTCCTAGTGCTAAGAATCTGATGTTTTTCTAATAATTGCAGGATGTTTAATAAAATCAAGTTTTGAGTTTTATATTAATACTCAAGACAACTATGATTAATCAAAAAAAGAAAAAAAATCCTTGACAATTTAATTAGTTTCACTAATCTAATAGTTAATTGATAAAAAAGTTTTTATTCCAAATTTCTCTAAATTTTGTGTGCATGCGTGCTTGTATTGATAATGTGTGTGCAGGTCAACACTATGTGTGTATCGATCCGCATCATACGTGTGTGTGTCTTTCGTTGTGCACAACCACACAACAGAGAGAGAGAGAGAGAGAGAGAGAGAGAGAGAGAGAGAGAGAGAGAGAGAGAGAGAGAGAGAGAGAGAGAGAGAGAGAGAGAGAGAGAGAGAGAGAGAGAGAGAGAGAGAGATATAGACATAGATAGATAGATTATATTATCATCCACGGAGGTCATATATGACCTATGGGACCAAAAACAAAACATTACAATAGATCGGGCTATCATATACATCTTAGTTAAAGACTCAGGGTCAAACGAGGGATTATATAAAAAAGAACAAGAACGAACCTAAGAAGGGACAAGTGAGAGGGAGGTTGCCTTAGGAGTTCGAAACTCCTAGATAAAGGCTTTACCTCCTTGATAAACTGCCCATTTTCTTGTTGTGCGTGCTTCACGTATCTTTTGAAGTTCCTTTTTTTGTTTGTGTTGAGTGGGTGTAAGATCTTCACACACACACACACACACACACACACACACACACACACACACACACACACACACACACACACACACACACACACACACACACACACACACACACACACACACACACACACACACACACACACACACACAGAGAGAGAGAGAGAGAGAGAGAGAGAGAGAGAGAGAGAGAGAGAGAGAGAGAGAGAGAGAGAGAGAGAGAGAGAGAGAGAGAGAGAGAGAGAGAGAGAGAGAGATTTGTAAGTATCTCTAAAGCTTTGAGATATGCTAACTTTTCATTCTTCTTCTTCTTGGTTAGGAGCTCCAAGATATATTGGGCATGATTAACCATTACTTGTTGCTGGTAGGCCTAGGTATATGGTGTAGCCACCATATGGTTGAGCATTGTATAGAAAACTGGTCTCCTAGCATCAATCAAGAAGAACTGCATGATTATTCAAGTAGGCAGCTCAGCTTCTTGGCATATCTTGTTGAAAATGTGGCCGCTACTCCTTTCGTTATTACAAAGACTTCAGCTTCTAGTTCCTTTTTTCCCTTCATGGAAGTACATTCATCTGATAAGTGTAATGCCTTAGCTATCATCCTTGTGGTGATTTAGCACTTGGAACTTTATATTATCCAATGTGGTATTTCAGCAATACTATCTTGTTCAATGCTTTTATACAGCTCATGAGCTCTCTGAATGTCCATGCCGCATGGTATTTATGTTAGGAGTTTTTTGGAATAAGTGATTGTACATATGTAAATACACATGCATGGTGCATCAAATAAAGGATTTCCCATTTTCCAAAGCCAGGTGGTTACATGGGGCCCACATGTGTACATGTAGGATAGCGTGTACGTAGTACATCGAATCTCATCGTCACCAGTATCAGTGTGTTTTTCTATAATAATGAGGAGGTGGTAGAGTGTAAAAATTCTCGAGGAAGCTATCAGTGGGATGATGCCATGAGGTATGCAGGTGTCTCAGATGGCATCTAGTGGCATCAAGAGGTTGAACGGGGTCAAGACTTGCACGTGGATAAGTGAAGACACAACGGGAATGTTTCCTTGTGATGATTATGCAAAAAGGTAATCATGAGAACTATATTTGGGGGCCACTTCACGTGATTGCGGGATGCATTATTGGAAAAAGTTGAGTGCTAGGTGTGCGGATGGATATAGAAGGGTGACAAAAATGCACTGCGTGGCCATTTTTTGGCCTTTTCGGGGTCCGTTTGAGGTCAATCAAAAGGCCAAAGGTGCCCAAGGGGTAAAATGAAGTGTGGACAATGAAATACTTGAGAAAAAGATAATCTCTCTCGTCTCACTCCATCCGTGTGTTCCTTGTCTTGGCCAGGTGGGTTGTGTAAGCCGAGTGGTGCCCGATAGTGTGTGTGTATTATCCCAAGAGTGTGTGTCGGGTGATTATAGAGGCATTGCGCGTTTTTCCATCCCGCTAGCAACGGCAATTGGAAGTAGTTCAATAGATCTATCTTCTCAAGAGCTTCTTCTACTGGCAATCTTCTGGAGAGGTTGTAAGCTTCTCTTCGTATCATGGATAGCATCACCATATTATCTCGTGCTCCTTGATGTTAAATAGCTTTGTAGACGACACCACCTTCAGACTCCAGTCTTTCTCTTTCAATTTGGTCTCAAATTTCATAGCTCATGTAAATTAATTGCATCTCAGTAAACCATCAGAGCTAAGTTTTCAATTTTCAGGCCTCCAAGAATTTGTTGGACTTGTTGGTTCCCAATCTTACTTAGATGTTTATATGAACCATGCAAAATTCAAGAGGAATTCACAAAAATTGAAAAGAATTTTCTTTCATTCAAGATGAAGAAAAAAACACATTTTTTCCTTAGCTGTGATGGATAGCAAGGTTTTTTGGATTCTGACTTCATGGGCTTGATGTATACTATAGGAATAGGCTCTCATACAAAAATGATGAAAAGTGGATGAATAATTTAAATAGAAACTAAGATTTTAGTATCAAATATAGGTCCTTTGGGCTTTATTCACAAGAGCTACGAGTCTTTGGGGTTTTGAAGTCATAAAGGTGGTCTACAGGCTCTTGCCAAAATAGCTATCAAGTTGAAAACCTAGTTTGGCTTGTGATCAGACTTTGTGAGAAAAAACACATCTTTTTCCATAGCTTGGAGATTTCAACTTTGATGGACTTCATGGGATGTGGGCATGTTTTCCATGATGCTACAAGGAAGTTTAACCACCTCTATCTTGAAGGTGGAACTTCATACAAGATTTAGGCTAATTTTAGACTCTCTATTAGGTGAAAATTCAAAGTATGGAAAAATAGTAACCAATGCTTGAAAATATTCTTGTATAGTGATTTCTTAATGTGATGAAGAACCTGATTACCATCAAAATTTAGTGGGCTGCCAAAAAACTATGGGAGAAAAAAAATTACATTTTTTCCCTACCTAGCACAAAGAAGAAATTTTTCTATCATGTAAACATCTTAGCATGATTATATACTTCCTAAAGACCCATTTGAGGTGTTACCAAGGTAGTTGGGTGGCATTAACATACTTTTAGGAAATTATAATCTTTGAAAGATCCTCCATTGTCTAGACTGGACCATAGGCTATTGCTTGATACAGTGCAACACAATGTCATTTGCATGATTTAAAACAATTTGAAATTTTCTTTGAAGATGAAGCTCTCTTGATGTTAGACCATCACTTACCATGTTATTATTGATACCCCTTCAAAAAAGCTGGTAGTCTTCATGCTCGTGAACAATTGGTAAAGTTTGGTGGTCATCTAACTTAGGAATAAAACGTGTTTTTCTACACAGGGTTTTTGAGTTGTGTTTCTGAAGCTTGGGGTTGGTTAGTAGACTCAAGAGCAACCTATGTATAAATTTTGGCAGGATTTGGTCAATCGTGGCAAGAGTAATGACTTGGGTGGTGCTTTGTGGGCCAAGTCCCCACCAGGGTTTCTACGTAGTTTTTTTAACATGCAACTTGATAGAACAGTAGTGCAATAGGTAGAAATCATACCTCTCATGACTGGTGTCATGACTCGATGTGTGCGTGGAAAATGGAGGGGGAAAAGGTAGCTCCATCTCTCTCTCTCTCTCTCTCTCACACACACACACACACACACACACACACACACACACACACACACACACACACCACTTTCATCTGTGGTTTACTATTGGCCTATCTTATACCTTGAAACTTCTGTCTCAAACTTGTAAACTATAGTACTAACTTGGACCTGACCCTGTTCATTGAAAGACCTTCCATTGGAGGCTTTAAAACTGTAGCTCTCCTCTGGGGCCAAACCCCTTCTTGCACTATCTCAAATTAAGTAAATTTTTGGGGTTGGTTTGCTTTAGGAGGAAGTAACCATTAAACATTCTTATTTGGCCTATCCTATATATAAGAAGTCCTGTCGTAAAGTTTTTTAGCCCTATCCTTTAAAGGACCTTCCACTTGATGCTTATAACCTATTGCTCTCCTAATAAGTTGTACCTTATCTTGTATTATCCTGGCTTAAGTATAGCTCTTTGAGCAATATACATTTGGTGGAAATCACCCCCAAACACAGTGGGATTAGAATTGTTATTTTGTAGTTGTGGGAACACTCCCTAAAAACTTACTCTCAAAGGGTTAATAACCCTAGCATAATCGAGTACACTCCCTTGAATGTATCTCTCCCCCGGAGCGTGATGGGATGCTCTCAGCTGGCTTCCTCCTTGCCTATTGATTTACAATTCTATCTCTGATCCCCATATTCTCTCTCTCTCTCTCTCTCTCTCTCGCTCTCCCCCCCCCCCCCCCAATGCCATTGCCGTAGGCTTATGCATGCATAATATGGGACCTGTGTCGCCTGCACACTTGGATTACGTGCTGATTTTGCAAGCTCAACCTACAAATGTCTTAACTTAAACTCAACTGGAGGGTCTTCTACTTAAAGATGAGGGACGATCTTCCCCTCACTTAGCCTTGCTGTGCATTGAGTGTGTCTGGAAAAGTAAGTTGAGTGATTGATCTAATGATTAAATTGGTTTTGTGCAACTATTGTGTGTGTGATACGGGTGTCTAACCTGACTTCTATCTTATTGCAGATTTAGCGAGAACCACGATTAAATTGTCAATCCATGGGACGAAGTTGACTCGACTAGTGCATAGAGGCTACAAGAGGTTGTCAATATCTTGGAAAACAACAAACAACTCGCATCTAACTCAAGCTACACTTAAGTGACTGAAATCACCAAAAGCGAATCGCTCATCGGCAAACAAATCACATCCATTACAGCATCAAATGACATCCAAACGTAACGAAACTTCTAGGACAAGTATATAAGACCTAATCACACATGCTTATGGTCTCAAATCCCACTTTAGGTCAAGTGCAAAAATCGCTATTATTAACAGGTAGATTTTTGACCTAGTTGGTTTCGATCTAGAATGCATCTAAATGCTTAGCAATGATGCCTCAATACCCCGCCTATGCTTAGTTTTTTATTTTGAAGTGTAAGTTCCTACTTATGATGAAATTAGGCCGCGAGTCGACGACGCCAAAAGCTACGAAATACTGTGAAATGCTTACGTCAATGTGTAGAGCTCTTACCTGCGATTGCAATGCAGCAAACACGACTGCAATGTGACAACCAGGCAGGGAGTAGGAAGCGTGAGAAGGAGAGAAGTGAGCGCCGTTAGCTCACGCTGTGTATTTCATTATCCAAAACTTAAAAATAACTTACAAAAATAGGCTTTTATATCTTAGCCAAGTTTTTTGGTGGTCAAAACTAATAATCTCAGAGCTCTAAATAAAGATGGGTAATGAAAAGTTGATACAATCTATAAGCTTGTAGCCTTGGCTCATCAATTACAAAGATTTATATGTAAAATAGGAGTTAGAGTATTCCCAATTTATCAAAATAATAAGTGTTTTTACAATGAGAGCTTCAAAAAATGGTATCCAAGTTAGCTTGCTGCTAACATTCCCCCCCTCCTTGCCTATGTCGTCCCTTGACATAGCTTTATGGGCTGAAATAGTCTTCGAGTTGACAATAGGCGAGGCGGTCTTTAAGTGCATTTAAAGCCTTTTCGTGCTTGATCTTTCTCTCTTTATCGGGCACCTACAAAAACTGCATAGTGACTCTGTTTTTAAGCTCAATTGCGGAGTAGCCTACAAATCTTCAAGTCAAGTTGCTGATCACTGGCCCAAAAATCTTTGTTTGCCAAGTGAAGAACCCTGTGTAGAACGCTTTCTCAAACGCCAACATATTATGTGAAGGTAAGAACATGCATTGGGGGTAGAAGCCATAGAGGACTTCTTCGGAAGGTTGACCACTAAGATCGTAGCATAAATCTTTATTTCCCTCGAGGAATGACATCCACGGGGTGCCTACTTGCTCTGGCTCATGAAAAACTTCGATGCAGGTGAGCAACATATGACATATTTTATAAAGCATTGCACATGACAGATCAGGTAGACTTTTGAAGAATGTCATGGTGCCCGTTAGGGTTTTCACCCTGTATTCTTCTGTTGGTGATCCCTTTTCTGGACCTGGCAATCTTGGGTAGTTCAACCATGTTGGCTGCTTCTTCATTATTGCCTCATGTGCTTGCCAGGTCCTTACTATTGGTACATGACAAAAAGTGGGATCCTTTTGAAGTTTCACAAGTGATCTTGTGAATAGAATTAGGTATCCTGGATTCTTCTTCAACAAACTCAGTCTCCACTTGGGGTGGTCTTCATCTGTACCTTCTACTTGCATGTCTTTGTAAAGCCTCTCTTTGACTTGGAGCAACTCCACCTTTATCAAAGGATATGGCAGGGATTGCTAATGCCATTGAACATTGATTTGATTGGGAGTGAGTTGAGTAACATTGACGGAGTGAAGAACTCTCAACTCCCAATCCATCGCTGCTTTCCACTGCTCATCCACCTCCTGGGTAATCTTCTCTTTAAGTGCATCTTCCTCAGCTTTTGACAGCTGGACCATTGGCACTTCATCTACTTCGGTTAATGGTACTCTGAAATCCTCTTTGCCACCTAGCCCTTCTACTAGCTGTGTTTCCATCTCAGCCAAAGAAACAGAGGAATATCTATCTATGGTGTTCTGATGTTCTTGCTTCTTCATGCGTTTCTTGGCCGTCTATCTCTCAACAACAGCTGATTGACTCTTTTAAGCTCGGTTATTTCTTTTAGCAGCTCTTCTTCTCGTTGCACCCACATTAATGCCAGGTCTTTGCGTTGAGACTGCTCCAGTTTTAGCTCTAGCTCGAGGTCTTTGTTATTTTTTTCTAGTGCTTTGTACCCTTCATCTGTCCCTTTGATCGAGGATATTGCGGGATTTTCTCGTATTTGTTGCAAAAAAGTTGCCAGATCATTTATCCTCTGCTCTGATTATCGTAGGGAGGCGTTCACTACATCTAGCTGCACTTGAATCTTCTAAACTGATAGAGTTGTAGTTAGAAGTTTGTTGGTAACCTCTGTCAGTTGTTCATCTTTGGCTTTGCAAGCATCTGTCAACTTCATGAGCAGTTCACCTAACTCCTCCATCCTATTTTGCTGTTTGTCTCGTGCTAGCTGGTGTTATTCAACTTCAGCTTTCAATTCTTGCACTTGTTTTTGTAGATCGGTGATGACATCTAATCTGTCTTCTAACTCTCCTTGGAGAGCGTCAATCACCATCTCCAGTTCTTTAGTCTTTGTGCTGCGGCTAAGTGCTACTATTCGGAGTCTTTTCGTAATATCCTGCATTTGTCTTGCATATTTGTTGACTTGCAGGATTACCTCATCATTGGATTGCCAATCCTCATTTCTTGTGAGCTGCCTAGATGTCTTACAGTCTCTTTGTGACTCTCTCGGCGGTGTCGTGGCAGCTGGTTGTTCTTGCCCTTGAAACTGTGGTTGGCCTTCTTCTGCTTTGTCATCTTGAGGCTTCGTGGATGCCTCGGCCGTTTTGTGCTATGTGGAGGAAGAAGGGGTTTCTTTTGAATCCTATTCTTTTGTTCAAACTTTGTGGTCTCCTCTCGTGCAGGACTTGCTGCCCTTTACGGCTCCGGTTCCTTTGCTTTAGCTTGATCCTGAGTAGTGGATGCCTGTTGTGCAGTTTCTGCTGCGTCTTTCTGTTCAGGCTTTATTTCCTTAGTGGGCTCAGTTTTTGTGGTTCTATCTGCTGGTGATGGTGGTGGACTTGGCATGGGGTGGTCATGCTGTTCTGTAGCAGGTGAGGAAGGTCGGGGAGAAATGTCCCCTTGTTCATGCTGGGATTCTCCTTGTGCAGTTGCTTCTTTTGCTTGTTTTTGTTGCTCTACCACCTCTTTAGCTTTTTGTTCTACTTCTTGGGCTTCTTTCAGCTTCAATGCTTTTGCCTTCTGATACATTTTTTCCAATAACTCTATGGGGTCTTCGGCCTCTTTCCTAGCATTGTGCTTTGTTCTTGGCCCTTTGACGTTTATAGGTACCCACTTTGCAGGGTCCTTGCCTTGAGCTTGGTGACTGCGTTCATAGGAGTTCTTTTCTTGCTCAAATATTGCCTGCTTCTGTTGTGGCTCCTCTTGATGTGCTACTACGGTTTTTCTTTTCATATCTTCCCTTCAGACTCTTTTTTCCTCATTGTCGGATCTTTCACTGCTATTCCGTTCTAGAGAGATCTCGGCAGATTCGTCATCAGATATGTATGTTCTCTTGGTAGATCTTGTGGCTCGAGGGGAAGGTTGTGTAGACAGGATCCAAGTGTTCTGATCTGGGGCATGTGGCAAGTTGTCTGCCATGCCGATAGCATGGTAGGCAATTCTTGTGAGAACCTCTTTCTTTGTCCCCTTTAGTGTGGACATCACGTACTATGCGTGGTCTATTGGTTGCATGGTTGTCAACTTTAGAACTTGTGTAAAAGTGGTTGCAACTTCATAATTGGGTGTCGTGTACCTTGGGGGTCTCTTGGCGAGGAAGTGGAAGTGTTGGTGGTATAATCTTGTAGATTCTTCCACCTTTTTCTGGATGAGATCGACAAATGTGGTGAGGCGGTCCGGGGCGGGCAACAAGAGAGGCGACCTCTAAACCCCTCAAGGCTCTCGTGCTGCTTAATTGGGGCTGGGGAAACCACAAGCACAGAAACAACAACAACAAACCCACAGCCAAACAAGTGAAAGGGCACCACCTAGTTATGGTATGCGAACTAGGACGCAAGAGAGACTTTGGCACAACCAAGAAGATGCACCACACAACACACACAAGCAACCTCACACCAAGACACACATAAAATGTACCAAAGAGAGCTTGAGCAAAGGGAAGAGAGAGAGGAAAGGATCTTGCGTAATACCTTATTTGTGACTTACAAATGGAGATGGTTCGTTATGATGCTATCGTAGAACTTGTACAAAACTCACTCAATGCTTAGTGATTGCTAAACATTGCCAAAACACACACACACACACTGTCTTAGGGTGTGGGAGACCTCTCACCATAATACCCTCTTACAATGGACACAAAATTGGCAATGAAAAACACACTAAAACACTTTCTAAAATCAAGATCAACCGATAAAAACTCAAAATACACAAGTCACCTTGAATTCACCAAACCGTATTGCACAAATGGAAGGACGAAGATTTGAACGTCGAATCACGCCTTTGATGCACCAAACCTCAATTTATTGATGATGAAGGAGCATATAAAATAGTGGTTTTGAGATTTTTGGTACTCACGCTCTCTCACTTGTAATGTGTAGCTTGAAAGCTTCTCTCACACCAAGAGTGAAGCTCACAAGTGGTTGCTACACCTAAGTCTCTCCTCACGCATAGAGTGTTGGGGTGCTATGTGAGATATTGGAGGTTGTTTTACAAGAAGGAGAGGGGCCTATTTATAGGTTGGAGACCCCTCATAAAGATTATTGGAAATCCTTATTTACAAGCTCACAAATCAAGATTATGATTTTTTTGAATATCAAAACACTGCGGGCCTTCTTTGTCTGCTTGAGTCATGGGTGTGGGCTCAAAAGAGAGCATTATTGATGGTAGATAAGGTGAAAGTAAGTAAGGAGAGAGAGAGAGAGAGAGAGAGAGAGAGAGAGAGAGAGAGAGAGAGAGAGAGAGAGAGAGAGTTACTATACACATGTCTTGAGGTGAGGTGTCTTTTATGGTTAGGTCAATGGCTATTTTGTGTTGGTATGTTATTGGTTAGTGTTAGTAATCACTAGAAAGTTATAATTACAATGGGTAGAATGGGGTGGATTTTTGAAGTAAGATGGTTGAATGAAGTGCGAAAATCCTTGTGATGGTGAAGCTTGAAGAAGGACTTACTTGTGTAGGTTCTCAAAATGACTATCGATCTTCTTCTTTGTCTTCTCTTCTTTATGCCACCGCTGCCAAGGTTGATTATCGCGATGAAAATGATAATTTTGTTGATGAGATCTCTTGATTTGCAGAGTTTAAGCATGGTTTACATGCTGAATTTCATGTATATAGAGAAGGGGTAAGATGGAATTGTACTTTGGAGATAATAGAGGTGGTGTATGTACATGTGGAGCTCATATGAGAGCTATGGGAGTAAGAGGAGAGGTTAATGGTGAAGAAGGTGAGGGAAACCATTGAAGGTGCAGTTTTGAGTGAGGGATTGAGAGAAATGTGTGTGTGTGTGTGTAGAAGTGTGGAAAGAGGTGAGAGAAGACTATGGGCTACTTGTGAGAAAAGTGGGCAGACTGGGCTCCACTCAGAAACTCATAGCTCACTGGTGGTTGCTCCAAAAATCACCAAAATGTTTGAGGTGCTTATTCAGCTCTTGGTCCACATTTTCTCTTTTGACCACCGCTTCAATTTCGGAGTGGAGATGGATATTAAAAATCCCACCAAAAGACCTGTTTTTTCTTCACAAGAAGTCTTCAGTGGCCCCCCTTTTGTTGAATTTGCATATGGCTCCAAAGGGGAGCCCCTCCTTGCATGAGAGCATGACATAATTGATTCCTAGGGGTTTGAAAATGTGCATGGTTGTGGATTATGCACAAATATAATACATGGATATGATGAAAAAAGACAGGCTAGTATATCTAAACAATTTATGGAATTTAGAATAGTGTGGGCTATAAATAAATATATATATATATATATGAAAATATAGGGAATCAAATGAGGAGGGCCCTTATTTGTTTTTTTTGATGTATATTTATTTACAAGAGGTAAGAAATAATACCTGTAAGAAATAGGAATTTAGTGAAAGGCAATGACTGATGGTGGAAAGTATTTTTGAGGTTTTTTCTTAGGAGTGGATTCACGTAAAAAATAAGAGAAGCTTGTGTGAAGATATTTTTATAAGGAATAAAGAGCATGCAAAATGGTAAGAAAATTGTGGTAATGGTGAGTCAATGTACATAGCATACATAGGCAAATGACACACACCTAGGTAGAAATATTTAAATAAATACCAGAATAATTATGAAAATTCCTTATATTTAGGCCCTATATACAATGAAATATTTACACACAAATGGGCTAGAATATATCTTATTTTTTTAATTTTTTTGGCTCAACTAACCCAATGACTAGCTAACTGAGGGTTTTAAGAAGATATGGGAAAAGCCCCTTAACTCACGCACGCCTATATACAATGAAAAGGTAAAAATAGCTACAGTGTTTAGGCGATTTTGGTAGGGTGGAGTAACTCACTATGGAAATTACGGAGAGCCGAAAAACGGCTATCATTAGCCCTCCCCCAGGATGATGGTATATTCATGTACCATCATAGAGCATCTTTTCCAAAGAGAGTGCTGAGTCCTTGACGACATCTTCATTGTTTGGCCCCTTGGCATCTTGGCTCGAGTTACACTCATGCTTCATGAAACAGTATTTACATGAGATAGCTGCCCTTTGACAGATCTTTGGTAGATCCTTTGGTAGAAGGCAACTCAAATAGGGCTTCAAGCGATACCCATTTACCTTCCTGGAGTGCTCTTTACCATTCAAGTCCATAAGTTGATAGTAACTTCAGTTGAAAGCCTTTTTGACTATGTATGGCCCCTGCCACCTAGCTTTAAACTTGGCAGCAAAACGATTATCGAGTCGATTGTCATACCTTAGCACAAGATCTCCTTCATTGATGCCTTTGTCCTTCAGTTTCTTGTCAAGCTTCTCCTTCGCCTGTGTAGCTTTCCTCTTGTAACACTCATAGGCTGCTTCTCTTTTCCACTCAAGATCCACTGGTGTAAGAAGTCGATCCATCCATACCTCTTGATCATCTTGTGCACCTTTGCCATGAAGCCGTATTGTTGGGATGTTGAGCTCGATAGGCTGCAAAGCCTCTTGACCATAGACCAAGTGAAATGGTGTGAACTCCGTGGCTTCCCTATATGTGGTTCGATATGCCCACAAAGCACCATCCAAGAAGTCATCCCATAATTTTGTCTTGTTTTGCATCATCTTTCTAATGATTCCTGCAATGACACCATTAGCCTTCTCTACCAAACCATTTTACTGTGGGTAGTATGGTGTGATATGACAATTTAGAATATGAAGCTCTTCACAAACTTCTGTGAATAAACCCTTCTTGAACCTCGGACCATTATCCGAAACAATCTCTAGAGGTGTGCCAAATCTACAACAAATATTAGTGTAGACAAACTTGCTCACTATTTTCCCATTTACCCTTGCCACACTTTGAGCCTCTACCCACCTAGTCATGTAGTCCACATCCACTAGAATGTAGAGTTTACCATTCTTTGTTCTAGGCAGAGGACCCATAACATCAATGCCCCATTTTTCAAAGGGTCCATTTGCAAGCACTATTTGCCTCGGGCCATGCACCAACCTTCTATTTCCATTTATCTGACAATTGTGACAGCTTTTACACCAATGTTGAACATCCACATGCAAGCTTGGCCAAACATACCCCGCAAGAAAAATCTTCTTTACAGTTAATTCTTGGGAAAAATGACCACCACATGCTTCTTCATGCAAACCTTTTAGAATGGCTGGAATTTCCTCGATAGTTGGTACTCTTCTGCACACTTGATCCTTCCCTCTTTGATAGAGGGAACCTTCTAGGAAGAGATAGAAACTTGCCTTCTTCATGAGTCTCTTCTTCTGAGCTTTAGTGAAGTCTTGTGGAAACTCGCCCTCCAAGATGTAGCCAATAATGGGAGCCAATGACTCCAACCTCTGGTATCTTGGTTTCTTGACAACTGTTGCCACCATGATGACCTGTACTTCTTTCTCAACACATGTAAATGCTTGTTGTGCAAGTAAATCGGCATCTTCATTTTGTTTCCTAGGAATATGATATAGTTGCACTTCTTCAAACTGATTAAACAACCTACGAATGGCATGAACCTTTGTCCTGAGGCTTTCATTCTTGCATGCCCAAATGCCTAAAATCTGTTTAACAATGAGAAGTGCATCTCCCTTTACCATGAGACGTTGTATCCCTTGGCCAATGCACATCTTCAAACCATGAAGTAGTGTGTCGTATTTTGCTTCATTGTTGCTAGTTGAACCTGGTAGATTGACCTTCTCTTTCATGAACACCTCTCCACTTGGGTTGAGCAATACTAGCCCTCCCCCTGATTTTCCTGTGACTCATCGAAAAGCTCCATCAAAGAACAAGGTAAAAGCATTAGGAATACTTTTAGGTGGTGGCAATGGTAGGGTATTTACTTCAGGCACCTTAATCTCCTTCTCATGTACCCTATAAGTAAGGATCCCTGCCAATTGTGCACGCACACTATCTTCTACCTTGAAAGAGTATTGGAACTCTTGCAATTCCATAATCCACTTTTTTATCCTAGTGCTAAGATTCATTTGAGATGACACCCAAGGAAACAAATTTTCTGCAGTGAGAATTACAAAAGGTTTTGGTAGCAGGTAGGATCTAAACTTTCTCATTGCAAACATGAAAGAAAGCATCATGAGTTCTGCTTCTGTGTAGCCTCTCTCCAAAGTATTCATGACCCTACTAGCAAAGTAGATGGGTCGCATCCTGGTACTGTGGGGATCTTGTTGTAATAAAATTGCACCAATTGTTTTCTTCCCAACACTAGAGCTAACAAAGAATGTGTACTTCCAACAAGGAGGCATGAGTGTTGGTAGCTCTGACAAAATGACTTTAATGTTACAAAAATATTCTTCAAGCTCATCAGACCAAACAAACTCGACTTGTTGTGTCAACTTTTGCAAAGGGTGAAGTAACTCCGAGGCTAAGTGAATGAAGCGTGACATATACTTTACCTTCTGAATGAAAGAGATGACCTCCTTAAGACTCTCCGGTGATGGGAGCTCAATAAGAGCCTTTGCCTTTGAGGGATCCACCTCAATGCCTTTATAGGAAACCTTGTGACCGAGAAAGATCACTTCATCCTCACCTATGTGGCACTTGTCCGGGTTGAGTTGACCTCCCATGTCATAAAGCTTCTTCAATCCTTCTTCTACCCTTTGTAGATGCAATGATTTTGAGCTATAAATGCAGAAATCATCAA
This sequence comes from Adiantum capillus-veneris, assembly GCF_014529385.1. NCBI lineage: Eukaryota > Viridiplantae > Streptophyta > Polypodiopsida > Polypodiales > Pteridaceae > Adiantum > Adiantum capillus-veneris. The sequence goes on along the minus strand of NC_140960.1, from coordinate 83,555,530 downwards.
TGAACACCCTAATTGACTTTCCAAAGAATGCTTGAAACACCATGTTCATGAAACGTTGGAAAGTTGCAGGAGCATTTTGCAGGCCAAATGGCATGACTCTAAAAGCATAACAACCCCAAGGAGTGATGAAGGTTGTTTTCAATTGGTCCTCCAATGCAATCCCTATTTGAAAGTAACCTGAGTAGCCATCACACACAGTGTACTTCTCATGACCAGCTACCTCATTTAGTATCTCATCCTGAAATGGGAGGGGAAAGTGATCTCTTTTTGTTGCCTCATTGAGCGGACGGTAATCCACACACACCCTCCACTTCCCGTTTTTCTTGGGAGTGACAACAACGGAAGAGACCCACTCTGAATTCTCTACTGGATAAATGAAACCCGCTGCTAGAAGCTTTCTTACTTCCTTGAGTAGAGCCTGCTCCTTGATGACTCCTAGCCTTTGTAGCTTTTGAGCTTTAGGTTTGGCCTCTGGCTTTAGCTCAATCTTGTGTTGAACATCATCTACTCCACGCACGTCGATGTAGTCTTTAGCAAAAAGCTTAGGAAATTTCCTTAACACACCTTTGAAATCCTCTCTTTCATCCTTTGTAAGTGTTGTAGACAACATACCTTCTAACATTCCTTCATCTTCCACATTTTGGTTCTCTTGGGAACCTATCTCCTCCAAACCTTGACAAGAGGTCTCTTGGTTGGTTGGCTTAAACCTTATCCCCATGACTTCGATGGAAGACTCCTCTTCAGTAATGCTGCCGCTACTTTCTTCTTCTGAAGTGTTATCAGTCCAATCTTCTTCCGTCTCACTTTGAAATGAGTCTTCATGGAGCTCCTCTTGCCGTTTCTCCTTCATGTCAAAGACAACCTTCTTATGATTGTCGTTCCTGCAAATTAATTTTCCACTCTCCCAATCCTGCAAAGCTCGCATTTTCATTAGCCATGGTCTTCCTAGGATAAACGGATAACCACTTCCCTTGGTCGACATAACATAAAAATCCACCGCCTTCTTAATGCCAAAGGCCTCTACAAAGACATTTTTACAAATGCCTACACACCTAGCCTTGCTATTGTTTGCCATCTTGACTTTGATTTCAGGTGTCTCATGGATGTGCATGCCTAGTCTTTGCATGAGTCCCTCTGTCATGATGCAAATTTGTGCATCCCCATCCACTAGACCTTTCCTAACCAATCTCCCTTTTAAGTAACAATCTAGCACAGGTGTAATGTCCTCATTCATTTCAGCTTGTGCAATTTTTACAACAGGCACACTCTCTTTGACCTTTCTCCTAAGCCATGAGATATCAGGACCCTTACCTCTCATGTCTTCCAACAAGTTGTACGGAGCCATACCATGTCCAAGGGGGAAGTCTTAGAGGTTGATACGACATCGAGTCCTTTTTGTTTCCTTGGTCTCCTTTGCCTTCTTTTCTCGTCCATGGTCACTTTGTGACATGACTCCTTCTTTCTTTTTACCTTTTCCACGGCCACGCTTAATGCCATTTGCTTCCATGTCCACCTCATTGGAATTTGTCACCTCTACCACATGCACATTTGGATCTGGCAAAGGTGGAACTCTTTCCACTCCTCGTGGAGGTAGTCTTGCTCCGTTTGGCCTTTGTAGAAGCCATGGTTGTTGACTAGTTCCATCACCTACATTCATCATTGGGTAATTCAAGTTAGGTCTCCAAGGCTCTCCACGGGGCCAAGGACAATTATACATCCCATGTCCAGACTCTCCGCAATTCCAACATTGCAAGACTCTCCTAGGTTGTGGTGGATCTCGCTCTTCTGACTTCTTTTCTTGTCCCTTAGGACCTACAGCTTGTGCAAGGTGAATTGACAAGTTACTTAAGGATTCATTTAACTTTTCAATTACCTCTACTGTTACCTCCAGAATCTCTCTGGATGTTGATGCTTGTAATTTTACCTTAGGTCTAGGACCCTCTATTGGAACCTCTCCTCTTAGGCACTTGAGTTTCCTATACTTCTCAATAGCTCTAGTTTCAGCTGCGTCAAAGGTAGCAGGTGAACCCGCCTCAACTTTTATCTTGAGTGTGGGAAAGAGACCGGCTATGAACCTCTCCTTCTTTAGGAACTCTGCACCATCACTAGGGTTAGCGTCATTTCTTACCCATACAGCCCAAAGACGTAGAGACTCTTATTTATACATGTAGTAGTCATCTAAGTCTTTTTGTTTGTGAGAAACAATGTCTTGCCATAGCTTTTGAGTGTTTTGAGGATCAAAGAAGTATCTCTTGAAATGGTTCACAACTTCACTATAATTCCCTTTAACTTCCTCAGGCAAAGAGTCAAACCAAGTGCTCGCATCTTTCCTAAGGACTACCTCAAACATTTCTACACGTTCTTGATCAGTTACTATCCTCTTGATACGACAAGACATCTTGAAATTCGCTAAACGTAATTCTACATCCTCTCCAGGATCTCCAAAGAAAAGAGGATACCCAGACATTTGGCGTTGGCTTTCCATTGAATTGATTTCAAAGTAACGCACGTTTTTGTTTTTCTTTATTAAAAAGATATACACAATAATGTTTTCTAGCTTGGAATCTATTCTACAACAAAATAAAGATATTCACATCAAACGACCTATGATAATCAATAAGAGGCAGGATGACATGGTTTGGTGATGCGAGAATTTCTCCTACTCTTTGGGCACCAAACATGAACACCATACGTTGTTGAAAATGGATTTTTCTACTAATTGCAATGTTTATTCTAATATGTGGAGTGAAATGGAAGGGGAAAACCTCTATTCCTGGGCCATTATCCATTGTCTATGCATGACCTAATGCTTAAAACAAAACAAAAAAAAAGACGTCCAAACTAAGGTCGTACCTAATGAGAGGCAAAATAAAAGGATTTACTGAAGCGTTTATCTCGGCCAACCTAAGAGGACCTAGAATTCTACGAATTACACGTTGAAATTAAAACTTAGTACTAACAATTATGTGAACCTTTTGTCTTGCGATGGGAATGAAAGGATCATACAAATTCTTGTGATTCATGCAAACTACTTGACTATTCTAAAGGTTGATCCTACAAAAAAATATACAAGCCATCCTCCATGGGGGCACCAAAATTGAGGCAATCCGGGGCGGGCAACAAGAGAGGCGACCTCTAAACACCCCTCAAGGGTCCCGTGCTGCTCAATTGGGGCTGGGGCAACCACAAGCACAGAAACAACAACAACAAACCCACAGCCAAAGAAGTGAAAGGGCACCACCTAGTTATGGTATGCGAACTAGGACGCAAGAGAGATTTTGGCACAACCAAGAAGATGCACCACACAACACACACAAGCAACCTCACACCAAGACACACATAAAATGGACCAGAGAGAGATAGAGCAAAGGGAAGAGAGAGAGGAAAGGATCTTGCGTAATACCTTATTTGTGGTTTGCAAATGGAGATGGTTCATTATGATGCTATCGTAGAGCTTGTACAAAACTCACTCAATGCTTAGTGATTGCTAAACATTGCCAAAACACACACACACACACACACACTGTCTTAGGGTGTGGGAGACCTCTCACCACAATACCCTCTTACAATGGACACAAAATTGGCAATGAAAAACACACTAAAACACTTTCTAAAATCAAGATCAACCGATAAAAACTCAAAATACACAAGTCACCTTGAATTCACCAAACCGTATTGCACAAATGGAAGGACGAAGATTTGAACGTCGAATCACGCCTTTGATGCACCAAACCTCAATTTATTGATGATGAAGGAGCATATAAAATAGTGGTTTTGAGATTTGTGGAACTCACGCTCTCTCACTTGCAATGTGTAGCTTGAAAGTTTCTCTCACACCAAGAGTGAAGCTCACAAGTGGTTTCTACACCTAAGTCTCTCCTCACGCATAGAGTATTGGAGTGCTATGTGAGATATTGGAGGTTGTTTTACAAGAAGGAGAGGGGCCTATTTATAGGTTGGAGACCCCTCATAAAGATTATTGGAAATCCTAATTTACAAGCTCACAAATCAAGATTATGATTTTTTTGAATATCAAAACACTGCGGGCCTTCTTTGTCTGCTTGAGTCATGGGTGTGGGCTCAAAAGAGAGCATTATTGATGGTAGATAAGGTGAAAGTAAGTAAGGAGAGAGAGAGAGAGAGAGAGAGAGAGAGAGAGAGAGAGAGAGAGAGTTACTATACACATCTTGAGGTGAGGTGTCTTTTATGGTTAGGTCAATGGTTATTTTGTGTTAGTATGTTAGTGGTTAGTGTTAGTAATCACTAGAAAGTTATAATTACAATGGGTAGAATGGGGTGGATGGTTGAATGAAGTGAGGAAATCCTTGTGATGGTGAAGCTTGAAGAAGGACTTACTTGTGTAGGTCCTCAAAATGACTATCGATCTTCTTCTTTGTCTTCTCTTCTTTACGCCACCGCCGCCAAGGTTGATTATCGCGATGAAAATGATAATTTTGTTGATGAGATCTCTTGATTTGCAGAGTTTAAGCATGGTTTACATGCTGAATTTCATGTATATAGAGAAGGGGTAAGATGGAATTGTACTTTGGAGATAATAGAAAGAGGCATAGAGCTGGAGTATATACATGTGGAGCTCATATGAGAGCTATGGGAGTAAGAGGAGAGGTTAATGGTGAAGAAGGTGAGGGAAACCATTGAAGGTGCAGGTTTGAGTGAGGTATTGAGAGAAATGTGTGTGTGTGTGTGTAGAATTGTGGAAAGAGGTGAGAGAAGACTATGGGATACTTGTGAGAAAAGTGGGCAGACTGGGGTCCACTCAAAAACTCATAGCTCACAGGTGGTTGCTCCAAAAATCACCAAAATGTTTGAGGTGCTTATTCAGCTCTTGGTCCACATTTTCTCTTTTGACCACCGCTTCAAATTCGGAGTGGAGATGGATATTAAAAATCCTACCAAAAGACCTGTTTTTTCTTCACAAAAGGTCTTCAGTGGCCCCCCTTTTGTTGAATTTGCATATGGCTCCAAAGGGGAGCCCCTCCTTGCATGAGAGCATGACATAATTGATTCCTAGGGGTTTAAAAATGTGCATGGTTGTGGAGCATGCACAAATATAATACATGGATATGATGAAAAAAGACAGGCTAGTATATATAAACAATTTGTGGAATCTAGAATAGTGTGGGCTATAAATATAAAAAAAATAAATATATGAAAATATAGGGAATCAAATGAGGAGGGCCCTCATTTTTTTTTTGATGTATATTTATTTATAAGAGGTAAGAAATAATACCTGTAAGAAATAGGAATTTAGTGAAAGGCAATGACTGATGGTGGAAAGTATTTTTGAGGTTTTTTCTTAGGAGTGGATTCACATCAAAAATAAGAGAAGCTTGTGGGAAGATATTTTTATAAGGAATAAAGAGCATGCAAAATGGTAAGAAAATTGTGGTAATGGTGAGTCAATGTACATAACATACATAGGCAAATAACACGTACCTAGGTAGAAATATTTAAATAAATACCAAAATAATTATGAAAATTCTTTATATTTAGGCCCTATATACAATGAAATATTTACACACAAATGGGTCCTAACATATCTTTTTTTTTTAATTTTTTTGGCTCAACTAGCCCAATGACTAGCTAACTGAGGGTTTTAAGAAGATATGGGAAAAGCCCCTTAACTCACGCACGCCTATGTACAATGAAAAGGTAAAAATAGCCACAGTGTTTAGGTGATTTTGGTAGGGTGGAGTAACTCACTATGGCAATTACGGAGAGCCGAAAAACGGCTATCAGTGGCAGTAGCGGTTTCCTTGGTGAAGGTTCTGCAGTTTTTCTATCTCTTGTCCTCATTGTCATTCCTTCTTGGCAGTTTGATAGTTTTTGCGACTATCTCTTTTGTAATCACAACGTCTACCTTGTGCCCTTGCTAGTCGGAGATCTGGGCTGTTCCATCTTCCTTGATTGTGGACAAGAGCTCAAAAGCTTTTTGGAAATCCACACCACATGGCTCTTGTTCATAAAACTCTCTGAGCCCCAGCCTTCGGTTGGCTTCTTTTTTCTCGGGCTTTATGGCGACATCATAGACTTCTTTGGGTAGAAGTTGCAGTTCTACCTGATGTCCATCTTCGCTTTTAATTCTACCTGTGAACACCGTGGTGCTGTTCTCCTCCAACTGTTCTCTTGTCAGATAAGTAGCTTTGGCAGTTTTGACTGAACTAGGGTCCAGTTGGTATGGTGGTAGCTCTTGCAGCTTCTCCTTTTGCGAGACCCTCTTCTTGGCCTTCTCTGTCGCTTGCATGGCTCTTGTTAAGTGAATAGAGTGTCAAAGTTAGTAAATTTGGCAGATTCTTCTTTGAAATGTCCTTAGTCTGTATTGCTGACAAATTGAGTCCAATTTGCTTCAAATCAATTTTTGAACATGCATAGATGCATAAAAACATGTAAAGGTCAAAATTATAAAGTCCAAATAAAAAATTGCAACAAAAGTAAATAATTGCAATTATTTATAGGTGAGTAATTTTCTCAACTTTTTGCAAATTCGACATTATAGGCTTGAAGTACATACCAAGTAGATACTCTGAGTGAAATATGGGCTCATTTGGGTGCACAGGATGAAAATGGTGCTAGATTTAGGCTTTAGGTCTCTAAAACAGTAGATGTGAAGGAATTTTGAGATCTTGAGCTCCAAATTTGTTCAAACTTGGCTAGTGGGCTTAGGACATCATGTACTTTGGTCCCATGATGGCAACGTTGCAAAATTTCTCCATTTTGGCCAAAAGTAATTAATCGCAATTATTAACTTTTTCATCGAAATGAATATTTTTTGGTACAACTTGGTTCTTAGCATGGTATAGACCTTGTGTATGTGATATGAGGTGATTTGGATTAAAAAAATGTGACTCATACCTTAGAAACTGGCTTGCAAGGACTTCTTTGCGTTTTTTGGCAATTTTCCAAGTTATAATTGACCATTTTGGCACATACTTGAAATTTGGCATGTAATAGGTGTGTACAAGTGATAGGTGAGGTGATGATGCAATTTTCAAGCCAAAATATTGCAAAAGTAAATAATTGCGATTGTTTACAACAGTCAACATTTTCTTGCAAAACTTGAAAATTGAATTTAGTAAAATTTGGTCTTGCGGGCATCACTTCATGCTTTGTCGACTCTGAAATCACCGATTTTTGTGACTACATGGCCTGTAGAGTTGGTTAATCACTTTTGAGGTTATGGACTTGTCCGCAACATAGTCCTGAAGCAGCTCATCCAATTTTGGCCCATTTGGAGTCAGTTTGACCTCTTATGTCGAATTTGACGCTTTGTAGCCTCCGAGCTATTTTCTACTTTTTGATGGCTTGGCTTGATTGATTTTATGAAACCAATCATATAGATTGTGTATAGACCTCGTATGTAAGATGTATGTGGAGTCAGAATCCAATTTTGGCATCTACCAAAAACCTAGCTTTTCTACTTGGGACCCCCTTGATCCTTGCCGAATGGTCAACTGTTGATATAGAAGTGTTCTATTATGTTGGACATGCTACAGTTCAAATCTCATCCGATTTGGTTGAGCTGACAGGCCGCTATGGTTGCTTTTTGGTCGTAGGTCATCGTGCACTGCTCGGATTCTAGGGTTTTTTCCAGGGGTTTAGATTAGCTACCGGCCGTACAAAATGGATCATTGATAAGTATAGAACTTACCTCTCATGTCTCGTGTGAGATGGCCCTGAAAACAGGTGACTGTGGACTCCAAAAAATACGCGCGAAGGAGGTCGAAGAGCTCTCTCTCCAAAGGCAACAAGTGAAAATGAGTCTATGCATAGCCTTGGTTGGCTTTACCATGCTTTGAAGATCAATGCAGTTCAAACCAATATGCTTTGCAAGAGTTGGGTCTTGAATAATTAACTCAAGGGTTTTTGATGTCGAGGCTCTCTGATGCTGTCTTCCAAAGAGAAAATCTTGTAGCTTGTGTGCTCTTTGCTTGATTGTACCATCAAAATGCTTTAGCACGCTGATTTCTTGAGCTTTTGGGATCAATAATTGTGTCTATGCATAGCCTTGGTTGGCTATGCATGCTTTGAAGATCAATGAAGTTCAAACCAATATGCTTTGCAAGAGTTGGGTCTTGAATAATTAACTCAAGGGTTTTTGATGTCGAGGCTCTCTGATGCTGTCTTCCAAAGAGAAAATCTTGTAGCTTGTGTGCGCTTTGCTTGATTGTACCATCAAAATGCTTTAGCACGCTGATTTCTTGAGCTTTTGGGATCAATAATGACTGTTTTCAAGCTTTTACCCGCCATTTCCTAAGGTCCTAGGTCTAAGGACTTTCTAATAGTAACCTTTAGAGGTCTTTAATGAAGCTAACCCTAAGGTATTTTAAGCTCCATTAGCTGGCATTGCTTTTTGCTAGACCATCTCCCATTTGGACCCATTACCTTTGGTCCAGTGCTGAGATAAATCTAAAAGCACATGTTTCTATTCTAAGTCTTGGTCTCATTTATTCTCCCACATTAAATGATTAGTTTAATATGAGAAAATCATTTGGGTTAGTAAGATATTAGATTTTATGACACACACACACACACACACACACACACACACACACAAACACACGCACACGCACACGCACACGCACACACGCGCACACACACACACACACACACACACACACACACACACACACACACACACACACACACACACACACACACACACACACACACACACACACACACACACACAATGTTGGTTTACCTTTCCTAGTTAATAACTCACTTGATGGCTAATGAAAAAACTCTTCACCCACCCTGACTTAAGGTCTGCCTACACATGACTGTTCATAATTCTTGAGAGGAAGGATTGCCTGTGCTTTCTCAAGGAGTACAACTAGACAAAAGTGCATCCAATTTGCTATCACACAATGTATGCACCATCCATTTTTGTCATACCTCTAACCTGCTCATTTTCAGTCCTTTCCTCATCAAGTACATAATGTACATCTATATCAGTAATAGGCTGATCTATAACATTTTCAAAAACCCCCATAGGCTATACATTTGCCTCATTGGAGTTTACATTCATATTTCCACCACTGAAAAGAGGGAACAAAGTGTCATAAATGTCCTGCGAGCTTACATTACTGTCTCTAGTAAGGGCTGAACATAATCTTTCATAAACACTACATCCTGTGAAACCAGAATACACTTCGTTTGCGGATCATACAACTTGTAACCTTTGCTTTGAGTACTATAACCAACAAAAATATATTTGACAACCTTATCATCCAATTTTCTGTGTTGTGTTTGTGGCACCAACGCATATGCCAAACAACCAAAAACACGCATGTGCTCAATAAAAAGCTTTCTATCATGCCATGCTTCATATGGAGTAATAGACTGCAAAGCTTTTATAGGACATCTGTGTTAAGTATGGAGCCTGATTTACCCTTGTAATTTTCTGTGGTAAAAGCGCACATTTGTAAGGCCCCCATTATGAGGAGAAGCCATCGTGCGTGAAGGAAAATCACTCACCGAAAACCAAAATTTTCACGGACAAGAATCAGGGGACTTAAAGGCCTCGGTGGTGGAGGCCCCCGAGACTTTTTTTTCGCCGGAATATTATGGCCGGACGGTGGCCGGAAAGTAATCGGAAAACAACCGGTCGGTTGGCCGGTGGCCGGTAGTCAATGGCCGATGGCCGGTGGTCGGAAGTCAATGGCCGGTGGCCGGTGGTCGGAAGTCAATGGCCGGTGGCCGGTGGCCAAATTCAATGGCCGGTGGCCGAATTCAAAAGCGAACTTGTCTTCTCAAGGGCGGCCACACATGGGCAGATTGGAGGGTCCGATTTGGACTTATTCGCACAAGGGCGGCTACAGATGGCTGTCTCTCATGAGAGAGAGCAGCCCTTTAATTGGCCTATAAAAGGAGGCCATTTCTACACACATTTCATAGTGTGAAGTTGATGCAACAAGGTGAGTGTGAGGTGGTGAGAGTGAAGCAAGGCGGGAGCTCCATTAAGGGTATAATCCCTTTGTAAACTACTTCTTGTTTTGAAGTACTAAAGCCATTGAGTGGCTGCTTTCCCGTGGACGTAGCCCACATTGGGTGAACCACATATATCGTGTGTACTCTCTCTCTCTCTCTCTACTCTATAATCTCGTGTATATAAATCTGTCTCTCTCCATTAAGTAATCTACTCAATTATCTATTTAGCTACATCTTATTTCCTAACAATCTGTTAAGTACATAAGTGGCACACATGATGGCCTCAAGCCAAAAAGAATGCAGCAAAGCTTGACTTTTGACCATACATCGTTCCATTTCCATAAGTGTCCTATTTTTCCTCCTAGCAACAACATTTTGTTGAGGCGTATAAGGTACTATACCTTGGTGTTTTATCCCAGGACTAGCCAGACATGCATTAAATTCATGAGACATATACTCCCCCCCTTGATTGGAACAGACGGTGCCTATAGTACATTATGGGACATTTTTCAGCTTGAGCACATGAAAAATTTGGACTTCGCTTTAAGCGGAAATACCCATGCATGCCTGGAGTAATCATCAATGAAAGTTAGGAAGTAAAGGTAATTGCCTAAGGACGGTTTTTGCATGGGTCCACAAACATCACTATGCACAACCTGCAACATGAATGTGGCCCTAACTGAACCATCCTTTGGAAACTTTGAACGTTGCATCTTAACCAAAATACAGCCTTCACGAACATGTTTGATAGGTGCTTCAAGAGGCGGCAAAGAAGCAACCATATTAGATTTCTGCAAATACAGCAAACTGGCAAAATTCAGATGACCAAAACGTGCATGCCAAAGTTTTGCATCTGAAATAGCCCTTGAATCTGCAAGTACATTTGCAAAATTTTGTCCAAACTTTTCATATAAAGTGAGCTTATACAGCCCACGACACAAAAGGCAAGATGCAACCATTTCATTACCAAAACTGAGATCATGAACTATACTTTTGTCATCCACAAATTTGACTACAAGTCCAAGTCTAGCAAGTGCAGATACAGACAAAATATTCTTCTTGATCCCAGGTACATAAAGTGCATTAACAAGTGTGAAAGAACTGCCATTTGTAGTAGTAAGCACAATCTTTCCAACTCCGTGAACCGGATAAGAGGCATTGTTGGCACATGTGATTTAATTCCCATGAGGGACAAACTTGAGAGAGGTGAACAATTCACGATGTGAGGTAATGTGCTTTGTAGCACCACTGTCGAAATACCATACACGTGAATCTACAGCAACTGACATGCATGCATCATGGACAATGTACCAGCAAGCGACCACCACCACCAAGCGACCACCTTTTATGTAGCCATGGGCCGGGCTTGTCGGACCCGCTAGTAGTGTATTATGTTATTGGCCGGGCTTGTTGGTCAGGTAGGAATGGTTAAGAGTGATTGCCAATGAGAGGTGCACTCTAAAACTGGAACCTATAATGTTTGGGTAAGACTCGCTAAGTGTGGGCGCCCAAATGTGAACGGGCAAGCCTATATAAAAGTCAATCTAAACCTAAAATACCTCATTCTCTCATTTGTGCAATGCAAGACGAGTGCTCTTGCTCCATCTCCTTCTTCGTCTCCTTGTGTACTAGTGTGTGTGTGCTTGAGAGAGAGAGAGAGAGAGAGAGAGAGAGAGAGAGAGAGAGAGAGAGAGAGAGAGAGAGAGAGAGAGAGAGAGCATTGTAGCGGCACGACGGTTGAGTGTGGCACAACGGTGTCTCCCTCTTCTTTGCGGCGAGGAATCCTCCACGACAGCAAGCGTAGAGCGGTGAGTGACACACCATCGTCATCTTTGGGCTTACTAGTTTAGGCTAGTTTCATGCTTGGAGCCATTTGTGGCTCGCACACAGTGTTAGGCAAGGCCCTAGCTTCAATACATGCAACAAAAGCCCACATTTTTGGCATCACTGCCGGGAATTACCTTGCACTAAGCTCAAGAGGCACTCTGTGCTTCTTCTGTGAGTGTTTGTGTTAGGAAGGAAGAGGAAGAAGAAGAAGTTATTTTATGCAAGTTTTTATTTCCTGCATAATCTCTATTTTTTGTCAATGTTTGCTTGCACATAATCTTTGCACAATTATTAGTTAGTGTGTTAGTGGTGAATGAGTGTTTTCTGTCAAAGTCATCTTTTACACAGTTTTTTATTTGCACAATTAGTAGTTAGTGTGTTAGCTAGTGAATGAGTAAGTAGTTAGCAGAGTAGGAAGCTTTAGTGTCAGTTAGCAGTTAGCAGAGTAGTTAAGCTTAGTTAGCAGAGTAGTTAGCTGTAGAGGAGATAAGGTTAGGTTAGTTAGGAGAGTAGGTAAAGGTGTAGTGTGTGTGTGGTCCAAAAAGGCCACTGAAACCACGTGCGCAACGATCGTCCAAAAAAATAAAATAATAAAAATATATATAATAAAATTAAAAATTAAAAATAAAATTAAAAGAAAAAACCAAAAATATTTAAGCGTGAGGCGTGAGTGTGTTCTACAAAAATTATGGATCGGGATCATTTCCCTAAGCCCAAGCCCAAGCCCAAGCCCAAGCCCAGGCCCAGGCCTCAGTCCTGGCCTCAGTTCTCAGTTTTATGATATATACTAGACTCACTCTTATACATATATCCTATCCCCACAAGACGAAATGAGGGCATGTGGGACAAGATCCTCAATTCCTCCACCATCCCCTCACACTCACCTTTGGAATTACTAATTCTAACCCTCTCCCCACCTAGGAAAAGACTAGTCTTAGGATTCCAAGGGCTGTATGTAACCGAATCGGGGGTTGGAAAGCACGGCATGTCCCTCTAGCCAAGACTCTTGTTTTAAGTTATTGCATATGCCATATTTTGTGGCTCAGTTAAAAAAAGGGACCAAAAATACAAAAAATTGGGTTGTAAACAACCGACCTATACATAGGTCACACCTATCACGTGGGTTGGTTAGATGTTGTACAATCCACAATGGGTGCTACTAGTGTGGAGGATCAACAAAGAGTTTGTGAGGTCATCCATAGGGTTATTGAGCTAGAGAGATAGAACAAGGGGATCCACATGCCTTCAACGGGTCTCATGAGATTCTTGGATATAGGGAAGGCTAAACAACCAACCTTATTGCAAATGGAGACTCCCTCGGTAAGTCTGATGGTTGCTCCATATGTTGTTTTGCCAAGGGTCTCAGTGCAATCTGAGCCCACAAGTGATAGCTTTACTTTTCCAAGTCTAGATCATATTTTCCTTGATGACACCACGGCTACCATGCTTACCCCAATGATGGGCATACCGAGAAACATGCCATGGAACTCATTTGTTAGTAAAGCACCACTACATGGTAGCTCAATGCCGACAACAACCCCTACAAGTGTGTATCAATCGTATGCACCTATGGGTCCTTGTACTCATGTAGTTCCTACCCCTCCCATTGTTTCAACAACCTATGCTCCACAACCACAATACCCAAGCTCGTATTTCCATGGGACCATCCCGGCTAGCATTAGCATGTCACATCCGACATCTGCTATACCTAGGGACACACATATGAACTTTGGGCCGCCACACGGCACAACACCGTACCAAACATGGAACCCAAGGGCTTCCTATGCGCCAAGACCAATGCCAATACCTATTCCACATGTAGTCTCTGGAGCGCCTTCACCCAAGGTGCCTGCTCACTTAAGTAACATGGCAACGTTTGCTCAAGCTATCGGTCGATCTATTGGTGATAATATGCGTAACACGCCTGATAGAGAACCTAGAAGTAAGGCAGTACAAATAGCCAAGCTCACACAAAAATTTAGTGGAGACGGGGATGTGAGAAAGCATATCAAAGTGTTTGAAGAAATATGCTATTCTCTAGGAGGACACAATGACCTGCATAAGAGTAATTCTTTAGGCCTAACCTTAAGTGGGAAGGAAGGGGATTGGTATAGAACCCTAAGGGCGGAAAAAAAATGATTTACCCTACTCTTAGGAGACTATTATTGAAAGAATACATATGAGAGGGAGTGCTTTGGGCTGTAGCCTGTCAGCTCCAGAAATCCCAACGAGAGGAAGGAGAGTCGGTGAGAGACTTTATTAGTCACTTAAAGCATTTGAATTTTTGTTGTAATGCAAATGAGTGCTTCAATAATAATCAATTGCTTGATAGATTCATTAGGGGATTACGACATGAGGATATCTACAATGGCCTAGTCATTTTAAAGGTATCACCACTTGGGAAGTGGTCACCACTAATGTGATCCAAATGGAGGATAATTTAATGCTTCAAGGAGAAAGAGTGCCTGTTAAGCCTAAATCTATTAGCTTGCAAGCATTGGGGCATCAACCAATGACCCTAAAGCCTATTGCTAAGGAGCCAAATATATCTGAGATGACTTTAGCAGATCTCACCAAGTTCATTCAAGAGAGTCTTAGAGACAACCGTGCTCCACAAAACAATCATATGTATCCAAGAAGGGAGCAACAATGGTGCTCAGTATGCTATGGTCTGCATAGTCCGAGTGAATGCTCTACTTTTAGAGTGAAATTCAATGGGAATTGCAATGCATGTGGGAGGTATGGTCATAAAGCTAAGGATTGCATAGTATTTAAGCGCACGATTGTCAATAGACCAACCTTAGCATGGATAGACACACCTCGAGTGCCTACATTGATGCCGGATCCTCCTCTTGAACAAACGCCACAACACATGGTCCCTAGGGCCCAAAATGTTGTTCAAACAACACTTTTATGACCTCCAATGCTAGGACCACAACCACCACATCCAAGAATCACTTTTATGAATCAAGTGGATTGTGAGTCATCTATTGCTTGTTTGGAAGGCTGTGAGGAAGATATAGACCCTAATATTGCATATGGGATGGATGCCTCGAGGGGTTCTCTATGTGTAAAACTACCATATCACGTGCGTTCAAAACATGTTTGTAAAACCCCTTATCTGTGAATTTTGTTAGGAATATAATGTACCCTTTTCTTTTAAAATATGCAAGTTTTTTTCAATTTTGAAAAAATAATTCCCTTTTGTATATATATTTCTGTAAGTTTCAAGAGCTTTAAATACCCTTTTGTTGAACTCACGTGATAGGTTACATTTTTATTAGGTGACCTCCCCGGGATGGATGTGCTTGAAGAAAGTACACAATACTACGTGGAGGACTATTGGGGACAAGTCAAACTTGTTTATCAAGTAGCTGCTCTTGCTGCAAGAGGCCAAAGTATCAATTAAACTGCCTAGAGACCACCTCTTCAATGCTATGAGTGTGAAGGTACACATCATGTGATTGAGTGTCCTATTAGGCTACAAAAGAATGCCACACTAATGTAAACCAATCAAGCAAGCACGTCTACAATTCCGATACTCATGTGTAATTGATGTAGCATATATCATTTGATTGCCCAATGTCAGAATAATCCAAATGCACCAAAGATCACGCCATTAAACTTGGTTGAGGTTACCAAGGAGCCATCACAAAGTACATCTGTGGTACCAGTAAATGTACTCACACGATTGATGCTCCAAAAACAAAATTATATTCTTGAAGAAAGAGACACAACATCAATTGCCAAATCTCAAAAAAAGAAGAAAACACGAAGGAAGAGATCACAAAAGAAGCGAAGTGAGACCCTAGTTCAAAGACCAACATAGGGACTGGTGATGACCCCGCATATATGAACGACGCTGAAGAGGATTTTGATTCAGGTGAAACCATGGAGACCAAAACAACCACTAAGAAACAAACTAAGAAGGAAGATCGTCATGAGCCACAATGGCCAGGCCCCAAGAAGAAAATAGGGAACTTATCCAAACCCTATAGAGGAGATCGAGCAGGTCAAGCAATTAGGAGTTTGGTAGAAGATACCCAAAGGGATCTAGAGCCAACACCTAGGTAGATCCAGATTACAGACATAGTGTTCCCTATGCAACAATAACCTCAAAAAAGTCCGTATACCCCTAGCCATACCTAGTGTCATCCAAGAAGAAAGTGACTTAAAGTCATGGGAAAGTGGGCGTACTCACTTCTTGTTGGAAAGAATGTTTACAGAGGGACTACCTGACCCTATTGAGGAAATGGATCTTCCCCATGTTGAGGGACTGAATCCGAAATGGTGCCGTTAAATATTGCTAAATTGATGGATTTCATGGATTTCAAAGTTAGAACCACCATCATGTCCAAACTATATGGAGACCCTGAGCTATTCTTAGCTCTTCGAGATTTCCTCAATGGAGAACTGAAGGTTGGACTACCACAATTTGCACTGATGGATGGAGTTAGGGAGATGCCAATAGAGGAGGAACACTTAGATCCACAACCCAACCTAGATGAGAACCCTATTGTAGAAATACCTGTTAACAAGTGGGACAATACTTTGAGGGAGATGAATCCAATGCAACCATACCATCACTACCAAGGGATTAACTGTGAAGGGTATCCTTGATGGTGGAACTGGGGTTAGCATTGTGACTAAAAATTGATGGGAAACTATGAGAAGAACTCACCTTGCGACCACAACCATAGTAGTAAAGATGGACAATGGGTCTATTGTTAAATCTATTGGGATGCTAGAAGATCTCAAGATCAAGTTCTTTGGACATAAAATAATAATTAACTTCATTGTTATGGATTCCTCCAAGCACACTATGTCATCTGAGATGATCTGAGGACATCCTTTCATGAGGGAAGCAAAAATGGTGCATTACTGGTCTAAAAACCATGTCTACTTGTAGTTCCAAGATTTTGTCATTCAAGTGGATAGCACATCCTCTAGGAAATAGGAACATGTTTAAAATTGATCATAGATTTGACACCATAGTTCACTCGGCCCCATTGCAGTACTGTTACACGTGTAAAGTGGACACTGATGTTGGGGAAGATTCTCCTTATATGGATGTACTACCTGGGCTGATTGATTCGAACAATGTGGATTGGGTCCACCTAGCAGCAACCATCGATACTTGGGGAAACAGGTGGATGACCTAGGTAACACCTGAGGGGGATGAAATGACACCACTCGTACCCTTAAATATGCTAGAAGCAATGCATATAGCTTGTGATGACCTACAAGATAAAGGTTTGACTGGCATTGGAACAAGTAGCATCTCACAAGACTATAGCCCACACGATTTGGGGTCAAAATCATCAATTGAAATTGACTCTGAGGACGAAGAATCTGAGTTAAATCTTAGTGCAAATGTGGGGAAAAACCATTCAGGGCCCAGTGGTACCCTAGATGACAATCTATCCAAGGGAGCAGAAGACACAAGTACCAATTCATCTAGTGACTCTTCACTAGAGATTGGCCGTAATAAAAAATTAGACAAGAAGAGTAAGAGATATAAGAGGCGATGATATCGAGCAAATATGCGTGCCAGAATAAATGAAAGGAAATCTACCACAGAATGGCATAATTATATAGGGGCATGTGATGCTCATTGGAAGTTGGTAGATAACTAGGGTGAATACCTTCAAAGCGTTATGTGGTGCAGTCCACAACCCATTGAAATCGCACAACTAGAGGCTATAGAGAAGCCAAAGTTGAGCCGTACCGTAAGGAGACGACAAAATTAAGAGTTAGCTCAACAACAAAAGGAATCGAAAGTTAAATCACAGTCCACAGAACAACATGACCCCACAGACTTACACCCCGCACACCTGAACATTTTAAATCCTACACCACAGAGGAATGTAAGGTTGTGTATACAAAGGCTCAAAGAAAACCTATCGATGGAAGCAATGGAGTTTATGATGACGATCCAGTTATAGTTAAGAAAATAGAGTTAGCAGACCCAAGAAAAGAGTCCAAACTGTTTTCATTGCCCAAGATCTGACAGAGACCGAGGAGTGTGTACTTAAAGAACTTCTCAAGGAAGTCAAGGATATATTTGCTTGGACATATCATGATATTAAAGGTGTTCCACCTTCCATGGTGCAACACACAATACCCATGAATAGCATGGCTAAACGAGTTTAGCAATGACTCTACCCAATGTATCCTAAATATGCAAAGATCGTTCAAGAAGAGATTGAAAAGCTTGTGAAATGCGGATTCATATACCCTATTGAGCACTCAAAATGGGTGTCTCCAATAGTGATTGTGCCAAAAAATAATGGGAAACTCAGGGTGTACGTGGATCTCAAGAAGGTCAATGCCGCCACTAGGAGGGACCATTACCCCTTGCCATATTCAGAACATGTGCTTGAATGTAAGGTCTCTGACCCCAACCAAAAAGAGCACCCTTGTACCATGAAATGATCATAATGGAAAAAAGTTACTATTTTTAGCAGTTTTCTGAATTCTGTCAGTTCCATGATGTTTAAAATGTCATAAAGCTTCGAAATGTGAATTAAAATAATTTTTGTGAAAGTTTTCCAAATATAGTAAGTTTTTGGTCACCCGACCAGTCTAGTTTTGACCGTCTCGAAAATCTGCACCTGTACCCCGAATTTGAAAAAAATGCATTTTCAGACCCCGGGGGCTGCTAAATATGGCAGGTACTCGGGCCAGTACGCCTTAGTTAGAGCTTCGTATGGTAATTTACGGCATCAAAATCCGATTCGTATGACCCGTTTTAGCCTAGAACCAAATTTCCTAAAAATTGTCAGAGGAGGTACCGGGAGCCCGGGACTGTGTGGGAACAGGTCCCAGGCCACTCCAGATCATCTTTAGCAGCTAGGGGGCGCCCTCTTGCTTTGTGGGAGTCTTGGGAAAGCTGCCAAGCCTGCAACTCAGTCTCAGAACCAGTTAACCAAGCCAACCTCACACTTGGTGGGCAGAGAACTGGACTTGCCATGCTAAACTGGAGAAGCTCCCAGATGCATTTAGCAACCCAGATCGATTTTCAGCCTGTAGGATCCTATTTTAATACCTGCACACACACACACATATGCTCACACACACAGTGCACACACACACACCTACACACACTCTGGGAAGGTGCTGCCGGAACACACACCTTTTGAAGGAGAAGCAAGGAGGGAGGTGCTGTCGAATTCTCGCCTCAAGAAGCTCGATTAGATCAGAGAATCGAGAGGATTATCAGCCCTTAATCACGGTAACCACGGTTTAATTAATGCTTTCTGCAAATCCTTTTCATTAGCGCCTAAATTTCTCGTCTATTATGCTTATTCCTAGTCGTAATTCTCTATAATTACTCTCTAAATTCTCATTAACCATATTCTATTATGTAATTATCATCCCATAGCTGAATTATCAGCCATTCATCATTCTCAATTAATGATTAGAGAATAATTACCAGAATTTTCTCTCTCTAGGCAGTATAGTAATTAATCGGTAAGCTAGTAATTGTGTAGATTGATGAGAACCACTCTTTCTATCACGCATTAATATTGTAGCTGATTTAGATTCATCTCTGTTATGCATTAAGATATAATTAAGGTAAGATTAATCTGTCATTAAGTCTCTAAGAGATGGTTTTTCTCACACCTATGCATGCGGTGACTCTGCACCCTCTAATTGCTAGGAAAGAGATTAATCATACTTAATTCATCTCTCTGATAATTCCATTAGTGAAATCCTATTATTCTTAATCATGTAAGCCGAGTAATTATCTTCAGAGCCGGTTCCCATAGGATTATGTGCCATCCTTAATGATTGCTTTATGAAAAATCTAGATCTATCATATAGGAGAGATTAATTAATGTCACTAATCTACCCATTGGACTGTTATGATGCTTGCAAACCTTAGCTCTTTCTCCAATCTAATAATTTAAAGTAGTGAGAAATGGCCCCGGTTAAGAGGACTCGTTTCGGTGGTGCCCACGATCGCGAGGCAGGAACGAGCAATGTCAACGGGAAGGGGAAGGCTCCCATGGAGGAACAAATACCGGCCATCTCACGGGCCATTGATGAAGAAGGGGAAGAGGTAGATCATATTTTTATTCAAGTTGTTTAAACTAACATTGCATACGCTAGTTAGGAATGCTCATATCCCCAAACATGTTGGAGAAATCCGACGGAAACCTCGGCATTGAAAGCATTGTACATTAAGTTCTAAAGTAGGAAGGAAATGATTGATGGGAATGCTGTTTGCAATAGGAAAGAATGTCTGCTAGGGAAAATTTAGCTCGGCATGTTCATTCTATTTCCAATGTTGAATTAGTCATGAACCCCCTCCTGATCATAGGGGTAGAGTTCCTGGTTAAGGGCTCTTGAATCCACGACTGCTGGTTAAGCGGTGGGAACCCACGTCTGTTGGTTAAGCGGTGGGAATGTCCATGTCGTGCTTTCTATGCGGTGGACATACCTAGTTGTATGGGCAGCTAGGCGACAACGAGAGGAGTAAACTCTCGCTAGAGGGGGGATGTTGTACCTCCAGAACATTGGAATTTTTATGAATAAGTTTGAGTAGAATTTTTACTAGAATTCTGTCTTGGTGTTGTTTGCAATACTGGTTGAAGGGCTGTATTAACGAACAATGTGATTCGGAATTAAACAAGGAATCTTTATGTTGAACAACCTTTGTGGTAGTAATTAGGTCACACAAGGAAGTGTGAGTGTGGGGGTGGAAAGTGGGGGCTTGGCTCAGGTTGCCAATGCCTACGAGATGGGTGGTCCCGATTGGTCGGGAACTCTCTGTCCCCATTGTGCTTACTTCGATATTAGTAATACTCATTGCCCCTAGAGCGGTGAAATCTCGAGTGTACGTGCCTCTGAAACATGGGGAAAAAGTCGCTCGGGGTTTCTCTCCTCTTGGAAGGTGGGTCTTAGGATCGCTAGATAGTTCGAGTACGCTTCCCCTGCGAGGTGGAGCTAGATCTCCCTGCTAGTAGGCTCGAACTCGACTCACTTTGTGATGAGAGATCGTCCGCTAGTCGAATCCTGAACCATTTTGTTTGCTTCCGCAATAGATCTAGTGGCCGCCGGGTTCACCATCAGATCCGCCATTGGAAACGGCGGGGTGGGGACCTCACACCTGGTATCAAAGCTATAGGTTTACGAACTGGAAAATGATGTTGTTTGAAATTTTAAAAACTAAGGGATTGTAGGATAGCTCATACTCAAAGCTTGAGCATGATGTTTCCCAAAATAATGACATTGGATTTGTCTAGTGGATTGTCTCCTGAGTGATGTTAAAGAGTTTTACTCATTGAGCTTGTCGGGATTCAGTGGGTTCCACATGATGTTTTTTTTTGAGAAGACGTTGGTGCGACTAGTGCTGCGGGCAGGTAGCCTGTTGATGCACATAAAGTTATAAGTATGGATCAAAGCTCTCGAGTAAAGTTTTTACCATTATTTATCGGACAATTTTGGATGTATTCAATGGAATTTAAATGGTGGAATGGTTAAAATCCTTTGTGATAGATGTACAGATTAAGTAGGCTGGTTAAGCCCAAAAGTTAAATTTCTTCTTGAGTATGGAAAAGCTTAGGTTCATTTGAGAAGAGTGCTATAGTAATGAGTTTTATACCATTGGATAGGCACCGCCTGCTGCTCTCTACTCGGCAGCGCAAGAGAAGAAGCTCCTCCTTAAACAAGCTCAGCCTCCAACCTTTAAAGGCGAAGGGGCAAATGTGGAAAGAGATGCAGAAGTATGGATGGAGGCTACAAATGACTATTTCGAAGCTGCGAGAACTCAACCCGAGAACCAAACCATGCTTGCAATGTTCCGCTTGTCTGGTGATGCCAAGATCTGGTGGAAACAACATTGCAGGGACTTGGATATCAAGGGATCTTCCCAGTCATGGGAAGACATCAAGGCTGCTGTGATGGAGCGTTACTTACCACCCGCCTATAAAACCTTGAAGATGAACGAGTTCTTTTCCCTTCGGTAGCTGACTTCATCTGTCGAAGAATATTATTCAAAGTTTGTCACTCTTAGGAGATATGCTCCTAAGATGACATTGGAACAACAGGTAGCACGGTTCTGCCAAGGACTCATCGACCCCCTGAACAACCGACTAGAAGCTCTCAGGCCAGTAACTTTGCAAGATGCCTTGCTAAGGGCCAAACCGTTAGCTAAAGAGATTCAGAGGACTACCCAAGATAGTGAATCCTATTTGTCAAAGAGGGCAAGGATAGACAACTGGAGTAACAGACCAATCAACCCTGCATACAACCATTGTCCGGTAGTAGCTACCACGACAGCTACTGAGTTTCCCAATATAAGATGCTTTGAGTGCCAGGAGTATGGACATTACAAAAGTCGATGTCCAAAAAGGATTTCCCAAACATCCGGTGCTAATAATGTACCTCTGAACGCCAACGGGCGAGGTCAACCAAACGGAAGAGGAGGCCGAGGAAGAGGAAACATAGGACAAGGAAGTAGAGCTTTCGCTAATGCCGCAGTGAGACAACCAACTGTGGGTGATGAAGCTGATGAGAGAGCAGCAATGTATGATGCAACTGCTAATCCTAGTGAGAAATAAATCAAGCACCAGAATCTCATCAAAGTTCAGCAAAATAAGACGCATAAAGCTAAAGACTACTCTATTATCAAAGGATATCTTTACTTTAGACAAAGGATATATGTACCTAAGTAGTTAGCATAGAGTTTATCCAGATGTATTCTTGAGATGAGGACATCTCAAATTTTTCACGTTGGGGAGGTTGTAAGGTCTCTGACCCCAACCAAAAAGAGCACCCTTGTACCATGAAATGATCATAATGGAAAAAAGTTACTATTTTTAGCAGTTTTCCGAATTCTGTCAGTGCCATGATGTTTAAAATGTCATAAAGCTTCGAAATGTGAATTAAAATAATTTTTGTGAAAATTTTCCAAATATAGTAAGTTTTTGGTCACCCAACCCGTCTAGTTTTGACCATCTCGAAAATCTGCACCTGTACCCCGAATTTGAAAAAAATACATTTTCGGACCCCGGGGGCTGCTAAATATGGCAGGTACTCGGGTCAGTACGCCTTAGTTAGAGCTTCGTATGGCAATTTACGACATCAAAATCCGATTCGTATGACCCGTTTTAGCCTAGAACCAAATTTCCTAAAAATTGTCCGGGGAGGTACTGGGAGCCCGGGACTGTGTGGGAACAGGTCCCAGGCCACTCCAGATCATCTTTAGCAGCTAGGGGGCGCCCTCTTGCTTTGTGGGAGTCTTGGGAAAGCTGCCAAGCCTGCAACTCAGTCTCAGAACCAGTTAACCAAGCCAACCTGACACTTGGTGGGCAGAGAACTGGACTTGCCATGCTTAACTGGAGAAGCTCCCAGATGCATTTAGCAACCCAGATCGATTTTCAGCCTGTAGGATCCTATTTAAATACCTGCACACACACACACACACACACACACACACACACACACACACACATGCTCACACACACAGTGCACACACACACACACCTACACACACTCTGGGAAGGTGCTGCCGGAACACACACCTTTTGAAGGAGAAGCAAGGAGGGAGGTGCTGTCGAATTCTCGCCTCAAGAAGCTCGATTAGATCAGAGAATCGAGAGGATTATCAGCCCTTAATCACGGTAACCACGGTTTAATTAATGCTTTCTGCAAATCCTTTTCATTATCGCCTAAATTTCTCGTCTATTATGCTTATTCCTAGTCGTAATTCTCTATAATTACTCTCTAAATTATCATTAACCATATTCTATTATGTAATTATCATCCCATAGCTGAATTATCAGCCATTCATCACTCTCAATTAATGATTAGAGAATAATTACCAGAATTATCTCTCTCTAGGCAGTATAGTAATTAATCGGTAAGCTAGTAATTGTGTAGATTGATGAGAACCACTCTTTCAATCACACATTAATATTGTAGCTGATTTAGATTCATCTCTGTTATGAATTAAGATATAATTAAGGTAAGATTAATCTGTCATTAAGTCTCTAAGAGAAGGTTTTTCTCACACCTATGCATGCGGTGACTCTGCACCCTCTAATTGCTAGGAAAGAGATTAATCATACTTAATTCATCTCTCTGATAATTCCATTAGTGAAATCCTATTATTCTTAATCATGTAAGCCGAGTAATTATCTTCAGAGCCGGTTCCCATAGGATTATGTGCCATCCTTAATGATTGCTTTATGAAAAATCTAGATCTATCATATAGGAGGGATTAATTAATGTCACTAATCTACCCATTGGACTGTTATGATGCTTGCAAACCTTAGCTCTTTCTCCAAGCTAATCATTTAAAGTAGTGAGAAATGGCCCCGGTTAAGAGGACTCGCTTCGGTGGTGCCCACGATCGCGAGGCAGGAACGAGCAATGTCAATGGGAAGGGGAAGGCTCCCATGGAGGAACAAATACCGGCCATCTCACGAGCCATCGATGAAGAAGGGGAAGAGGTAGATCATATTTTTATTCATGTTGTTTAAACTAAAATTGCATACGCTAGTTAGGAATGCTTATATCCCCAAACATGTTGGAGAAATCCGACGGAAACCTTGGCATTGAAAGCATTGTACATTAAGTTCTAAAGTAGGAAGGAAATGATTGATGGGAATGCTGTTTGCAATAGGAAATAATGTCTGCTAGGGAAAATTTAGCTCGTCATGTTCATTCTATTTCCAATGTTGAATTAGTCATGAACCCCCTCCTGATCACAGGGACAGAGTTCCTGGTTAAGGGCTCTTGAATCCACGACTGCTGGTTAAGCGGTGGGAACCCACGTCTGTTGGTTAAGCGGTGGGAATGTCTATGTCGTGCTTTCTATGCGGTGGACATAATACCTAGTTGTATGGGCAGCTAGGCGACAACGGGAGGAGTAAACTCTCGCTGGAGGGGGGATGTTGTACCTCCAGAACATTGGAATTTTTATGAATAAGTTTGAGTAGAATTTTTACTAGAATTTTGTCTTGGTGTTGTTTGCAATACTGGTTGAAGGGCTGTATTAACGAACAATGTGATTCGGAATTAAACAAGGAATCTTTATGTTGAACAACCTTTGTGGTAGTAATTAGGTCACACAAGGAAGTGTGAGTGTGGGGGTGGAAAGTGGGGGCTTGGCTCAGGTTGCCAATGCCTACGAGATGGGTGGTCCCGATTGGTCGGGAACTCTCTGTCCCCATTGTGCTTACTTCGATATTAGTAATACTCATTGCCCCTAGAGCGGTGAAATCTCGAGTGTACGTGCCTCTGAAACATGGGGAAAAAGTCGCTCAGGGTTTCTCTCCTCTTGGAAGGTGGGTCTTAGGATCGCTAGATAGTTCGAGTACGCTTCCCCTGCGAGGTGGAGCTAGATCTCCCTGCTAGTAGGCTCGAACTCGACTCACTTTGTGATGAGAGATCGTCCGCTAGTCGAATCCTGAACCATTTTGTTTGCTTCCGCAATAGATCTAGTGGCCATCGGGTTCACCATCAGATCGGCCATTGGAAACGGCGGGGTGGGGACCTCACATTGAAAGAGTTGTAGGGAAGGAAGCTTATAGCTTTTTAGATGGGTACTTTGGCTACAATCAAATCACAATTGTGTTAGAGGACCAAGCTAAAACAACCTTTATAACCAAATTTGGAGTGTTCGCATTTTGTGTTATGGGTTTTGACTTAGCCAATGCCCTTGCTACCTTTTTCAAAGATTAATAAACATTTCTTTTAGAGAATATTTGAGGGAGTTTTGCGAAGCTTTCTCCAATGACCTTTGTATTTATTCCTCTTGGAAAGAATATCTATCATGCTTACAAAAGGTGTTTGAGAAGTGCAGATTGTATTGCATCTCCTTAAACCCTTTCAAATACCAATTTTGGGTTAAACATGGAGTCATTTTAGGGCATATAGTGTCCAAAAATGGGATTTCCACAGATGAGAGAAAAATTAAAGCCATTGCTGAATTGCCACCACCTACAAACTATAAGGGAGTTCAAAGGCTCATGGGCCATGTTGGTATTACCGACGGTTTATTTTGAACTTTTTTGAGATAGCTCGTCCTTTGTACAAGCTTCTTATTGAGTTCCACTGGACCGCGGAGTGTGACCATGCTTATGAGTCATTGAAAAAGACCTTGACTAGCGCTCGTATTCTATGAGTGCCCGATTGGTATGTAATTTTCCATGGGCATATTGATGTATCAAACTTTTCTATTGGGTGTGTTCTAGCTCAACTGGGAGAACATAAATTGGACTACCCCATTAGCTTTGCAAATTGTCAATTGAATGATGCTGAGAGAAACTACACCACTGCAGAGCCAGAAGGTTTAGCTATGATTTATGTAGTAAATAAATTCCGCTACTACCTTCTTGCCAACAAGTTGTTTTTCTATGTTGATCATCAAGCCTTGTTATATTCTAGTAAATAAACCTTGTTCCACGGGAAGAATTACACGATGGTTTTTAATTATCCTTGAGTTTTATTTTACCATTGTAGTGAGATATGGTAAAAAACATGTCATGGTGGATAGTTTGTCTCGCATACCCAATGGTAAAGCCCCTAATGGAGTCGATGATGAATTGCCCGATACTTCTCTATTACTAGTTGAAACCATACTTGAATGGAGTGAGAAGATTGTGAACTTTCTAGTTAATGGTTTTTCATCCAAAGAGCTTCGTAAGGACATAGCTCAAAAACTGTTAAAAGAATATGAACCTTATTCTCTGATTGCAGGAACTCTCTACAGGTTGAGGAAGGATCATATTCTTAGACGTTGTGCCCGTGAGGATGAGTATTAATACAGACTGCAAGAAGCCCACATGGGTATAGCCGGAGGACATTTCTCATGGGAACTAACAGCTAGAAAGGTGTTGCAATCAGGCTATTGGTGGCCTTCCTTATTCAAGGATGAAACACTTTTTGCCAAAGGATGTGATGAATGCCAACGTTACAAGATCACACAACGAAAGGATAAGATGCCCTTACATCCTGTTAAAGTGACTCAACAATTTGAAAAATGGGGTTTGGACTTTGTAGGCCCAATTAGTCCGGCAGGTTGTAGCACTCAATATCGATATATTATCGTTGCCACTGACTATGTGACAAAGTGGGCGGAAGCTAGGGTGACACATAAGGCTGATGCGAGGTCAGCTGCCAAGTTTCTTTTTGAGAACATTATTACAAGATTTGGTTGTCCCTTTGAGATTGTGAGTGACAATGGTACTCATTTTATAAATGGAGTGATAACAGAACTCACTACCAACTTCATGATAGCTCACCATAAATCCACGCCTTATTATCCACCACAAGGAAATGGCCAAGCTGAGAGCACCAACAAGACCTTAATCTCTATCTTGACCAAAACGGTGGAAGTTCATCGCACAGATTGGGATTTAAAGCTGACTTCAGCTTTATGGGCTTATCGTACTGCATTCAAATTTTTCATTAACTGCACACCATTTAAGACAGTGTATGGCCAAGAAACAGTTATGCCATGGGAAATTGTCATTCCTAGTCTTCGAGTAGCTTCTCAAGAAGGTTGGGATGGTAACCCCTTAGTTGAGCGATTATATATCCTTGAAAGGCTAGATGAAGAGAGTCAATTAGCTGTGAAAAATGCACTTGTGGAGAAAGATAGAAGGAAGAAATGGTTTTATCGTCATCTAAAGAACAAAGATATCAATGTTGGTGATAAAGTCCTTATGTATGAGTGTGTAATGAAAAGAAAAAGTTGAAATATGCGGGAAAAGGACCATATGGAGTATGTGAAATCACCCCACAAGGAACCATTTTTGTGGGGACTCTAGATGGAGTTGAAACCATTGGATTCCTCAATGGGAGTAAATTCAAAAGGTACTATGATCCTCTAAGCCAGGAAGAGCTACATGCCATCCATAGAAAAAAGGTAGCCAAGGCACAAACAAAATTGAAGAAGATACAAGCTCAAGCTGAGGCTAAAGAGCGACAACAATGCATACGACGCCAATGAGAGGCCAACCTTGAAGTTACACATGCATTCCACATTGAAACAGAGGATGATTGGTTGGATTTTGACACACCTCTATGATACTCTATTGAGCTAAATAACACCTATGGAAAAGTGCTATATAACGCCTTATTGGACACGGGTGCTAAATATAATACGTTGTCATATGGAATTTGGTGTCAATTAGGGAAGCCACCTCTATCTAAGACTATTATCCAAGTCAAGGGTGTCAACAAGAAAAAAACTAAAATTTTGGGTATCTGACACACTTCTGTCAGTTATGACAATGGGGTTGTAGCTCAAGACTTTTGGTCATGCATGCTGGAACTATGGAGGGCAACATTAAACTTGGACGCACGTGGATGTTGGCAACCAAATGCACTATTGATTGGGGTACTGGTAGTGTCACGACGCGACCACCGACTCTTATCCCTATCCTTGAAGCAAAGTCACCTACATTACAGACTCTAGCAAAGTTGCAGGATAGCCAAGATTCAAAAGTGGTTAACTCGTCCTTGTCGGCTGCCCATGAACCTAGCACTTCAACCCTTGTAGTTGCAGCAAGAAGTAATATTGCAAGTACTCAACCTGCACGACCTAAGAGTACATATCAATGGGTCCCCAAGGCCTTACTTCTAGATACCCCACCGTTCCATCCATTTCAAGAAAAACTTCTCATGGAAAACCAAGAGCGCGCTCTAGGAGATTCAAGACCAAATCACAATGGATTCCAAAATGACTATTAGAAGCCCAAGGCTACTATGATGAAAATGATCAAATTTGGGTGCCTAAATGTAAAATGTGTCTTTCCCTATCACCTACAAAACCATGTGAGTCAATCAGTGTAACTCCAAAGCCAATGGTAGACCGTGGAAAGGGAAAGATCACAGAATGCTACACACCTATTCCAGATCTAGTTTGGGTTTCAAGGAAAAACCAAATTATTTATCTAGCTCACGAATGGGGGAGTCCCATGAAGCTTCTAGCTCCTCATGTAATGCATCCATAGAAAAGCTTCTCCATAGCCTCCACCTACAACACTGGACCTCCATGAAGCTCCAAAGGAATCCACACCTCCCAGTGTTCAAGAATCACCTGATGAACCACTTCAAGTTCGATCCTGGGAGAGTACCTTACCACCCTTGCAACTCGATGAGTCACCTAAGGTAATAGAAAACTACTAGCAAAAATCCTCACCTATTACCAGGTGGAACAATTGGTTTCAAAGGGTGACAAGCACATTTCAAATAGTATGACCTACCCAAGGAAGGGGGGAGTCCTCACTCATGTCAATATTTTGGATCCCCATCCTCTTAAATTTTCTTCCCTGAGATCTGAACTCTGCAATTTTAGGGACTGTATATACATATCCTTATACTAGTTCTAGCAAACAAACATAAAAAGATAACAAATTTTAAAAGAGCAAGAGGGACTAGCAATGAGAGAGCACCCTATCAGATCCTACACATAAGTCCAAATTCACCATGTCACATCAAGAAGCACACAATAAAAACTCTTATGTTTTAAAGACCTAAGGAAATCTATTTGTATTCTCAGAGATGGCTAGTTCACTAGAGGCATGCACTTCTATTTTTGATGAAAGGTACCCTTTTAATTCTTCTCAAGTGTTTCACATATGCTACCCTGTACTTTCTTGCGAATGGATTTGGTAGAGAGACTTGCGCGTGAGAAATTTTGAGGAGTTAGAATGGCTAATACGTCTATGGATAACTAGTGATCCCTACCCAATAGCGAATGTTTCTCTAGTGGCACACGCTTATTTTTTTGCACAAGATGAGTATCCACGCATAGCAAGCTTCTTGATTAACATGCTTGCGCAAGAGGATGATGAAGAAGAAATAATAGAGACTGAGGAAAACTATGGCCTCACGGAAAATGATTTTGTTTATCTAGATGATGAGGATAGAGGCCTAGCCTTAGAGTGGCCACACGGTTTATATAATATCCTCTTTCCTTGATTCTAAAAGGGATGACAGATAGGTAGGTTAGGGGTCTGGATTATTTTTTGAGTTTTTTTTTTAGGAGTTTTCAATTTTTCACACTGACATGTCTCCTAGAGCTATAGTGCCTTGTTGTTTGATATTGTTATGTAGGACTTATATGGATTTCCCTCCACATGGCTGAGGACATCTGCTTCGACAAAATGAGCAACTCCATACCTCCACGTGTACTACTTTCCATGATTCATGCTGATGGATATGTATAATTGCTAATTGTGGTTTTTCATGGTTTGTTTGAGTGCAATAGTTATGTTTGTCATCTGCCATTATAGATGTATAAATTTATCTTTGCTTAAGTTGATTGAAATAGAGTTTAATCTTATAGATGAGCCTTGAGATTAGGAGACCGTGATTTTAGGTTAAGTCATGTACTTGACCACTAGTTCTAGTTGATAATATTATTTGAGTGTTTGAGACCTTAGGAATGTTTTAGGCATAGAGAAGCTTTCTCACTTAAACAACAAAAGACACTAGTGAGAATACCAAGGAAATGGAAGCAAAAAACATAAGTGCCACAAATGAAAAATCTTACACTGGAAGAGAAATCCTGGCTTGATTTGGTACTTCACTCACATGTATTGTCTATGGCACTAGAGTCCTAGAGGTTCCCAATGTGGGCGCTTTTCCTTGAGAATCAAAAAGCCCCGGACAAACAAAATAAGCACACACGTCAAATGATTGTGATCCAAAGTAAAAGAAAAAAGACAAGAAATTGACATTTAAAATACTTTGATCAAGCTTACAGTTAAAATTTCAAGCTTTTGTTTGGAGTTGTGAGAGCTAGTTGGCTAATCAAAGCTGAAAAGCACAATTAGGGAATCTTGCATTTAGATAATCTTCTTAGCTTAGCTAGTACTAGAGTAGTTGTTTTAACCTTAGTCATAGATAACTAATTGATAAAATCACCCATAAGCCCAAAACTCTTGATTAATTAATTTCATCAAAGTGCAATTTATTTGTCTTTAATGGCAGTCTAGCATTTCATAAATCTTGCATTTACTCATTTCCACATGTACTTTATATTCCTCTCATGATTTATTGCCATATAATTCCGCTTGCATAAAACAGTGACTTTGCCTTGCAGATTCAAATCCAGATGCTCTACAACATGCACAAAATGGGCTTTCTCTCACTAGCTTTCGAGGGTGGAATCTACATCAGGAAGGGAGGTATGTTACCACCAAGAGACCACCTTTTATGTAGCCATAGGCCGGGCTTGTCGGACCTTCTAGTAGTGTATTATGTTATTGGCCGGGCTTGTTGGTCAGGTAGGAATGGTTAAGAGTGATCACCGATGAGAGGCGCACTCTAAAACTAGAACCTATAATGTTTGGGTAAGATTGGCTAAGTGTGGGCGCCAAAATTTGAACGGGCAAGCCCATATAAAAGTCAATCTAAACCTAAAATACCTCATTCTCTCATTTGTGCAATGCAAGAAGAGTGCTCTTGCTCCATCTCCTTCTCCGTCTCCTTTGTGTACTATTGTGTGTGTGTGTGTGTGCTTGAGAGAGAGAGAGAGAGAGAGAGAGAGAGAGAGAGAGAGAGAGAGAGAGAGAGAGAGAGAGAGAGAGAGAGAGAGAGCATTGCGGCGGCACGATGACAGCAAGGCGGTTGAGCACGGCACAACGATAGCTCCCTCTTCTTCACGGCAAGGAATCCTCCACATCAACAAGCGTAGAGCGGTGAGTGACACACCATCGTCATATTTGAGCTTACTAGTTTAGGCTAGTTGCATGCTTGGAGCCATTTGTGTCTTGCACACAGTGTTAGGCACGGCCCTTGCTTCAATATTGTGGTAGAATCCCAAAGACAGCAGGATTATAGGTACACTTTGCACTAAAAGCCCATTCTGCATCAGTATCAGCATCAAAGTCTCCTTCATAGAAGACTCAACAATGGCTACATTTGTAGTGGAATCAACATTTACAGTGGAACCGTCCTCTTTCTTCTTTGCCTCTTTGGCCTTCAACTTAGGACAGTACTTGATCAAGTGATCATTAGCTTTACAATAATGGCAACGCATCTTCTTTTCACCCTTATCACCAAAATTTCCTGACAAATTGCTGCCAGCAGAAGCATTAGGAACATGTGATTTTCCACTCGCAGAAGTACCATAAGAAGTGGCTGCATTGCTATTACCACCCTTTCTTTGAGAGGCAATAAAAGCCTATTCAACTTCAGGCTGCCTAGTCCTGTTTTTTTTTTGGAAAGTGACTCTTGCGAGAGAAATGTGCACAATGCATCAAACTTGAGAACTTCAGGATTTCCTTGGGTCATAAGTCTCCAAGTACAAGAAAAAGTCTGGTAAGAATCTGGTAAGACATCAAGAATAGTTTGCACAAGGGAGTTAACTGTATGAAATGACTTCATCGGCACAAATAAGTTGCTCATTGATATCCTTGACACCAGCAAGGAAAGTGTCCATATCATCTTCCTCATGCATAATCTTTGACTTCAGCTCTTTACGCAACAATGCAATTTTTGCCTCATTGCGGCTTGCATAAAGACCAACCAGAATATCTCAAGCCTGTTTTGCAAATTTCACTGAACGAATGTGAGGAGTAATGGTGCACTTCATAGACAACACAATCAATGCATGAGCCTACACATCCTTTACATCCCAGCAAGCTTGTTGTTCCGTAGGCAAAACAACTCTAATAGCAGAAATCCTTGCAGCAAGACCTGCCACATCCTTAATATCGCCTATATCCTCAGAACCAGGAGGTACATCACTACAAGAGGTTGTGTGCTCTTGTGACGCTCTTAGCGACGGAAATACATTGGGTTTTTATAACCCCCGGTGTCGCTATAACCGTCGCTAAAAGCGTCGCTACGAGAGCGTTGCTATCTGCGTCGCTATAGACGTCGCTATGAGCGTCGCTATATAGCGATGCTCATAGCGACGCCTATAGCGACGCAGATAGCGACGCTCTCACAGAAGAGTATAGCGACGCATATAGCGACGCTACAGAGCCATAAATAGCGACGCTTATAGCGACGCCTGAGAGAATATTTTTTTGGTGGCAGGGCATTGAATGCCCTGCCACCCATCAACCATATTGTACTTGATTCACTTTTTTAAAAAAGTGCAAAGGTAAATAATAGACCCAAAATAGTCACCCACAAGACGCATTGTTTGCAAAATTGACAATTGTACACATCATAGACAAACTGAATTGATTGGCAAATGTAATAATGACAATTGTACAACATCATAAGCATAAAGAATTGATTGGCAAAAGGAATTGCGGTGACAAATGTAATAATATACATGGTTCAAAAAGACGTATAAAATCCGTCTCATGATACATAAGCTATGAGAAACCCTAAACTAATGCTATCTAGCTACGGCTAAACTGACGTCGTCTAATCAGACGTCTCATCGCGTCCAAGCGGCGTATCTGTCGGATTCTGCAAAAAAAGACAATAAGACAGTTTTCAGTAAATATAAACATATAACGACATTTATAAAACAATACAAAAAATAAAAAAGAGTAAACCATAATACTAACCATGCCGCCGCGAGAACTGAGAATGTCCATCAGGGCGTTTAAGCCCTTCCTGCCTGCGTACTCGCGCTCGTACGGTGTGGGATCACGTCCTGTCATCGACCACTTTCAAAACATACAAAGATTTCATTATGTTAGAACTAAAAAACTCATAAACCCTAAACTATCGAACATGCATAAAGAGCAATGTGAAAAGACTTACAAAATCGGCCTCAAATGATGCCCATCCACCGCTCGATTCGTACGAAAGTGTCTCTTAGGTCAGTCCATTTCTTAGTAGAATCCACCTCAAGAAAACCAGACTCTCCTCTACGGACAGTAGCGTTTCGACCCTCCATGATTATCTTGAACCATTGCACGTCGAACAAGTCGACAAAAAATCCTCTGTAATCGATCCTCAAAATCTCTTGCAGCATGCCGAAGTAAGTGAGTTCCGCCACCACGGGATCTGCATCAGAGGAACGTCGTCGACTAAACTGTTCAAATTTTGCCATGATTCCACAATCTTGAGTAAAACGCTTTTTGTCGATTCGTTCCACCCTAAAATGTCGACCTTTACACCATGCTGCTGTGTATGACTTATACTACAACGAACAAAGATTATGAGTGGCCGTTCAAACGTTTATAAATAAAGTCACTTGCTAGTCGTACATTGCAAACTTACCTTGGTCGCGCAACCCCGAGAGTACTCCCACTCTTCTTCAGTCACTTCGTCACCGCATTGTTGTGCGCTTTTCAATTGGTTGTGCAACCATCTTAAGCTCATGAAGGTTGGTAGGCTCTCCAGAACCGCTGGATAGTGCATCGGTGGTCGTCTTCCCCGTCTCCACTCGATTCGTGCCCTTTGTCGCTCTTGCTTTGCATCCTCATATTGTGAAATCCACTTTTGCATCACTGGATTGTGAAGCATGCAAAATCGGTTGATTTTAGCCTCTAGATCTTCCGTCATCTTCTTCTCAACACCGAGATTGCACATGACAATCCCAGATATGCGCTCATCATCTATGGTTCGCCATAGCGTGTCCCGGGATTTATCAAATCCGTCTAGCCACTCTCCAATGTACACTAGGGACTCTGATACCAACCAACCTTCTGCCATGCTACCCTCCGGACGTGCCTTTTGACGCACATATCCCTTAAGCGTTTTCATGAAACGCTCTAAGAAGAACATCCATCTGGAATGAACTGTGCCAGCTATTTCCACCTCATCAACTATGTGAATAAGAAGATGCACCTGAATGGTTAGTATTGTAGTAGGAAAATGTTTCTCAAACATGCACACAAGCTCCGCAACATTTAGTTTGGCGAATGGTATGGAGTCTACGTCGATCTCCTTTTGTGAGATCCATTGCACCAGCTTTGCAAGTTTGTAGATTGTGTTACGGATGTCGAGAGACAAACATCCCTCAATGGCAACCGGTAAAATAAACTGTAAAGTATGTGCAGCAATGATATTAAAGTCCACATTTTATGCAATGATATTAAAGTCCACTATGAACGTACCTGAGACATTTTATGCCAATCGTGTGACTTCAAACCGGTAAGCTTTCCTTCTTTAGTAAAACACGTTCGGAGCGAGTGCATTACGCCAGTGGGGGTCCGCAAAGATCGAATGGCCTCTTTTACTTTGCGTTCTTGGGCTCCTGTGAAAATCCATGGTGCTTTAGGAAGTTTTATCGATCCATCAGACGCTGTTTGCGGCCAATATTGCTCCATACGATCCACATTTCTAAGGTCAACTCTGGCTCCCAAAGTATCTTTCTTGCCGGTCAAATGGTCCCATAGTAGATTACCCACATTCTTGAATATGTGCATTGGATCGAGCAAGTGATTGATCACGAGTCGGGGCCAGTATGGTAACTCGTACCATAGAGATAGTCTCTTCATCCCTGGAGGCAATCCGTCATCGCACATCTCCTTCTGCTCTAACCATGCTTGTGCAGACATCCTTGGTGGCTCTCTTCCCAAAAAGCCGTCGCGTAACACATGATTCTCCGGAAGATACGCTTGATGACCTTCGTAGATTTGCTTCTTCAGTGAGGGTGCCCTACGTGCATTCAGTCTAGGTCCACATGTGACACATGCTCTGTATCCGCTTGTTTGAAGCCCTGCATGTATACACATGATAATAGATCAACTATGGGGAAAAACAAGATTTACAGTGTCTGAGAGAGGAGTGTCAATAGATCACCTGAGCATTCTGTTAGCCCGGGATAGTCATGCATGGTCCACATTAGAATACCTCTGATCAAAGCATTCCGTCGTCCTGTGTGTCGGCTCATATCCACCACCTCTATGCCAATCCACAATTGTTGTAGCTCTTCCAATAGTGGACGAAGATACACATCCATATTCCCCACTTTATATCGCCCTGGCACAATCAAGCTTAGCCATAGGTGCCCCTTCTTCGTAGTCAACCACGGGGGAATGTTGTAGTTGACGATGACAACGGGCCATACACTGTAAGATGTTGATCTTTGACCAAATGGATTTACGCCATCCATAGCCAGGCCTAAGCGCAAATTTCGAGCTTCCCTGGCAAAATCCGACCATGTTCCATCTATATGTTTCCAGGCTGCGCAATCTGCAGGAATTCGTAGCACACCATCCGAAGATTTATTCTCCTCATGCCATGATGCTAGGGCGGCCATGGACTTACATTCGAAGAAATGCTTGATGCGAGGAAGCAAAGGAAAATGTCGCAAAACCTTTTGTGGAATTTTTGTCCCGTGGAGATCTACTCGATATCTTTCGGAATCACATTTCGGACACTTCTCCATGTCTGTGTATTCCCCTCTGAAAAGAATGCAGTCATTAGGACAAGCGTGGATAGAATTGTAATCCATCCCCAAGTTTCGCAAAATCTTTCTTGCTTCATCTCGGGAATCTGGCATCACATTGTCAGCTGGTAGAATGTGCTCTTTCAGCAATCTACACAACATAAAAATATGATACAGTCGTGTAAAAATCTATCAGATCATTATACATTTAGAGTTCTATTAAAGTAAACTAATTGTAATAGATCACCTGAAAAGCGCTGTGACGCTAGTGTCACTCCATCCAAACTTTGCCTGCATGTTGAGAAGAACCAGGAGTGCTTTCAATCTAGACATACGTGCTCCATTATACAATGATGTATCGGCTTCACTTTTCATATCATCATAGATAAGCCTTTCTGAATCCATGATCGTCTCGATCATTTCATCAATCTCGGGCTCAAACATTGCCTCGTTGGGAATGTGCTCTGCATGATCATCCCCCGAGCTGTCAGAGGCTACATCTTGTGGCCTCACATATGCTGCTTGACCAAAGCGCCTGCGAATACGTCTATTGGGTTGCAAGATTGCTGCTTGTTGGCCAGCGTCAGAGTCCGACGAGTTATAATTGGCAACAACTCGATCTATAATAGATGGATCGAACTCGCCAAATTCGTGAACGTGCTGCAAAGAAACACGTCTTGTCCGTCGCACAGCATGCTTGCATTGATTACAAGGACATAAGACCCTCGTTGAGAGATAGGTGTTTCGGTTGGACGGTCCCACATCCTCGTCGCTACTCATAATGAGGATAAAAAACTTATAACCTGGACAACAAATTTAATATTCTATTGGCATTCTTCGTCTTATCTCTCTCTCTCTCTCTCTCTCTCTCTCTCTCTCTCTCTCTTTACCTCACATTCTCTAGTCATGTCCAATCCCCGCACACCTCGGTCTAGAGGTGCACGGAGATCAGAACCACCGGGTTATAATCTCGTCTTTATTGGTCAATACCTATATTTGTGGGTACAAGAAATCTAGACACCCACGTCTACATGATACTGCATGTAGTGGACAAAATACCTTTGCCTCTTCTCTAGCTGTAGCACTTCACTTCATCTTAACATCTTTTCACAGTAGATCTTTTCACTGTTCGTCTAACTCTAAACCCTAAACCGTAAGTAATTCTTGCGTGGACTCGATCTAACGTAAATAAGCGTAAATCTAAATAAACGTAAAT
This sequence comes from Adiantum capillus-veneris, assembly GCF_014529385.1. Classification (NCBI taxonomy): domain Eukaryota; kingdom Viridiplantae; phylum Streptophyta; class Polypodiopsida; order Polypodiales; family Pteridaceae; genus Adiantum; species Adiantum capillus-veneris. The sequence continues at coordinate 83,518,262 of NC_140960.1, read as the reverse complement.
CTAACTAAAAATAAAGCTAAATCTAATTTAACGTAAGTCTAATGACTAGAGGTTGTCTAGATGGTCATTGTGTCGGGGATGTAGTGACTCTTGCCGCCCTGAAGATCCACCTTCTTCCCTATCTTCTGAAGACATTTCACCAGTACTTTTGGATCGACGGAGCCCACCATGAGTGAAGGCAGCAATACCCTATATTCCATTGAGGGCTGTCTTCACCCGCTTCATGCAGGCATCGCAGTCTATGGAGACCCGCATCTAATCTAATATAACGTAAATCTAAATCTAGCTTAAATAAACGTAAATCTAGTTAAAAATAAACCTAAATCTAATTTAATGTAAGTCTACATATAACCTAATCTTTAACGTCTTTTAAGATAGTTTCCTACGACGTTATAACTCTCTTCTTCCTGTGTGTGTGCGCGTGTGTGGATGTGTGTGCCAATAAAAAGAGATAAATGGTATAACCTTTCTATCACCCATGCCAAGTATGATAGATTGATTATGCCATTTCTCTCTTGAATAATAGGTCTTCAGTTCAACTCCTCATCGGCTAGATCTTTAGGTCTTTTAATTTTAATTAGTTTCCTACGACGCTCCCTTAGTTTCTCTTTCTTTCTCTCTCAATGTGTGTGCGTTTTTTTGGATCGTATGCATGTTTTCTTTCTCTTTTCCTCTCTCAATGTGTGCGTTTTTTGTTTATGCATGTTCTCTCTCTCTTTTCCTCTCTCAATGCGTGCGTTTTTTGTTTATGCATGCTCTCTCTCTCTCTTTTTCTCTCTCAATGTGTGTGTGCATTCTTTGTTTATGTATGTGTGTGCGTTTTTGCACTCTCTCTCGCTCTCTCTCTCTCTCTCTCTCTCTCTCTCTCTCAAAAACACTATGTGTGTGTGTGTATGTGTGTGTGAGAGAGAGAGAGAGAGGGAGAGAGAAAGAGGGGAAGGGAACATGAGAATGAGGAGAGGGAAGGAGCATACCTGGCTCTCCTTCCTCTCCTCGTGTGTGTGTGTGTGTGTGTGTGTGTGTGTAAAAGAAAAAGAGAGAGAGAGAGAGAGAGAGAGAGAGTGAGGGAGAGCGTTACCTGCTCTTTGCTTGAGGGCGCCGAAAAACTCAGATCTGAGATCTGAGTTTTTGGGCGCGCTCGGTTATTTTTTTTACCCCAGCTGGCGTCGCTATGAGCGTCGCTATAAGCGTCGCTATGAGCGTCGCAAATTTACAAAGAAATTTGCGACGCTCATAGCGACGCTCATAGCGACGCCGGGAATTTTTTTTTTTGAGCGTCGCTGTGTGAGCGTCGCTAATATGAAGAGCCTCTTGTAGTGCATCAATGCCTTGCACAATATTCCAGAGGCCCTTTGACACAAGAATATGTCTCATCATGTAAGCCCATAAAGGGTAATTGTCCCCATCCAATCTGTCCTCAGCCAACAAACATCTTGAACACATCTGTGTTCAAGCCCATAAAGGGTAATTGTCCCCATCCAATCTGTCCTCAGCAGCAAACATCTTGAACACATGTGTGTTGTTGTCAGCCATGGAAAATGCCTGCACTTGATGTGAAAACTACCCAAAATGAGGAGAAACTGAGTAAGACTAGCACATGCTATATAGCACAATCCACAACAGACTATATGGGACTTGTATGCAGTATTTGGAATTGACATAAATTCTATACAAAATGAAGAAATTTCCTGTGCAGACCTGGTTTTAGTAGAAACGGAGGCCGAAATGAGCCCGAATCAGACATCTGAGCAAACTCAGCTCTAAGAGCTTCCCCAGAAAAGTTATCGACATGCAAACGCTTGACAAAGCTCATTGAAATCGAAGAAAATGAGCAGGCATGTGCTGGAGCTGCTGGCGACTAAGCCCGGGGGTACGCAACCTGCTATGATACCAATTGTTGGAATTAGGGTTGTAGAAAAACACACACAGCTTGGAGAAGACGAAGGAAGCTCAACACACACAACTTAGAGTATATTACTTAGTGTGAAATGGAAAGATAGATAGCCCTAGAGTGATGGGCGTATATATAATGCACGGGGGAAAAAACTTCCTAAAGAGGGAAAAAATTCCCCGTTGGTCCTAGTGTATTCACACACATCACTACCACATGTATATGGTAACCACAACTTTGTAATCTACATCACCATTGGTATGTTGTTGTACACATTTTCATAAACCTTTGGAGACAATATGAACTTATGTGACTCCTCATGCAAGGGTTCTAAAGGTATCTTACGGATCAAACTGAGTTGCCAATAACACTTTTAGTTGAGTAGGAGGTATGTAATACACATCCTTGGTACCATCGACTAGGAGGTATGTAATATAGGTTCTTGGTACCTTCACAAATGCAATTATCCCAAGTTTCTCTTAGAGATCGGGTTGTTTTGTATTTCTCCTTTCAGAACTTCTCGGGGGGTCCACCTCTATATATGTAAGTGTACCATGAGAGTTCAACCAGAGAGGTTTTTTAATTCAAAATGTTTGGGTAGATTTACATAAATATATTCAAATAAAGGTTTTTTATATTTCACTTTGGAAAAAAACCCATAAGTTGAAAGAGGGGTTGTTTTATTGGTTCAAAATTCACAGATAAGAGGTTTTTTAAATACCCTTTGAACTCATGTCGTATAGGTGGTTTACATATAGTGAACCCCCTAAGTAGAACTTCAAGAGGTAGAAGTCCACTCCGTCTTCATTTGCATTCATAGTGAAGGTATCATCTACACACATAGCATGACTAATTCCATTGTGGTGTCCACCATACATAGGCAAATCCAATCCTTCATTGTCACTTGACTAATCACTTTATTCATCATTCCCTTCCAAGGGTTCAATGGTGATGTACCCCCAATTGTCGACATGTGTATTCTTAAGGCATCACCTCCAATACTATGACATCCAAAACAAGCACAAACATGAGAGAGCTCTATAGAAAAGTGCACAATTGTCATTCGTGGAGCATCCATTCACACAATGCAATAAACATGAGCCTTCCACTTTCTTGTAGCTCCATTTCCTTTACCTAGGCACATCAACCCCTTTGAACTCCCAAAAAATGGGATTCACCCTCAACTGGGTATTTTCACCATGAAATTTATGCTTGAAGAAGATCACCACATCCTTTGCACACTTCATGGACCATGCATAATCATGCTTCAATTGCTCACGTGTCAAAGACATTTTGACAACAACGTTGTCCCCATCATGCTCTCCTTTGCCATGAGAAACTCCACAACATCTGAATGCTAGTAAACGAGTAGTATCTAATGAATCAATCACCCATATCAAAGTTGGGCAAGAACAAAACACTTGAAAAGCATGTTTAAAAGTTAGAAGAAGTGTCCATACCTTGACAAAAAAAAAGGGTCTAGATGCCTTGAATTGAGTAGTGCATCCATCTGACTAGACCCAATGCCACTTCAAAAAGCTGAATCCTTGCTCCTATAGCCGCACACTATGCATTTGTAGGCAATGCTGCACAAACAATGTGTCATGATCTTTGTCATACAAATGTAAAAATGTATATACTTTAACACCTTAATAGCCTTGTTTTGAACATAAGTGAGGTGCACTAGGATTGTGACTTGTGAAGAGTACCAATGCATTTTTGGATTTCATTTTTCTCCCTAAAAGAGTAATTTTCAGCGAATTCTAAAACAAAGATCACCTGAGACTGCAAAATTTGGTACTTTAGGAGTACCTGAAAATGTACCGATGAATTACCTATAGGCCTAGAGTTTGTATTGTGGAAGTACATGTTTGGTCTTGTGCTAGCATTTTCCCAGTGTCAACTTACTTTTTATGCTTCCAAGCACCTCAAGAGAGTGTATGCGTATACATTGGTGGTTGTGCAATACCCATGTATAGTACCTATGTGTTTACAATGGTGGTTTGAACTACCTTTGAGATTACATTGGTGGTCCAAGATTACCTTAATAGTGCTTCTAGAGTACCTTAGTAGTGCTTATGATTTTAGAAGGGAAGTTGTAAACTACCTTTGAGTATACATTGGTGGTGTAGGAGTACCTTAATTATGAGTTTATAGTGGTCTATTATGATCCCCAATCCCTTTGGATAATAAATATCTTGAAACCAATATTTACCACTAGGTACATTTAGCCTAAAGATTGGTGATATTGATATATCTAGCCTAAGCACTTTCCCCAAAGTACTTTTGGGTGATTTTGTGTGTACTTATTTGGTCTTTTGTAGGCTTCCAACTAGTGCAAAGGCAATCTTGATGCATGCAAGTACCTTAAGAGACCTATGCATGCATATTTGTGGTTCTAAAGTACCTATATTTAGTACCTATGTGTTTACCAAGGTGGTTTCAAACTAACTTTAGGTAAGCATTGCTGCTGGTAGAGTGCCTTACTGTAGCTTATGAGTAAACATTGGTTGTTCTTTTGCACCAATCCCATGACTAAGGTAGTTCTTCTTGTACCTCATGTATACCTAGTGCATGTGATCTTATGAAAGCTCGAGGTTATGATGTGTGTATATGAAGTACTTGTTTTCTCCAAGGAACTAGCTTCTACCTAAAGTATAACTGTTTGGATCTTTCCACCTACCATATCCCCACCCAAGATTATAAATTGATGCCTTGTGTGCCTATGCACCTTCCATCGTAGAACAACAATATTTATGGTTAGCCAGGAGCTTTACGTACAAGACAATAGTACATAAGTACTAAGCCTATCTAGTTTGGGCTCTTTGCATCATACTTGATTTAGCACTACCTATATGGAACCCTTTCTGGCCATACCTGTGACTCGTCAACAAGAAAATGTACTGGATGATTTATGTAGGCTTTTCTACCCAATCGTTTTTGGAAAACATCCTTTTGGTTTGGTGACACTCGCATCTCTGTTTGCCAAAAGGCAAAAATAGTTTTCTTTATCTCTAGTGTGATGCAATGGCTTTGAGGTTGTTGAAACTTGCATAATTGCAATGGAAATGCTCCAACATTAGCTTCTTTAATCATGAATTGGGTGCTGCAAAGTTTCATCGATGGAACCCTGTGGGCCTTGCTATCTCAAAATTGCTTACAGACCTTGATGGATCCCATCGCTATTGAGTAACATCATGCATAAAGCTCTTTTATGCTTCATCTCCTCTTCAAACAAGGATACGTTGACTTTAGTGATTGTGCCTTGAATTTTGCATAGTATAGACTTCTCAAACCCATGGTGCAATTGTCCAAAAGCTGGCTATTGTAGTCAAAAGGTGGCTTTCTTCGAGTCTCAATTCATGCCCTTTGTAGCTTCTTGCCAACACTTCACCATTATTGTGCAAACCTAATTCATATCTTCTTCTGATGACACACATGATGCGTTATGTTTTATTTTCCTCCTATGACTCTCTCATTTCATCATAGCCCAATATTGTCATATCCTATGTGTGGCTTCTTGGCGTATTGTGAGTGAGTGCTCCATGTGGCCATGAGGGGGTTGCTATTGATGACTAATTTCCCCTTCAAGACAACTGTAATCTTATAGTTCAATGGGACATAACAACCATGGCTATTCTCGAAAGTGGAGCAGGCATTGCGATAGCAACAAAAGATTTGTAGGAAGCCTAGGAAAAACCAACAATTAGACAAACAAGGATGAAATTGTAAATGACAGATGGACAGATTGAGAAACTGATGGGCTTACAATAAAATGTGATAGTCGGTTCCTATGGAATTGACTACCATCACACTTTTTCCATTGTAGATTTTAGAAAGAAACTTGGAAAGACCATTCGTGAGATAGATACAAGTGATCCAAGATTGGGAAAATGATTATCTTTACCTAAAACAAGTTGGAGCAATTACAAGGGTAAATTTAAAGGACCATTCCTATAAGGATGTCTTGAGGACACCAATACAACAATTGGACTTTGAAACCTTAGCAAAAACTAAATTGTCCTAATGGATAAGAAAATACACTCCAATGTGGGTGTGTGCGGCTTTTAAATTGGGAAATTTACAACAAGAAGATTGTGCACAATACCCTCTCCATAAAACAAGTAAAAAATGTTTGAAGGATGTTGTCTAATTTTTGGTTCCACAATCCTCAGTTGCATTCGAAGCAAAAAATTGTGTAGCGAATGCCCCTAGTGCACATCCCCCACTTTCAAACCAGTGAACCTACACTCTTGGGCTTGAATCCAATGTTACACTCTTGGGCTTGAATCTAATGTGAGAACTATGTGGAGTCTCTTGATGGTTTATAATTTCCTCTCCCAACCAGCTAAAGCTTGCATTAATGGGCTGCCCCTAGTGCACATCCCCCACTTCCAGACCACTGACACCTACACTCTTGGGCTGAGATCCAATGTGAGAACTATGTGGAGTCTCTTGATGGTTTAAATTTTTCTCTCCCAACCAGCTAAAGCTTGCATTAATGGGCTGCCATGTATGATGAAAGTGGTGAGGACGCTATTTTTGGTGCCCAAATTCCTCTACAACTTCTCCATACTAATGCCCTCTTGCATATTCTCTCTAGCAATGTTCCTTAGTGCCACGGCTAGAGAGAGAGGTAGAAACCTACACCATGCACAGAGAGAGAGAGAGAGAGAGAGAGAGAGAGAGAGAGAGAGATCAACTTATGATATAGTCAATGTGAGCTGGTGAAAGGAAGACAAAAATTCATCGAGAGACTAAATCAAGAATCCGTTAAAGCACTTGTAGATTTTTCTTCAATGTTAGCAAAAGTTTTTCTTTGCAAGAAGTTACTTAAAAACTATGCCAAAACACCATCCACAAGTGCCTCACAAGAAATGTCAAGGACACTAATTTTAGTACCACCCTTTGAAGCTTGCCCTTTGAAAATCAAGCAAAAGCAAAATTTCCTCATGACAAGCATGTAAGCAAAAAATTTATAGAGATACTCTAGAGATAGTGCATTCTATGTCTGTGGGTGGATGTAGGTTTTATGTTACCTTCATTGATGACCATACAAGGAAGGTATGGGTGAACTTCATTAAGAAGAAGAGTGAGGTATTTCCTCAATTTAGATTTTCAAGGTTATGGTGGAAAATAGAATCTACATAAAGTTGGTGTGGAACCCAATGTTCCATGCGAGCACAAAGCACATTGAAGTACATTACCACTACATCAGAGATAGGGTCTTGGATAGCGATATCCATTTTAGGTATGTGAGGATAGACGAATAGGTTGAATACATCTTTACAAAGTCCTTGGGAACAGAGAAGTTGAGGCAATTTCAAGTGATGCTTGGATGACCAATGGACTTTGAGGGGGAGTGTTAAGATGTCAAGATCAAAACATGGTACATCTGGATGGCTGGTTGCATACATTTATCATTGTCCCAAAGTAGGAAACACAGGGACCATCACTACTGGTACTACATCTAGACTTCACCAACATGGTCTACCTACTGAGAGTGATGGCCACCTATCTTTCTAGCCCACTCACTAGCACTTTAACATTGGACATTGTACATAGTTCTTATTATGTTATATTTTTCACTTACATCTTGTAGACCTTATCATCATCTTTAATAGTGAAGAATCAAGAGATATTTATAAAATCCCCCCACACACAAACTTCACCATGAATAAAAAGATGTTCTATTTATTCATAAACTTGTCGTTATTTTTAAATTTTTCATTTTTTAGCCCCTCTTGTACATGCAATTTTGTAACTCTTTGAAATTTTAAAACCCCCCTCCGGATGAATTCACGTGCTACTATTACATATTTTAAGTTGACTCGTCGGGGTATGGAAGAAGTGTGAGTCACTCAATACACTTATGATGGATGGAAATGTTTAAGATTGACCAACATAATATATGTAGTAACCCCACCAACTAGGAGTGAGTTTTTGAGAGTTTCTTTATACTAAATTATTCAGTGTATCATTTATAGATCCTATAATCAACTATTACCTACCAAGATTGAATGTATATGATAAACAAAAATCTACTAACGTTTGAATGCTAAAAACAAATTGGTGATGGATCAAAAAGTAGCATAAAATACAAATAACTCAAGGGGGATGCACTTATCAAAAACCATCTATATCATGCGCATTCAAATTTTATTAAAAAAACCCTGTACCTACATATTGTGAAGCAATAATATGACCCTTTTTTCTTGTTTAAATTGCAAAATTTTTAATCTTTAATTAAAATCTCCTTCTATAAGTAAAATAATTTAAAATACATAAAATGTGTGAATTAAAATACCATTCCTTTTTAATGCATGTTATGCACTGAACTTTCTCAAAGGTGCACTGTAAATAATGAGTGCTACCACTTTGTCATTCTATTGATAAAGGTCTTCAGGGATAAGTATGGCTAGTGTGTCCTAGTTCTTCCATGGGATGTGATTCTTGTGAAAGCTACTTCAACAAGATGGTAGGGATGATATAAGTAAATAAAGTATTACCAGCCTTGAACTATGTGTTCAAGTATCCACATTGCTATTGGCATAACTCCAAATAAATGTCAATGTATGCTGCTATATACTTGACTTACCAAGCATATTCTACAAGTGCATAAAATGTCCCTTTAATACACATGCCAAATAAGAAGGGGATGAAAAATCTTAGTAGTTGACATCAAAACATCTCCATTTTTATGTTGTTCACAGAGAGTGATCAGATGAGATGACAGTTGTTGGATTATTGGAGTGGGGAAGGGGATATCTTGTGTGAGCAGATGGTGACTTAGATGCAGATTTTAGATGAAAAGATGTTGTCAACCCCACTACTTCTTGGAATTAAGATTAAAGTTGGGAAAAATCCTTCATCCCAGGCCTTCTCGAATCCCTTTAAGCCATTCCTTAAGCTAAAAATTTGTATCCTAAATTTTATTTTATCTATGTGGAGATGACAATTGTATTCTTGGAGTGGGGGAGAGGATACCTTGTGAGCTGATGGTGACCTAGATTTAGATTATGGATGGAAATATGTTGTCATCCCCACTGCTTCTAGGAATTGGGATGGAAATAGTTATCAGATGAGATGGAAATTGGATTCTTGGAGTAGGGGAGAGGATACCTTGTGAGTAGACGGTGATGTAGATGCAGATTTTGGATAGAAAGATGTTGTCATCCCCATTGCTTCTAGGATTTCATATCAATGTTTTGGAAAAACCTTTATCCCAAACATACAAAATCCCCTTTATGCCAATCCTCAAGTAGAAAATCTGTAGATTAAACTATATTTTTAGCTATATCTGTTCTATTTCCTTGCAAAATCCAAGCAACATTTTTCCTCTTCACTCTCCTCTAAATTGGCTGTCTTGAATTTGTAACCTGCTCAAGGTTAAGTTGAGACACAATTTCCCCGAACACTGCTTAAGATTATTAACTCATGATTCCATTTCCGTAAACCGTTATGCAAGTGTTTTTGGAATTTTTTTTTAGAATGTCCATGAGCCCCATTTTTGTACATAATCTTGGAATTTTTTAAAGAATGTCCATGAGCCCCATTTTTGTACCGACCACAAGAAACATTTAGTATATATAGGCTTTCTTGTGGAAGGAGAGCATTGAGGAAAATGGGCAACGAGATGTCGAGATGGAACAGAGCAGCATTTAGTGTAGCAATTATGATGACTGCTGCTGTGATGGGTTACGCCACTGCTTGGTGGGCCTCAAGTGGCTGCGACGACGAAGACGATAACGCTGACGCTGACGCCGACGACAACCACAACGACAACAACGACAACGACAATGACAATGAAGCTAGACTTTGAAAGCGTGGTGACCACATGATATATAATAAAGAGGAGGGAGGATTGAAGGGCAGTGCCTCCTTGCCCACTCTACGCTCTTCCAACCCCTTGAAACACACAGTAGCTCGTAGCATCAAGCCTTTCTGTTGGCTTTCTAGTAGCAAAAGAAGTCACAAGCTTTAAAGAGCTTGCTTGCATTAGCTCAAAGTTATTTGATAACATTACGAATGCTCATGTGATTTCTTGCACCATGAAAAAACACACTCTCTCTCTCTCTCTCTCTCTCTCTCTCTCTCTCTCTCTCTACGCGCATGCGTGCAAGTTCAAGAGTCCGAGTACCACACACTACTAGAGTTATGAGCTTTTTCTCACATCCGAACTTGCTTCACTCACATTTTTAGCCATGACCTAGACCTACATACTTTCCTTGCCCAGACACATTGCAGGCTCTTCATTGCGATTCTCATCACCACGATCCTTGAGCATTGAGAATCACTTATCAGCCCCACAAACAGGACATCACATGTATCTTTGGTCCCATAGATCATATTTGACCACTGTGGACCAAAAAAATCTATCTATCTCTAGCATCGCGTAATTCCGTCCATTATGCTGTTGATATCCCATTGTTGACATTAATAACTACTACAAAAATCCTTTCATTATATAAACACCTTTAATAGCCAAGCAAGTTGACTAAGCCTTGTTTCTTCTAGCTTGCCCAAAGGGCAAGTCTTAGGGGCATAGTGACAATTTGACGAAATTCTACCAATAGACTATCCAAAAAAATGGCTATCAAATCTTCATCTGGCACAGGGGGTTCAACATAAGCTATGTTTTGATGCTCTTCAATCTATTCGGTAAAGCTGCAATGTTTTCATCTTCACGTATGCAAAGAGAATATAATTCCATTTTTAAACTCATTTTGGAATACTTAGCTTTGGCACCGAAAAGCTTCTCTAACTCTATCCAGGCAGCACTTGAAGAATCAACATCATCCAAATAATGAATAAAGTTGTCGTCTAAGGAAGTTAGAATGATACCAAAATCTTGTTCGTCTTTCCTTTGTTGCTCGGCAGAGAGGGCTCGAGTTATTGCAGCTGTAGTGCCTGCTTCGTAGGGTGTGAGAGGTTTGACCACGTTCCATAGGTTTTTTTTGCATCAGATAACCTTTAACTTTGATATGCCAAGTGTGGAAACCGATACTGTTGAATTTATCCACCTTGGAGGCCATATTTGATATGCCAAGGATAGTTTGGCCCTTTTGCTATGCTGGCAAAGGCAAGTAATGCCCGTCGATCTTGATTATATAATTTTAATGCATCAATGGATCCGTAATATAAAATAATCAAACCTTTAGGACCGCTTTAAAGAGGTGGTTGCAACTGCATTCATTAAATACTCATTTACAACAGATGCACCTTGAACATAAGCCTCCGAAAGTACCTGGCTTATCTACTGTGAGCACCGAGCAGAGGATCAAAGTTTGTCGAGGGTGAATAGGGTGTGACTATCCCTTTGTGTCAAATGAGATGGACACTTTAAATTGAGTGTGAAATCAAGCAAAAAGTTGGCGATTTCTGAAGCAGAGGGCTGCCGATGGTGTGGATGACAAAGGTGTTTGCAGCGGGCTTTGTGAGCCGATTTAGGAGTAGTTGAAGTGTCGAAAACTCACCAAAAGGCTAGGGCCAACAGGTTGATGGTGTTTTTTTAAATTTGTTGCAGGTCGGCATGCTTGCTTTCTTCTCTGTAGGCAGCGGTCCTGCCAAGCTTCTCCGAGCACAAGCCTAACCTCTCTCTGATACCATATGATGGGTTTAGGCTATGGAGGCATGGCGAGATACTGTGGTGCAACAGTAGAGAGAGAGAGAGAGAGAGAGAGAGAGAGAGAGAGAGAGAGAGAGAGAGAGAGAGATTCGGTAGAGCAGTAAAAAACCACACTACTCTATTTCTTGATCATGCTTACAATGTATATATAAAGCCAAAAAAGGCCATGCAAAGCTTGACTTGCAACTGAAAGTGAACTGCATGCTATAGGGCTTGTACCCACGAGCTAGACCGGAGAAGTGGGCTTGCATACCCAACAAGGCTCTCTAATAAGATTTCTTTGGATAGGAGAAACACTATATTTTCTCTTTGTGCAGGGCAAGGCAATCTTGGTGTCAGGTTGTCAGCAAGAAAATATCTGAGTTTCTAATGTAGACATTCAAGATTAAACTATTTTGTTGTGGTCGTGTAAGGAGCTAAGTCCATCTATTTCTAAAGAGAACTACAAGAACAACCGATATGTCGATTCATTAACCGATGATCTATATATTTTGACTCACATGTTTTGTCTTTTTGAGAGACAACCTAAACCCATTGTATATGTCAATTATTTCCTAGGTTTGGCATGCTTAAACTATTTGACACCTCCAATGTTTCAAGAGGATTCACTCCCACTTGTATGCTGCAATTGATCGTGTTACTCCTTCAATGACGAGCTAGTGGTGTTTAGTGCATGGAAAATTTCATAATAGGTAGCTTGTGGGTAAAGCTAAAAATTATGCGACAGAGATTTTCATGCGTGGAAGATGCATGCTTAGACAAAACAAGGATTGCAATACATGAAATGGCATAAGCATGATTAGCTCTACTGCCTCAATGATCACCAAATACCTAGCCACAAGTGGAAGGATTAGGTGGATAGGGTCAAGAGGTACAAGAGAATGTGAATGGCCACAATAAGGGAGATGAAGGGAACAAAGAAGCTGGTGTTTATTATGGAGAGAAAGTCTTTCATTTTGAGTTCTTTACAATGCCATATTTCCATGTTTCCATGTTTCCATGTCAAATTTTTAGTGATTACTCTTGGCATGACCTTCATTGCTAGGAAACAAAATTGAACGTGTCATACTTTTGAAAATCAAATCCACTAGGTCTTCCAACCTAATGGTGTACTGAGGATTGGTAGTTGCAAGAGTTGTTTTCTTATTTGATACAAGTCATTGGACCCCACATTATTGCCTTTAAGAGAATAAAAGCCTCTCTCTCTCTCTCTCTCTCTCTCCATTTGGACAGAACTTGGAGAATAAATGGAAACACTACCCATACCATATTGTAGAAAAAGAGAAGCTTGCGTACTAGATTTTCTAAGCAAAAAAATGCTTTGTGGTATGTAATTTTGCCCTTCGTTTTTTTTCACCAATATCAAATGCCCATGCAAAGAGAAACAAGGGTGCTTGAAATAGCTTTTTTTAAGAAATGCAAGAATAAGGTGTTTATGCAATATTCTTCTTGATACTATTTAGCTCTAGGTAATATGCAATCTTGAGGAGAAGACAACCTTGGGTAAGTGGAAGAGGAATGCAAAAAGTGTAATATTGACAAACAAGTAGGATGGAATTTGGTATGTTGCTAAGCTTGTGAAGAGAACTAAAAATTGCATTTGGCTTGTACTGGCAAGAGGTAAGTGATCAAAATTTTAAAGGGGGGAGAGAGAGAGAGAGAGAGAGAGAGAGAGAGAGAGAGAGAGAGAGAGAGAGAGAGAGAATCCATACATAACTTAGTTGGAAGAGTCAAGTGGATGGGGCCATGAGGTCAAGAGCTTGAACCCCATATATGGCACTGTACATAGAATAAAATAGATCACTACTGAGATGGTAGGACTTGAGCTAGCGTGTGCAAGTTGAGAGGCGAGGAAGAGTAGCTAAAACATGAAAAGGAAAACAAAGAGAAAACAGGAGGAGCGGTGTCATCCCAGGGGGTCCACCTTTCAATACCCATAGCATGTGCGTTTAAGAGGTATTTTTAAAACCCCTCTACACACACTTTATCATGAATTAAAAGACTCTTCCTTCATAAATTGTAGCTTTTTTTAATTTTCCATTTTTATACCCCTCTTGTACGTGCAATTTCGTAACTCTTTGGTATATAAAAACTCCTCCGGGTAAAATCATGTGCTAGACCTACATTTTTTAGGTGGACCCCCAGAGGGTGTCATCCAAGACATCAATAGGAGGTGTTCAGTCCTAGCTGATAAGCTATAGAGCCCTTAGAGGCTCTATTACAAGCTTATGCAAATAGACTGAAAACCATTCAGACACTAGAACAGAGATGGTTGACATATCTTTACCCAAAATTTGAAAAACATAGACTCAAAATGTGCAAAAGTCTCATAGAGATAGCTCAAGCTCAAATGACTGCTGCAACACCACTTTCAGCCATAGAAGATATGCTCAAAAGGATGAACGACATGATAAACAACATGCAAAAACCACCTATGAGGGGACCACGACAAGGGATACCTCAACAGGGACAACTAATTAGGCCACAAAAATGGTGTGAAATTGAGGGTAAATGGACCAAACATGAGACCCACGAGTGCTACTTCTGACCAAAGTATGATGGGAATGTTCAGTACGTGCATATGAGGCCACAAGGACAACCCATGTACATATATCAACCTAATATGGCCCAAGCTCAAAGACCACCAATGGGTATGGAAAGACCTCAACCTGTGTTGGGTCAACAACCTTTGTACCCAGGACATAATGCAGTGCGTGTAAAGTACATGCACTCCAAAGGAGTCATAGATGAACAAGCATTAGTGCCTGTTACACTCTATGCGGAGCCTAGTCCATCTACAATAATGGTAGAAGGATATTGGTATAATTCACATCCACCACCAATGGAAGAAACCGTGACTTATGCTCCACCAGAGCTCGCACCAATGTATTATGTAGCTAATCAAGGTGTCCGACCTCCCATGGTAAGACCCATGATTAAGCCAAGAATGGGAAACTGTCACAACTGTGGTGCAGATGATTATTGGAAAAATGAATGTCCAGAGCCTGACAAAAAACTCAAGCCAATTGAAGTCTATTGCATACAATGTTGCAAAAAGGGAGGACACTTTTTGGAAGATTGTCCTAAAAATCCCTTAAACAAGGGTAAAACAATAGTAAATGTAGTCCAAGTGATACCTAGTAGCTCATCAGAGACTGAATCGATTGTTCCAATCAAGGTAATTACTAGAGCCCAGGCGAAGAAAAAGAAACATCTGATGATTTGGAAAATACAAAAGTTTCCTTTCAAAGGATCAAAAGAAGCAGAAGCAAAAGATATGAGATGAGAAAACAAAAACAACGGATTGAAATCGAGGAGAAAGCAAAAAAGCTATTCTAGGAAAAGGTGAAAGAAATTGGAAGTGAAATCAAGGAAACAACCGTGAAATCTGGAGGATCCATTTTGGTTGATAAAATTTTTGAGCCTATTAATGCAGCCTTGGAATCCTACCAACCAGGCCAAAACATGGAAAACAAATGGAAAAACTATCCTTCTCAAGACATGGAAGAAGCTAAGCTGGAAGCTTATCAAAATTTGGTAAGAATCACGCAAGAAATGCTGGAAAAACAAAACCCAAGCTTGAAAGTATCACAAAATCTGAAGAGCTTGTGGTAAGAGAAACTAAAGAAAACCCAATGTGGTGGCAGAACCCCACCTTGAAACAAAAGAACCAGAACTTATAGTGCTGGACAACGAAGGTGCCTTAGACGGAATTCCATTCGTAGAGGAAGACTGACCAGGATAGTTATGGAAAAAAGTTAGAGAGATCAATGATGGGAGCCTAACTCTAAAGTCAGCTCCTATAGAGGAAGTTTGATTGGATACCTACCTTGTGATATGAATATGGATGTACAATCCTTGTATGGGGATTGTGGATCTGAAGCTTCAGGAATGTCGAAACCATTGACCTTGAAAACATTACCCTCTTACTTGGGAGATAACGAAAATGAATCCATAGTGTGTAAGACTACTCAAGTAAAAAGAGCTGAACAGACCGTAGAAGTAGACAACATTCATTCAATCATGTCTATACCCATCCAATGCACTCTTACCTTGGGAGAACTGTTAAACCTCAGACCATATTTATGGGATGATCTATAGAAAACCCTAGAGAAGGTGGGGATTACGGGGCTAATCTCAAAAAATTTTGAAAATTTGAAAAATGAAATGTGTCGACAACAAAGAGATTTGATCTATTCCAATGAACAAAGTTGGACAATATTACGAAGGGGAAGAAGGAAACACCACCCTTCTAGTGATATATAATGACATTGAAACCATGGCAATACTGGATAGTGGAGCAAGCATAGCCATAGCCACGAAAGCAGTATGGGAATCCTGGGGACAACCAGCCATTAGACAAAATCGAATGAAATTGCAATTGGTTGACGGGCACATTGAGAGACCATTAGGGCTGCTTGAAAAAGTGATAGTTAATTCCAGTGGAATTGAATATCACCACACTTTTGCCATAGTAGACTTTGGGAAAAAACTCAATTATGAAATTATATTGAGAAGACCTTTCATGCGACAGGTACAGCTTATCCAAGATTGGGGAAACAATTATCTATAATTGAAGCGAGTGGGATCTATAATAAGGGTAAATCTAAAAGATCACACTTATAGAGATGTGGATATCCTTCAAACAAAAATCCAAAAATATCTAAAACATTGAGAAAAACAAGGAAGGATATTCAAGCAAACAAACAGGATAAGAAGCCAATCATGACACGAGTTGAGCGGAAAAATAAATATCAAGAGTTGAAAAAAGGTTTAAAGGAGATATATAAGACCAAATTGGAAACCACGTAAGAGGATGGTAAGGATGTATTGAGTGTTCCATCCCATTACAAAAAGTATACTCTCCAAGATTGAAGAATCATAGTCGAACAACCTGTTAGGGAACTACGAAAACAGGTCGAGTCCTACGAAGGGCCTGAAAACGCTAAAAGGATAGACTTGGTTGAACCAGGAGAAGATCCTAGACCTGCTTACATTGCAAACGACCTAACAGAGAAATAAGAAGATCTCTTGTTGAGCTTGCTAAAAGAATACTGAGGTATCTTTGCTTAGTCTTACAAGGATCTCAAGGGTGTTGATCCAGAAATTTTTCAACATACCATACTCATGAGAGATGATGCAAAAGCAAGTAGACAAAGGCCATACACGTATAATGAAACTTTTGCCAGGAAGATAAAAGAAGAGATTGAAAAACTAAAGGAAGCCGAATTCATTTACGAAATTGAACACACGAATTGGGTGTCTCCAATTGTGGTAGTACCCAAGAAGAATGGAAAATTTTGAGTGTGTGTCAATCTCAAAAACGTGAATGCAGCTACCATTAGAGACAAATTTTCCCTTCCAACTACTGAGCATGTTTTAGAATGAGTTGCAGGAAAAGAAGCTTACAGCTTCTTGGATGGCTTTTCGTGATACAATCAACTTTTGGTTCACCCAAAAGGTCAGCATAAAACTGCTTTTGCAACAGAATGGGGTATTTTTGCCTATCGGGTTATGCCGTTTGGATTAACTAATGCTCCAGCCACATTCATCAATTCCAGCTAATCATTTTGAACACCTCAAAAAGGTATTCGAAAAATGTATACTTTATAGGATTTACTTAAATCCTGAAAAGTGCACATTCATGGGTAGACAAGAAAAATTCTTGGACATATATTGTCTAAAAATGACATAGCTACTGATATTAAAAAAATTCATGTCATTGCTGATTTGCATAGACCAACAACAGTCAAGGGAGTACAAGCCTTCATGGGGCATTCTGGATATTACAGACGGTTCATCTACTTGTACGCTATAATTGCAAAACCCATGTATAGCTTGATTACACACTTTGAGTGGATAGAGGCATGTGAAAAATCCTTCATATAGCTTAAGCAAGCTCTCACCTCAGCTCCAACATTGAAAGCACCAGATTGGAATAAGATATTCCACATACATGTAGATGCTTCCAATTTTGCTATCGGTTGTATACTAGCTCAACCAAGAGACAAGAAAATTGACTTTCCTATTTCTTATGCTAGTCGACATTTGAACATGGAGGAAAAGAATTACACCACCACCAAAAGGGAAGGATTAGGAATGATCTATGTCGTTAAAAAGTGTAGACATTACCTATTAGCCAACAATTTTGTGTTCTTTGTGGACCACCAAGCTTTGTTGTACTTGGTCAACAAGCCATGCAACACAGGAAGAATAGTGAGATGGTTCATCATTCTTCTGGAATTTGATTTCACTGTGGTTGTAAAAAAGGGTACTAGATATCAACGCGCAGACCATTTGTCAAGGATTGTTTCAAGAGAATCACCTAAAGTGATAGACGATTATCTACCGGATGCCTATTTGTTCTCCGTGGAAATGATACCTCGATGGTCAGAAAACATGGTGTCATTGATGACAATAGCTCAAGTGGATTAACAAATATCACTTCCTATTACGATCCGATTAATCGAGCAATCGACTATGTATCAATTACTAGCTGGTAGGCTATAAAAAAGAAATAGGCTATGTATCAATTACTAGATGGCAGGCTATACAAAAGAAATCGAGATGGAATATTGCTCTTATGCGTTAATCCTGAAGAAAAAAAACAGTACCTAAGTCAAATACATGTTACCATAGTAGGACTTCACTTTGCGGAAGACCAAACTGTGCAACGAATCTTGAGACTTGGAGTATTTTGGCCGACTATGAGGAGTGATGTTCAATATTTTGTAAAGGATTGCCCTCAATGTCAAAAACAAACACCCATACCTCATGTAACATTGTTTCAAATGTCACATGTTCCTAAGTGGAGTAACTATCTGTTTACTTACTTATCAAGCCGAACATTTCTTGAGGGTATGAGTAAACACCGTCAAAGAAGAATTGAAACTGAAGCAAGAGACTATGCTCTTATTGGGAACCAATTGTATCGGAGAGGTAAATATCAACATTTGCGTCTTTGTGCAAATGAAGACGAGTATATTCCAATTATAGAACAAGCACATGCTGGATTAGCTGGAGGTCACTTTTCTAGTGAGACCACCGCAAGAGAAATCTTGATGGTAGGCATATGGTGGCCAACACTTTTTGCAAATGCCAAAGAATATGTGCGAAGGTGTGATGCTTGTCAACGATAAAAAATGCCAACACGTGTAGATAGCATGTCCTTAAGACCAATGATGGGGGCTAGAGCTTTCACGAAATGGGGTATAGATTTTGTTGGGCCTCTACAACCACCTGCTTATAGAACCCAGGATCAATATATCATTGTAGCTATGGACTATTTGACCAAGTGGACCGAGGCTAAAGCAACTCAAAAGAATGATGCCAGAACCACTGCTGCATTCTTATATAAGTATGTATTCATGAGATATGGACTGCCAATAGAAATTGTCAGTGATCGGGAAACTCATTTCCTCAATGAGGTAATCAAGTATTTGCTTAATGAGTTTATGGTCATCCATAACAAATTAGCTCCCTATCACCCACAAGAAAACGTACAAGCTGAGCATACGAACAAAATTCTTAGCTCGGTGCTGACTAAAGTGGCTAGTTCAAGAAGGACAGACTGGGAAATGAATCTCCATGCTACTCTATGGGCTTATCGAGTTTCATTCAAAAAAACTTTAAATGCTACACCCGTTAACCTTGTTTATGGTCTTGATGCCATACTGCCAATATAATTTCTATTGCCGACATTAAGGGTAGCAAGGAATCTTGAGTGGACTGCATATGAATTGTTAGAAAGACTTGAAGTTTTGGAAAAGCTAGATGAGCGAAGGCTAACTACTGTAGTTCACATCTATGCACAAAAGCGAAAACAAAAACAGTTTTTTGATTCCCACTTAATCACAAAAATCTTCAAGAAAGGGGACTTAGTTTTAATCTATTCCCTTAAGCAACACATTCCCAAGTTTAAGAAAAAGGGAAACAGACCGTTTATCATTGAAGATGTATCTCCAAGTGGAGCAGTAAAATTGTCTACCCTAGATGGTGAGCCAATGGCTAATTGGATTTGGATGTCGTTTAATACAATTTGCCACTAACCAATGGATTGCTAGAAAGGATGCATGCAGCCACGCAAAGAAGGATTAAATGGAAGTAGATTATTGATGAAGCCCAAGAGGAAGCTCGGCTTTGGGTACTCAAACGGAAAGCTGCTCTCAAGAATGAGCAGATACCGATTCCCATCAACACTCTAGAAATAGATGACTGACAATGGGAATTACCTATAAAGATGCAGTTTCAATAGATGATGACTGGTTAGATAAAATGGACCTGCGCATCAAAGTACAACTCAACAATCATAGCACCAATGCTTTGGTTGACACATGAGCTAGAGTAAATGCAGTCAGTTATTCCACGTACAAGAAGGCAACAAGTAAAGCATTGACAGCTGGAATAGCGACAATCAAAGGATGCAACAAGAACCCAACCCCAACATTGGGAGTAGTCAACTTGAACGTGATAGTACATGGATGTTCATGTCCTCATCAATTTGTATGTTTACTAGATGAACATATGAATGAGACGATGATTCTTGGAATTCCCTGGATGCGGACATACAAAGCAATACCATATTGGGATACAAATCAGCTCAAGCTATCACCTAAAGGTGTGCAACTCATTATTCCAATTGCACCAAGCAAGGATGAATGGATAGGAAGCAATCAACAGACCAAACCACGAAGTAATCAAATCTTCCTTATCCCCTCGACAAGCAAATGCTACAAGTAGCATGCAAGGAGTCAGGAAAATTTGGGTACCAAAAGCACAGCTTAAGATTAAGCCAATTCAAATCTGGTACCCCAAAACATCACCGACAAAACAAAAGAAGGTTCCAAGGGTAAAAACACAGAGACGAGCATCTCCGAGCAAGGAATCTAACTTGAAATGGACTTGAAAGAAAAAGGAGCACTTATCTTCTCCACACACCGTAAAATTAATCAAGCAATGGCGAGTTAAGTCTCAAAAGACTCCACCACACCATACATCACCAAGCAAACCAAGGTACCAATGGAGAGAAAAAGCTCGACAACAGTCAAAAGTGCTACCAACAGCTCAAGCAATTAGTGTGCTGAAGCATCCTGATGGTACAATCAAACAGAGAGCACACAAGCTACAAGATTTGCTCTTTGGGAGACAGTATCGTAAAGCCTTGACATCAGAAACCCTTGAGTTAATTACTCAAGACCTAGCTCTTGCACAACATAGTGGTTTGAATTGCATTGATCTTCAAAACATGGTAGAACCAACCAAGGCTATGCATAAGACCCAATTGTTCAACCCATGCACACAGTCGTCCCGGAGTATGCTATCTAGGAGGGATGGAAGGGCACTAAGTAATTAAGGGTAATGTTTGAAGAGGGAGGAAAAAGTTTGATGTCAACGTGTGACTTTTTTGCAAAATTACACAATAATACTCTTCTAATTCATCATCAAGGGAATATTCACTAATAATATCTTCCCGATGAGTGTAAATAGTGTATATACTATCAGAAAATCATCAAAAAATAGACCTTTTTGGTTATTTTTCATCATTTTTATTGATAATGAGATTTAAAAATAGAGAAATCCAACAAAAAAAATAAATCTGTGTTTTTTAATAGATTTTCTTAATTATTGGATTTTCACTTTACCTTTTTATGAGCATTTTTTTATTTTTTCATTAAACATGTCAAAAATTAATAATAAATAGCAAAGAAGCTCATATGGAATAATGGAAGACACGATGGTGATAAAAAAGACAAGGTGGATAAGCACAAAAATTCTCAATGAAACCAGAAGATGGAAGAGGGAAGCCTAAATTAGGCGGCCAAACCTACTTTTGCAAAATTCTTGCAGAATGAGCTATAGGAATCCGATCAAGGAAACTTTTGAGTCTAACATAGATTTCACGGTCTAATAGGACTAATGAGGGAATCTAGGGAAAATTGGTTCGGGAAGTCCGGATATAGATATCCAAGGTAGGCTAAAACCCCCTCATTTCCACTTGTGGTCTTTGTAGAGAGAGCTTTTCGACCTCTTTCGTACGTCTTTTCCGGAGTCTACAGTTGTCCGTTTTCAGTGCCGTCTCACATGAGACATGAGGGGTAATTCCTTTAGTCATCAATGATCCATTTTGTATGGCCGGTAGCTAGTCTAAACCCCTAGAAACCGAGCAGTGCACGAAGACCTATGACCAAAAGCTGACCATAGTGGCCTGTCAGCACGACCAAATCGGATGAGATTTGAACTGTAGCATGCCCTAACATAATAGAAACTTTCTATATCATCAGTTCACCAGTCGGTAGGGGTCAAGGGGGTCCCAAGTAGAAAAGCTAGGTTTTTGGCAAATGCCAAAATTTGGATCTGACTCCACAGACAGCTTGTCTACGAGGTTCATATACAATGTATATGATTCGGTTAGTGAAATGTTAACCCTCACGGCTCAAGGACACCCTATTACCTACGACGGATGTTGTAACCTACGGCGGACATTGTATTATTTATTTGGTAGAGTCAGGTACCGGGCTTACTGGGCTTGTCGGTCCAATAGGAAAAGGGTAAGAGTGATCCCCGATGAGAGGCGCACTCTAACTGGAACATTCAAGGGATTAGTTGGCTAAGCATGGGCGCCCAAGTGTGAATGGGGCGAGCTCATATAAAAATCAACTAAACCTAAAATTCACTTATTCTCTCATTTGTGCAATAGAAGAGTGCTCTTGCTCCATCTTCATCTCCATCTTCTTCTTCTTCACCTCCTTGTGTGTGTGTGTGTGTGTGTGTGTGTGTGTGTGTGTGTGTGTGTGAGAGAGAGAGAGAGAGAGAGAGAGAGAGAGAGAGAGAGAGAGAGAGAGAGAGCGAAAGAGAGTGGGTGATCGAGCATTACGAAGACACAATGGCGGTGAAGCGGTTGAGCGCAGCGTAGCGGCGTCTCCTTCTTCGCGGCGAGGAATCCTCCACGAAGCAAGCGTAGAGCGGTGAGTGACACACCATCGCCTTCTTTGAGCTTACTAGTTTAGGCTTGTTGTGTGCTTGGAGCGATTTGTGGCTCGCACATAGTGCATCCGCAAGTTCCTTGCATTGACACGTGCGACATACGCGCACATTTTTGGCGTCGCTGCCGCGGAATGCCATACATGAAGCTCCAGTAGCACTCTGTGCTTCTCCGTGGTGCAATTTCTATTGTAGGAAAGGTAAGGAAGGAGTGTGTGTGTGTGTTGAGAAGAGGGATTTGGTGTTATAGTGTGTGTTTTTTCTATTAATGGAGTTTTCAAAGGTTCTGTGTTTATTCGCTGTGTATTAAGGTAGTTAGTTTTCTTTGTTAATAGAGATTTCAAAGGTTCTGTGTTTATTCTCAGTGTATTAAGGTAGTTAGTTTTCTGTGTACAGTAAGTAGGAAGTAGATTAGTGTGAGTTAATAGAGTGTGTTAGTGTGTAAGAGTAGGTATATTAGTTAGAAGTAGGTAGATAGAGTGTGTGTGTGCTCTCGCGCAGGCCGCGGCGACCTTATCCTTTAAAAATAAAAATAAAAATAAATAAAAATAAATAAAAATAAAAATTTAAAGGTAGAACCAAGATCGGGAATATCTCCCAGACCCAAGCCCAGACCCAAGCCCAAGCTCACGCTCAAGCCTAGGCCTCAGTCGCCTTTAAAAAAACGAATTTTAGCTTCACAAGTAGCTAAAAATCGATTTTTTGAGGACCAACGGAACGTCAGATGCCCGAAAATTGTGTTGTAAAGCACACAACGACCCTTTAAGTGATACGCTCGTTTCGAGCTATCACACACTTCAATAAAAAAAATCAAACATTAGAAAATATTAAAAAACATTAAAAAAACATCAAAAGCAAGAAAAAAAATCAAGTAGAAAATGGGGTGCAAAACACCCACAAAACAAAGCAAGTAACCTTTGAGGGTACTTGCCGACACTTGTAGGGCACCCAAAGCACATGTATCTACGCTCTAGTCGTGTGCTAGAGTCCGAACAACTAGCTAGTGCTTCGATTTACGGGGGGTACTCACTATCCTTCCACGCTAGGGTCTATGCCCTCGGCAGGGACCCAAGGTAGTGCAACCCAAGACCCAAATATAGCGGCTAGCGACTCTTCCTCTGACTATGATATTATGGAAGAGCATCTTACACAAAGCCCTGGGGGAAAAAATGAAACCGTACCTAGTTGGGCCCAACAACCTGGAACTAGTGTTTTTAGCCGTTTGATGGAAACTTTTAGTAGAGCAACGCGCTCTGAACCTACGGCTAGCGAAGTAAATGAAGGGGTTGGGGAAGTAGAATCACCATGTTCACATCTCGTGTAGACCCCACACTCCCTCAAAGTGTCCACATGGACATTCTACCTACCTCATTTAATGAGGGCCTTACCGAGCTACCACCTTCCAAAGTTGCCTCTAAGGTAGCGGCGACTAAAAGTCAAAACATGGGAAGCAACATTGCATCCACCTCACGTCAACCCTCTAGTACACCAAGTTTGGACGGGGTATTTCTCAATGAAAATTGGGAATATGACCTACACACGGAGACTTTGAACGACCTATACATGGGCTACACATAGCATGTGGGTTGGTTAGAAGTTGTACAATCCACATCTAGTGCCACTAGTCTAGAGGAACAACAACACATGATCTGCAATGTCATCCATAGGATTATCCAGTCCGAGAGGCAAAATCGAGGAATAAACATACCTTCGACGTGTCCTATGCGATTTTTAGACACGGACAGAGGGAAACAACCCACTCTATCACAAATGGAGACTCCCCCAGTGAGTCCCATCTATCCCCCATATGTTGTTTCGCCAGGGGTCTCAATGCAATCTGAGCCCACAAGTGATAGCTTTACTTTTCCAAGTCTAGCTCATCTTTCCCTTGATGACACCATGGCTACCATGCCTACCCCAATGATGGGCATGCCAAGAAACACACCATGGACCTCATTTGTTAGTAAAGCACTACAACATGGTAGCTCAATGCCTGCAACAGTACCTACAAGTGTGTACCAATCGTATGCACCTATGGCTCACACTCATGTAGTCCCTACCCCTCCTATTGTTTCAACTACCTATGCTCCACAACCAAAATACACAAGTTCTTATTCCCATGGGACTATACCGGCTAGCATTAGCATGTCACATCCGACGCCTGCTATGCCTAGGGCCACTCATATGAACTATGGACCACCACATGGCACAACATCGTACCCAACGTGGAACCCAAGGGCTTCCTATGCGCCAAGACCAATGCCAATACCTACTCCACATGTAGTCTCTGGAGCACCTTCACCCACGGTGCCTTCTCACTTAGGTGACTTGGCAACATTTGCTCAAGCTATTGGTCGATATATTGCTGAGAATATGCATAACACGCCTGATAGAGAGACTAGAAGTAAGGCAGTACAAATAGCCAAGCTCACACAAAAATTTAGTGGAGACGGGGATGTGAGAAAGCATATCGAAGTTTTTGAACAAATATGTGATTCTCTAGGAGAACACAATGACCTACATAAGAGCAATTCTTTAAGCCTAACCTTAAGTGGAAAGGCTGGGGATTGGTATAGAGCCCTAAGGGTGGAAGAAAAAATGATTTACCCTACTCTTAGAAGACTGTTCTTAAAGGAATACATACGAGAGGGAGTGCTTTGGGGTGTAGCCTCTCAGCTCCAGAAAGCCCAACGAGAGGAAGGAGAGTCAATGAGAGAATTTATAAGTCGCTTGAAGCATTTGAATTCTCGTTGTAATCCAAATGAGCGCTTCAACAATAACCAATTGATTAATAGATTCATTAGGGGATTACGACATGAGGATATCTACAATGGCCTAGTCATTAGAGGTATCACCACTTGGGAAGCAGTCACCACCAATGCGATCCAATTGGAGAATAATTTAATGATTCAAGGAGAAAGAGTGTCTGTTGAGCCTAAATCTATTAGCTCACAAGCATCGGGGCATCATCCAATGACCCTAAAGCCTATTGCTAAGGAGCCAAAGATTTCTGAGATGACTTTATCAGATCTCACCAAGGCTATTCAAGAGAGTCTTAGAGACAATCGTGCTCCGCAAAACAATCATATGTATCCAAGAAGGGAGAAACAATGGTTCTCAGTATGCTATGGACCGCATAGTACCAGTGAATGCCCTACTTTTAGAGTAAAATTCAATGGGAACTGCAATGCATGTGGAAGGTATGGTCATCAAGCTAAGGATTGCATAGTATTTAAGCGTGCGATGGCCAATAGACCAACCTTAGCATGGACAGACACACCTCGAGTGCCTGCCTTGATGCCGGCCCCACCTCTTGAACAAACATCACAACATATGGTCCCTAGGGCCCAAAATGTTGTTCAAACAACACCCTTACCACCTCCAGTGCTAGGACCGCAACCACCACATCCGAGAATCACTTCTGTGAATCAAGTGGGTTGTGAGTCATCTATTTATTGTTTGCAAGGCTATGAGGAAGATATAGATCCTAATATCGCCTATGGGATGGATGTGCTTGAAGAAAGTCCACAATACTACATGGAGGACTATTGGGGACAAGTCAAACCTGTATATCAAGTAGCTGCTCTTGCGACAAGAGGCCAAAATATCAATTACACCGCTAAGAGACCACCTATTCAATGCTATGATTGTGGAGGTCCACATCGTGTAGCCGAGTGTCCTATTAGGCTACAAAAGAAAGCCACACTAATGCAAACCAATCAAGCAAGCACGTCTACAATGCCGATACTCATGTGTAATCGATGTGGCATAGATCATTTGATTGCCCAATGTCCAAATAATCCAAATGCACCGAAGATCACGCCATTAAACTTGATTGAAGTTACTGAGGAGCCATCACCAAGTACACCCATGGTACCAGTAAACGTACTCACACGATCGATGCTCCAAAAACAAAATTATATTCTTGAGGAAAGAGACACGGCATCAATTGCCCAATCTCAGAAAAAGAATAAAACATGAAGAAAGAGATCACACAAAGCAACGAAGTCAGACCCCAGTTCAAAGACCAACATAGGGACTGATGATGACCCCGTATATATGAACGACGCTGAAGAAGATTCTAATTCAGGTGAAACCATGGAGACCAAAACAACCACTAACATAGAAACCAACAAGGAAGATCTTCATGAGCCACAATGTTCAGGATCCAAAAAGAAGATATGAACGTACCCAAACCCTACAGAGGAGATTGAGCAAGTCAAGCAATTAAGGAGTTTGGTAGAAGATACCCAAAGGGATCTAGAACCAGCACCTAGGAAGATCCAAATTATAGACACCGTGTTCCCTACGCAACAACAACCTCACCAAGTCCATAGACCCTTGGACATACCTAGTGTCATCCAAGAAGAAAGTGACTTAAAGTCATGGGAAAGTGGGCGTACTCACTTCTTGATGGAAAGAATGTTTAAAGAGGGACTACGCGATCCTATTGAAGAAATGGAGATCCCATCTTCCCCACGTCAAGGGACTCAAGGCCAAAAGGTGCCATTAAACATTGCCAAATTGATGGATTTCATGTCTTCAGAAGTTAGAACCACCATCATGTCCAAACTATATAAAGACCCTGAGCTAGTCTCAGCTCTTCGAGCCTTCCTCAATGGAGAACTGAAGTTTGGGCTACCACAATTTGCACAGATGGATGGATCTGGGGAGATGCCAATAGAGGAGGAATACATAGATCCACAACCCAACCTAGATGAGAACCTTGTTATAGAAATACCTGTTAACAAGTTGGGACAATACTTTGAGGGTGACAAATCCAATGCGACCATACCAATCACTACTAAGGGATTAACTGTGAAGGGAATCCTTGATGGTGGCGCTGGGGTTAGCATTGTGACTAAAAATTGCTGGGAAACTATGGGAAGACCTCACCTTGCGACCACAACCATAGTAGTGAAGATGGCCAATGGGTCTATTGTTAAACCTATTGGGATGCTAGAAGATCTCAAGATCAAGGTCTTTGGACATAAAATAAAGATTACCTTTATTGTTATGGATTTCTCCAAACACACTATGGCATCGGAGATGATCTTAGGACGTCCTTTCATGAGGGAATAAAAAATGGTGCATGATTGGTCTAAAAACCATGTCTACTTGCAGTTCCAAGATTCTATCATTCGAGTGGATCTTGTGACGGGTTGAGCACATACTATAGGAAACAGGTTTATAATCGATCATAGATCTGACACCACAGTTCACTCGGCCCCATTGCAGTATTGTTACACGTGTAAAGCGGACACTGATGTTGGGGAAGATTATCCTTATATGGATGTACTACCTGGGATGACTGAGTCGGACAATGTGGATTGGGTCCACCTAGCAGCAACCATAGACACTTGGGGGAATAGGGGGATGACCTGGGTAACACCTGAGGGGGATGAAATTCCTGTACCTTTAAATATGCTACAAGGAATGCATATAGCTTCTGACAAGACTCATCCTAATATAACGAAGAAAACATACAAGTGGGTCCCTAAAGCTTCTTTAGCGACCATGGCTAGTACTAAAAAACAGAAGCCTTGTAAGAAACATACCGCTCGCCCCAAGAAATGTAAGAAAACGTGGCATTGGATCCCTAAACGATTATTGGAATCCCAAGGATACTATGAAGGAAATAATCAAATCTGGGTGCCCAAACGTACATTGTACTCTTACCTGTCACCCGGTCCATGTAAACCCAATCCTATGGCTTCAAAAAAAATTGAAAATCGTGGAAAGGAAAAAATAACGGAATGCGACACACTTGCTCCAGAGCTAGTTTGGGTACCAAAGAAAGAATGATTTGTTCCACCTAGCGTAGGAACAGGGAAAGCAAATGAGGCTTCTTGCTCTTCATGTAGTTCCTATATCGAAATAGAAGCTTCGACACAACCTCCACCTACCATTGTACATATCCATACAAGCAAGAAAGAGTTTGCACCTCCTGTTGTAGGTTCACCACCTACAACAATGTTGCAAATAAAATCATGGGAGAGTACCTTACCACCCTTGCAACTAGATGAAACACATAGGGCGATCGAAAACTATTGGTTAAAGCCTTCACCCATAACAACTTGGAACAATTGGTTTCAAAAGGTGATGACATCATTCCAAAAGGTATGATCTACCCAAGGAAGGGGGAGTGTTTGCTGACATTCATCATTCACTTGCTTCCCTCTCAACCTTCCTCCCCGACCTCTCAATCTCCAATCCTAGGGAATGTCTATATAAAGCCTTATATTAGTTCTAGCAAACAAACAAAAAAAGATTTTTTCTTTTAAAAAAAATAAAAATTAAAAGAGCAAGAGCGACTAGCAACGAGAGAGCACCCTATCAGATCCTACCCTTTTTCCTTTTCTCAAGTGTTTCACATCTGCTACCCTGTACTTTCTTGTGAATGGGATTTGGTAGAGAGATTTGCACGTGAGCGAAATTTTGAGGAGTTAGAATGGTTGATACGTCTATGGATAACTAGTGATCCCTACCCAGTAGCGAATGTTTCTCCGGTGGCACATGCTTATTCTTTTGCACAGGATGAGTATCTACGCATCGCGAGGTTCTTGATTAACACGCTTGTGCAAGAGGATGAAGAAGAAGAAATAATAGAGACCGAGGAAGACTATGGCCTCACGGAAAATGATTTCGTTTATCTAGATGATGAGGATAGAGGCCTAGCCTTAGGGTGGCCACTCGGTTTATATAATATCCTCTTTCCTTGATTCTAAAAGGGATGACAGATAGGTAGGTTAGGGGTCTGGATTGTGTTTTGAGTTTGTTTTCTAGGAGTTTTAATTTTTTCACACTGACATGCCTCCTAGAGGTATAGTGCTTGTTTTTTGGATGTGTTAGGTAGGACTTATATGGATCTCCATCCACATGGCTGAGGACATCTGCTTCGACAAAATGAGCAACTCCATACCTCCAGGTGTACTACTTTCCATGATTCATGTTGGTGGATATGTATAATTGCTAATCATGATTTTTCATGGTTTGTTTGAGTGCAATAGTTATGTTTGTTATCTGCCATTATAGATGTATAAATTTGTCTTTGCTTAAGTTGATGGAACTAGAGTTTAATCTTATGGATGAGCCTTGAGATTAGGAGACCGTGACTTTAGGTTAACTTATTTACTTGACCACTAGGCCTAGCTGATAAAATTATCTGAGTATTTGAGACCTTAGGAATGTTTAAGGCATAGAGAAGCTTGCTCACTTAAACAACAAAAACACTAGTGAGAATACAAAGGAAATAGAAGCAAAAAACATAAGTGCCACAAATGAAAAATCTAATGCTGGAAGAGAAATCCTGGCTTGATTTGGTACTTCACTCACATGTATTGTCTATGGTACTAGAGCCCTAGAGGTTACCAGTGTGGGCGCTTTTCCTTGAGAAGAAAAAAGCCCCGGACATACAAAATAAGCACACACGTCAAATGATTGTGAACCAAAGTAAAAAAGAGAAAAAGAAAAAAATTAATGACATTTAAAAGACTTCCATCGAGCTTACAATTAACACTTGAAGCTTTTGTTTGCAGTTGTTAGAGCTAGTTGGCTAATCAAAGCTGAAAAGCACAATTAGGGAATCTTGCATTTAGATAATCTTCTTAGCTTAGCTAGTACTAGAGTAGTTGTTTTAACCTTAGTCATAGCTAACTAATTGATAGACTCATCCATAAGCCCAAAACTCTTGATTATTAATTTACTCAAAGAGAAATTTATTTGCCCTTAATGGCAGTCTAACATTTCATAAATCTTGCATTTACTCATTTCCACATGTACTTTACATTCCCCTCATGATTTATGTAAATATAATTCCGCTTGATGAAATAGTGACTTTGCCTTGCAGATTCAAATCCAGATGCTCTACAACATGGACATAACGAGCTTCAACTCAATAGCTTCCGAGGACGGAATCTACATCTGGAAGGGGGGCATGTTAACCATCACGGTTCACGGACACCCTATTACCTACGACGGACGTTGTAACCTACGGCGGACATTGTATTATTTATTTGGTAGAGCTAGGTACCGGGCTTGTCGGTCCAATAGGAAAAGGGTAAGAGTGATCGCCGATGAGAGGTTCACTCTAACTGGAACATTCAAGGGATTAGTTGGCTAAGCATGGGCGCCCAAGTGTGAATGGGACGAGCTCATATAAAAGTCAACTAAACCTAAAATTCACTTATTCTCTCATTTGTGCAATAGAAGAGTGCTCTTGCTCCATCTCCATCTCCATCTTCTTCTTCTTCACCTCCTTGTGTGTGTGTAAGAGAGAGAGAGAGAGAGAGAGAGAGAGAGAGAGAGAGAGAGAGAGAGAGAGAGAGAGAGAGAGAGTGTGGGTGATCGAGCATTACGAAGGCACGACGGCGGTGAAGCGGTTGAGCGCGGTGTAGCGGCGTCCCCTTCTTCTTCGCGGCGAGGAATCCTCCACGAAGCAAGCGTTGAGCGGTGAGTGACACACCATCGCCTTCTTTGAGCTTACTAGTTTAGGCTTGTTGTGTGCTTGGAGCCATTTGTGGCTCGCACACGGCGTATCGGCAAGTTCCTTGCATTGACACGTGCGACATATGCGCACATAAAATCAATCAAGAAAACCCCTCGAAAAGCAAAAACGGTTTGAAGGCTACAAAGCGTGAAATTCAACATACTGGGTCAAATTGATTCCAAATGAGCCAGAATTGGATGAGTTACTTCACGACTATGTTGCGGACAAGTTCAAAGCCTCAAAATTGACTGACGAGCTCAACAGGCAGTATAGTCACTGAAATCAGAGATTTTAGAGTCGGCAAAGCACAAAGTGATGCTGGCAAAACCAAACTTGACCAAATTCAACTTAGGACTTGTTTTAGGCGTATAGAATGTGTTTAGGTCAAAATTTTTAAATTTTGCAAAAAAATTGTGACTGCTGTAAATAATCGCGATTATTTACTTTTGCACTATTTTTGCTTAAAATTTGTATCATCACCTCACCTATCATGTGTACACACCTATTACATGCCAAAAATCAAGTATGAGCCAAAATGAGCACCTATAACTTGGAAAATTACCAAAAAACACAAAGAAGTCTTTGCAAGCCAATTTTTGGGTTATGGACCACATTTCTTGATCCAAATCACCTCATATCTCATGCACAGGGTCTATACAATGTTTAGAACCAAATTGTACCAAAAATTGTTAATTTTGGTAGAAAAGTTAATAAGCGTGATTATTTACTTTCATGCCAAAATGGGGAAATTTTGCTATTCTACCATCATACATCCAAAGTACATGATGTGTTAAGCCCACTAGCCAATTTTGAACCAATTTGGAGCTCAAAATCTCAAATTTCCTTTATATCTACTGTTTCAGCGACTTAAAGCCAAAATTTGGTACCATTTCTATCCTATGCATCCAAATGAGCCCATATTTCACTCAGAGTATGTATCTGGTATATACTTCAAGCCTATGATGCCATGTTTGCAAATTGTTGAAAAAAATACTCAGCTGTAAATAATCACGAGTATTTACTTTGGTTGCAAAATTTTGTTTGGACTTTATAATTTTGTTCCTTACATGTTTTTATGCATATATACT
The DNA here is from genome assembly GCF_014529385.1 of Adiantum capillus-veneris. Taxonomy (NCBI): domain Eukaryota; kingdom Viridiplantae; phylum Streptophyta; class Polypodiopsida; order Polypodiales; family Pteridaceae; genus Adiantum; species Adiantum capillus-veneris. The sequence continues at coordinate 83,486,187 of NC_140960.1, read as the reverse complement.
TGTTCAAAAATTGATTTAAAGCAAACGGGACCAAAATTGTCGGCATTTCAGACTAAAGGACATTTCAGAAAAAAATATGTCAAATCTACTAACTTTGACACTCCATTCACTGCACAGGAGCCATGCAAGCAGTAGAGAGGGCCAAGAAGAAGCTCAACCAAAAAGAAAAGTTGCAAGAGCTACCCGCATACCAACTGGATCCAGATTCAGTCAAAGCCGCCAAGGCATCCTATCTTTCAAAAGAACAGCTTGAAGTGAATCACACCACAATGTTCACCGGCAGATTCAAGAGTGAGGAGGGACATCAGGTAGAGTTTCAACTCCTACCAAAAGAAGTGTATGATGTCGCCACGAAGTCTAAGACCAAAGAATCCAACCGGATCAAAGAAGATGGAACTACACAGATTTCTAACCCACAAGGGAAAAAAGTTGCAGTGGTGATCACCAAGGAAATAGTGGCAAAAGCACTCAAACTGACCACAGAGGGAATGAAAATGAGGGCAAGGGACAAGAAAACGGTAGGTACTTTCACCAAAGAGACCGCCGCAGCCACCTTTACTGACCTTATTCACAAACAAGTTGAAGAGCTAGCCAGGTTATACCACCAACACTTTCATTTCCTTGCTAAAAGGCCACCAAGGTATACCATGCGCAATCATGCGGTTGCGACCACCTTCATGCAAGTCCTTAAGTCAACAACCAGGCAACCGGTGGACCACGCACAATATGCCTTGACCACTTTGAAAGGCACAAAGAAAGAAGGAAAGATAACTTACCTTGGTGCACCAGAGGTATTGACAAGAATTTCATACCATGCCATCAGCATGGCCGACAACCTACCACCTATCCCAGACCAAAACACTTGGATAGTGTCAGCTCAACCATCTCCTCGAGCTACAAGATCGGCCAAGAGATCCTACAAATCTGATGAAGAATCGGCTGAAATCTGGCTGGAAAGGCACAATAGTGAAAGCTCGGATAATGAATAAAATAGAGCACGAAGGGAGGAAATGAAGAGAAAATCCATGGCAGCACACCAAAAGAGCCCGTGCAAAAGTTTTGGGGGTCCCATCATTGCAATAGCTCCAATGACCAACAAAATTATCAATCCGAAGGGATGAGCTACCCGGCTAGGGCATGGAAACACTCACATGGTTAGTGAGCTAATTGTGGCAACACAAATGGTTAACTTCACCTATAATCAACCCAATCACACACACTACGATTGCAAGACGCACACAACACTAATCCTATCATGCAACATACTAATCGCAAGCACACACACATAGATCTATCGAGCACCACACTCCAATCAAACCTACATGCACACACAAGCAGAAGAGGGCAATCACACAAGATTAGAGAGGGATTAACCAATAATTAGCTAAGATCTAGCTAATCTAAGCATCATAGGCAATCATAAGAAGTATGAGAGACGCATAGTGAAAGAGAACGAATCATTGATTAGTGTTAATCAAGTCTCATGAGCAAGGAGAAGCTCAAGGACTCCATAGCCACACACCTCAAGAGCTCTCACCAAAGAGTCCTCTCAACAAATGACTTGACAACCCTAATTTCTTTTACACACTGCCTTATATACCTGGGGTAAAAATATGCAATACCCGGGTGCCCAAGGCCTTTAGGGCTCACCACTTACGGAATCTGGAACCTAGGCACAATAAGTGACCTATTCTTTACAACTTGGAACTCCCATTGAGCCCGTAACACATTAGAAATATTACAATGGCTTGAAATAAATCGGAAATTTACAATACGTGACCATTTTGGGAAAACGTGGAAAATGTGTAACTCCAATCTTTATTGCTTCTTCACTTTGATCTTCGATGTGCATCCGTACTTCTTCAGTCTTTAGCAGCTTCTGTTAACTGACGTTGACTCAGTTAACATTCCCCCCTTCCTATTTTAGTGCCTGTCCTCGGGCAGTGTTGAAAAGTGTCCGTGGAGGCAAGGGAAGGTTTTGATTGGTTTTTGATGGGTTGATTGTCTTCATTGGTCGGTGAATTTTTTGATGAGGTTCACTTTGCTGCAGCATCTTCATTGGTCCAAAGTTGTTTCATGTGAGAGATGATGTTTCATTTGTCCTTTGTAATAGCATAGTGATGAGACTAATGTTTATTTATGAAAAGTATGTACAAGGGAAGTAGAATGACGAGGTTTTAAATTAGGGTCTAATACAAGGATGACCAAAGGGAAAAAACCTAGTGGGAAAAAAATGCCTTTCGGATACGCGCATTATTGGGGTACTTATTAGCATGGGAAATACTAATAAAGTATTGAAGAGATTATTTGCTGTTATATATGGAATTAAAAAGGCAGCAAATATGAGAGGATAGCATGATGGAACATTGGTTTTCCTGTTGTAGTCCACTCAAGGTGCATAGGTAGAAGAAAAAAAGAGTGTCTAATGCGTATGTCCGATGATGGGACATCCTATTTATGCATTCACAGAAATACATGGAAAAAAATATGCTGTGCAAGAAAGATTTTGAGGGGTTCTTCAGAAAGATGTTGTAGCTATAAAAGCATATGACATGGCTTTGCAAGATGGCACCCCTTTAAGAATGGTTTTTGTTGACGAGGATATGTTCTCTCATCTTATTGTGCATTGTGCGTGAGTGTTGGACTCTATGACACTCCACCAATTGTAAGTTAATAGACTTTGACTTTTATGCTCATCTCATCCAGCATGAGCAACATGACTTTAGATATGCTCAACTCTTCCAGCTTGAGCGTAAGCCTAATAACTATGACTCTTAGCACATAGTTTAATATGACTTGAAGCTTTGGGACTAATGATTTGCTCATTTTATGGCTCAGCAGCCTGACTCTAACTATGCCAAAGAGTGTTTTTTGCACCTTGGCGAATTGACTTTTTACATTCTTGTGCTTACTACAAACATTTCTTCAGGTAAAAGTAAGCTTGAATCCTCAAAAAGAGGATTAGTGAAGGACCAAGTTGGCATTGAAGGTTTCTTTTGCCATATCTATTTTATCATCTTTGAATCTGTATTCGCATTGGTTGGGTTGTCCTTCTTTGACTGTGAAGACTCCATTGATTGTTTGATTCTCCAATTAGGCCTGTTGATAGAAGTCTTTGATGTTGTTGGAGGCCTTTGTTCACTTTTGGCATCTGGCTTTTGACTAGGAGCGTTGGAAAACTTAGGAATCCAAACCTCTTGATGACCTTTGTAACTCGTTTGTTGACTTTGTTGAGCTTTAGGTCCTACTGAGATGTTGAGATCTTCATGCAAGTCTGGTGTAGTTGCAGTTGTCTTGTGGTTGATTGGTAGACAAATCTTTGTATATCCCATGTAGAATCCTTGTCCAAGAAGAACATTCTTTAGGATCCATCTTTGTTCTGTATCCTTTTGTGAGCCGTGGTAGACTTCAGCATCATTCAATGTTGTTCTGTTGTATACCTGCTTCTTAGGTATCCTAGGATATTGTCGAGGTTGATACCTTGTGGGCCTTCTTTCTTGGTAGGGACTTGAAGTTACTTCATATGCTCTAACCTGTGGTTTTGGCGCCAATATCTGTCTGTTACCTCCATAATACTCCTGTTCCTTTAAGCTCCATTGTGAAGTTATCCATCCCATGTGTTTGTCTTTCTGTGTTAATTTCCTGTCCTTAAGCCAAACTGGATCATTGACTTTGACTAAACTGCTCTAAACAAACACTTGCTTGACTTTCCTTTGCTTTCTTGAGTACTTTGGCTGAAATATCTTTGATTTTATGGGTGTCTCCTTAGAGTTTTTTGTTGGGTCAGCAATTGACTTTAAGTTTTGAAAGCCTGACTTGCTTGAAGAAGCCGATCCATGAGGGTCCTTTGATGTAGAGACATATGCTATCACATCTTCTTTGCTAGTTGGTGGAAGTTCCACTTTAGCTTTACCTTTGTTTACAAGATTTTTCTTTGATTCTTGTGACTTGTGCAACTCTGAATCTAGCATTTTTTGTTCTATTGAAGATCTTTGGTCTGCTTTTGTCACGATCTCATCTTGATCTAACTGTGTCTCTCTAGAGGGTGGCTTGAGGCTTTGTTTTCCAATTTGACTTTCTTCAGCTGATTTAGTTGGCAATATCTGATTGATCCTTGGACTTCCTATTGCTTATTGACTGTCTGTAATGTCGTTCTTCTTAACTTCTGGCTTTGATGGCATTCTCTGCTCAATAGCTTCCGTGGTTTCTCTTTGCTCTGTTTGATCTACACTTGATATTGCTTGATTTGCTTTAAGCTCTTCTGAAGCTCTATTCAATGGAGATGAATCATCTTCAATAAGATATACTCTGATTTTAGTCTCCATTCTAACTGTGCTTGAGGACTTTGTGCTGTTGTCTGTGGGTGACCAATCTTGATCTCCATTCTTTGTTGTCTGTGAAGACTGCATAATGTTTACATTCTGCATCTCTAACATCTTCTGGGACATTGGCATTCCTAATACGATTTCATTTGTCATATCCTTTGCTGTGATCACATGGAATTGAGCTATGATGATCTGTGAACTTACTTCAATGGTAGTGGAGATGATTCCCCAGCATTCTGCTCGTTTGTCTCCAGATATGCTCACAAATTCAGGAGCATCTTCCAGTTGTGGTTGGCCACATCTTTTCCAAGTGCAAAAAGACATAAGGTTCTTGTCTAGCTAAAAATCTAGCTTTACTTCTCTTGACAGTTTGTCTTCGTATTCACCAACAATGTTGCACTTGATCTTTTGAGGATTTGTGTTTGATTTGACTTGTTTTGCTATGGCAACATCCTTTGGTTGGACTTTATCTGCATTTTCTTTGCTTTGACCACCTGCTTCAATTGATGTTGACTCATATTGCTGTAATATTGTACTTTTTTACAATTGTTGAGCATTATCCACCTACATTTGAGTAACCTTTGACCTTACAAGATCCATTGTACTCTCTGTCTCTTCGGAGGAGATTTTGGTGGTGACCTTTGTGTAGCTTTCTAGACCTTAACTCCCATTGACTTTGACTTTTCTATCATCTGTAGTGGCAAGTTTGAGGCTTTGCATCATTTCAGATAGTATTTCACTTCAGTCGGGCCATTTGTAGGGGTTTGTACAAGGTCATGATCTAGCTGATATTCGTTACCATGTGCATCTTGATATGCATATGTGAGCTTGATCACATGTAACTGCTTGAACACTATGGGCTTTGTCGGCTTTTGGCTTTGAATTGTGAATATCAACTGAAACTTCTGTCCTTGATGATCTTCATATAAGCATTTGTTGCAGATTTTGATGGAATCTGGGTCAATTGGAAACTTCCAACAACCATATGATCTTTCAATCATTTTTGCTTTGAAGGGGTCTGTTGGCTAGAAGCTCTAGGACTTCTAATTGGTGTAGCATTTCCTGGTACATAAGCTGAGCTTGATGGATTTGCAGCTCCCCCATTCCTAGGGTGATCACTATAGCCTGCTTTATTGTAAGAATTCAAAATTGTTTGGCTCTGATTTAGTCTCACCTTTTGGGACTGTGAAGGTACACTCTGGGTACCACTTTGGCATCTTCAAACCTTCTACGTAGTTTCCTATGTATCTTCATGAAACATGACAAATTATTTCCCAACTTGAGCTGTAGATAGCATTATCTTTGCCCTGATACTGTCTATCTCATGGGTCTCCTATGATATGAGCTTCTATGGTTTCAGGACCCACTGCATCATAGATGCTAGAATTTTGTCTATATCTACGACTATTTTGGTCAAAGTATATGCTCGTTTGGTCACAACATCGAAGCTTGATTTTCGATGGAGGAGATTTTGGCTCTGAATAGATTTCTAGGTTCACTCAGTTAATATCCTTCAGCTCTAGAGAGGATAGGCTATAATAGATTCTTTCCTCTGAAATGAACCATCCTTTTTTATCTATCACTGTAATCACATCTATGAGCTGGTATGTGGGCCGTTCAAACACTGGTTGATCCTTTTTGTACAATTTCCCTTTTTGGTCTACATAGTGTGCATATGAATTATGGGTGCCATACAATGCTAACAACATTCTGTTTAATGTGTCCCTTAGACTCGTGAATGATTGCACACTTGTGTCAGTGGATACAAAATATTTTGCAAATTTAACAGTCTTTTCAACCTTTGGTGATATCTCGACACCTTGACTAAATTCAAGCAAGAATTTGTTGTTCAAAGGATCAATTTTAAGCTTTTAGGTACCTGTGCATCCTTATGCTGATTTTGAGTTTTTACTAGTGCTTCCAATGGTAATGCAAAATCATCTGATTGCATTGACAGCAACAAGCTAGATGCACTTACATCAAGATTCGTATTTCCACTTTTCCCGGTACCTTGCTTGGCAGTTGATGTATCCCTGTTGTCTAAATTTCTAGGACAATCTTCAGAAAAATGTCCACCTTTTCGTCCACAATATGAGCAATACGGCATGACTGGTGGTATTTTATCTGGCTGTATCATGTCAAGCTCTACCTGAGAAGTTTCTGCTTCTATGCTTGCCGAGTTGTCAACATCTTCTTTTAAAACACTAAGCATCAAGCTGTAGACTGCTCCATCTTGACCTTGGTACTGTCTTTGGCTCGGTTCTCCAATTAGACTGGCTTCTATTGGTTGATCTGTTGGATCTTCCATTACTGGCTCTCAACTATAGATTTGACCACTGTAATCCATGTACAATGACCCTGATTGCATATGCACTAAATGGATGCTTTGCGGACTTGTGCAGATTTCTGAATAAACACTTGGGTTGATCTTTTGCACTTCTATCTGCACTTCATCTTTGATCTTGCAATACCTGGCTCCACTGAAGTCAGTGAACATCTGGGAGTTCTCTGAGATTGGCTTTGCTTGGATCAACAGGATCTTGGCTCCTGTGTTGCTTTTACTACTTTACCAAGTATCTATGGCCTTTTGAATCTACATATAAGACTTTGTCTCTATTGTAGCCATATAGATGCAAAATTTGTCGGTTGTAGCTGCACTTGTGATGCCACTACTATTGACTTGTCCTGCTGTACTTGAACTCTCGGATCGATTTGAGTCCATGTTGGCTTAACCCACAAAAACTGTCAATCGGCAGAAGCTAGTGTTGATTAGCAGAATTTCTCCTACTCGTACTAGCCTAATCTGCAATTGTATGCAAGTTGTGGCCCTGTTCGTCTGATTAGAAGCTCAATTTGCAGTGCTTGATGTTGGCAAATTTCAAAAATTTCTGTCGCTCACGGCTTCAGTTGGTCTTTTGACTCGTTTGATCTGATTCGCTTTTGGGGTTTGTGAATCTTCTGGCTTTGCAATGTTTCCTTGGTGTGCGGTACTCTTTTGGTTTTGCCTTTTCGACTTGTTTGCTTTTGTGCGGTTTGCTCGGCGTGTGACTTTTTCCGGCGGTCCGTGTGTGTTTTGCGTTTCGGTCTCGTTCTGGCCTTTTCTGACTATTTCTGGCTTTTACTGGCTTTTTGTGATTTTTTCTGGCTTTTGCTGGTTTTTACTCGCACTTCCGACGAGTTCCTTTTTATTTTTCCTAATTATTTGTGAAATTTTAAATTTTCTAATCTTTTTAGTATTTTAATGATTTTTTTGGAAAAGTTTTGTTTTTTAATAATTTTCTGGGATTTTTGAAGATTTTATGAAATTTTTGATTTTTTAAAATATTTTTTTTAAAGGACAATTTTGGATTTTTCATGAATTTTTCTTGACTTTTTATGAAGTTCTTACAGTTTTTTTGTGATTTATCTGTGTGATTTTTTGGGTTTTTTAATGATTTTCTTAAATTATTGGGATTTTTTCTGATCAATTTTTGATTTTTGAATTTGTTATTTGGGACAATTTTTATGATTTTCTATGACCTTTTTATTTTTTGTGAATTTTCTATGTTTTTTTCTATTTTTAAAGAAATTTTAAAACTCTTTTTTGAAATTTTTATTATTTTCTATGTCATTTAATATTTTTTTGTGAATGTTAGATTTTTTTTGTGATTTTCTATGTGTGTTTTTTTCTTTTTTTAAAATTTTTTGATTTTTAAAATTCTTTTTATGAGTTTTTTTATTGTTTTTTGTGATTTTTTGTTTAATTTTTTGATTTTTAAAATTTTAATTTCTTTTTCTAATTTATTGGATTTTTAATTTAATTTTTTGATTTTTGAAAATTTTAATGTTTCTTTTGATTTTTTTAAATTTGATTTAAGTGAAGTTTTGAAAATACATAAAATTACTTACGCTCTTACCTAGCCAATGGAGGCGATGAGATTTAGAGCTGCTGACAGCACCGAATCGTGCGAGGGGGAGTGGGCACTCGACAACCTAGCACGCGTGCGTTGACCTGATGACGCCTTGTACCCGCTATCAGCATCGCGTGTACCTGTTGGCGATGTGGCAACAATGCACCGCGCTTAGCGCAAACGAAGGCAGCAACGCAGCGGACATGAGAGAGAGAGACGGCAGATACGGGAGAGCAGGGAGCTGTCGGCGCTTATTGCGCGAGCTGGCAGAGAGGGCGTGCAGACTGCGATGATGTGGCAAAGCGGCGTTCGAGTGGGAGACAGAGAGAGTTAAGAGAGTGAGACAAGAGAAAGAGCGGGAGAGAGATAGTTAGAGATAGAGGGGGAGAGAGAAAGAGTAAGAGGGGGAGGGTTCACGTGGGCTGGCATTAGACGAGAAGGGAGAGTTAAAGAGAGAGAGTCAGGGGAGGGTGCACACGGGGAGGGAGAGATGGGGAGAAAGAGAGAGAGGGTTAGTGAGAGAGAGAGTAGGGGGAGTTAGAGAGAGAGTAGGGACTAATTTAAAAAAAAAAACCGAAAAAAATAAGGGCAACTTGAAGCTCTACCGGTTTTTTGATCAAAATTTAAAGCTTTTGCCGGTAATTACACTAAAACCCGTGAAAATTTATCGGTTTCCTTCAAGGCAAGCTCAAAATCTAAACGGAATTTTAGGATTTTAGCCGGTTAAAATACATTGGACCCCGGTTTTTTAACACTAATCACGTGCTGCAGCAAGAGAGAGGGGAAGCGTGACGGGAAGAGAGAGAGTGAAGGTGTGGGGTTGGTTCACACAAAGAGGGAGGAAGAAGAAGAGACGTATTTATGCGCCGCAAGGCACGAGGTTCGAGCTCGAACCGGCTTTCTTTTATTATTATTATTATTTTTTTATATTCCAATCGTCCAGAAATGCCAAAAATAGGCCAAAAATTAGCCGAAAACTCTAAAAATCGCCAAAAAATTCCAAAATTTACTAGAAAAGTCCAAAACATTCTCAAAAAATTCTAGGAATCTTAGAAAATTACCGACATTCACAACCAAACATTTTCGATATGCAAAAGCACACCGAAAATAGCAGATTTTATCGAAAACGCTATTTATGACACAAATATCATCCCTACCTCCGGAAATAGCAAAACGCTCAAAACTGGACCATGGAAGGCATAAATGCGAACAAAATGATTTCATAAGTACGCACACCCAATATGGCTCGTAAAGATCGTAAAATCAATTTTTTATGGAATGATCCAAAAATTAATGCAAAAATTAGCAAAAAATTGCCAAACATTTACAAAAATTATCTGAAAAATATCCAAAAATTTTCTAAAAATTCTCCACACATTGGGGAATGGTGCAGCCAATTAAAATTTCCCAAATCACATCAGTTCAACTGCCAATAATTTTATCAATAAAATCAAGACTAAGTAATTAAACCGGCAAAATTAGGTCAAAAATTGACGCAATTAGAGTGTGTAAATTCCTGTTTTGAACACAAAAACGCAAAAATTCATCATTACACACATCATTTATGCAATCAAAATATGAATCAATCATGCAAATTTAACACTTTTTAAGCACACACACACACACGCACTAAAAAATTGGTAGTTTTTACCAATTTTTAGGTGCGCACACAAAAGAGTTTAATTTGTCGGATTTGCAATGTGACTGCACAAATCAATAATTAGGTATGAGCACAACACCAATCAATCATCACAATTCAAAAATCATAACGCACACATTGATTTCTAGGTGCACAAACATGGGCAAATTAGTGCACACAGACCTAAAATTAGCATACAAACACTCAATTAGAATGCACACACACTTGAAATTAGTGGAGACACACCTAAAATTGACCATCCAAGCATGAAATCAACTCAATTAAGCACCCAATTAGCAACACAAAATCATCAATTAGCAATTGAAACTTATCAAATTCATGCGCCGCCAATTCTTAAAAATTTCGGCATTACGACGGCGTGAAAATGAAAAATCGCAAAATTTTCCACCCTAATATCACATTGCATTGCATCAACATAGCATAGCATTACATTGCATCACATTGCATTGCATCTTGGTGGGATATCTACACAATTCTACACATCTCTAGATTTTAGGGAGGTTGAGAATACCACCTAATTACCTTTCCGTTGAAGATCAATTGAATGATCGAATGCCCCAATCCCCATAGCACATTAGTAAGTTGGAAAAAATTAGTCAAATTAGCAAAGAGTTAGTGATAAATTAGTGTGTGTAAACACACAATTGGCAAGATATGGTCACACATTAGGGAATATGAACACAATGCTTCATGCACACACATTCAAAATCCACAAAAACATAAACACACAAGTGAAATTAGTACTGAAATCAGTGAGGGAACACATTCGTTTATGCCACAATTACACTAGCGTAGGCCATCGTCCCCGGCAACGGCGCCAAATGTTGGGGGTCCCATCGTTGCAATAGCTCCAATGACCAACAAAATTATCAATCCGGAGGGATGAGCTACCCGGCTAGGGCATGGAAACACTCACATGGTTAGTGAGCTAATCGTGGCAACACAAATGGTTAACTCCACGAGGTGAGATTCTCGGCCTATGGAGGAGCTAAGCCGCAATGAAGGTCAATCTCCATATCCACTTCTCTTCACCTCTAATCAACCTAATCACACACACTACGATTGCAAGATGCACACAACACTAATCCTATCATGCAACACACTAATCGCAAGCACACACACATAGATCTATCGAGCACCACACTCCAATCAAACCTACATGCACACACAAGCAAAAGAGGACAATTATATAAGATTAGAGAGGGATTAACCACTAATTAGTTAAGATCTAGCTAATCTAAGCATCATAGGCAGTCATAAGAAGTAAGAGAGAGGCATAGTGAAATAGAATGAATCATTGATTAGTGTTAATCAAGTCTCATGAGCAAGGAGAAGCTCAAGGATCCATAGCCACACACCTCAAGATCCCTCACCAAAAAGTGCTCTGAACAAATGACTTAAGAACCCTATTTTTTTTTACACACTGCCTTATATATCCGACTAGGGCATGGAAACAGTCACACGGTTAGTGAGCTAATCGTGGCAACACAAATGGTTAACTCTACGAGGCGAGCTTCTCAGCCTATGGAGGAGCTAAGCCGCAATTAAGGGCAATCTCCATATCCACTTCTCTTCTCCTCTAATCAACCCAATCACACACACTACGATTGCAAGACACACACATCACTAATCCTATCATGCAACACACTAATCGCAAGCACACACACACATAGATCTATTGAGCACCACACTCCAATCAAACCTACATGCACACACAAGCAAAAGAGGGCAATCACACAAGATTAGAGAGGGATTAACCAATAATTAGTGAAGATCTAGTTAATCTAAGCATCATAGGCAATCATAAGAAGTAAGAGAGAGGCATAGTGAGAGAGAATGAATCATTGATTAGTGTTAATCAAGTCTCATGAGCAAGGAGAAGCTCAAGGACTCTATAGCCACACACCTCAAGAGCTCTCACCAAAGAGTTCTCGATAAATGACTTGAGAACCCTAATTTTTTTTACACACTGCCTTATATACCTAGGGTAAAAATATGCAACATCCGGGCGCCCAAGGCCTTTAGGGATCACCACTTAATGAATCTACAACCTAGGCACAGTAAGTGACCTATTCTTTACAACTTGGAACTCCCATTGAGCCCATAACACATTAGAAATATTACAATGGATTGAAATAAATCGAGAATTTACAATACGTGACCATTTTTGGGAAAACGTGGAAAATGTGTAACTCCAATCTTTATTGCTTCTTCACTTTGATCTTCGATGTGCATCCATACGTCTTCAGTCTTTAGCAGCTTATGTTAACTGACGTTGACTCAGTTAACAAAAAGCAAGCCCGGTTTGGAAGAGAGAAATACGCATACAATGCACTCAACAAGCACAAGGAAAGGACCTGAAAAAGTGGGTGCTTATTGAGCTTAAAGGGCCTAGAACAAAGAATCATACCAGGAAGCACTTGGAAGATCTAACGGAATCCTTGGAAAAGATGTACCAAGAAGCGAAAGCTTTAAAGCTGAAAGATGTACCAAGAAGCGAAAGCTTTAAAGCTGAAAGAAGCTGAAGAAGCGGCGAGAAAAGAAAAAGAGGTGGAAGAAGAACAAAAGAGAGCAGAGGAAACTACTGCACAAGGAGAAGCACAACATACCCAAGGTGATGTGTCTCCCCACATATCTTCTCTTGTCTTTGAACACCAAGATCGACCAATGTTGAGCCCACCACCGTCACTGGCATTTAAAGATACCACAAATGAGCCAATAAAAGAAGAAAAAGATGAACATGAAAAGAAAGATGAAGCTACACAAGAATTTGAACAGCAAGAAGCCTTTAAAACAGCACACCAATCAGATGTCTCTAATCAAGAGAAGCAAACAGAGAAAAAGCCAGAGACCGAAAAGGCATCCAGTCCTACACCAGAAGAGGACTCTGTAAGATTTGAGCACACAAGAGAACAGGAGGCCAAGGAAACACCTTCTACCTCAACATAGCAAGATAAGGCTGAGATACAACCCTCTACCTCCACAGAGTAAAATCAGCAACCACAAGGGCAACAACAAAAACCGACAGCCATGACGCAGCCAGAGGTAAAATAATCTGCAGACACATCAAGGCAAATAACACAAAGCAAAGATTGGCAATCAAATGATGAAGTCATCCTGCAAGTGAACGAATAGGCTAAGAAAATGCAGGAGATGATAGAAAGACTTCGTTCAGCAGCACTTGACCGTAGCACACGAGCCAAAGAGTTAGAGATGGTGATAGACGCACTCCAAAGGAGTTAGTTGACAGACCTAATGTCATCACCGATTTGCAAAGGAAAGTTTAGGAGCTGAGAGCAGAAGTTGAACAACATCAGCTCGCTAGAGATAAGCAACAAAAAGAAATGGAAGATCTGGGTGAACATGCAAAGCCAAGGATGATCAGATGACGGAAGTTACAAATGAACATCTCACTACCATCCTATCAACTCAAAAAATCCAGGTATAGTTAGATGTAGCCAATGCTTCTCTACAGTACACATAACAAATAATCAATGATCAGGCGATATTCTTGCGGAAAATACAAGAAAATCTAGCCGTCACCTCGATCAAAGGTACAAACGAGGTCTACAAGGAACTAGAAAAGAAAAATAAAGACCTTGAGCTGGAGCTGAAGTTAGAGCAATCTGAGCGTAGAGACCTGGCCTTGATGCCGGTCCAAAGAGAAGATGAACTGCTGAAGGAGATAGCTGAACTCAAAAGAGTCAACCAACTATACTGAGAGAGGGAAGGCGAGAAATGTAAGAAGAGGCAGGCACTTCGGAGAAACCTCAGATAGAAATACCCTCATTATCACTTGCTGAAATAGAGCCACATTCCACAGTAGAGCTGAGTGGCGAGGAAGATTTTCAGGTACCCATTACAGAAGAAGACACAGTGCCCATGGTCCAGCTCTCCAATTCTGAAGAAGATGTACTAAAAGAAAAAGTTATACAAGAGGTAGATGAGCAGTGGAAGGCAGTAATGGATTGGGAACTGAGAGTACTTCATTCTGTCAATGTCACACAACTCACTCCCAATCAAATAAATGCGCAATGGCACCAACAGTCCCTGCCCTACCCTCTGATTAAAGTTGAGTTTCTATAGGTAAACGAAAGGCTTTACACAGACATGCAAGTCGAGGACGAAGATAAAGGCCACCCAAAGTGGAGGTTGAGCTGGCTGAAAAAAAACCCAAGATACTTGATTCTGTTCACGAGAGCACCTGCGGCCCTGCAAAAAGATCTGACTTTCTGTCATGTACCAAGAGTAAGGACCTGGATAGCACATGAGGCACTACTAAAGAAGCGGCCAACTTGGCTGAATTACCCCAGATTTCCTACTCTAGAAAAGGGACCAGCGCGACTGAAGAATACATGGTGAAAACCCTAAAGGGCACCATGTCATTCTTTAAAAGTCTACCAGATTTTTCATGTGCTATGCTATATAAGATCTACCAAATGCTGCTCACATGCATCGAAGTGTTCAATGAGCCAGAGCAAGCAAGCACCCCTTGGATGTCATTCCTTGAGGGTAGCAAAGGTTTGTGCTATGATGTTAATGGCCAACCTTCTGAAGAAGTCCTCTATGGATTCTATGCTAGATGCATGTTTCTACCTTCTCACAATATGCTGGTGTTCGAGGAAGCATTCTACACGGGATTCTTCACTTGGTGAACGAAGATATTTGCACGAGTGATCAACAACCTCACATCAAGGTTTGTAGGCCACTCAGCAATGGAGCTAAAGAAGAGAGTAACTATGCACTTTTTGCAAGTTCCAGATAAAGAAAGGAAGATCAGATACCAAAAGGCACTAAGTGTGCTTAAAGAATGTCTCGTCAGCCGCCGCCAGTCGAAAGACTACTTCAACCCATAAATCTGTTTCAAGGGATGACACATGCAAGGAGGGGGGGAATGTTAGCAGCAAGCTAACACGGATACCATTTTTCGGAGTTCTCATCCTAAAACACTTATTATTTTAATAGATCGGGAATATTTAAACTCCTATTTTCTTGAATAAACTCTATAATTAATGAGCTGGGGCTACAAGCTTCTAGATTGTATCAACCTGTCATTACCCATCTTTGCTAGAACTCCCAGATTATTAGTTTTGACCACCAAAAACCTTGGCTAAGGTATAAAAGTCAATTTCTGTAAGTTATTATTAAGTTTTGGATAAGGAAATACACAGCGTGAGCTAACGGCGCTCACTCCTCTCCTTCTTGCGCTTCCTACTCCCTCCCTGGTTGACATTGCAGTCGCGTTTGTTTCGTTGCAACCACAGGTAAGAGCTCAACGCATTGACATAAGCATTTCAGAGCATTTCGTAGCTTTTGGTGTCGCCAAAATTTCATCATAACTAGTAATTTACACTTTCAAATAAAAAACTAAGCATAGGCGGGGTATTGGGGCATCAATGCTAAGCATTTAGATGCATTCTGGGTCGAAAACGACTAGGCCAAAAATCCACTATTGTTAATAATTTCTATTTTCAAAATTGACCTAAAGTGGAGTTTGAGACCATAAGCATGTGTTCTTAGGTCTTATAAATGTGTCCTAGAAGTTTCATTACGCTTGGATGTCGTTTGATGCTGTAACGGATGTGATTTGCGATTGGCTTTTGGTGATTTCAGACACTTGAGAGTAGCTTGAGTTAGATGCAGATTGTTAGTTGTTTTCCAAGAGATTGACAACCTCTTGTATCCTCTATGCACTCGTCGACTCAGCTTCGTCCCATGGATTGACAATTTAATCGTGGTTCTCGGTAATAAAACAATAAGATCGGATGGGGAGGTTAGACATGCATCCCATAGGATCCAAAGGAGGGAAAATAGGGATCCAAAGGGGGGGCCATCTACAAAAGATCAATGTGCAACAATGGGCTTCAAAGACCCTAAGTTTTAGCCTATTAAGACTTCCAATATGCTAAGGTTCCAAAATTCAAAGGTTATGTCCGATGGTCCAACCCTAGGGAAAATTGGATGCTTTGTAGTGTGCAAAAAAGTCTTTGCAAGCTCGTACATAGGAGGGGGCGAGCCCTTTTAGTAGGGGATGAGAGAGAAACACACACACACACACACACACACACACACACACACACACTCATGAAAGCCCCTTTACACAAAGGGCATAGTGGACACATGTCACCTCCCTAGGCCAATTGCCCACAAGGGGCATTCAAATCCTATTGGACGGCCATAGAGGTGGACCAATGAGAATTAGGCTAGAGTACATCTAGTTTAATTCATTTAAAAAAACTTTAGTAAAAAAACCAATAAGAATTAAGCCCTCTAGAAGACTATTGGCCAGTCTCCCAAGGGGTCCAATGAGAATTCAGCAGCCCAATGGCTTGCCTGATTCCTATTGGCTAGAAGACTAAGGGGTCCAATGAGAGTTTAATTGCATTAATTAATTACCTAAACTCTCACAAAAGACGAAAGGGGGACACTTGTCACAAGGCTATCACTTATGCTTCTCAATTTTCATTGGCTAAGCTTTGCAGGGTCCACTAGGTGCCAGCATGATCGAGTAAATTGCAAGAGGGGTCGACCAAGAGAGAGAAGGGGCTGATTTTGTCAAGGCATTAACACACACACACACACAATCTCATGTGTGAAGAAAGAAGACTCTATCTCTCCTTCTCAAGCTTTAATGGAAAGCTCATCATCTACTCCAAGCTTGGAGAAGGGAGGCCTACACCAACAACTCTTGGCTTTGTGATGCAAATCCAACCAAGATCCAAGCTTAAATGCATGCTCATCTCCTCTGCCATGCTAATTACTAAGCTATGCTAAGATATTATGAGTGATTATGTGAGGAGCTATACTGCTTTCTCATCAGACTACTCCTTCCTCTCAATCTACTCTCATACCCCACTAGCTCTCACCATCTTCGAAGGTGTGTGAGGTCTTGGGCCTGAGATCGTGAGGGAATTGATGTTGTGTTTTAAAGTGTTTCCTTAGTGATTGAAGCTTCCATCTTCATTGCACTAGCTAGTTATTGGAAGGAACACATAGGATTGTATTGTAAAATGTGTCCATTGATGGGGGAAACCTATAATACAAAGCCTTTTGGAGGGGGGACCGGCTCCATAAAAATCGGGTCCTCAACTATTGTCAATAGATTAGTTTCTTTCTCTTTTGAAGTATTGTTCATGACTATCTAACTAGGTGTTATGGTTTTGGTTTCTCTCTCCATCCAAGCACTCTTTTTATGGTCATTAGGAATCTATTCTAATGAAATGCTCACTATGTCTATGCTATTTTCCGCTACACACAAGTTATTAGGCCATTAATGTTACATTGGTATCAGAGAGCACAAGGTTTCTCTTTTCTTGCTCAAGAAGGGATGTCCTCAAGCTAGCTACAAATGGTTGGTATTATTAATTGCAATTGAGTAAGTAGAATAGGGATTTTTTAGCCTTGCACTGTGCGTGCCTTCGTGCAGATAACAAGGGATCACCATTGAGAGCTATGGTCTTAATAGTGCTTGCCTACGGCTTAACCACTATTGAGCTATTAGAAGCTTGATAGGAGACTGTACAATTTTGGTGTTGAAAGATCCTCTCTTCTTTTCCTTGAAATTAATGATATTCGAGCGACAAGTACAGTAGCTTGAGTGCTTTTCTAAAGGGGTAAAGAGGAGTAGCAACTAGGGCTTGAAGTGCCAAAATACACCTAAAAAAGTTTACACATAAAAGTTGTTAGAATGGCTGACAATAGTAAAGAGAGTGAAATTAATGTTGATAGCTTTGATTTTGCTAATGAGCAGGCTACTAATGATGCTCCTATGCTTGTTAATCACCTTGTTTCCAGGCTTCAACATGCCATGGGAAATCCATCCCTCCAAAGTCAAGTGCAATGGCACCTACGTGCTCATGGGATTCTCCAAACGCCCCACCATGACGAGAGAGTACCTAGGAAGCCTCCTTGCAAGACTTCCAAAAGAGACCTCTCTCCGATTCGGTAAGAAGAAGAGGATCCGTACGAAGGGCTCCAAAATTCACTACTTGATGACCCATCTCCTTCCCAAAGGAGAACTCAAAAGACCCCACCAAAAGAACAAGAAAGAAGTGAGTCTTCTGCCACCTCGGTGGAGATGGATCCACGAAGACGGCGGGCAAAGTGCTCTCCATCACCTCCTAGGCGGAGAAGACCATCGCACACTTCTCCAAACCATAATTCAAAGAGGGATGACAGAAAACAAGAGAAGAAAAAGGCGAGAAAGAGGTCAGCCTCTTCTCCATCTTCTTCATACTCTTCGTTTTATGAAGAAAGTGATGGTGCAGACAAAGAGGAACAAGGCAAGAAAAAGGCAAGAAAGAGGTCACCATCTTCCTCAAATTCTTCATCTTCTGAAGAAAGTGATGGTACAACTTTAGAACCATAAAAAAGAAGAGGCCATAGGAAATCCTATGCCGTGTGGAAGAGACCGTCCAAGCTCAAGAAGTTCAAAGAGGGAGGAAAGAGCATCTCTTTCCTTACCTACGATGGCACCTTTGGTGCTATAGACAAAGCCTTGGCTTTCATCCAAAAATTCAATGCGGAATCTGGAGATGAGGGCTTGAGGGAGTACTCTAAGCTACACCATGTAGCTATGCATTTTCAAAAGTCCGCCAGGCAATGGTGATCTAGCCTACGGACAAATGGTGAAGCTCCACAAACACGGAAATCTTTAAGAGCTTCCATTATGAAGCAGTTTTTGGCCACCGATTCCAAAGACAAAGTACTCACCGAATGGAGAAGCTTGAAGATCTCTCCCTATGAATCCATTCACAAATATGTAGACAAGTTTTGGGACTTACATCTCAAAGTCACTGTCTTCAAAAAGATGGATTTTGGAGAGAAAAAACAACAATTTTGTGCAGGCTGAACTGAAGAAATGGTGGAGTGTGTCAACTCTCAAAGGCCATGCACCATATCTATGGTCATACACCATACCATGGTGCCTTCACGAATCAATTTCCAAACAGGGGCTAAGAGAAATCTTAAGCCCACGGAGAACAAGGACCGTAACAATGAGCCTAAGTGGAAGGACAATGTCCAAAAGTCTCCTAATGGCAACGCCAACAAAAACAAAGCTAAGGAGAAGGGAGTTTATAAAGGCAAAAGTAAAGTCTTTCTTGAAGAGCTTGAGTGTTATCGCTCGCAAGGATAGCCGTTGTTTCAAATGCGGAGAGCAAGGGCATGCGTACCTCGCTTGGCCCCAAAAGAACACCTGCCATGAGCCTCATAGAGCTACCTTGGTTGAAATCCAAGAAGAGAAAGCTCACCACAAAGAATCTCCTCTATGCCATGCTTGGGGAACGGTAAGAGAACATGATGCTTTTATTCTCTTTGACCCAAGTTCTACTCACAATTTCTTATCCAACAGAGTTGGCCACCAAGCTAGGTATCCAAGCATATGAGATGGGATATGTTGTACCTGCTGATGGTGCTTTCAATGGGCAAGAAGCTTCAGTCACTCCCTTAATCGAGAAATTGAGGCTCCATGTTTAAAGCTATGTGAACAAATAGGACTTCTTTATCTCTCCTCTTAAGCACGAGGATGACGTAATCCTAGGGGCACCATGGTTTGATCGCATGGCTGCCAATGTTAAATTCGTTGAAAGGAAAATCTACTTTAGGTTCAGGGAAAAGATATGTACATAGATGCTAAGGATTTGGGTAACACCATACCCATTGTATATAATAAAGAGCTCTATTTCCATGTACATGATTTTTGTTGAAGATTCTCAAAATGAACCTAATGCTTTAGCATAAACAATTAAAAAGAATTAGAGTTACCCAATTTTCTCAAGGTAGTTCAAGATGTTTTTATTGAAGATATCTCTTGTGAACTACCTCCTAAACGAGGAAATGATGACAATGCAATTGAACTTCTTCCAGGAAGGTCACTGCCTAGTAAACCTCCCTGTAGAGTTTCTCAAGCTCAACAAGAGGAGATTATGCGGAAAGGGCATGAGTTAGTTGAGAAGGGCATGGTTAGGCCTAGCTCATCTCCATTTTGCTCACCCATGCTATTAGTGCAAAAGAAATACGGCACATATCATATGTGTGTCGACTATAGAGCACTAAATAGGATCACTATCAAAATAGGTTTCCCATTCCACAGGTAGAAGATCTATTTGATAAGCTACAAGGGTCAACCTACTTTAGTAGAATTGACCTAAAAAGTGGCTATCATCAAATTAGGATAGTTGATCAATACATTGTAAAGACGGCATTTCGCACTACGTTTGGTCTTTACGAATACATTGTCATGCCTTTTGGCTTGACCAATGCACTAGCCACATTCAACCGCTTGATGGAGAAGCTATTCAGGCCTCACTGAACCTTTACTGGTTGATGATACTATCATCTACTCTAATTCACTAGACGAACACAAGCAACATCTCTAGGTAATATTTCAAGTCTTACTAGAGAATAAAATTTATGTTAATCGAAAGAAAAGTGAGTTTTTCTTACAAGAGATTTAATATTTAGGTCACATTATCTCTCAAGCCGGCATCCAAATGGATCCATCAAAGCTAGAGGTAATAAAAGAATGGCCTAATACAAGGAATCTTCATAAACTAAGAATCTTTATAGGTATATATGCATACTATAGACGCTTCATAGAAAAGTTGTCACTAATAGTAGGACCATTACATGATCTAACAAAGAAAAACAATAGGTATACATGGTCTACCAAGAAAAACAATGCTTTCAAAAAGCTTAAAGAAAAGCTTACACTGCCGGATCTCTCAAAGCCATTCGAGGTCCAATGTGACGTTTGTGTGATTTCCTTGGAGCTGTTTTGCTCCAAGAAGGGCATACCATAGCTTATGAAAGTCGAAGGCTCGAACTTGTTGGGCAAGCTCTAGGCATATATGAAAAGGAACTCCTCGCAGTTCTACATGCCTTAGACTCGTGGAAGCACTATTTATTGGGGACTCCTTTCATTCTGCGGATGGATCACCAAAGCCTTAAGTACTTCAGGACGCAGACCAAGCTCTCCGACAAACAAATGAGGTGGGAAAAATTCCTTTTGCAATTTCATTTTCATATTGCTCACATTGCTGGTAAGCATAATCAAGTAGCTGATGCACTCAAGATGACCGAGAGTGAATGCGGTTTCCATTGAAACTCACAATGATCTATCTTCTATGATAGATGAGTATGCTATTGATCCCGATTTTAGAGATGCGATTTCAGCTCTTGCACTAGGGAAGAAAGAGGAACCATTTACCTTACAAGATTGTTATCTTCTCTATGGCAATAGACTATGCGTTACTAACTCACTATGCGAGAAAGTAATGTATCAATCTCATGCTCCTCCTTTTATGGGGCATAAAGGGATTCAGTTTACCCTAAAAGGGATTGCAACATATTTCTATTGGCCTACCATGAAAGGAGACATACAAGAGTATGTTTCTAGATGTATGGTATGCCAAAAGACGAAGTTTGATAGAGGGAATAAACCTGGATTTCTTTAACCTTTGCCAATCCCTAATTCACCATGGGAGATCATATCCATGGATTTTATCTTTGGATTGCCTAAGTCCATCCATGGGAATACGGGAATATGGAGAAGTCAGTAGAAGACAGGTTCAACAAATAAGCTCATTTTATATCTCTCAAAAAGACTATCAAAGCCCATCAAATGGCAACCCTCTTCATATCACAAATCTTCAAGTACAATGGCTTGACGATGTCCATAGTGTCGGATATAGATCCTAGAATGACCAGAAATTTCTGGAAGGGTCTCTTTGAGAATTTAAGGACAAGGCTAAATTTCTCTTCGGCCTATCACCCGCAAACGGATGGCCAAAGTGAAATAGCTAACTTAACGATACTTTATCTACTAATAGCCTATGTAACGGAAGTAGATCAAAGGTCCCAATGGGAGAAGTACTTACCCTTATTAGAGTATGCCTACAATAACATTGTACATACCTCCACGGAAAAAGCACCTTTTGAGGTGATTGAGGGAAGATCTAAAAGTCCCCTGCTACTTAAGGTACACAAGAAGATCTTCAGTCTGCAGATGAGTATAACCGAAACCTACAAGAATATTTTCAAAAGATTAAGGATGCTATCTCTATGGCTAAAATCATGCTTTGGTGGTACAAAAAGGACTGTCCTTGACAGCACCTTTGACAAACCTTCGAGCTACAATTTCTACATGTCACATGAAAAACTACCTATCATACTATATATCAGTGGATAGATCTTCAAAAGGAGAATCTAAAAACACAAGGTCCAAAATGTTTTGACCTAAACAAGATCCAAGCAAGATGAGCATGGTTGGTATTATATTAATAATTTATCATGGTTGCTCATCTTGCTTGGATCTTGTTCAGGTCAAAACATTTAAGCTTCGATCTTGGTTGGTATTATATGGCAGAGGAGATGAGCATGCATTTAAACTTGGATCAAAAGGAGAATCTAAAAACACAAGGTCCAAATTTTTTTGACCTAGGTGCTTCCACATCGTTCACGCACGATATGGATTGTAGCATTTAATGGCCTAATAACTTGTGTGTAGTGGAAAATAGCATAGACATAGTGAGCATTTTACTAGAATAGATTCCTAATGAGCAAGAAAGCTTGGATGGAGAGAGAAACAAAAGCATAACAACTAGTTAGATAGGCATGAACAATACTTCAAAAGAGAGAGAAATTAACATTTGACAATAGTTGAGGACCAGATTTTTATGGAGCCAGTCCCCCCTCCAAAAAGCTTCGTATTATAGGTTTCCCCCATCAAGGGAGACATTTTACAATACAATTATTTGTGCTCCTTAAATAACTAGCTAGTGCAATGAAGATGGAAGCTTCAAGCACCAAGCAAACACTTTAAAACACATCAATTCCCTCACAGTCTCAGACCCAAGACCTCACACACCTTCAAAGATGGTGAGAGCTAGCGGGGTATGAGAGTAGATTGAGAGGAAGAAGGAGTAGTCTTACGAGAAAGAAGTATAGCTCCTCACATAATCACTCATAATAGCTTAGCATAGCTTAGTAATTAGCATGGTAGAGGAGATGATCATGCATTGAAGCTTGGCTCTCGGTTGGATTTGCATCACAAAGCCAAGAGTTGTTGGTGTAGGCCTCCCTTCTCCAAGCTTGGAGTAGATGATGAGCTTTCCATTAAAGCTTGAGAAGGAGAGAGAGAGAGAGAGAGTCTTCTTGCTTCACACATGAGATTGTGTGTGTGTGTGTGTGTGTGTGTGTTAATGGCTTGCCAAAATCAGCCCCTTCTCTCTCTTGGTCACCGCCCTCTTGCAATTTACTCATGCTGGCACCCCATTGGACCCTACAAAGCTTAGCTAATGAAAATTGAGAAGCATAAGTGATAGCCTTGTGAAAAGTGTCCCCCTTTTCCCTTTTGTGAGAGATTTTTGGTAATTAATTAATGCAATTAAACTCTCATTGGGCCCCTTAGTCTTCTATTCAATAGGAATCAGGCAAGCCATTGGGCTGTTGAATGCTCATTGGACCCCTTGGGAGACTAGCCAATAGTCTTCTAGAGAGCTTAATTCTTATTGGTTCTTTTATTAAGTGTTTTTTTTAAATGAATTAAACTAGATTTACTCTAGCCTAATTCTCACTGGTCCACCTGTATGGCCATCCAATAGGATTTGAATGCACCTTGTGGGAAATTGGCCTAGGGAGCTGACATGTGTCCACTATGCCCTTTGTGTAAAGGGGCTTGCATGAGTGTGTGTGTGTGTGTATGTGTGTTTCTCTCTTATCCTCTACTAAAAGGGTTTGCCCCCTCTTATGTAGGAGCTTGCAAAGACTTTTTGGCACACTACTGCAAAGCATCCAATTTTCCCTAGGGTTGGACGATTGGACATAACCTTTGAATTTTGGAACCTTAGCATTTTGGAAGTCTTAATGGGCTGAACCTTAGGGTCTTTGAAGCCCATTGTTGCACATTCCTCTTTTGAAGATGCCCCCCCCCTTTGGATCCTATTTTCCCTCCTTTGGATCTCTATTGTGGCCAGTAGACCAACTTAACCAATATTCTAGCTTTTTCTCCCTTGGTACTTTCCCATATTAAATGATTAATTTAACAAGAGAAAATCATTAAGGAGAATTAGATATTAGTTATTATGACATGGATGAGCTCTTCAGCATGGACGCCTTGCTGAGGAAGTACACGAACTTTGTGAAAATTGATAAGCTTGGTAATGGGGAGATGCTGAAGGAGACACCTCATTCTGCAAGCAATGCATGTAATGTTGGTTTTGTCTACTTATTATCCTCCCATCTCTGATTCATGGTCCGACTGTTCATTGTGATCACCATTTACTACCCTTGCTCCTAACTTGCCTTACCATAGTGAACTTGGGTTTTGATATTGTTAAGGGCGACACTGCCTACTGAGTTGTTGGATCCTGAAATGCAGGCAACCCTGCAATTGTTTGCAAGGGAGCTTTAGAAGAAAAGCAAAAAGCAAGTGGAGGATGGGTTGACCCACGACCCCCAAAAAACGTACTAACATACTCCCCCCCAAAACCAAAGCATGCAAGAAGCTTTGGCTTCTTGCAGCTTTGTATCTTTTATATAATATATAAGTGTTTTCTTTGAATTTTTGTTCATGTGTTCCGTAGTAAACTTTCATGTTGAACATTGGCTCAAAACCCCTACCTACCACCAATGAGGTAGAGCACATTGACCATAGAATTCATTGCATCATCAGTTGTTTTGATGGCAATAGGGATTTGGCAGTCATTGTTGACTTCAACAATGTACTTCTGTACGTGCATGATAAGGGAAAACAAGTCTACCCTTGGATATATCAATGCTATACTTTACCAAAATAGATGGAGATGACAACATTACCTACTACCTACTACATGACAGAGGTGTTCTTGGGTGCAATTGCGACCAAATTTTTTATGAAGATATATAAGACCATCTAGGACCACCCGTTGGGGGGTGCACCTTACAAAATCCTCTATATTGCCTATGATCAGAGCCTATTTAAAAACTCCCTTCACACATTTTTTGGATTGAACAAAACTACCTCTCCATTAGTAAGTGTAAATCTATAATTGATACGAATGTACCCTCCTACCGAGCGCATGTGATTCACCTACATATCTACAAGATGCACCACCCTAGACCACCACAGGGTCTCAAATTCATCAAATAGGTGCGAGATAAGAAAGGGACTTTATGATAGGCCTAAATTTAGTAGTTTTTGTTTACAACACATACATTCTGCAATGTCACAATGACTTTCATAATTCTTGGGGGATCCACCTCAAAATATGTAAGTGTAGCACATTAGCTCATCTAGAGGGGTTTTTTTAATTTCAAAAAGTTACAAAAATTCATGTACAAGAGGGGTTTGTGTTACCATAAACATGTGGTAGTGATGTGTGTGGACACATTTAGGACCGCTCGGGCATTTTTTCCCTCACTAGGATTTTTTTCCCCCCGTGCATTGTATATACACCCATCACTCTAGGGCTTTCTATCTTTCCATTGCACACTACATAATATACTCTCTGTTGTGTGCCTTGATCTTCCTTCGTCTTATCCAAGATGTGTGTCTTTTCCTGCCACCCTAATGCCAACAATTGGTATCAGAGTAGGTTGCGTCCTCTCTTGGGCTTCGTCGCCAGCAGCTCTAGCACACACATGCTCACTTTTTCCAAATTTTCTACTCACATTTTTGATTCGGGATCATTTCGGCTTTTGTTTCCACTACAAGAAAACTGCACAAGCTATTTTGTCATTTTGTTTAAATTTTTTTATCAATGCCATTTTTTACATAACAGGTCTCTTACAATATTCTACGGTTTGTGCTATATAGCACGCGTTGTTCCCACTTTGTTTATCCTCTTTTTGAGTATTTTTCACATCAAGTGCAACATTTCCCATGGCTGACAAGAACACAGATGTGTTCAAGATGTTTGCTACTACTGATGGATGCGGACAATTACTCTATGTGGGCTTATATGATGCAACATGTCCTTGTGTCAAAGGGTGTTTGGAATATTGTGCAGAGCATTGATGTACGCCGTAGTTTTGAGGATGTAGGCAATGTTGAGAATGTTGTAGACTTTGGTGGCAGGACTGCTACTGCTACAGCTGTTTTGCCTACGGCTGAGCAAGCTTGTTGGGATGTAAAAGATGCACAGGCTCATGCATTGATCGCATTGTCTAGGAAGCACACTATAACTATTCAAATTTATTTAGCAAAATTTGTAAAACGGGCTTGGGATATTTTGGCTGGTCTTTATGCAAGTCACAATGAGGCAAAAATTGCATGCTGCATAACGAGCTGAAGTTGAAGATTATGCATGAGGAAGATGATATGGACATTTTCCTTGTTGGTGTCAAGGATATCAATGAGCAACAAAAACTATTTCATTTACTTTGCAAAAATGTTTAAGGTTTTCATTTTGTTAAATCATAGAGCATTCCAACGGAACAATCGGTTCGTAACCAGACTCTGGAAATTATTAATTATGGCTCTTATTCACTTGGAAATAATAGGTTATATGGAAAACTTAAGCCTCAAGACTATATCTAAAGATAAGAGTTGACCCTTAAGAAAGAAGGAGTATTTTTAAAAAAAGAGGAGTATTTTTAGAAGAGAAGGAGTAGAATCAGTATTTTTAGAAAAAAAGGAGTATTTTTAGAGAAGAAAGAGAAGTAAGTCAAGTTTAGAGCTTCTTTTCTTCAAAGCCAAGCTTCTCCTAAACTTAGAGACTCAAAATCGCACATTGAGATCTGCGTCCATAAAAAGAAACCACGAATGCACGCAAACTTATTTCTCTGCTTTTCGTTATTCTTAGCTTTTGATTTTGTCCTTGAGAGCCTATATAAAGATCCCTTTCCCTTGACTTTCAAAACACACACATAAGTTCTCAGAAGCAAAAGCTCTCTTGCCTTGGCATCGGAATCACCTTCTCTCCCTCGAGCTCTTACCCTCAATCCATCTCCATCTCCAACTTCTTCTCTATAGCTGGCGTGTTGCCCCTCAGATTCTTGAGTTCTCTTTCTCTTTTTCCCCCTTCTCTTTTGTGATACGATGGCCGCAAAGCAAGTGACTCAAAGCTCAAAGGATGCTCAAGACGCTACACCTCCAAGAAAGGTGCAAAATAAGACATCAACTCCTCCAAGCGTAGCTCAAGTGGAGGTATCAACTGCAAAAGAAGTCGAAGCCGTCCAACTTCAACCATGAGAGGTATTCAAACGTGTGCTAATTAGATAAGATGAATTTATAAATTTTCATTGTTATACATGATGATCAATAAGTCAAGCCTAGGAATTCTCTTAAACTAGCAAAGAAACGTTATATATCACAAGAAACAAGCATATGATTTCATAGAGTAGTGAAAGGATTGTTCAATTAATGGTTACTATTTGATAAACTGTCTCTGTTTGATATTAGAAGTTAGTTAATCATGTTTGAAAAATCACTTAAAGAAGATAATTATTGAAAGAATATCTTGTTCCCATTTGGAACTTGCCGTTAGCGAGGTGATTCTGCGGTTAGTGGAGAATAAGTTGAGGTTATCAGCTCTCTTTTTGTCTCTTGCAGGATTATCAAGATGCCTTGCGGTTAGCAGGATACCTTGCGGTTAGTGAGATTCTCCCTTGCGGTTAGCGACTGGGAAAGTTGCACATTTCGCGGTTAGAGAATAAGTAAATCCTTTGCTCTAATGGTAAAATAGAGAAAGTCCGCGGGTAGCGAAAAACTTTTAACCATAATTGAAAGATTCATTTTTGTTGAATTGTAGGTCTGTCTTCATTAGACCATGTTTGAGAAAGAATTATTTTGATGATGTTTAAAGGGTTGTATGAAAGAATCTTTGGTCAAAATTAATAATGGAACAATGTCTGTACATGTAAAAAAACGTGGTAGTAATTAGAAAACAAGAAGAACGGGTGAGTGCGGTGTGGAAAGTGGGAGACTAGTATCAAAACCGATCTATGTCCATGGACAGATGGACTTGATTAGTCGGGTACTTTCTACAGGATTATTAGTTAGTTAAGTCTCATATCACACCTATGATAAATATGGTAAAACAGGTGTTGTTTATAGATTTTAAATATGTCAATGAGATTTTATCTTTGTGATATAAGAATTAGCTCCCATTAAAATCCCTTGATTATCAATCTGACTTGTGGTGTATGACCCTTATGCCCACGATCACGATGGATAGAGGAATTTGTCTCTTCTGTTGCACATATCTCTACTTTGTGGAAATGGAGTAGGGTGTCATCAACGGAACTTGAGAATAAAGGAAGTCCATCTATCAAGTCTCCCAATATTTTGGAGGTTGGGGACCTCACAATTTTTATCAAAGCTTAGGTTAAAAAGATTTAATTGGCTACTTCAAGCTTCCTCATATGTATGATTTTCTATACCCATTACCCTGACTCAGAGAGATCTTATGACATGTCAGTTGATGCGTATCACAGTTGTGGTTGGAATCTCTATTATATATTCTCATGGAGAGATCTTTTGTAGACTCCTATATAAATTTTTGATGTGAAGAGATCCATTACCCGGCTCACGAAGATATTACGACACGTCAGTTGATGTGTATGACAATTGTGGTTGGAACCTCTATTATATATTTTCATGGAGAGATCTTTTGTAGACTCCTATATGAATTTATGTATAGTAATGGTTTGCTTAAAATGAATTGCTTGACTGGTTAAGTCATTTAATTGAGTCTTAGTGGATTGGATAAGTGGTGATTAGTTAAGTCATGTGATTTAAATTTTAATAGAGTGGATAAGTCATGATTGGTAAAGTCATGTGGTTGAACTTTTAGTGGACTGGATAAGTCTAGGTCTAGAAAATACCTTAATGTTTTATTATGAATATTAACGTTAATATATGCGTACACTCAGGAGAACCCTCAAATCACTCCTATAATGGAAAACCCTTAGAATGATGCTATCTATATGGAGATTCAAGAGAAGAACTTTTTTATATCAAAACAAAGCTCTAGAGTAGCTCTACAACATTCAGTGTCAATCTTGAACAAAAGTCAAAGACTCTACGGGTCATTCATCGTTGGTCAGTGTCCAAAAAAATGTTGTTTAAAGCCTCAAAATTCATCCGGAAGTTAGGGGTGTTTAAAATCAACAATTTGAGAGAATTGTGAGAAAATGGTCGTAGTTTTGGACATAGTTTCAACTTTTCCCTAACCAAAGCACTTGAACACTTTGGAATAAGCCTTCTTACATCAAGCTAGAGGAGTTAATCCCAGAGATCATATTATCTTTAGAGTCAAACTCAGCTTATATAAGATTCAGAATCCCGGTGATAGAGGAGCGTCTGCCCATAATGGATTTGCCAAGATTACAATTGATAAAGACCAATTTTGTTGTGAGATTTTGGATGAAAAGTCAGGAGAGTAAAGGACTATATAGATACGTTGACGACAATGAGTTCAGCATCTATAGGTGCTCAAAGCCCTACCCAGAAGAGCTGACAAATTAGAAGCTCTTATATGTCTATACATA
The DNA here is from genome assembly GCF_014529385.1 of Adiantum capillus-veneris. NCBI lineage: Eukaryota > Viridiplantae > Streptophyta > Polypodiopsida > Polypodiales > Pteridaceae > Adiantum > Adiantum capillus-veneris. The sequence goes on along the minus strand of NC_140960.1, from coordinate 83,456,839 downwards.
CGGAGTCGACTATCAATGGAAATCTATAGTTGTTGAAAAGTATGGATGAGAATACAGAGTTGTAGTAGAAAGCACAAATCCATGGACTGCATTAGACATAGGTGGATATTTGGTCAATGAAGGACCATAGATACCTCCACCAAACACGAAAATTCCTACGAGAATTCCAAAAAGAGAGCCACCTGGATTCCTTCTAGAGCGATAAGGAGAGATACAGTGATCACAGAGATGGCAAACATGTCTTCTCAAGGACCAATTTCCAACAGAACGACCAATCCCTTTGAAGAAGAACCCAACCATAGTAGAAGGCCTGAAGCGAGAGCAGAATTGGGAGAGTGTATGGTTAGACTTGTAGACAATCGGCGAGTTAGACCATTCTAGATCCACAAATGGGTAAACAAGAATTACACCAAAGATAAAGATCACAGAGATCACATAGTGTATTTTAGGAGAGTAATTAGAGCAGAGGAAGTTTTGGATTTTGTAACATAGTTTGCAAGATTTGGACTAACTCTGAAAGATGATGCAGCTGCATGGTTCGACTCAATGCAAAGATGTGATTTTGAGACTCTACACAAGCTGTCTAAGGAATTCATTGAAGAATTATCACAAAAAGGCATAGCTCAAAATACGGTCTCACAAATCCACAGATTCAAACATAAAGAGAGTGAATCAATATGCAAAGCGACATTATGGCCCAAGAGATATGTCAAGTTCTATCCGAGAGCAAAACTTCCTATGCAAGCATGATTAATGTTTTTCTTTATCCAAGGGATGAGACATGAGGGTTTTCAAAAAGATTTTCACATGATAAGGAGCTTGATGCTAAATGAATTGATCAAAGAAGCTCTTTATCTGGTGGATAACTGTGAGGAATATAAAGAAAAGGATTGTAATAGTCAAGAGGATGTCACATCCTCTCAGCACATTGATTCACAGATGAGTGTGTCCATTGCAAAACCAACGGCACCTATCGATCAAGAAAAGTTTATCAACTAAATGGTCAAGAGGCTAGCTCCTTAATTTGTAAATGTTGATCCGAGAGAGCTTAAGTGGTATGAAACTGAGAGAAAATGGAAAACCATACAAGAGAACAGTGCTACTATGGCATGGAATATGATAAGGAGAGGTATGTACAACCTAATCTAGTAGCATCTCCTCTACCTAGATACGCTATGGAAAATGCACCAGTTCCAATAGGAGTTACAAGACCACAGTCTGTCTTAGGACAACAAACTCTATTGCCAAGTTCAAGAATTCTTATAGACATGAGATACACACAGATGATGGAAGCATCTAATGAATAAGCGCTAGTCCCAACTATAATATATTATAACAACCAAAGCGGGTACTGCCCTTCAAGGCGACAGAAGATGAGAGAAACGAATGGAGTGGTGAGGCAGGTACAACCTCCACCTCCTACGTTTCAGCCTGAAGAAAGAAGGTATGAGATGAACAAAAGGACATTGTGGTTCATTGTGAATAGAGGATTATCTAGGTCAGAGCCTATTTACAACCAAGAGGAATTGCAAGAAGAAGATCCTCAACTAGAGATAGATTGTCACAAAATCCATGACAACCACTTGGTCAAACAATGTCCTCAACGGAGATCACTCAAGAGAATGCCTATTGTCTTGATTGTGGTGTCATTCACTAGATTACCGACTGTCCAAAAAACCCAAACCGAGTGATAAAGATCACAATGAATGTCTCAGGAATCATTCAGCTACCCAGTAGCTCAAAAAATGAAAACGTTGTATTAGTTTAAGTAGCTACGAGAGTGCAAGCTCAAAAGGAAGATGATGAGAACCAAGAGACAGAGAAAACAGAGACTGAGGTGAATCTAGAGACGGGTGAACCAAATATCGATGCACCTAGTCAGAAAACCAAGAGCAAATGGAACATTTGGAAAGCTAGAAAGGCTAGGATGAAAGCACATAGAGAACAAGAGTAGAGATACCTAGCTGAGGAGCTTACCCAAGCTAAAGAGAAGATAATACAACATGAGGAGAGTGTTTCACCCTCTCTTACAGAGGCAATTCAACCTCGAAATGAACCATCCACAGATGAGAAACCAAGAATTGCTAGTTCTAGAGGATCAGTGTTGGTCGAAAAGGTTATGACCCATTAGGATGCCCTCTTGAAAGCCTATGAAGTGCGGCTCAAAAACAACCAAACCCAAGAATAGATGTGGATGACATATCCATATGCGGATCTAAAAAAGGACAGGTTTGCAATGTGCAAGAAAATGATTCAAACAGCCCAAGCTTTAGTAGAATCACAAGTTGGAAAACCCGAGGGTGTGATCTTTGTCCCAACTACATCAGTAATCCCACCAAACAAGGAACGAATAGAGCCAGATTCTAGTCACAAGCATTGACCAAAGATTAAGGACCCAAAATTAGAACCAAAAATAGTGTTAAATACCACAGATAACTCTTCCAAGGGATTTCACATAGCTGTACCTCACAGCTATAAAGAAATAGATGGTCTTGACGAATTGTGGAGGCCAATGAAGAAAGCGAGCTAAGTAGATGGGTGATGGAAGAGGAGTGTCTCTTCCACCACCAATAGAGGAATTTGAGAATGGTTCTCAAATGAATCTAGAAGTGGAATTGTATTGGGGAGACAAAGGATCTATACAATCTATGGACAATCAACCCCATTCGCTAAGAACACTACCGTCCTATCGTCCATCACAAAGACTGTCTTCCAACAAGGTCATTGATTCAAAAGGATTTATAGACATTTTGTCAACATCAGACACTTGTAACGTTAGCCGAGATGCTCAGAATACGACCAAACATGTGGGCTATTGTGGAAAAATGCCTAAAAAAATTTGGTGTAAAAAAACCAATGACTCAAATCGAGGAAGGGATCAAAGAGCTAGAAATGCCTTAGCTAAACACTAGTCCAGTTCCATTAAACAAGGTCAAAGAGTATTATGAGGGAGAAGATGGGAACATCACTCTTCCTTTGGAATTTGAAGGTGTAAAAACCATGACAATCCTTGAAAACGGAGCTGGTGTTGCCATCGCAACAAAAGAGGTTTGGAAAAAATGGGGAAAACCAACAATGAGGGCTACAAGGATGAAACTGCAACTTGCAAACGGACACATGGAAAGGCCCATAAGACTACTAGAAAAAGCAGTTGTTACTTCTTGTTGAATTGAATATGAGAAAACCTTTGCTATTGTTGACATGACATCATTCTAGGAAGACCATTCATGCGACAACTGAAAATGATCCAGGACTGGGGATACGACCATATCTACTTGAGACATATAGAAATAACAACAAGAATAAATATGGAGGACCATAGTTATAGGGATGTGACGAGAATACTTATGGAGGAGTTTGATTCCGCTACTGTAGCAGGATCAGAACTTCTAGCATGGTTGGGTAAGCCTAAAGAATTGTGAATGTGTGGAGCTTCACAATGCACAAGCTTAAAGCGAGAGGAATTCATCCTAGAAAGGGAATTTGAAGATAATGATTATTTCCCAGAAGCCTTTCTTAAGGAAGCTTTAGATCCACTTGAATGGGAACACATCTTGGCTACTCTGGATGTGTGCGCTATTCAAGACGATCCAACAATGAAGTTTGTGATGAAGATGGCTATGATGTCATTCCTTACTTTGCAGTGAGTGAGATCCAAGAAAAAGAAGACAAAGACGAAGATGAGTTCTACGACTATGTAGAACACTTGGAGCTTCAAGATTATGCCGACAATGAAATTCCAGACAATTCATTAGGTGACATGAAGAGAATTTAACAAATGCACGGTTTTATGATTGTCTAGATCAAAGACCCAGGAACCAATGTCATCGCTACAAGAATAAAGTGCATTAGAAGCGGATTCCAAAATCTCTAATGGTGAAAACGCAACCTCAACAAGCATCCTTATATGTGGCTCCTATACATGAAGAAAAGACTCATTCAAGAAGAACACAACCATGTCAACCGGCTAACTACGCTCTAATCAAGTGGATACCAAAGTCATCCCAGAAACAACAACCCAAGAGTAAGCAAAGAGTAGCTTTCCATAACCAGCCAAACCACAAAGGGAAAGTGCTAGAATGCAACCTTGCTGAGGATAGCAATGATAGTGATGATTCTTATGACATTCCTTACCAGAAACTTAGGTCATCACCATGACTAGCAACTTCCATAACAGCCAAAGAAGGCCAAAAGCAAAGAACAACAAGTCAGAACCAAAAAGTTTGACAAATTTGGATACCAAAGAGCCAAATTGACCAAAAGCAGGTATGGATCAAGAGGACGAAGATCTCGGATGAAAAATCACAAGATCCAACACCGAAAGAAAAACAGTCAAAGTCTGCAAGAACGGCTAAGCAAACCCCAAAGTCGCAAATTAGATTTGGGTTCCAAAGAAGTTGACTCGGGCACAAAGAGGTCAAGAAATTATGTGGATTCCAAAACAATTAAAGTATGAACTCCCAAAGTTTGAATCCCATCCCCAACCAAGCGTACAAGGGATGAAGCAAAAGCCGCTATTGAATCATGCAAAGAAAAGGTGGATTCCAAAGAAGTCTCTTCAAACACAAAAGAAGCAACGACAAGTGTGGGTTTCAAAACAAGCAGCATCAAGCAAACAACCAGTAATCATGACAAAGTGGGTCCCAAAGGAAATCAATAAACCTACCGTCACTGCATCACCGCTTGAATTTTTTTAATTCCTCCTACGATTACAATATAGCTAGAAGAGAACCCACTTTGAGGAACAAGGCCAAACACGACAACCAACACAAGGCTAAAATGGATCCCAAAGAAGCATCAAACAGATAAGTTAGCCTTCAAAAATCTCTACAACCTTCATTCAAGCAAGCTGCACAGGAGCTTCAAAGACCATCATATTGCTTAGAAGAGGAAGCCTCGTCAGCAAATGTGAATAAGAAAATTGCTTATACCCACATCTTGCACAATATAAACTTTTTCCATGCATTGACTGTGTATGCATAATAGGGTTACATTACAAGGCCTACATAGGCACAATTTTTGATTGCCCAAGTACAACACATACCCTTGGTGATACTCTGTCGTCAAGGAGGGCTCCAAATAGGAGGGGGGAGGCATTCTAAATGTGAACCTATTATATGAATATTTAATGATTTTTCTTTTTGGTTGACTTGATTTTTTGGTTTTTTTTTGTTATTTTTGTGATCTTCAACAAAAAACATGAAAAAAAAAACATAATCCAGATGAAGAAAATACTGAAGAGATGCTGAGCCATACAAAAAGAAGAAGGTCCAAGAAAATAATGACACTTCACAAAGCGTGTCTCGAAAGCCATATACACAATGGGTAATTCCCAAAGGTAAGAAAAAAACACTTATCAACCATCGATCACAACAACGCGAGGCCAAACATTACATGAGAATGGTCATAAAATCGGGGATCGACTACAAGGACAAAGAAAGTTGGTGATCAACTAAACAAAAGCAACCATCAAGTGCAAAGCTGCCTATGAAACACTTTATGTGACTACAAGGCCGTATACAGGAAGTAGATCTTTATACTATAATCTTTTATGTTATATGTCACTTAATGAAGCCTAACAAACAAAAAAGACTAACAAATCTGACAAGAACAAAAGGGGCAAAAGTGATGGTTCATTCATCTATCGTGATAGATGTTTGCAAGACCAACCAAGGGTCAAGCCAAATTCTGGTCATTATCATTAGCTCTACATATAATTGGAAGGCATAAGGTGCTAGAGATACCCATCACTCATTCCTGAGACTGACATCCGAAAAAGTGCCAAATAAAAGTCCAAATCCAGTCAAACTTTGTCAGAAGGCTATGACTAGAGAACATAAGCTAAGGGTTTATTAAAAAAATAAGTCTAATGCCTAGTCAAAGCTGCATTTTTTTCAAATCTAAAGCCATGATAGCCATCTAGATACCCTGTACATCGTGTATATGAGTTTTGGAGATAAATGGACAATGATAGCTCATCGATGATGAATGATGTTGGATAACACCCTTTTGATGCAAGTTTTCATGCTTTTTAGACTCTAACTGGGTTGGTTATTATGACACGAGATTGTCCACAAGTAGTTTTTTTTTCATGCTCGACAGTTCATGCATATCATGGTTGAGCAAGAAGCAACCTACTATGGCCACTTCCAATTGTGAAGCTGAGTACAGGGTAGTCTTTACAACCACGATTAAGTGTGTGTGGCTTAGACGCATTACGGTTGATTTGGGTGTTGGATAGGGCACTGCTAACATCATCTACACTGACAGTCAAAGCGCACTGGCAGTTGTGAGAAACCCAGTCTTTCATGCTCGCACAAAGCACATTAAGGTGCATTATCACTATGTCAGAGAGAGACTCTCAGCAGGAGAGATCAACTTGGCTTATGTGCCAATGCAGGATAAACTTGCATATCTATTCACAAAGGCACTGTCTCATGAGAAGTATGAAGATTTTTACAAAGCTTTGAAATTCATGTCCTCAGGGCATGACAATTCCTTATACTCTATGTGTCAACTCTCGTTCACTGTGTCACTCCCAAGGGGATTTTTTACCATATATGTGGCACTGATGTGTGTGAACTAACTTAGAAACGCCGTGGCATTTTTCTCTCACTAGGAGGTTTTTTCCCCATGCATTGTATATACGCCCATTATTCTAGAGCTAACTTATCTTTCTATTATGCACTAAGCAATATACTCTTTGTTGTGTTCCTTGAGCTTCATCATCTTATCCAAGTTGTGTGTGCATCCCTGCAACCCTAATTCCAACAAAGAAGATCTCGCAATTCATTAAAGACTATGAGGGTCTCGACACTAAGAAATCTTCTTTTATTGGGCAAATGGAGGGACCAACAACTAGCATGGACAATGGATTTTTTATTGGGTAGAGGATGCATATCTCTCTCAAATACATAAATAATGTCATTGGAAGGATAAAGAATCTGGTGTCAATGGAAAAAGAGATAGACTTAGCTCTTTGCACAATCGCCATGGAGGCAAAGGAAAAAAGTAGAGGGTTTCCTTGGGGTGTTTACTACATGTAAAAAGTACAATATCGAGTGCATCCAAGGGGTATTATGAAAATCTCTTACCTATGAAATTTTAAAGGTTAAAACACACCCTTTATTCAATATATAAATTACTTCTTGAACTTCCTTAATTGATACCCCTCATGAGTTAGTGAAAACATGATACTTTTGTAAATAAAAATATCTAAACTCACAATTGTGAGTGTATTAGAATGCCACAAAAAAATTACAAATAAGCCTCAAGCTCATGCCAAGCCTTGAGGGCCACATAATTACATCAGAGAAGTATCTACTATTACACTATTACCAAAAGCCCAATCCTTCACACTGCAAGGTTTGAGCAGATGGCAAGAGTCGTCCTAAGCCAATCATCCGGGCTTTGCCTTTTTCCTAACACAAATATGAACTCTTTGCTTTCTTGCACTATCTCTCAGAAGCTAGCCACATAGAGGACACTATCAAAGTCACCGGCAATTCATGGCCTTCCAGATATTACTGAAGAAACATTTGCGTGCAGATTAGAAGTGCAGGGCTTCAAAACTGCTTCCCACCAAGGCACATGTCCTTCTTGAAAAACCCTATCTTCCACGTTCTTTGTACCCATTTCCACACCTTCCCTGCCAGGGCTCTAATTGCCAGGCATTCCATGAAAAGGTGGGCGATGTCTTTGCTAGCGCCGAGATCTGCACCCTGAACATCTATCAGATCCAATACCACGTGCCTAAATCTTGTTGTCGGCAAAGGCCCCCACAACACCTTCCACATAAATACCTTCATAAAATACGGCCATTGTGGATTCCAAATGTTCTTCGTGACCTCATTCCATCGAGATTCCAGCCATTGATTCTTCAATTGTTTATTCAAAGGGGCGAACCAAATAGCCTCGTGCATTATAGGTTAGTGGGCATTCATTGTGGCACAAACATTAGCAAGAATATGACGGAGCGCCATGATCTAGGAAAGCTCGAGCTCGATAGACATGGAGACAATGGCCACTCTAGAGTCTAGAGTCTTTCTCACTCACGGCTAGTTTCCTATCAAGAATTTCAGTGAGCTTTGTAGGTCGCACATGGCAGGGATTTCATATTCACGCCATCATGTGTTTTTTTGTGTGACCACAGTGTTAATTAACAAAATTCATGGCCGTTTTGAGACGCATAATGTTTTCAATGTTTTGGGCCACGACTTTAATTAAAATATGGGACAAATTGTTCAACCACGGCCAAGTGATCCTCTCTCATAGCCATGTGATTTTGTGGCTTTAATTCCATGGAGGGTTAGAGAAAAAGTGAGACAGATTCTAGAGAGTGAGGAGATAGACAAACTATTCAATCACAGCCAAGTGGGGCTCTCTCTCTCTCTCTCTCTCTCTCTCTCTCTCTCTCTCTCAATTTGTTTGTTTGAGATCCGACTGCACCATTTCTATAGACTCGAGGAGAGCTACGCGACAACGCCAAGCATTCCATGCGAGACGAAACGCACACGTCGACGCATCTACGAGCTATTTGTGGTCGTAAGTGTATCAAACGATGTCTGTTTTCTGCGTGCTAGTAGTCTATAGAATCGTGGCGACATAAGCTACGCATAGGTACTCATAAATCTCAGTTTCGGGCACTTTCAAAATTCAGCTCTGTCATCCTACGCGTTTTCCGCATATGGATTTAGAGTGAGGGTTTTGAGTGTAGAAGCTTAGGGACAGGTGTATCCTAATGAGGGGATGGTGTTCCTTACGTTTCGTATGAATTTGGCATGATTAGGTGAGTTACCTTCCGTATGTGTGTATGTGGCTAGGTATTGTAGTTGAGAGCAGTGAGGTTCTTGATTGTGGTTTAGTTGACCTTCCTGAGTGTTGTATGTGTAGGATGGTCTCAACCTGACAAGCTAAAGAGATTTCCTCCGTGTGCCTATCGTGTCATCTGTGTCCTCGATTGACATTATGTTGATCTAGCTAGTGTTTGCATGCACTTCATAGGTGTGTGAATCGCTCTCCGTCCAACATTGAATGAAATCCCTGTACATGGGTATAATGTCATGATATGTATCAGAATCTCTATCCCGCATTCAAAAGTACTCGCTTTTAACTTGCCTTTTGATATGCAGAGAATGCTTGGCTTGAAGATCTGGGCTATGTGCTGCTTAATGTGCTCATGGGTTAGCTCCATGAAAAAGCAATCTAAGAGGTCTTGGACAAGAAATTCATGGCCGTTTTGAGAAGCATAATGTTTTCAATGTTTTGGGTCACGACTTTAATTAAAGTATGGGACAAACTGTTCAACCATGGCCAAGTGGTCCTCTCTCATAGCCATGTGATTCTGTGGCTTTAATTCCATGGAGGGTTAGAGAAAAAGTGAGACAGAGTCTAGAGAGCGAGGAGATAGACAAACTATTCAATCACAGCCAAGTGGCTGTCTCTCTCTCTCTCTCTCTCTCTCTCTCTCTCTCTCTCTCTCTCTCTCTCAATTTGTTTGTTTTATTCCTGAACATCTTTAGTAAGGTGTGATTGCCATCAATCACTCTTTTGTTCTTGAGCTTTCCTCCTCTCCGTCATTCAAACAAGTGGGCAATGACTCTAATGGGGAAGTATGTCATGGACAACATTGTTGCAATGCTATTGTTGAAGTTGATGGACTTGACAACATGGCAATGTAGTGATCAAAGATAAGGCCGTGCATGTGTGCTCTTTCATAAACTTCTTTGGCATCAGGGTTGGGCCTGCTTATTTGGCATCCAAGTAGCACGCCTTACCTCAACAAGGTGTACCATGAAAGAGAAAGAGACGAAGAGAGTCTTATTTGGCATCCGAGTAGCACGCCTTACCTCAACAAGGTACCATGAAAGAGAAAGAGACGAAGAGAGATCAATGTAATCTGAATGGCAATTATATGAGCAAGCATGGAGTGGAGGTAGCAAGAGTGAACATTATCAAGTCATTTTTTTAATGCAACCAAAACTTAACTTCACACACACTCTCTCTCTCCTTTCTTTAACTTAACTTCACACCACTCTCTCTCTCCTTTCTTTAACTTAACTTCTCACCAAAACTTAACTTCACACACACACTCTCTCTCTCTATTCAATCACAGCCAAGTGGCTCTCTCTCTCTCTCTCTCTCTCTCTCTCTCTCACACACACACACACACACACACACACACACACACACACACACACACATAGGTAGGCCCTTGTGAACCTCCGAAGTTCCCACCCTTGTTTACCTTCTAAAAATCCAGGATGGCCCCCTTGCTTTCCTTGTGGGTAGTCTACGAAAAAGAAGGCTTGTGCAACATGCTAGGCTTACATCGTCTTTTGGACAAGTATTGATGCCAACGATAAGACATTAACAACACTATATAGCGTTAGTATAGCCTATTTTGGGTGTGTGTGTGTGTGTGTGTGTGTGTGTGTGTGTGTGAGAGAGAGAGAGAGAGAGAGAGAGAGAGAGAGAGAGAGAGAGAGGTTTTAATGTGCTAGGAGCAATCCCAAGGGACTACACTTTGTGGTGGGGTGTTGGGTGTGTGTGTCTGTGGGGGGACAGAGAGACAGAGAGAGAGAGAGAGAGAGAGAGAGAGAGAACACAAGTCATAGGAACAAGTCCAAGGAACCTCAACGAGTCTTGAACTAGGAGCAATCCCAAGAGACCACACTTTGTGGTGGGGTGTTGGGCTTCTTTGTGGGTGTGTGTGTGTGTGTGTGTGTGTGGAGAGAGAGAGAGAGAGAGAGAGAGAGAGAAAAGGAACACAAGTCATAGGAACAAGTTCAAGAGACCTCAAAGAGCTACCCTAGATGGAAGATGGTTGTTTTTCACGTTAGAAAAGGTACATGAGAATTCGCAATGCTTTTGCAATTTGAGCGTGTGAGTGCGTATTATAGGGACATTCTATGCACTTAGTGGTATATACCTCTCTCATGACCAACGATGGGTGTTCGTTCATTAAAGGATAAAGGGATTGTTCTCTAGGTCTAGGCCACCATATTTGTATTTTAGATTCTAATCGTGAAATGGACATTGAAAGGGGGCCCCTAATCCTTTGATAGTTGGATGCTTAAGGTAGTCTCAATCTCTCTTTAGGGCACCAATGCTCTCTCTCTCTCTCTCTCTCTCTCTCTCTCTCATGCAACAAATTTTTGATAATCATTACCCCTTGACGCATGGTAGGTCTGCACCCTTTGCCCTCCCCCCGCCCTTTTGGTACTTCAAACGGAAGAAGAGCTCTAGATCGAAAGGCAGAGGGAGGAAGAAAAATGAGTAGAGGATGAAAGAAGTGCCACCAAAGAAGTGCATGGGGCTATCTTCTAAATGCATATATTGTGCCTATAGAACATGCACCCGATCAACCCACAAAAAGGAGTTTGCCCCATGCACGAAGCACAAAGTTAAGAAGTTCATGCCCAGTGACCCTAGATTAGATGCAAGAGAAGAAAACGGATCAAGAGAGTGGAAGAGAAGCAAAATAAGGAGGAAGAAAAAAAAGAGACTCAATGAAGCAAGAGGAAGAGAGACGGTGGGAACAAGAGGAGTGGACAAGGGCAAAGACTGAGAGAGATCGACTTGCTAGTTTACAAGCAAGGACATAGGCATAAAGAAAGACAATGAGGGCCAAGCGAGAGCTACTTAGCAAGGTGTAGCTGGGATCTCCAACTCCACAAGGATCCCACAATGTCCACAAAACGGTCCAAAAGTAAAAAAGACAAGTCAGATCTTGAAGAGTAGTAGGTACAAGAGGAGAGGAGGAAACAATACAAAAAGGAACTTACTCAATGGGCCCAATAGCCAGCTTCACCACCACCCCCAACGACTCAAAAGAAACGGAGATGAAAGCCAAGAATCATGGCTTTGAGAGATAAGGAAATATTAGAGAGGAGAGAGATTATAATTCCTAAAGTAACTTTTTCTCAAGTAGTCAAATAAATTATGGGACCAATAGAGCAATTGTCCTCAACAGAGGACGTTTTGGTTGTAGCTTTTTCAAGATGGAGTCTTTTGTATAGTGCACGCTAAGAGGGTCACCTTGAAGAACACAGACATAACTCTAGCCATAAATTTACAAAATGAGAGCTTTCTCCATAAGAAATAGATTATTCCCATTAAACCAAACTCTTTTGAGAAATGTAACTATTTTATATAACATGAATGACTCATCTTGTCTCATGTTTTGCAACTACACATTTTAAGCTGTTTAGTTTTTTTCCAGCAAGTTCTTTAACTTAAGTACAAATCCATAGTGGCGAGCGAACTCGACGAGAATTTTTTGTCGGAATCAAGCCACCGGGGAGTTGTGCAAAAGGGGACAAAAGCCAAAAAGTATGAGGTCCCCACCCAATCAATATGAAGTATGGGATACCTTTGGTAAGTCTCCAACTCTATTTTCATAGACTAAGAGATAACCAGTGGACATTTCCCTTGCTATACTTGTAGCTTTCACATGTTTGTTACATATTCCTTTCAAACAATATTGAAGATATTCTTTAAAAATAGACGAGTACATTAGTCTTCTCCAAGACACTCTTGGAATAGGTTTCTCTTATAGATTCAACTTGCATGATGAGCACATATTTATATATACATTATCCATTAAAAATATCCTTGTCATTCCCAAGTGCTCCATACTGCTCGGCAAGTAGCTCGTTGAGCCAGCCTGGGTGTACTCTTGCCACAAAAACGTCGGTGTCAACTTGCACATTATCTCACAACATGGCAAAACAAGAAGTTGGTAGTATTCCATTGGGCCAACCTAAACATACTCCCATCACAACAACAATGGCCTTGGGCATCATCTCATGCCAAAACAACTGCCACCTCATATCAATGCTAGTAAGTAGAGGGTATAAGAGATAACAAACCAAAGGATTCAGCAATAGTACAAACATTCTTTTGCACTATGCCACGAGCCACCATGAATGAGAGCTTAGAGATAGAGTTTGGTGAAATTGAGGAATGAACTTTAAAAACTTTTAAAGTGACTTATGTTGCCATGTCACTTAACAAACGTTTTTTAAAAATCCAAAATAAAACTAAGATTTTAAAATTAAAATAAGTTTTTGTGCTAAAACAATACACAAGACACCATCTCAACTATTTGACAACCGTAATCGACCTGAACAATTTCATTCAAAAATGTAAAAGCTAGAATAATCCACAAAACTTAAAAAATGAACAAATGTGCTTAGGAAAGAGATACAAAAAATTGTATTAATCAAATTAGGAAAAAAAATTCATAACTTTTACGATAATACATCAATGGAACATGATGTCTTCACAAATAAAACTGTATTACTTGGGCAATGTATATCTCTGATTAAGATAAGTGCAACTATATAGAGCTTCGCAAGCTGTTCCACATAAATGGCTTTGAAGGTGCATACGAAGGATCCTATTGTCTCCCGCTCTAAAATCTGGATGAAAAAATATCAGCAAGAACGAAAAAACAATATATATCATCTGCACATTTGAAGCATCCTATGAGATGAAAGCAAAACTAAAACAATACATAGTATGAAAGCATGTTAACCTGTCATGCTTTTTCATGTCCCGGACAATGCTAACTAGCACAATTTTGACATATGCTAACTAGTACAATAACTTGAGCTACATCTCCAAGATCTATGACATATGATATATCAATAGAAAGCACTTGAAACAAGGAATCCAAATGTATAACCTCCGACAAATTTTGATATTATTTGTAAAAAATTTACCGGACGCCCAAATTTTTGAAGATGTGCTAACTTGAAACTGCTAACTAGCACAAAAAGCGCGACAGGTTAACATGCTTTAAGGGATGTACATTTTGTAGGAAACCTCGATTGAGATAATCTTATCTCTAGCTTCCAGTTGAGAAGCTATATACAAATGTTGCATGTTTGCTAGCCGCTTATCATCTGAGTTTGCTTCAACTCCATGATCTATGTATCTCCTCAAGACCTTGTGAGCACCTCTTGAACCATTAGGAAATTTCGGAGCTCTTTTAGAGGACCTTTTAGTAGAGAGAGAAAAATGAGTTCTTCCAATGAGAGAAGGGCCAACGCTACGTAGAAACAAAGGCTAACATTAACAAAGATGTGAAAAAGGTATCACCAACTCATTCAATGATTGAACGGTCCTTAAAAACGGCCACCTTTTCATTAAATGGGAGTGTCTTTTTCACGAAGTCGGCGTGGCTCATTCAATATGGATTTTGTCATCACTGAAATGAAGAAAAAATTCACAAAACTGTCAATTTGTGTCAAAATTTAAATATTTTGACACCACTAATTTGTTTGGAATGCCCAGAAACCTAAAAAGCAATAGTCTACTTGGCTTGTTCTAATACCCGGAGTAGGAGAATTGCCAAAAATCCCTTAAAAATGGGTTTTTGACGAAAGGCGTGGGAGGGGTACTCCAATTTTTTTTTGCAACAGCATGCAGAGGTCCTTTTTCAAAAAATTGGAGTGCCCCTTGCGTACCTTTTGTCAAAAACCCATTTTTTAGGTTTTTTTGCCAATTTCTCCCTCTCTAGTGTCAGAATAGGGCAAGCAGACATTCGGATTTTGTAGTTGCATTTATATCAAGGAGTGTGTGCCATTCTACAAATTACATCAGCTACAATGGAATGAATTACAAGCCTCATCCCAAAAAAAATTACAAATGTTCAAGTTTTCTTACTCCTTGACCTAAGCTTTGAGCATAGTGGGATAGAACAAACCCATGCTGCTTGCTTGCAAAGGCATATAGGGTGGCTTCATGATACACTAGTATACATTTATTGGCATTAAGAGTGAGAAAATATTTTTTGAGGATGGCTCTCAATTGCCTTGCACGTTAGGAGCTCCACACACACTATGCCCCAAGTTCTCTGTGTGAACTACTCAAAGAATGGAAGCTCCCAGATGGCTTGAGCAGTGTCATAGCAAACTATCCTTGCCAACGAACACATTGTGAAGAGACTCCATAGATATTTTATCAACATGATATGTGGTATGCAAAACATTTTAATGATCATTACTTCTATTTGTACAAAAAGTGTAGACGATTGTTTAAGTAAATTTTTCCTCAGTACCCTCATCCATTTCTTTAAGTGATTTTTCTGTTAGGATGATTCTTTAATGATCATCTCCAGTAATTGGAATCAATAGTCTGTGAGTTGAAATCTCTTTTGGGCACATTCTCATAAAAACAAGCATGACATTGATTTCCTCTAGGGTGTTTAATGCTATTAATTTCATCAAATTTTTCTTATCTTCCTTGGGTAGGTAAGAGAGTCTTGTTGGGAGAGTTGGGTAGATAGAAGACTCTCCTATCTACCTCATCTAGATAGGAGAGTCTTTTAGAGAGAGTTTGGTCTTCAAAATCAATTTCAAATTGTGTGGGAGCTTCCTTTCCCCATGGATTCTTTGTGGCCACATAGATAGCGAGCGTAGAGAGTGATTCATTCTCTTGGATTACAAGCATCTTTGCAATGTCATCAAGGAAAAGTGCTTCCAAAAAAATTATCAAAATGTGAATTTTAATAGTAAATTAGCACAAAGAATGTTTCTACAAATGAACCATAGCTTCCAATAGATAGGATTTCTATTTTGTAGAAAAACAAGAGCACCTTTAGAGCTACCTATGCTAGCTATGTAGCATTTTAGAGGTCAGTAAGTAGTGTTTTAGGGAAATCTAATGCCAATTTCATAAAAATTGGCCAAAAAAAGCACACATTTTTTTTCTCCCTCAAGTTAGGTTTTAAAAATTTATTCAAACCCAACTCGAAATGTGGAATTAGTAGCTCTAAGAAATTCCAAAGTGTTTTCAAGTCATAAGATAGCTTTGTGGATATAGAGCACTTTAGAACTTCCTTGGCATCTCAAGCAATAATTCTAGGAAGTTGCTGAGTTAAGAAGACATAAAAGTGTCCAAGGACATAAAAGTGTCCTGTTACCAGTCTAGTGCTAAGCATATCTCTGGCATCCACTAATTCTTTTTCTTCTTTCAGCTCTTGCATTTATCCCCTAGATTATGTGCATGGTAGGTTCACTGGGGATACCTCAGTACTTTCAAACTCAAGATGATGTCTGTGTGATCGGTAGATGTATCGTTGTTTGTAGAGCACCCAATTCCATAGCTTTAGCTTCCATCTCTTTGGCATGCATCTTTGCTTGGGCAGTAAAGTTTGTTTTACCTTTTGCTAGTTTCTCTTGAAGTTCTTTGATGTGTTGCTCTCTTTGTGAAATTATTGAGAGCATTATTGAGCAACCATTCCTACCATTGAAAGTTTCCTCTACACTTCTCTTTCTCAAGCTCCACCTTCAATGCTTTGATTTCTACAAAATTTACTGCAAATTGTGATGTGGACACGGGTGCAACTATGTCTTGAATTGTTCTAAGGAGAGTGGAGAGGGTATGCTTGATGACATTGTATGAGTCACAAAGCTTTGCGAAATTCTTCTTTTTCCACTCTAGAGCCTCTTCTAGAGCTTTCCGCTCCACTTGGATTTCTATGTTGGCTTCAACCTGTTTCTCCAGATCTCGGTATATACTTGCAACATCTTCTTTTTCTCTCTTCAGGGATGTCTAGAGGAGCTTCTCCTTATCTTTTTGCAGCCTGACAATTTGCTATTTGAGTTTCTCTATCTTGTAATTTTCTCATTGTGTATCACCTTTAGTATCCTTGACATCTCGTATTGGTAGTTGTGTTATCACCTTTGGCATCTCTCCTCTTTAAGTTTCTTGAGCTGGGCATCTAGGCCAACATCATCGGATTTTGATGTGGATAATTCTTTCACTGTTTCCTCTTCTTTCTTCTTTTCCTCCATTCTCTTTTCTAGTCTTTCCTCTCACGTTGAATATCAAAATTAGGCTTTGTAGCTTCACTATCAATAGTAGTCGGTGTTGTGGAGCTTTGGCCACGTGTTCTTCTCTTTGTTGGTGTTGTCAAAGAGCTACTCACCACCTTAACTGCTTTCTTTGCTCTATGTAGGAGGTTAATTGAGATTCACCTTTTGATAAATCCTCTATCATCCCCAGGTCCAAATAAGAAATCCTTGTAAGTATTGGCCCAACATTCATATAGGAATTGTTCCTTTTGCTGCTCTTCAGATTAGCTTCTACTAGATTATCGAGGATATATCTGCCAAGGTCGCACTTGATGACCCTTCTCTCTGCTAACCCAATAGTCATGGCCACTGCTACATGTAGTAAGGGTTGTGTATAGTGAGGTAGTTTTGGTACTTTCAGATGTTGGGATATCATTCTTAAAGGTAGAGTTGTTTTTTAGTATATCAAATCCTTGTAGGTTAGCTTGTGTCCTTGATGCTTGATGAGAGCTTTATCATTATCTATGGCTTTGGTCTTTAGCAAGAGATTGTGGTTGCCTACTGGTAGATATAGTGCTTGGAAAATAAGATCACTTGTGACTTTGACTCAAACTGTGGATCCATCTTTATCTGTCAAGGTTGCTTATCCATTATATTGTATGGTGCTCATGAGCTCGTGGGATCTCTGTAAGTCTATCCCCCATGTTTGTAATCTAAAACATTTCTCTAATTGTGAACATCTTGCACTGTCTATCACCTCTAGTCTTTGATGTAGTGTCTAGAGCTCCTTTGGAAAGATGATAGCTTTAACTTTAGTGCCTTCAACCGCCTAGAATTTTACAATGAAGAGATTGCATGGGATCTACTCTAGCTCTCTATCCGCGACATGAGTATTTTCATTTGATAAGATGTCAATATTCTCATAGAGGGCTGCTTCCCACTCCTTTTAAGCATGCAGCCAAGTCCTTCTACTACCAAACTTTTAGTTGTTTAGTGTCCAAAAGTTGATCAAAATGTTGTCGAAAAATTTGATACAACACAAACCTAACCATTAAATGAAAAATGAACATTAATTGATCAAATTAGCTCCAAACTTAACAAAACTTCACTAGTGTGTCTAGAACATCTACAAGCACTAGGTCAAACTAGTTCAAGTCAATCCTAGGCCAGATGTACCCACGTTGGAACACATTTTGGAATGATCTTTGCACTATCTGGTTTAGCATGATCAAAGGATTCTATGGGTGAAACCTTTTGTGATTTGGATCATTTGTTTGGATCCTAAGCCAAATTGTACAAATTTTCCATAGACTTGGAGAATTCTGGGACTTTCACTGGTATTTTGATGTTCAAATGGATTGAAGACTTGGGGTTAGGTGTTAAATAGGGGGTCATGATCGCTTAGTCCTGGTATTGAAATTTGAAAAGGCTATATGGATCTTAATCCATGGTGGGAGTTTGGGCTAGGACTTGATGCATTGCTATCCATGCCCCCCAACATGCCAGAACATGATTAAGTGTCACCATGGATATCATTAGAACCAAAAACCCTAAATTCTCTGAATTTCTATTTGCAAATGTTCATTTTGACATAGGCCATGAAAAAATGGTACAAACCACAAAAGTTGATTACCAAAGTCTTAGGGGACACATCTAGATGCTCCCCCACAAGTTTGGTGAAAATTGGGCTCTCAACATGAATCGCAATCCATGTTCCCTAGGTGCAGAGTTGGCAAATTTTGGGTCCCAATTGTGAAAATCATCAAGTCATGGGGATTGAGCAAGATTCATCAAAATTCCAAGAGATTTTCAACTTTAGAGTGTCAAGGTGCCAAAAGTTAAGGTTTTGGGGAGGAGAAGCCTTAAAGTGAAAATTAAACACATGGTATGATTTAAAGGTCAAAGTCTAACCAAACAATACATGGAAAAAGTGTAAAATTTGACAGCAAGGTCATGAGGGTCAATCAGACCTTATCATATGCATACCTTCTGAAGACCCACATGACTCATTCCTTGGATAAAGTTCAACATCAACCGTGCTTGCGTAGGTAGTTCCGCTCTCGGACAAAATTTGGCATATCTCTTGAGTCATAATGTCGTGTTGTGTACTGATTGACCCTCTTTTTGTTTGAATCTATGGATTTTTGAGACCGTATTGTGCGCATTTATTTTTGTGATAATTCTTTTATGAATTCCTCAAATAGATCGTCTAGAGTCTCAAAATTGCATCTTTCCATTAAGTCAAACCATGTAGGTGTGTCATCTTCCAGAGTCAGTCCAAATCCCGCAAACTATGTCACAAAATCCAAAACTTCCTCTGCTCTAGTTAATCTTTTGAAAGCTGCTACTTGATCTCTTGGATCTTTATCTTCTGATTATTTCTTGTTTATCCATTTTTGGACTTGGGACGGTCTAACTCACTGATTTTCTACAAGTCTAACCATAGACTCTCCCAATCCTTCTCTAGCTTCAGTCCTTTTACTTTGCCTAGGTTCTTCTTCGAAGGGATTGATCATTTTGTTGGAGATTGGTCTACTAGTTGAGGACAACAACAACAACAAGACCAAGGAGAAAGGATTTTACAAAGGTAAAAACAAACTCTCTCCTAAAGATCTAGAGGCTTTTCGCAAAGATCACAAATGATTTAAGTGTGGGGAGCAAGGACATGCCTATCATTCTTTTTCCAAAATAAATGCCTGCAATGAGACTCCTAGAGCTTCCACAATTGAACCTCCAAAAGAGGATGCTCATTGCAAAGGATCATCCCTTTCATATGCTTGAGGGAAGGTGAGGGATCATGATGCTTTCATCCTATTTGATCCTGGCTCTACTCACAACTTCATATCAACGAAGTTACTCACAAAACTAGGCATACAAGCTTTCAAGATGGGAGATACTGTAACTGCCGGTGGGGCTTTCAAGGGACAACAAGCCTCTGTTAGTCCCTTGATTGGTAAGTTGAGGCTTCATGTCCAAAGCTACATCGACACATGAGACTTTTCATCTCTCCTCTCCAACATGAGGATATTATCTTAGGGGCACCATGGTTCAACCGCATGGCTGCCAACATGAAGATCCCTAAAAGGAGAATCTACTTCACCACCATCAAGAAAAATAACATGTATATAGATTCTAATGCATCTAGTCATACTATACCACTTGTAAATTCCCATACTTTTGATAAGTCAATGAAAATATGGGTTTCCTCGTACATGTTTTTTGTCAAAGAGTCTCTAAATGATGCTAATGTTTTAACAAAACAAAGTGATAGGAATCAAGAAGAATTAGACTTGTCTAATTTTTTAAATGGATTTCAAGATGTATTTATTGATGACATCCCTACGGAATTACCTCCAAAACGAGGAGATGATGACCATATGATAGAGCTTCTACCCAAGAACTTAGCGCCTAATAAACCTCCTTATAGAGTTTCTCGAGCTCAACAAGAGGAGATTATGAGGCAAGTGCATGAGTTGGTAGGCAAGGGGATGGTGAGGCCTAGATCCTCTCCCTTTTGTTCTCCATATCGCATGTGTGTGGAATATCGAGCACTATCAAAAACAAATTACCCGTGCTGCAAGTAGAAGACATGTTTGATAAGCTACGAGGCTCGACCTACTTTAGTAGGATTGACCTTAAAAGTGGCTATCATCAAATAAGGGAGGATTTTATATTTTGCGAGCTTTCATTTTTGACCCTTTGCAATCCAAATTTTATTTTTAAGATTTAACACTCGCATTACACCAAGGATATCTTAAAACATGATTGTGGCATGCAAAAAGTCTACACCGGATTATGTATTCCTTCAATTACTAGTAGACAATCAAATGTGACATGCATGCATGTCGATGCTTGAGAAGATGTAAGCTTAAGCACTCTCTTATTAGAAAAAAATGTAACGTTAAAAAAAGAGCCATTTGTAATTATCTTTGAGTGAATATCCCACTATGAAGAATACCAAACAACACATGTAGTGTCAAAGTAACCTACTAAGTCAACTCCAATAGCCCCAAAACCAAACTAGATTTTGAGTAGTAGTGTGACATGCATATCCTACTACACATAGTAAACCTCCAATTACATAATCTAGTCAAACAATTACCAGAATGCCATGTCCACTTCCTCTGTCCATCATGTACACAAAACACACAAATCAAAACATCAAAATGCAATGTCTAGAGAGTATTGACTCAAGAAACCTCAAAACCAAACTACATTCCAAGTGGTAGTATGACATGCATCTCATATTCTCTCTCTCTCTCTCTCTCTCTCTCTCTCTCTCTCACACACACACACACACACACACTCACACATACACACACACACACACACACACACACACACACACACACACACACACACACTCACACATACACACACACACACACACACACACAAGTCTTTCCTTCCTCTCTTGTCAATCACACTATAGTAGAATATTGATTTTACTTTTTAATCCCTTAAAGTCTCTTACGGGGTACCCTAATGGAAGTATTGATGGATCCTCCTTGAAAGTTGCTACATATTTTTAATATTTTCAATATGATTGATCAATTTTACGGCTATTGGCACATTATATATGTCTAGCCAGCTATTATTTTCATGTATTCTATCAAACACAACAACTGACCACCTCTAATGACTTCCCATTAGCTCACTTTTTCATGACTCAATAAAAAACTACCCTTGTTTGCACTTTGAACCTAGTAATTAGAGCACCATCCATCCAATGGTTTAGATTATCATCTTAGCCCTGCCCGTTACACCATATGGAAGTTCCATCCATTTTCAAAATTTTCTCGACATCCTTTCTTGATATTGGTGTAGGGGTACCAAGTGATTTTAAGTAAAAAAATAGGCTCATTAATTTTAGAACAAAAAGGGAAGAGCAAGAGGCTGACAATACAAAAGAATATGGGAAACGTCGAGATGGAGACCATGCCCTTTCTTTCTCTCACTTTTCAATTTACTAGTGTGTAAACTTGTCTTCTAGACGGGATGGAAGGAGAAACATAAATAGAAGATAATATATGCAATGTTTATTAAGTAAATAGTTTTGTCGGGCTTTCAAAAGTAGCAAAATTTGTCATACATAGATCAGCACTACAAAATAAAATAAATTTTGAACCTCTCTCAAGTATAAGTGTCAAGATGAATTGTTGTTTTGTATTCAAAAATCTACATAATTGCATGCCTTCTACTTGCAAGTATAGGTGATTTGATTCCTGAGGCAAATGATGGATTTAGGCTTCTCATCTCTGTCAAGAATTCCTTAAAATTTGAGCATGACAATATCTGTTGCTCATATCCTATTAATATAGATTCAAATCGGCATGAAATTCATGGACTTTATTTTAATGCTATTAGTATCCAAGTGCCTCGGCTCTACTACTCTGATTCCCTCGTATATGGTCACAAATTATTCATACATCACAGATTATTAGCACTCTCTTTCAAGGAAGTGGTGAGGTAAGTTCAGGTGCCCTTTTGCCAATAATTCCCAACCGTCCTAACTTGCTATATTGGGCCCGAGATGAAGTCAAGACAGTGCATACATGCATGAAGCGATTGTAGCCTCTACCTCCAGCTTCTCACGGGATGCCAGTGGGCATCTTCCACACCAACAAGCTTCGATAATAGCATTCAGAGGTTGAGGGCTCCTATGTCAATGTGTCGAGAATGCAACCCGCCAAACCATCAATGTGGGAGAGAGAGAGAGAGAGAGAGAGAGAGAGAGAGAGAGAGAGAGAGAGAGAGAGAGAGAGAGAGAGAGAGAGAGAGAGAGAGAGAGAGAGAGAGAGAGAGAGAGAGAGAGGCTTCATCAATGTTTCTACATATGTAGTCAGATAGTGTTATGTAGAGTCAGTGCAAATAATATCCTTCACAAAAATAGGAAATATAGAAACAATCAATGATTTGGTAATGTAGTCAAGAACTTCCTAGATGAATTCCACTAAAAAGGTACCAAAAGCATCAGATAAAATCCATGGGTTCTGGATCATAATCCTTTTGATTACATCTTAAGTGATCAACAAAAGAAACATAATACCATTATAACGAGTATCATTGGCAAGCAATGAGATGACGTCAACAAGAAACTTATAGAAATTGGCAT
Organism: Adiantum capillus-veneris; assembly: GCF_014529385.1. Classification (NCBI taxonomy): domain Eukaryota; kingdom Viridiplantae; phylum Streptophyta; class Polypodiopsida; order Polypodiales; family Pteridaceae; genus Adiantum; species Adiantum capillus-veneris. The sequence goes on along the minus strand of NC_140960.1, from coordinate 83,433,919 downwards.
TGAAAGCATGTAACACAAAATGTAAGGACAATAATCAAACATATTCAAGATCATTGGCAAGCAATGAGATGACGTCAACAAGAAACTTATAGAAACTGGCATTGAAAGCATGTAACACAAAATGTAAGGACAATAATCAAACATATTCAAGATCATATTTTAAAGTTTTCATGTAGATTTAAAGCTAATAATTGAAAAACAGACCATAGGGAAACTGCAAACATGCCACAAAGAGACCCATCCAAAGAGCCTTTAAGTACTTTAGCTCGACAACATCGCCGCCGTCATGAGCTTGGCTGCGGTAGCTAGTGGTGGAGATGCCATGACTAATGGTGCAATGGTGCACCTATATGAAGCTACAATGATTATATTGGGGTTATTCTTGTAGTAGCAAGTTTAAAGCGTGTCACTTGTGGTGCATTCATAGAAGCATATAAGAATTTCCTAAAATAAGGGCCACCACCAACCGCAACAGGTGTATGGAGGAGGGATGCAAGTAGACATGAAAAGGGGAAGTGGTTGCATGGGGGAGGGTGTGTGTTGCCTTGGAACGTGACCGAGTAAGGCTAGGAGGGGGGGCTTTGGGGAGGGTAATGCAGGGAGTTTGAACGGGCTAAGGGATGTGTGATGAAATGATAATTCCATGTCATCATGAGGAGATGTATGCTCTTCCTCTTGGCTTGGAGGGCACATAGTTGGCAGATGACACAAAATTTCTTTGACCTTGTCAAAAGCTTCTTGAGCATCTTTATTCCATTCAAAGCCATGCACCTGTTGAGCCCTCTTTTGGAGAGGATGCACATATTGTGACAGCATCTAGAAAAAATGTGACAAGTACTTTAGCTTATGCACAAAGGAGGCCAAGCCTTGCGCACTAGAGGGAGGCTCCATCAAGACTAGCACCTTGACCTTTTCCGGATCTGCCTCAATTCCATTTTGTGACACCACATGGCCTAGCAACTGTGTTCGAGTTTTTGCTAGCTTGCACTTCTTAGGATTCAACTGACCTCCTTCTTTGTCAGGTCTTTGAAAACATAGCAGCAGCTTTGACAAATGATCCAGCCTTGAACTATAACATCCAATGCTATCCATGAAAACTATAATGAACCTGCCCAAATAGGGACCAAACACCCTATTCATCCAGTCTCAGAAGGTGGGGACTGCACTCTCCGCATTCCTACAATGCACCCATATAAGAGAAAAGCCGGGCCTCCATGTCGGGCCGCCACTTAAAGGGGAGGGAGACCATGCAGGGAATAGCTACAGAGATGGCCAAGAGGTCCACTATCGACATATGAGCAAGAGGAGAGGAAGTTGGCCATGGAGGGGGTGAGAGGAATTGAAACACAAAGTGCGATACATGCTACAGATAACTGTGAGCAAGGCAAAGAAGGTGGTTCTTCATAGGAGATGGGAGGCTCCAAGAGCTGCAAAAGAGGACCCAAGAGCAAGACCTTTTGAGGGAGGTTGGAGGGAATGGGCTACCTTTGCAGTCCCTACAAAAAGAGAGGGAGGAGAGTGCCCTGAAGAAAGGAGTTAGTGGATGGGATGAGAGGAGTCGACACCACCATGTTCTGCAACAAAAATTGACTCTTGAGAGCTAGCCAGTCGCAACCGTTGCATGCGTGCGTGCATGTGGGTTATAAACACGCTCAAGAGAAGTGGGAATATCAAAGGAGGGAGGGGGGCATGATATATTTAGGAGGAGCCCGCTGCTATTGCCATCACCATTACCACGGAAATTTTTTTTTATAAAAGTAATGTAAAACAAAAAAGAGGGGGGGGGGGGGGGGGGGTTGGAGCTTCCCCATCATCCACGAGGAGGGCTCCAAAGCCTCCCCCTTTTTTTTCAAGACCTTTTGTGCTAGGAGTTTTTTCTATCAATGGTTTACGTGATGATGCCTATGCGTGGCTCGTGCCTGATGGAGCAAGCCTCATGGTATCCTCATGCCCGATGGGGCCTGCCTCTTGTGTGAAGGTATGTGACCCTTGCCTGACCATGTTTCATTGCCAACCATGTTTCATGGCTAGGATTTGAAAGGGATAACCACCTTCTCTTACAGCACAACGCAAGACATGTCGGGTTTAGGGTTACGTTTCAAGAAAATTTATTACATTTCACCTACATTTTTTGAAAATTGCCAAAAAAAAACCAAAAAAGGGGGAGGCAAAGCTCCCCCTGCATGGATGATGGGGCATCTCCACCTCTCCCTTTGATGATGGGGTAGCTCTGCCTTCCCCTTTCTTTTTGCAAATCTGTATTTGCAAATACGTAAAATTTCACCCAACTCTGCCATTTTTTGCAAATCCCTTGATCTTTATCGAACTTATTTTACTTGTTACATAATATATAATATTAATTACTATATAATATATAGTATATATCATACTGTAGTATATAATATTTAAAATGAGGTGAAAATAAGTTGATTATCTCCCATGAGTGGAAGGGAAATCCGCTCTAGAATTGGTCCGTACATGTGATATTTATCTCTCTCTCTCTCTCTCTCTCTCTCTCTCTCACACACACACACACACACACACACACACACACACACACACACACACACACACACACACACACACACACACACACACAACTAACCAACCTAATAAGAGGATGGAAAGTTGTTGGCGATGGCGAGAGGTCAGGAAGAGGAGATTGGTGCTTTAGTTTCTTATTATGTCCACCAGTATTCCACTACCTCTAGATGTGTTAGTTGAGCACGTTCCTCACGGCTGTGTGTATGCAAGCTTTGCGAGCTCCATTGCGTTTTCAAGGCTTGGAGTTTGGTGTTGAAGGCTAGAGAGTCCTTGCCAGACAAGGCAGAGGATTCATGGTTCTTGATGCGCTCTATGATCCTAAATCACCAGATAGGTGAGTGCTCCATGGGTTGACATGTATGCCAAATGTGTTGTATTTTAGAAAGCACAAAAAGCACTTGAGTAGGTTCCTCTCAAGTATTCAATCTCTTGACACACACTGATTGTAGGATATTCCCAAGAAGGGCATGGATCCTTTCAATGGATGCCAAGGAAGGGTGTCTCTCTGGTTGCAATAATCTATTCTTGCATCTTGAAGGCATGTGGCAGTACATAAGATGCTAACGTTGGCAATATAATTGAGGATGATATTGTTAGGAAGTTGTTGTTGTATGTTAAGTAGTTGAGAAAGCACAACAAGTACTTGAGGAGTTTCTTATCTAGAATGTTGTCTTTTGGAATGCATTGATTGTGGGGTATATCGTAAAGGAGCATGGCAAAGAAGCTCTAGGCTATTTTGAGGGGATGTTAAGTGAGGGCATCTCTCAAAATGCAATCACCTATGCTTGCATCTTGATAGAATGTGGCATAAGGCAAGATGCTAATATGGGCAGGAGAACCAATGATAATATTTTTTTCAGGGGTTGTTAAAAAGAAGGATAATGCTTGGCAATGCCTTGGTCGACTTGTATGCCAATTGTGCTATAGTTTAGAAAGCGCAAAAAATGCTTGTGGAGGATTCTCTTTGGGATGTCATCTCCTGACACACATTTTTCTCAGGATATGGCCAAGATTCTATGGGATGCTTTTGATGGATGCAAAGTGAGGGTGTCTCTCTGCTTGGATCTTGAAGGATGTGGCACTACACAAGATGTTGATTTGTGCAAAAGAATAAGGGATTAAATTGCTAGTCAGATGTTGTTGAGAAAGAATATAATGCTTGGCAATGCCTTGATGGACATGTATATTAAGTGTAATGTCAAAAAGCACAATAAGTGCTTGAGGAGCTTCTTATCTGGAACATCATCACTTGGAATGCACTAAGTACGGGATTTTCCCTAAAGGGATGAGGCCAAGAAGCTTTGGGATTTTTTGAGCGAATGACAATCGAGAGCATCTCTTCAAATGAAATCACCTATGCTTGCATCTTGACGGCATGTGGTAACTCAAGGTAAGGCGATGTGTTGGGTTGCTTCTACCAATGCTAGGTACAGATCCTTCAACTACAGAGCTAGACTATTTTTTCAATTGAAATGGAGTTGTAAATGTGTTGCTTCGAGTTTTTGTGAGGATACAAGTGATCTTTTTTGAGACTCTGTTTATTTGAATGTCATGCCTCCAAACATTGTAGAGGTTATATACCCCCCCCCCCCCCCCCACAAAAAAAAAAAAAAAAAAAAAAACTACCTTCCTCCCCCCGTAAAAAAACCCCTCTCAAAAGAACAATGCATAGGTATGCTTGCTGGACTCATGATCCAAACGATTCTTCTATTTTTGGTAGATAAAATCATCCTTAAGAAGACACATGTATTGATGTTGATGAGCTAAAGGATGACACTTTATTGACAGGCAAGAGTACAACATGCAATCATGATGGGCTCTAGTTCGAGACTAACATAGTATGTGTGTGTGCGCGTTTAGACCCTTTCTTTCTCAAATTGGACGCATGTGAGTGCTCAAAAGTTTAGGTTTTCAATGGTTTAAATTTTTATGCAATTTTGTTTTGAAATTATTCTTTGGGGTAATTTTGTTTTGAAATTATGCTATGGGAAAATTTTGTTTTGAAATTATGCTTTGGAGAAAGTTTGTTTTGAAATTATGCTATGGGGAAAGTTTGTTTTGAAATTATGCTTTGGAGAAATTGTTTTTTAAAATTACGCTACCATATCATGATCATCATGGGATTGATGAGGTTTAGGTTATAGGTTTCGGTTAGGTTTAGGTTTTAAGTTATAGGCTAGGTTAGGGTATAGGTTATATGTTAAGTTATACGTTATAGGTTAGGTTATATGTTAGGCTAGGTTATGTTAGGTTATAGGTTAGGTCAGAGCTAGCGGCAAATAGTGGAAAAAATGCAAACGAACTTTGAAAATGACTCGTGTACTTCAAAAAACGTGAACGGACTTCAGTTAAGCTAGGTTATAGATTAGGTATATGTTTTAAGTTAGGTTATGCTATAGGTTAGGTTATATTAGCTTATAGGTTAGATTTAGGTTATAGATTAGGTTAGGTTATAGGTTGAGTTAGAGATAGCGACAAATAGTAGAAAAAATACAAACGATTTCAAAAATGACTGATGTACTTCAAAAAACGCAAACGGTCTTTGGTTAGGTTAGGTTTAGGTTATAGGTTATAGGTTATGTTAGGTTATAGGTTATAGGTTAGGTTAAGTTATAGGTTATGTTAGATTAGGTTTAGGTTATAGGTTATGTTAGGTTAGGTTTAGGTTATAGGTTATGCTAGGTTAGGTTTAGGTTATAGAATGTACGTAAAAGGTTAGGTTAGGTTAAGCTGTACATAAAAGGTTAGGTTAGGTTGTATGTAAAAGGTTAGGATAGGTTATTTGTTAAGTTAAGTAATGTTTAGGTTATAGGTTAGGTTAGAGCTAGCGAAAAATAGTAGAAAAAACACAAACGAACTTCGGAAATGACTCGTGTACTTCAAAAAATGCAAACGTACTTTAGTTAGGTTAGGTTAGGTTATAGGTTAGATTATAGGTTAGGTTTAGGTTATAGGTTAGGTTTAGATTATAGGTTAGCTTATAAAAATTATAGGCTAGGTTAGGATATAGGTTATGTTAGGTCAAGTTTAAGTTATAGGTTAGGTTAAAGCTAGCAGCAAATTAATAGTAGAAAAAACGCAAACAGACTTCGAAAATGACTCATGTACTTCAAAAACGCAAACAAACTTCAGTTAGGTTATGTTATAGTTTAGGTTATAGGTTAGGTTTAGGCTATAAGTTAGTTTATAGATTAGGTTAGGTTAGGTTATAGGTTATAGGTTAGGTTAGGTTAGGTTTAGGTTCTAGGTTTCAAAAGCGCAATTGGACTTCAAAATCGCACACAGACTTCAAAAACATTAATAAATAGTCATTGACCAATAAAGATGACATTATTACCCTACGGTCCTAATCTCCATGCACCTCTAGACCAAGGTGTGCCAGGATCAAACATGGCTAGAGAATGTGAAGTTGTTAGAGCTAGTGGCAAATAGTTGAAAAAACATAAACAGACTTCAAAAATGACTTGTGTACTTCAAAACGCAAATGGACATCAATAAAAAAATTAAACTAACAAACTTCAAAAGCGTACACAAACTTCAAAAACCCTAATATATAATCATTGACCAATAAAGACGAGATTAGTACTTTGTGGTCCTAATCTTTGTGTACCTCTAGACCAAGGTGTGCAGCTAGAGAATGTGAGGTTGTCATGTAGTTAGTAGTGTGTAGTTATAACAAGAGTGTTTTAATCATTTGTTGCATCATTGGTAGATAAAGTATGGACGATAGGATGGCATGTCCTTGTGCACATTGCAAGCATTAGATCTGTTGAAAACAAAAAATCTACGACCAGCGCATACGCAATCACAGTCTCTTTTTGATAGAGAAACTACAAAATCTACGTTATCTATCTCATGGTCTAGAGACAATAGATCAAACTCCGCAAGTAGATATTGCTCCAACTTCATTCCAGAGAAGATGGATTTCAAACGAATAGCCCATCAAAGTCCTCCCAACCAATACCTGATGTGGAATTTTAAGAAGTAGAGATGGAGCATATGTTAGACGCGTTCTTTGACATGGATCCCATCATTGAAAACATAAAAGACGACAATAATCAAGGTAGTACTGTCAACCAACCTCAGCATCCCGTCCATATCAACAGCATGATAGCAATGATAAAGAGGGTGAGATGATGCAAACTCTTGCACGCATACCGCTTTACAATGGTGCAAAAATATCAGTTCTTTGTACCACTTTGGCAATGCTTAATTTGTAGTATGCTGTCTACGGGTGGTCTAACGTCTCTATCACAGAGCTTTTCAGGTAAATACATTGTATCCTAAGCATGATAAAGTGCAAATTATAGTTCAATAATGTGATCAAGGGGCTAGCTTGTTCATGTAACAATAGGTTGCTCAACGAGAAAATCTTGTCGGAAGGGAATCACATGCCCCCTACCCATTGAGCCACTAAAAAGCTTCTTACTACTAATTTGGGCTTGGATTATCACAAAATACATGCATGTCTTAATGATTGTATACTTTTTCGCAATGAGTATGAAAATTTGTAGCAGTGTTTCAATTGTGGATCAAACAACTATAGAGAGGACACATAAGGAAAATTTATCCCTACAAAGGTCCTTCGACACTTTCCTATCATTCCAAGAATAAAGAGCATGTTCAGGTGCAAGTCTAGACGCTTTGATGACATGGCACTCAAATACTAGATCGACAGATGATGTGATGCGGGTACCTGCTGACTATTGTGCATGGAAGCACATAGAAGAAAGTTGGCCTACATTTAAGAATGAGCCTCGATATATCCGCTTTGATCTGGCAGTGGATGGAGTAAACCCATTTGGATTACGAAGTTCATCATGGATCATGTGGCCTATTTGTCTAGTTAATTATAATCTTTCACCATGGATAGCTATCAAGAAGGGCCATCTATTGTTGTCACTAATCATCCCAGGAAAGTACAAAACAAAGAACATGGACGTCTATCTGGAGCCACTTATAGAAGAGCTCCAAATCTTGTGGACAGGAATCGATGTGGTTGATATGCCCTAGCCAATCGGTTGACAGAATGTACATGTGCAAGGCATTCTCATGTGGACCATGCATGATTGGCCAGGCTGCTTTGGTGAGTGTTAAGGTAAGTTCCTTTGAAACCTCACAGACATGTTACACCTAGCTATGCCAACGCTGTTATATTTTAATTTTGTGATTTTTCACACTTGAGTTACTCGGGCAATCATGCATGTCCAAAATGTGGTCCTTGACTTGGCTTACGTCGCTCTAGCATTTGAGCAAGAAAATTTACAAGGAGCATGGCAGATTTTTACGTGAAGGGCATGGGCCACGTGGACCAAACATATGCAAACATGAAATGCATCCACTGAACGCGACCGATTGGAAAAACATGTGGCTGAAGAGGGGAGATTTCATGCCACCTGGAATAAAAAGACTTTCTATTTTCCATGAGCTTCCATACTAGAGTGGCCTGTTGATTAATCATCTGCTCAACCTAATGCACATCTTCAAGAATGTGGGGAAGATCATATGGAAAACCATCACTAGAAAAAGGGAGAGCAAGGCCCAAAGAGATGACGTGCTCGCTATGGGTCGAATGCTAGAGATGTGGCCTCGACTTAAACCCAATGGAAAGTTTGCTATACCAAAAGGTCCATGGGTTTTGAGTCATGCAAAAGAGCAACAAGTGAAGAAGACTATATCTTCATTCAAGACTCCCACTGGGTGCATGCGATGTTTGAAAACGGATTTTATGCAAGATGACAATCTTAGTGGTCTTAAGTCCTACGATTGGCACAAATTTTTACAGTTTATCTTACCAATTGTTGTAAAGGATTGTTTGACACATGACATTAGAATAACAATCTACAAAATCAGTGAGTTGGTATGTTGGATCAGTTCAAAAGAGATAAGAGAAGACAACATCATTGTAGCACACTTAAATGCTATTGAAGGATTGTGCATGGTGGAGAAGTACTTTCCAACAAACATTTATACCATCCAAATGCATGTACTTGTGCATGTGGTCGATGAAGTTGCAGTTGCTAGGGTAATCCATAGCAGGTGGATGTTCTTCTTGGAGAGATTTATGAAGACTTTAAAGGGGTTCGTTCATCAACGGGCTCGCCCCAAGGTTAGCATGGATGAAGCATGGCTTTTACAAGAGTATCTTGTCCTCATCCAATGAATTTTTGGGCTCAATTGATCCAGAGATGCCCCAAATGTGTACTATTGAGGTCAACATCAAGGTGACAGGGGACGAGCTGCAGGGAAAAGGCATCATTAGAAATATGGACATCACAATGCAAGAAAACGTTATGAGATTTTGCCTTCTCAACTCAGACATCATTCAAAAATGGCTAGAGAGGTACGAAGGGGAAAAGCAACAATGCTTGATAGATCACCTGCGATTCAAGCGCAATCATGCCACTAAAAAACTTTCTTTTCCAAATCATTCAAAAATTACTTGACTTTCCAACTGGGCGATGGTTAGATGCAACAATCTTAGAGAAAAAGAGGAATGGGGTGTTGATTATTAAAGAGGAAGAGGAGATGTCAAGGTGTTGCAATTGGCATGTATATTTTCACAACTTCCTTTTTGAGCTCCACATGATCACATTACTTTAATAACGTCTTTAAATCTGTTTCAATTTTGTGGTTGCAGTATTGCAAATATGGGAAACACTTCAGAGTGCAACAAAAATGCCATGCGACAGAGGATTTGATAGCTTTGTACAATTTAGTTTGGTTAATCTGTGATGGAGATTTGGGATAATCTTGACGATGAAAGAAAGAGTTACATCATTGAGGCCATTCACAGAGAGTACAGGCCGGTAGAGGGGTACGATGCAGTCTCGAATGGATGGATTTTGAACGTGGGGAAGGCCACAATGTCACATCGTCGGTCAAAGGTGAGAGACAGATACAATGATGATAGTTCAAAGCCAGCATGGTTGGACGTAGAGGAGTGGGCGAGGATTGCATGAGAGACACAAGACAATCTTGACAGATTTCAGCGGTAGAGAGATGCAACTAAACCACGTTTGGAGTCTTCTCGAGTGTCACATCTTGAGAGTGGAGGCTATGAAACACTTCGACATGAGTTTGTAACTATTATACATATGCTTTGCATTGTTGAAAATATATATGTTATTTGAAGATTTATCTCATGATTAAATCATAATTTTGTAGGAGGTTGCCGTGAAGCGCCTTCCAACACGCCGAAAGGACAAGTATGGGTACAAGCATGGACTTGTGGCCCTTTTGACCCAGCTACAGGAGGAGGGAGAGGACTTCGACTGGGAGGCATTACCATGAGGGTCTTCTTGAACAGTCTTACTCAGTCATCTTGATATAGTCTTTTTTGTAGATGTGGTCTTCTTGATACAGTCTTACTCAGTGATTGTTTGCATGTACAATTTTCTAGTGCTTACTTTTATGGTTTTTCATTTTGTTTTCGATTATGATTTTGGTATGACAATTAGGTTATGGTTATGGTTTCACAATTATGGTATGGCAAAGAGGTTATGGTTATGGTATGGCACAGAGGTTTTGGTCATGGTTTGGCAACAATCAAGTTATGGTTATGGTTTTGCAATGATGGTATGGCAATCATGGTATGGTTAGGGCTTGGCAATCAAGTTATGATTATAGTTTTTCAATGATGGTACGGAAATCATGTGATGGTTATGGTTTGGCAATCAGATTATGGTTATGGTTATAATTTTGCAATGATGGTATGGTTGTTATGGTTATGGTATGACAAGCAAGTTATGGTAATGGTTATGGTATGGGAAGTGGGTTATCTTTATGGTTTTGAAGTTTTTGAATCATGTTTTAATTATGGCTATAAGATCTTTATGTCGTTGTGCCAATGGTTTGGGAGTTGACGTTATGGTTATGCTTTTGAGAACTTGTCATGATTAAGCTTTTGATTTTGTGGTTTTGTTCTTTTTATAATTTTTCTAATCTGTATACACTTGCTCTTCAGTGTTAACTTGTAGGTGGAGTGCGTTTTCTTGTGCACTCTTCCTTTGGGCAGAGAGGGTTGTTTTCTATTGTTGCACTACATGCAGCATCAGTTCCTAGCCCTCTCTACGCAAATTTTTTTTTTGCAGATTTGGTCGTCGATACAAAATTTGATACACGCGCTGGTATGGGCCTCCGAACAACCATCGGTATATTAAAAAATATATCGGTGCATGTAACTACATGTGTTTCGATGCATGTAACAACGTGCATTTTGACGGTTTCTTTACCGGTGCATATACTGAGACGACACGATACCGGCATGTATTCCGCTGCTTATTCCAATCCCGAGGGATTCACCATGGAAAACTTATCGCACCCCGTAAGTGCGATAAGTTTATATACTGAGACGACACGATACCGGCATGTATTTCGCTGCTTATTCCAATCCCGAGGGATTCACCATGGAAAACTTATCGCACCCCTGCACTTATCGCACCCCGTAAGTGCAGGGGAGGGGTTTTTTTTTTACAAGTTACATAAGCATATAAGCTAGGGGTAGGCCCCAAATAATTTATCTCCCAAGATTAAAAATAAGGGAGGGGGTATCATATTTTTGGGAGGGGGTGGGGGGGAGAAGTGATAAAAGGGAAAAAGGAGAGGAAGTTTTTGTGTTTCAAAATCATGGCTTCCCAAAAGATTCTTCCATCAAACTTGTGAGTCAATAGCTATAAAGATACATGCAAGAACTAACACTGCTTTGTGTCAATCACTTGTTTTGTGATTATAGTTCATTTGTTGAGGGATGAAATCTATAAAGAGTTTGTATAGATGCAAATTTACATGGAGAACCTAACGTAACTTTATAATCATGTATTTAGATGGGTTTGAATTGGACGAGTAGCTAGAGTGCAGGTTGAACGAGCACATAGTTTGAAAGTAAAACTAATACGCATTGAGGGTACATATAGTTATCAACAAAAGAGATTCCTTAGAACATTGCCAGTCACTATGCTACACGCTTTTTGGCTAGTTTTACTCAGTTAGATCATGTGAGACCTAAAATTTATATGTAAGACAAGGGTATAGTAGTTTTTTGCATTGATTGTCATATAAGCGTAGAAAGGGAGGTGATATTCCCTAATATGAGTCTTATATAGGGGTTTTATCAAAGTTGTCCGCTTGCAGGTGGCATCCCATTTTGTATATAGAGTGAATCCCCCGGGATTCCAATGCATTTTACTTTTAAAAGAAGCTTTGTCTCATCGGTATCTACGCCAAGTTTTGCACGATGTGTTGTAGTGTAGAATAAATACACATGAAATTGATTTAAACCAGGCTCTTCTTTAAACCTCTCTATATGTAGCATGATTGGCATTGTAAGACAAGAAACCAAAAGGGAGAATTGTAGTATACATTATGCACTCTTCCTTAAGAGAATTATTTTTATTATTATTGAGATGTTGCCAAGGATTAATTAGAATCAAAAGATCTAACAAGGTGAGTAGTAAACAATAGTCAATTTTTTTTCTTAATTATGGATGTAGTCTAGAAACAGAAAATAGTGTCTAAGCATGGACTGTCTTCTGGGTAAAATTTGCAGATAGAATCTATTGCAAGATGTGTAAACTTTTGAATGACAAGTTTGAAATGTACGGGCTCCGTTAGACAGGAGAAGGGTTGTGCTTAATTTTGTGTATCGGTTTGTACACTTCCTTTACCAACATGCATGACTTACAGTACCTGTTTGTATTCAATACACCATTAGCTACTTGGCCATCGACACTATCATAATTCATATACCTTGTCAGGAAACGTAAGCTAGACTAAAAGTTAACATTTTCTTGTATTTTTAACAATAAACATCACAATCAAGGATGTTTTCAACATAGATTGCAATCTCCAGCCCATATCTTCCTTCTTGAAGACAACATAGTTTTAAATGGTGGCCAAAACATCATTTTTGTTTTTTGCAAACATGGAATTTCCATCCACTATGTGTTCTCATCTTCCTTTAAGTGTCATCAACATTATGGACAGTGATAATCTTCTCTGAGATGAGCATGAATAGGTACATATGCAAGGTTTTCATGCATATATTTTTATACGATATAATTAAATGATATCATTATATATAGTATAGCTATATATATGGTACAGTTATATGTTATTCTAAGCTATATATCTATATAATTTCATATAGTAAAATTATATATATAGATGTATGCTTTGCGGTTCATATCTTGCTAGATGTTCAAGCTCAAAGTTAGGACTTTTTAAAACTTATACCCGGTTTTTTGGTGTGTATCATGTGAGTAATGTTTGTTTTTTTTGTTAATGTTTTTGTGCCGTTAGAAAAGGCTTCAAATTAAATGTCAAAAAGCTTGCAAAAATGGTTTTCATTGCAAAAACTTGAAATCAGAAGCTCGTAAAACACACACTCATAATAAGAATAGTGAATGAAGATATCGTAAAGACCGCATTATGTACAATGTTTAATCTTTATGAATATCTTGTCATGCCTTTTGGTTTGACAAATGCTCTAGCCACGTTCAACTGTCTAATGGAGAAAATCTTTAGACCCTACTGCAAGTTCACTGGAGTGTTCTTCGACGATATTATCATCTACTCCAAATCTTTGGAGGAGCATAAGCAACACCTCCAGGTAGTTTTTTAAGCTATGAGGGAGAATAAACTTTTCATTTACCAAAATAAGAGTGAATTTTTTCTCCAAGAGATTCAATACCAAGGTCATATTATCACTCAAGATGGTATCCATATGGATCAAGCCATGCTTGAGGTAATAAAAGGATGGCCTAATCCAAGGAATCTACATGAGCTATGAAGCTGTATTGGTATGTGTGCATACTATAGACTCTTCATAGCTGAATTCTTTTAAATAGCAGGACCACTACATGACTTAACCAAGAAAAATGTTAAGTACATATGGACTGCTAAAGAGAAAAATGCTTTTGAGAAGCTTAAAGAAAATCTTACCGCTTAACCCCTACTTACACTACCAGATCTCTCAAAACCATTTGAGGTCCAATGTGATGATTATGGAGATTGCCTTGGAGCAGTTTTGCTTCAAGAAGGGCATGCCATAGCATATGAGAGTCGAAGAATCAATTTCAATGAGTGAGTTTTGGGCATCTACGAGAAGGAGCTACTAGCTGTCCTACATGCCCTCGACACTTGTAATCACTATCTATTGAGGACTAGATTCATCTTACAAACAGGCCACCAAAGTCTCAAGTACTTCATGACACAAACCAAGCTCTCCGATAGACAAATGAGATGGTAAAATTTTCTTTTGTAATTCAATTTTCATATTGCTCATATTGTTGGTAAGCATAACAAGTGGCCGATGCACTATCACAACAATCGAGGGCAAATGAGGTGTCTATAACAACTCACAATGATCTATCTTCCATGATAGATGAGTACGCTACTGAACCCGATTTTAAAGAAATAATGTCAGTCCTTGCCTTAGGGAAGAAAGAGGAACCATTCACCTTGCAGGATGGTTATCTTCTCCATGGCAACAGGCTATGTCTTACTCACTCCCTTCGTGTGAGAAAGTGATGTATGAATCCCATGCTCCTCCGTATGCTTGGCATAGAGGGATTCAAACTACTCTTTGAGGAGTAGAGACATATTTTTATTGGCCCACCATGAAAGTGGACATACAAGAGTATGTCTCAAAATGTGTGGTATACCAAAAGACCAAGTATGATAGAGGGAAGCAACATGGACTACTCCAACCATTACCAATTTCTAATTCTCCATGGGAGATTACATCCATGGATTTTATCTTTGGATACATGAATATGGACAATAGTCAAAAGGTATAGCAAGCAAGAACACTTTATTCCTGTCAAAAGAATATTAAGGCACACCAAATGGAAACCCTCTTCATATCTCAAATTTTCAAACACCATGGATTGCCAACATCCATCCTGTTAGATAGGATCTTAGAATGACTAGTAATTCTTGAAAAGGTCTCTTTGAAAATCTAGGTACAAGGTTGAATTTATCTTTAGCCTATCTCCCACAAACGGATGGCCAAAGTGAGATAGCTAACCTTATGATTCTTGATCTACTAAAGACTTATGTTACAGAAATAGATCAACGCTCACAATGGGAGAAGTATCTACTACCACTTGTAGAGTATGCATAGAATAACATTGTCCATACTACTATAGTAAAGGTACCTTTTTAAATCATAGAGGAAAGGCCTAAAAGTCCCTTGCTATTTAAGGTATATGGGAAGATCTTCGTTGTAGATGAGTATGGCCGAAACCTACAAGAATCTTTCCAAAAGATTAAGGAGGCTATATCCATCTCCCAACAAAGGCAAAAAGTTGTTGTTAACAAGCACATAAGGGCCTTAATGTTCAAAGAAAATGATTGGGTCTTACTTACGTTTCCCAAGGCTCGATTAGAGCAGACTATGGGCAAAAATCCTACGGGCCACCAAAAGTATTATGCTAAATTAGCAAAAAGATACTATGGTTTTTTCAAATTTTAAGACAATCAATGGATGGCCTATCAACTCAAGTTGCCCATCCATTGGCTCCTACACAATGCTCTTTATGTGAGCCTACTAAAGCCTTACAAAGGAGAGCCACCAACAAACCCGATTATTGAAGACCCCCCAGAGATCGAAGATCAAGAACAGGTGCTACATCCAAAGCTATCCTTTGACATGAGGACAAGGTACTACAGCAGGGTAAGATTATCTGACAATCATCTTATTAAATTTAAAAATTATCCTTTTCAAGATGCTAGATGGATGCAAGTAACACAACGTAAAGATAGTATGAACCTTGTCAATGCTTACTTTGCTACACTAGAATAAGAAAATATAAATGTTTCTTTTAAATGATCGATATTTCTGTCTTGTAAGACTAGGTCTCTCTTTTTATTGTGCATAAGTTTAAGTAGTATGCATGCTTAGAATCATGTTTGTCATGACGACGTCTCTCAAACACCAAGTAGAATTTGTCACTTTACTTTAGGACTATGATATGGACTCAAGAGCAGACATGCTTGTGGAAGCTAAGTCTCCCAAGCACCAAATGGGTTAATCATACATTCTGGAAAGATGTTGTAGGGTTAAAAGGGATCCTCTACCCACTAATAAATATAGATTAATGACTAAGGCTTTATTTCCTCTACCTCATAGTCGAGGATGACTATGATTTCAAGAGAGAGGTAATGTCATAACATCTAATATCTAACTAAACCAAATGATTTTCTCATACTAAATTGATCATTTAATGTGGGAGAATAAATGGGAACAAGATTTAGAATATATACATGTGCTTATGGATCTATCTTAACACGGGACCAAAGTCAGTGGGTCCAAATGAGATATGGTTTGTTAAAGAGCAATGCTAGCTAATGGAGCTTGAAAGACATTAGGTTTAGCTTCATTAAAGACCTCCAAAGCTTAGTGTCAAAAGTCCTTTGACCTAGGACCTTAGGCAAGCTAGGATTGAGGTGGGAACCCGGCCCAATCTTGAGGTGCTTGTCATGCTTGCTGACTAAGGTTCTTGAGGTGCTTGTCGTGCTTGCTGACTAAGGAGCTTGAGGTGGTTGTCATGGTTGATGATTGAGGTGCTTGAGGGGCTTCATGACTAATAAGCTCAAGAGGTGAGGTGTTCCAAAGTCAATATCCCTACAAGAAGGGGGGTGAGCCCTAAATCTAGGGACATGAAAGAGAGAGCACACACACTCACTCAAGGCAAGCCCAAGACCTAAGAGGCAACAATGACACATGTCAAGCACCTACACATGCTACCCTCATGTAGTGCCTAAAGTCTATTGGTTGACCTCTAAAGGGGTCCAATGAGAATTTAGTTTATTTGATTAATTGTTTAACCATTATTAAAGCCCTCTCTCTCAAAGGGGTATGAAGGACACTTGTCCTAATGCTACCCTTGTTGTTGGATATGCACAAAGCATGTAATTGGCCAGGCTTGAGGAGGTCCAATCATCTCCAAGCTAGAGGTAGAAGAGCGGGTCGACCCAAGCAAGGACGGGGGGTGCTTGACCATGTACCCTCTCGCATTCATTCGCATACACTCTCATTCTCATAGTGTGGTGTGCAAGAACACAATCTCCTTCTCCAATCTTAAGAAGTTGAGAGCCTTCACCAACAACTCTTGGCTATGGAATGCAAATCCAACCAAGAGCCATCCTTCAATGCTATTCTAGCCATCTTCTTCATCTCCATTACTATGCTAAGCTCTATGTATAATGGTATGTTACTTCTTCTTCCTCTTCCCTACCCTCATTCCCTGCTAGCTCTCTCCACCTTCAAAGGAGTTTGAGGTCTTGGGGATGAGGCCGGGGACAAGTTAATGCTTTGGTAAGACAATTAAGGGCATAATTTTGGTGCATGAAGCTTTCCATCTTCATTGCACCAATGAGGTCTGAAGGAGCACAATTATTGTATTGTACCAAGTCTCTCTACATGGGAGAATCTATAATACAACAGCCTTTTGGAGGGGGGACCGTGGAGGGGGGACTGGCTCTAAGTAAATCCAATCCTCAACTGTTGGCAATTTTTCTAATCCTTTCTCTCTCTCTTTTACAAGTATTGTTCATGCCAATCTATTTAGGTATAAACTTTTAATGAATTACTCTTCTTATGCTCCTTGAAAAACCCTCTTAAAGGAAATGTTCACTATGGCTATTTAAATTCCGCTACTATCCATGTCATAGTCATATTCCATTACATATCTGGTCTCAAAAGAGCTCAATGGCATTGTGTGATCTCAAGATGCATGTCTCAAGGCATGACCATCTGGAGAGAAACTGTAGCCAAAATGATTACCAAGAATGCGTGAAAGGCATTGTACCTATGCGTATCTAAAAACCTATAAAACTTGTAAAACTCCACCTATAATTTTTATGCAAAACGCTACCCCTCAACTGGAAAACAATCTACGATCATATTTCCAATGCTAACTCCACTTGTAGTGTCAATGTCGAATCTATGCCTCCAAGCAGTGTGCTCAAGAAATTGCATCTCTTGAGAGATCAATAGCACATAGAGTAGCTGATCTTTGTGTCCCACTAATCGAGCAAAAGTTTATCTTGCAGTGGGAATTGTGGACTCAAGAAAAATCCACAGGTATATGCATCAATCAATCCACAAAAGACATAAATCCAATCTATATATGTGTGTGGGAGTGATGTTGATGCCAAAAAAGTGATGTGGGAAATGTGGGAGCTAAAGAGGATGATGCCGGAGATGTCAAAGACACCGAAGCTGATGTCAATGAGAGTTGATGCCAAAATCAATGTGCACACACACATTGTGCATGTCGATGCAAAGCCGAAGAAGACGAAGTCAAAATCAGATAGCTCAATGTCGGAGAGTCCAGAGTGAGTGAGATGCCAATGTCAAAGAAGCCCACACACACTATGTGTGGTAATGACTTTGCTCTCTCTCTCTCTCTCTCTCTCTCTCTCTCTCTCTCTCTCGATTGTTATATTACAACAAAGAACAAATAAAACCAACTATACACCAGAATCATGATACATATCCATAGCTATAAGATCTTCCTTGATCTTAATGAAGAGGCGAGACCAAGGAAGAGAATAGCTACTAAATGTAGAGGTGCCAAAAACTGCAGAATTACAAGCAAACCAAATGAAAGACAACCTCCAGATTCTCACCAGGAAAACGCATAGAGTGATACCTTGGTCATGATGCAAGAAAGCACCAAAAGTAACATTAAGCTTTGTAAGCGTGATCTGCCAAGCATTCCTCCAATGATCATGCATGCATTTCCACCAATGATGTACTATAGGGTAGGACCATGAGAGGTGTTTAGCAGATTCAAGTTTGCGACAACGAGAGAAGCTTCCATCCGTAATATTTTTTTTCAGCACTTTGTGCCTAAACGAGCATTGCAGAGACCAGATACTAGTGAGTTTAGCAGTCCACCATTCAGACCCATTGGTCATGGACCAAATTTGATTGCATCTTACATGTAGAAAAACATCAGGAGGCAAAGCAAAGTATAATTTTTTGGTAGACAATAACCACCAATTGGCTTCAGAAGCAAGTAATGAGAAATCGTGGAGTCTATCCTCTACATTCAAATTACATGGTAGTTGAAGATCCGACAAACACTCCCCCAACTTATTCCAAGAAATCCTGAGTCCAAATCCAAGCCGAAATTGCCTCCTAGCAATCACAGAAGCAATAAAATTTCTTTCCAAATCTAACACTTGCTGGATTGACCCTAACCCCTTTTTAGAAAGGGAGAGGGCTTGCTGCTAATAATTAGATCAGGGGGAGTTTTAAATACATATCTCCAGAACATATTTTCCAAGCCCAATGACTTACCTGTATACCTCTACCTACCTTTCCATTCAAGTTTAGATAGTATAACTTTCCAAGATGCAACAAGCAGATCAACAATATCACAACCTGACTTAACTAGAGCGGCAGTAAACAGTTTGTCCCATACAAATAGGTGACAATGACCATGAAAGTAAACAATAGAAGTCTCCAGAATGTCCCAAATGATATTAGCCCAAATTCGATCTCTGTAGAGCATGTGTTGCAATAAAGTAGCTCTGCGAGCCTCCACATGCTTAGACAAATCAAGAAACTCCCAACCAGCCTCGATTCATGGGAATTTGCTTATATTGCCAAGCTAACCATGCAAAATGGGAAGAGCCCCAGAAAAACGTCAAAATAGTAGAATGAAACGGCTTGAGTGCTGCATGAGACCAAGACAAAAGGGGAAGATAGTACATGATTTAGGGATGCAAAATCGATTTCAGTATCTTTAACCTTACAAGCAAGGGCCATTCAATCAGAGTGCCAAGAGGCAATCTTGCCAAAGACTCGAGTGAGAACCCATTCAGTAAGCTGTTTGCGAGATATATCAACCCCCAAAGGTTAACAAAGATGTCTACAGACAACCCCCCAAGGAACTCTTTTACCACTCCAAATCAATCTGTCAAAGCTATCAGCTAAAATATTTATAAGCTGAGACTTATCCAAGTTAAGGGACAAACCAGCTGCTAAAGCAAAGACGAAAACATATGACATAAATTTACTAGTATTTACATTATCTGCTCGGAGAAAGACAGAAGTGTCATCAGCAAACCCAAGAGCAACCAAATGATGTTGGGCAATAGTCACACCATGCAATTTACCCAATTTGGCTTGCAATTCCAAAAAGCAAAATAGGGGATGTGTGGCAATGGCAAAAAGAAGAGGACTAAGTGGACAACCCTGCCTCACATATCTGCATATATTGACGGGAGCAATCAGGTTACCATTGATAATGACCCTCGAAATTTCTCCATTTCCTAATAAGATTATGCAAGATGCCATTCGAGGGCCAAATCCAAGCTTCAGCATAACCAGCACAATAAAGTCCCACTGCACGGAGTCAAAAGCCTTCGCAAAATCCAACTGAAGTAAAACAAGCTTTTGTTTTTTTTTTTCTAGCTACCTCCATGACAAGCATCTTTGTAATAATGTTATCGTAAATAGATCTTCCTGCTATGAAGCCTGATTGTGCCCTATGTATATTCTTGCTAAGAACATGAGTGAGTCTCAAAGAACTAGCCTTTGCAAGTATTTTATAAAGGGTGCCCATCATTGGTATTGGTCTTCAGTGATTCAAGGAAGAGAGGAACATCTGTTTAGGTACAAGCTTAATAATTCCCTGCTTGAGGCTCGGATGCATGTCCCGATCCATCCAAATACTATTAACCAACTCAACCACCAAATCTTTGAGTTGCTCCCAGTTAGCCAACACAAACTCCTTTGAAAGCCCACATATACTAGGAGTCTTATCATTAGGTAACTTCAATAGAGCCCATCGCAATTCACGCTCATCAAATAATTGGTCAAGTCTTGCAACAGTGAAAGGATCCACACATACATCCACAGTATATAGCATGAGATCTATAGCTTTGTATTTTTCCTTGGAGGTATCTGCAGGCTGATTCAACATATGTTCATAGTAGTGAACACACTCCTGCATAATGCCTTCTAGGGTATCAATGAGCTCCCGAGTTTCCTTACGAAGCAAGGATATACATTCTCTTGCATTGTTTTGTCTGAGCCTGGCATAAAAGGCTTTCGAGGTCCCCTGAGTATCCTGCAGTTCCTTTTGTCTACATAAAACTGGCTCTTTTAGCCAGTTTCACATCAAAAGTGGACAATACATCCCTTGCATCAGCCAAACAAACCAAATTCTGATCCGTCAAGCATTATACATCCCGATGCAAAAGAGTCTCAATGGTTTTACATGTTGCTTTAACTTCCTGCCTGCCCTGATTAGCTATAGCCATGCCCACAGATTTCATACATTGTTGCATGCCAATACACAAGTGATCCAAGCACCAGCGGGAGCAAGGGCATGATCAGCCTTGATGGGATTAACTAAAGCAACCACCTAAGATTCAAAGTCAGGATGATGAAGCAAGGTATTATTAATCATCAAGGGCTTGACATATCCAATATCGTCCATACCGATATCAGCATCAGACAAGGTTAATAACAACAAAAACTGATCAGATAAAGCAATTTGCATATCCACTTGCATTGTAGTAGCATGAAGCAACCATTGAGACTGAACAAAATAAAACCTATCATGACGAGGCCAAGACAATAAGTGGAATAAAAAATGAAACATGAACCCATGCTAGGTAGGGTGGCAATAGACTGCCAAGCATCAACAAGACCAGCTGAGACAACAAATCGATCCCAAAACTCCTTTTCAAACAAAGAAGTAACCGAAGCACAAGAAGTAGTGGCAGAACCATTACAGACCATATTGAAGTCTCCTCCAATGAGCCCTTGCGACAAGGGCAAAGCAGAAGCCCAATCCCACATCATGCTTCTCAACCTAGAACCATTATCAACATATACATTAAGGAGAGTAAGAGGACCCCAAGGAGAATCAATAAGAAAAAGAGATCCTCTGCCTGAGGGGTGGTCAACAAGTCATTGGGGATTGAGAGAGGCCTTAATCAAGGTGAGCACCCCAGAATAAGCATTGGGTTTACCCCCATAAAAACAACAGGAACCTCTATAAAACAAAGTTTTAGATTCTCTATGATGCATCGTGTGCTCTTGAGCAAAGCATACATCAAGATTCTGAGACACCAACCATCTGTTAAAGGTATATAGACGTGTGGGGTTGTTCAAACCCCTTACATTAAAAGAGGCAAACTTCATATTGAGGACTTAACAACTTGCGTGTCCCCCTCACAAACAGCATCATGCATGTTAACCTCAAGATGAACACCATCCTGCATAGGGAGTGAGGAGGTCTATTCCTTAGCGGAAGCATGTTTCTCAATAATCCTATCTATATCATCAAGATTACTAGGTAAGGGCAAATCCTCCATGAGTATCTCGTAGTAATTTGGTGTAGTATAGCCAGAAAAGGGACCCTTAGGCTTAAAAGTTTTTTTGGGTGGAGTGCATCCATCATCATCCGCAACTCTTTTCCCTTTATTAAAAGAAACAAGAGTCACATTTGCAAGTGAATTTTTTTTGTCTTTATCAGAGAGAGGTTTGGATAAGCCTCGAGATTTACCTGTAGCATTCTTAGGTGGTCCAGGAACCTTGGCATAAACAGGAGAGCTGGAGGTAGTCATCGTGGGCTGAGCAGAAGTAGGTGTAGGTTTATCCACATGAGCAACAACCTTACCAAAGATCTGCTCCTTGGGCACCAAAGTCTTACTACCAGGATAGGACGGAATAAGTACTAGGGAGTTGGGCACATTATTAGGACAATTTTTAGAGAAATTCCCCACATTGCCACAATGAAAACAAGGCCCCGCAAGAGTACCTCACTTAAGTGAAATCACCAGCTTTCCAACGTGCATCAAGTCAAATTCCATAGTGGAAGGTAACTTTTTATCTGTTTGCCAAAGCACACAAACTCAATTTCTATTGGGACAGTGTAAAGAAGGTAAAAAAAGAACTTTCCCTAAAGATGTCCCCAATTCACCAATGCATGGCCGTAAAAAGGATGGCAGATCAATGAGCTCAACCCATACCGGACACTTTGTGAGATCAAGCTCCTCCTTAATAAGCTTAATTGGCTGCCAAGGAATAATATGAACAGCTTGAACACAGAGAATGATAGTCGAAGTCGAAAGCAAAGTATTTTTATCCTCTGGCTTAAAGAACAGCAACTCGAATAACCTTGCACCTGAGTAAAAAATCTTATCACAACTGCTGGATGCTGAAAACCCCCATCAAGATTCCTTGCAATATCTTGTATAGTGGGGATTTTGCCTGTAAAAAAGAGGACCAATCCTCTCTCTTGAAAGATGGATAGCTACGGCCAAACAGTCTTGGGAGTCAAGGTAACTCAATGTTCACTAGTGATTTGAGGATCAGGGGTGAGGGCATCCTTAAGCAAAGAGCCCATCAACTCGGAATGAACTATACAGAGGAATCACCTAAAACTACGTGCGAAGCAGTAGCTTGAGGGTCTAATTGAAAGCAACAGGTTACACCATACCTTAAAAAAGAAAAAAAACTTGTATGTACAACAGCTCGTGAGCAGAGCCAATCGTAAGGAACACACACGTCGAGCAGTAGTAATCACACTCCTCTCTCTCTCTCTCTCTCTCTCTCTCTCTCTCTCTCTCTATCTATCTATCTAGCTCTTTGTAGTGCTCCAGGTTGAGTTCTTTCTCTTCCAAATATTTGGGTGTGGGTGTGTGTATGTGTGTACATACACAACTTTGTGACTCTTCTTCTGCTCTCTGTAGCACTACACTAGAAGAGCCAAAAATTCCCACTAAAAGTGGTGATCATCAAATACAATATTTCACTATGGGAGACAATTAAGAAGAGAAATATACTTCTTTCTTTGCTTGTGCCAAAGAAGTAAAAATTAGTAAACACTGATGTCTACCTCAAGCCTCTCATTGAGGAGTTGGAGGAATCATGGAAGGACATTTATGTTGTGGATGTATCACTTCCAAAGGAGATAAGAGAGGACATTGTGAGGGGTATCCTTATGTAGACTATGCATGACTATCTTGGCCTCAAAGAGATTTTTGGTATATTGTGTTCATTACTCTTTGTTTTATTATTTGAGGAGTAGAGCTTTTCTCTAACAATATGAATGCAAGGTTGTCCACATTGGGCCAAAATGTTTATCCTACTTACAAACCATTATTGGTGACAAGGCGGCAAGATGCCTTGTGCAAGGTAATATGTCCAAACAATAATAATCTCCTACCTCATGAAGTCATAGAAAATACAAGGTTCCTACAAATAAGAAGACCCCCTAAAGTGTACAATGGGAGATTGGGCAAGAAATTGGAAGAGAAATACAATAGCGATCCACCTTCATCTACTCCACAAAAAGGTATGACAAGGTACTACATATTTTTAAATATTCTATAGTGGAAGGACTTAAAAATTCAACACCTCTTGGATCCCATGCTTCAAAAATGTTTCTCACACATTTTAGGACCACATTATAGGGAAAAAGGGATGCATTGGGGGTGAGGGAGGATTTGAGGACCTTGAATCAGTCACTCCAAGTTGAGGACCCAATGGAAAGATCATTCTTCCTAAATCCCTATAAATTCTAACCAGAGACAAGCTTGATTTAGTGGAGGGTTCCATTGCCTCTATTCATACACCAGCAAGATTCCCAAAGGCAAAGAAAGATGGAAGCATTCAATTGTATGGACTGAAGTCACATGATTGGAACAAGATATACATGTAATACTTCAATGTTCATGTTGTCCCTCATTTAGTCTATGTCTTGAAATTTGTGTATGAAAAAAAAAATTTGTCTTAATCTTTTCACATTGTAGTTCATTTTGCTCGTGAGTATGTGGGCATGCCGGGACAAGAAAGTGAGGGAAGTTATTTTCTAACTTTGTGAGTTACTAAGGTGAATCATATCTCTATTCAATATACAGTAAATCCTAAACATGTACTTAGTGTACTCTTTTGTGTTATCTTGTAGATTTGTAAGCTCCAAAGAAATAGAAATAGATGACATGCATGCTTGTTGTGGAAACAATGTGTGCCATTGAGGGTGTATTCCCTTGATCCGTACTTGCTAGTCAAGTCCACCTCCTATTTCATGTGGTTGAGGAGATAGCTATATGTGGACTAGTCCATTCACGATGGATGTTCTTTCTTGAGTGACCGCAGGCTAGGTCCAAAGGAATACATGGTAGAAAGATGGATTGTGCAAGAGTATTTTTATATATCTCATATTATTTGGTTTCTATGATCCCTCTATGCCTTTGGAACGCCTTTGGACCGCAGGCTAGGTCCAAAGGCATACATGGTAGAAGGATGGATTGTGCAAGAGGCATTTGTATATATCTCATATTATTTGGTTTCTATTGATCCCTCTATGCCTTGGATGTGGTCAGATGAGGAGGGTGTAAGAATGACTTCACACTTGCCAAGTGGAAAGAAAAAAAAAAAAACATGGACATGGATCTATGCCAAGTGGTCAATAATTTTTGCATCCTCAATACGAAGATTATGACCAAGTGGATGGACTTGTGTACAAGGCAACACATTTTTAATAAAGGAAAGCATGGAAGCAAGACCATGGAGGTACAAGGCCACCCCTAGTTCCTCAACACCTTGCATGTTCTCCAAAACTCATTAATTTTGAGTGGATCCATAAGAGAATGAATGAAGCAAAGGCACCTAGAGAGGACATCACCCACAAGGAATGGGAGTATGCAAGAGATTGCATGCCAAAGGTAGAGTACTCATACACCTAAACCATATCATAGTTTTTACTTGATTTTATCTTTGTAACTGATTGTATACTTTTTTCTATTATATAGTGTCTTTACTTTAACGCTATGTGGTCAAAGGGTCGACACTTTTGTACATGCCATATTCATGAGCTCGGGGAGTCACTATATCTAAAACCTATACATCACGTGCATTCAAGGACTATTTATAAAACCCCGTAGTTGTGACCTTTTTAACAATAAAAGGTTACCTTTGTCTATTCAATCAGTAAGTTGTTTTTCAAGATCATATTTCCAACACCCTTCTGTATGTGAAAATGTGAAAAAATGTAGAATAAAATAGTCCCTACTATTGAATCCACATCATAGGCATTTTTTATTGTAGTGACCCCCCTTGAGGACAAGCATTGAACCATCATGGATTGTACCATCATGGGTAGCTTTGACATAGATAGTGATGAGGCCAAGTATTATGGGCTAATGCTAGAGGTAATATTGAGGGTATAACTTCTCTCTCTCTCTCTCTCTCTCTCTCTCTCTCTCTCTCTCTCTCTCTCTCTCACACACACACACACACACACACACACACACACACACACATGCACCTTCATACATTTTATTATGTTGTTGTTTGAAGAGTTATGGTTGCAAGTGGAGCCAGCATTTTGTGTTTTTCGTAGTGCAAGAGTGCTTTGAAAAAGAGCTCCTTTATTGTGCCTCTTTCTTAGTATCTCTTCATAGCAAGAGAGCTTTCCACCCCCCAGTGTATAAATCCTCTCAGAATAGTGAGGATGTACTCGCTTGGGTAAAGTGTGTGCGGAGTTTGGGAAAAGAGTGCAAACCTCTTCTATTGTGTGAAAAATGATTTGACTTTGTTCATTCCAAGAGGGCCCAAAAAGATCAATTTGTTGAGGTCTCAAATGGACATTGAATGGAGTAGAAGATGAGAGTGCGCACAAGGATGTGTCAGCACTCTAACTGATGATGACATTGCTCCAACTAGGAACAAAAACACGTCTAGCTCAAGGTTAACTAAAAGAACATTCCTTAGTTACACACAGGAGATTGGTCCAGCTAACACCAAGGAGGAGATTTGTCCACCTCATTCCTCTCAATGTTCTTTATTATTTGAAGTGTAGAGATTTTCTCAAATTATGTGAGTGCAGGGTTGTCCACATTGGGCCACAATGCTTGTCCTACTTGCGGACCATCACTAGTAAAACAAAGTGGCTGGATGCCTTGCAAAAGGTTATCTATCTAAACATCCATCATTTACTGTGGCTCTATTTATTTTTGTAAAATAGAAATACATACCCAAATTTGAGTATTTTAACTCCAAAGCATTGTGCGGTAATGATAGAGGTAATAATAGTAGTTACAAGCACGATAATAAGAGCGGTAATATGTGATAATATACATGGTAATGGTTAACTTACAAAAAAATATACATGGTAATGGTTAACTTACAAAAAAAATCCTTCTCAGCCCCTCTCTCCTCTTTGACCACCCCATTTTGAACTCTCTCAGTACAAAATGTAGTAAATGGCCGCAATAAACTTTGAGAAAGTTTTATAGTGACTCTAGTGAAAAGGTTTCCTCACAGTCCAAGGGGCCTCAAGTCATATTTTGCGAGACAAAAAAAGGAAATTAAAGAAGTTTAGTTAACAAAACTATATACAAACACATAGTTTAACACAAATGAAATTAGTAATCAAAGTTTATATGTTTTACTAGACCGGGTTGAGATTTTGAAATCTCCATGAGCTCAGCAAGACCGTGGATTACACCATAAATGTGCTCAAATGGGATAGTTTTGTGATTTTGTCATCACTCACTGTTTAAAAGAATTAAGATGTAACACAAAAATCAAGTGATGATTACTTAAAAATATTAAATGCAATCGTACTTACAAAATCACCCCCTCAAAGCTCACCCATCCAACACTGCCCAAGTGGTATAACTCAGGGGGGTCACTATACTTAAAATTTATATATCGTGTGTGTTCAAGCATTATTTATAAAACCCCTTATCTGTAAATTTCTCATCAATAAGAGGGCCCTTTTCCTATTCAATCTGTAATTTTTTTTCAAGGACATTTTTACAAGACCCTTCTATTTGTAAAAATGTGAAAATATATAGAATAAAATAATCCCCAATGTCGCACCCACGTGATATGCATCTTTTTGTTCTAGTAACCCCCCTGAGTGGTACAAACTCCCGACTCCATCGTGCCTTCACTTTCTCTTTAAAATGCTTGTATTTGTCAAGGTTTTCATGTGGCTTTTTCTTTTGTTTCTTCCAATATTCCTTGTCAAGCCAGGATCGCTTTGGCACACGGGTCTTGAAGGGTGAAATCATGTTAGCGTGATATGTTTTAAGTTGTCTCAGATAGTGCTAATTAGAACAACATATGCTAAGTAGTATAGTGACACGAGTTAGATCTCTAAGATCTATGGTGCATGATATTTCAATAGAAAGATGATGAAACAAGGAATCAAGATGTACAAACTCAAACAAATTTTGATATTATTTGTGAAAATTCTATCATCCGCCCAAGTTTTTTTAGAGGTAGCACTCTTAAAGGGTCCAAAATTTAAACTCTTGATGTGATCAAGTTTTGGAGGTTTGCTGCTGCCCTCGCCCTTCTCCTCTACCCACGCTCTAGACCCCCCCTCCCTACCTCCCTCGCATTGTCTGCCCTGCCGTGCCCTACTCTGCTTGGATTGTGCCAGCGTGCATCCCGTCATCTCCCTCGTGCTGCCTGCCCTGTCCTACCCGCCCACTGTCTACAATTAGCACCAACGCGCATCAGCCCCACAGCGGGCAACATATCCATCTCAGCCCACTGCACCTCAGCCCCCCTCCCGCAATGCCTCAGCCGCCCGCCCACCCTAGGCCTGCACTCTTGTTTTTCCTGCATCGCACCCCCCCCCCCCCCCCCCCCCCCCCCCCCCCCTCTGGTTTGGCTTGGATGAATTCGTCAGCAATTTTGTTGCGCTCGGGTCGATCGGCTAGCAGAGGGCCACCACTCATCATCGACATTTTTACCTTTCTTCATGGTAGCAGACAATGATGGAGGCTCATGCTCCACCTTAGAGGGACTCTCAGGAAGCCCCCTCGCACAACCCCGCAGAGTCCACCATCTGACTTTCTCTCTTGCCAAAACAGAGTAAGCAAGCCTTGCAGCAGTAGAGGTGGCACACCTGAAGGCGACATCCATCATTTGCAAGATTCTTGACACCAAACCCATTAGAGGAGAGGTGCACAATCTTCTCCAGGCCCGCCTTCTTGTTGAGGTGGGAAAAATCTTGGATGTTCAGTTTCTCAAACATGGCTACCATCAAATAGAGTTCAAGACCTCCGACATGGCATCCAAGGTCATCGCAATGAGTCCCTTGTCCATCAGAGAAGTTTGAGCCCACTTTCGACAATGGAGGCATGGTTTGGATCCTGCTATAGATGTTCTGGTAGAGGATGAAGACCTGCCCATCTCCATCTGCTTTCCCGGTTTGAGAAGGGAATACCTGCCACTTTTGTCGAGGTTAGGACTGTCCTGGAGACACGTCGCACCACTGCCTCTATAACTGCCAAGGTAGCCGGCATACCTACAATACGTGTTCTAGTTTGGAACACCCACACTCTCCCAAAGGTCATCCTACTCCCTAGGGTGAGTGGGGGTTGGTTTTGCCAGAGTGTGGTGTACTCAGCCTCATGTATCAATATTTCATTTGCAGACAGATGGGCCATTTGGCAAAGGCCTGTCCTGGCAAGAGACCTCAACCCATAGCACAGATGTAGCCTACGAAGGCTGAGCATGCACAATAGCCAAACACATAGGATGTGTAGGCTGGTACCTCGACTGAGACCAGAAATGAGACAGTTGATGGTTGGAAGTAGGTTCCTTGGCACCACCGCTAGGGGAGGGCTCGCCCCACTGCTCCCCTTGGTGGCTGACCTTCTACATCTCAACAGCATTGGGTTCTGAGAGGGAACCGTTTTGACTCCTTTTAGCAGGACCTGTCTGAGGAGGCCCTGTCCACTTCAGCTCCTCCATCTCCACCTCCTCCTTCCTCAAACGCTACCGCTCCGCCTTCCCCGCCTCCTCCCCCTCCCCCACCTCCGCCTCCCGTCTCAACAATACACACAAAAAACATGTACAAGTTTCCAAAAGCCATAGTTTTGAGCTTGTACAATTGTCTAGGTAGATACCACCAAGCATGCTTCTCTTTCAAAAAGGAATTCAAATAAAGTCTCATTGGTCTAGAAAAGCTACTCCACATCTAATACAAAAGAGAAATCTCCCTGACTGCATACATCTACATGACATTCTCCAAGATTTAAGTTTACTACACCACATGCTTTATCTTGCGGGTTTGCCCCAATACAAATGCTAGGTCTGTGGGAGTTAGTGCAGGATGATCAATGACCATGTGCTCTTTTGATTTTCAAAAGACAGAATTTTCTTTTACTACTGTAAAGTTAATATAAGACTGTATAGTTTAACTTAAAAATGTAAAGTAAATTATCATTAAGGAAATAAATAAAATAATTATAAAGAAAAAAGAATACACAGGGATGACAAATG
The DNA here is from genome assembly GCF_014529385.1 of Adiantum capillus-veneris. Classification (NCBI taxonomy): domain Eukaryota; kingdom Viridiplantae; phylum Streptophyta; class Polypodiopsida; order Polypodiales; family Pteridaceae; genus Adiantum; species Adiantum capillus-veneris. The sequence continues at coordinate 83,404,092 of NC_140960.1, read as the reverse complement.
AAGGCACATGGACTCACTTGGACTCACATAGGAGGAGACAAAATGGGACACATTGTCACATGAAAAGGAGAGGCTAGTCTTGACTAATCATAATGAGGGGGGGGGGGGGGGGGGGGGGGGGGGGTTTGTGGCCTTATCTTTTGATGATAATGACAAAGTGGTCAAGCTGATGGGTACCACAAGGGTACCAAAAACGCGGATATGATTTTTGGAAAAAGAAAAAAGTTGGACGTTTTTTTTCTCCTATAAATAGAGCATCCATGCTCACACTTTAGACAGAGAGATTGCCTCTATAGCGCTCACAAAGTGCTGCCACTTCTCTTAGAGAGAAGGCGACCACAAACCACTAAGAGAGCAAAAAATCTAGTGGATTAATAAGGTGCGTATTAATTAAGCATTCAATTAACTTTAAGATATGTATGTGTGTGTGCTATCTCTTACTCTAATCTCTCTAATAGATTAGTAATATTGAATCAGTTTTAAGAAGAATATGTGTGTGTGTTATCTCTTACTCTAATCTCTCTAATAGATTAGTAAGATTCAATTAGTTTTAAGAAGGATGTGTGTGTGTGTGTGTGTGTGTGTGTGTGTGTGCTATCTCTTACTCTAATCTCTCTAATAGATTAGTAAGATTCAATTAGTTTTAAGAAGGATATGTGTGTGTGTGTGTGTGTGTGCTATCTCTTACTCTAATCTCTCTAATAGATTGGTAAGATTCAATTAGCTATGTGTGTGTGCGTGCTATCTCTTACTCTAATTTCTCTAATAGATTAGTAAGATTCAAATAGCTTTAGGAAAGGATGTGTGTGTGTTCTCTTTTACTCTAATCTTTCTAATGGATGAGTAAGATTCAATTAACTTTAGAAAAGATGTGTATGTATGTTTTCTCTTACTCTAATCTCTCTAAGTATACCTACTCTCTCTAATTAGTACATCTTCACTATTAACTTATGTATAGTTAATTGAAAGTTAATACATATGGGAACTCATCATATTCTTACTATACATGATGAAATTATCATTCAAAAATTTTGTTGTCAATTAGATTAAGAAGAATTTTGAATAATACTAAAAATTGATTCAGTTGACGTATAGAAATGGAAGTTAGAATTGGATTAGAAATGTCATGCATAAAAGTAATGCAGTCCTAAACTTTCACTCATAGTTTACACACTTAATTTTTGATTAATCACGATTAGCAAATATTTGATGTATAGAAATTAGATGTAAAACAACAACACTAAGTGTGAATCCGAGTTGGTGAGGGTTCAAATTACAGACTCTCTTTGGAAACAAGGAAACTACTAGGAAAATTGACCAATTTAAAGTTCTAAGTGTATAACATAAGTGTAGTACAAACAAAATGGCTCCAAAGCGTGCTCGAACACAAGGTGCTAATGATCATGTAGCCGGTACAAGTAACGGGGGAACTCCTGCGGAACATGCTATGTCTCCACCAATCGGACCAATCGGAGGTATGGTATAGGTTAGTATTGTTGTTTCAAGTTATGCATCATTGCATATGCGAGACCATAGGAATATATTATTTACCTTATGGAAAGAAAACACGGACCGAAAGCAAGGGGCTTAACCCCAAGAAACTCGGCATATGTTTGACAAGTAGGAAAGATAGTGTGGTTAAACTGGTTGCTATAGGAAAGAATGTTTGTCCAAAACCTTCGGTATGGTTTCTCTCAAGTCTCTCTACTTATTAGCGCTAGTATTATGTGGCAGTTGCCGAGGCGTGAGATGACGCCCAGGATGGCACCGCTGATGCTGTGGTGGGAGTACACCCAGATTAGCCCAGCTGGATATTGTAGTTTTGTTTTGCCATGGCGTGAGGATGACGCTCAGATTGGCACCATTGTTGCTGTGGCGGGAGTACGTCGACATTAGCAGAACGAGTACTTGTCGAGCGGTATGGGACGCTCTTGAGGACAAGGGTTTTTATAAATAATGTATACACCGATCGGACATAATAGCATCAGTAGAGATTCTTGAGTAAACCTAATCCAAAGGTTGCTGGTTTAAAATTGGACGACATATTGTTTGACTATTGTTTGTAATACTATTTGAAGGGCTATTTTAACGAACCAGTATCATAAATAAAGTAAAGGAACATGTATGTTTAAACAATGTGGTAGTAATTAGATAACAAAAGAAGAGTGAGTGTGGTGTGGAAAGTGGGAGAATGATACCCCGATGGTATCATTCTATGGACGGGTGGACCCGATGAGTCGGGTAACTTTCCAACACTAGAAGTTATTTTTTTAAAGTCATAAATCTTAAAAGAGACAAACCTTGGCGGTTGTGCTTCTGAACATGGGGAAAAAAGGGCACAAGTTGGTCACTCTAAGATTTTTACTTTTAGGTATAATTGAATATAGATAGTTTTTAGATAGGGTTATGGTGGTCACGCTCCGCCATAGCGAGATAGGACCAATCCTTCACTAATGGTTCATGCCCGTGGCTACGTAGTAGCTAAGGCAATGTCCGTTGGTTTTTCCTTCTCAGGATTGGAGACCTATCAAAGGTACTCCGCTCCTCTCGACAAGGGGCAGGGACCTCACACTGGTATCATGATCAGAGCCTAGGTTAAAGCTTGGGGAGATTTTTAGATTGATGTTTGGATATTAAATGATGCGAATGTTTGAAATAACACAAGAACCTAGAAAAATTGTTTTGAGTTTTTATAGGGTATTGAAGACTGAACTTATAGGAAAATTGTCATTCAGCCTACCAAAAATTCTAGGTGTTCACCATCATGTTTGAAAATGCATGCCAATCACCAAATTATCAGTTTCGAAAAAGGGTGATGATGATTTTGGATAGGGTGTTTGCACCACCTATCCCAAGGGTGCATAGAGGATGGGGCATCAACTGGAGTCCATCTATACCATCGATGCTGACAAGATATGGTGCATGGATACCAACCTCAAGAAACTTCGATGGGCAGAGGAATTAAAAGTCATCGAAGTTTATCTTTTAATTGTTACTAAGAATCCGGATGCTACCATTACCTAGGGAGGTAAACCATGAAATCAATATTTTTCCAGGTAGTGAACTAGTCTCAAGAGCGCCGTACAAGATGTCACTTTTAGAGGCTATAGAACTCAAGGAGCAGCTCAAGTAGTTGATTGAGCAAGGCTTTATCCGACCTAGTTCATCTCCATGGGGTGCACCTGTTCTCTTCCAAAAGAAAAATGATGGCTCTCTTCGACTTTGCATAGATTATAGGGGCTTAAATCACGTTACCATTGAAGGCGGTCCGGGGCGGCGGGCAACAAGAAGAGTGGCCTCTAAGCACCCTTCTAGGCTCCCGTGCTGCTCAATTGGGTTGGGGTTGGAAAAAACAACAACCAGACACACAAACCCGCAACCTAACCCTACACAAATTTGAAGCACCACCTAGTTTTGGATGCGAACTAGGACGCGTAAAGAGAGAGAGAGAGAGAGAGAGAGAGAGAGAGAGAGAGAGAGAGAGAGAGAGAGAGAGAGAGAGAGAGAGATAGTTCTCGGGCTGCTTTGAAATGTATCGGCAATGATCAAGCAAACACAATTATATATGTAAGAAAGAGAGAGAAGGGGGAGGGGGTGCTTGTTGCATTAATACCTTCTTACAAATCTGTCATGACCAATCAAAGTGAGATTAGTATTTGTTCAACATAGCTTGATTAAATTTCACCACAACACATCACAAGAAAAGGCACCCAAATCACTGTCTTAAGGCCAGGGGAGTCCTCTCCACCCTGTCGCCCTCTTACAATATGTGGGATTTATGGCTAAATTGATGACAACACCCAGAGACAAGCTATCAAGAACTTAAAAAGAACACCAAGACAGTTACACATCATTGTTGTCCATTACTTCACGTTGGAAGAGAGACAAAGTATCCAAGCTTAATCCAAATCCACCATCCTTGATTCAACAAATATTGGGCTTACACTAGTAAGAGAAATGATAGATTTCCTACTCTCAATTGAATGATCACTCTCTTACAATGGCATAGCGTTCTCTTGCTAATCACCCCTATTACAACACATGCACATGCATAAGACAATGAGATTCCACTCAAGAGCTCCTTCTAGAGAGGTTGAGCTTGGATTCTCAAGCTATAGCATAGTGCTCTTGCTTATGGCTCCCCCCCTTTTGTGCTAACTACACCCTCTTTTTATAGCAATTTTGAGGGCTAGGGTTACTCCTCTAACCGTGGTTGGGTTATATTTTTAGCACTTATCTAATTTCTTTTGCTTGGAATTATCAAGAAGTTGGTGGGGATAGATGAAGAAGAGAGAGAGGAGAGAAGTGGAGGTGATAGGACTTTTCATAGTAGGTTAGTGTTAGTAAACTAGTAGAGTTAGTATTTTTATTGATTTACAAATGGAATTGGATATTTACAATGGGAGTATCCATATAGGATACAAATAAAGAAGAATAAACTCTTAATAGGTAAGAAAATATGGATTTCTTACAATGTTGATGCTCCAAGTGTCTTGAGTAGGGTCAATTTTGACGCTTGTTGACGGTCCACTAGCTTTGACGATACGTTTTTTCTCTACTTTGACCTTCCTTGAGAGCCAAGGTGATTGAATATGAGTAATCAATCAACATGGTGCTGTCTTTCAAGAGAAGAGGCTGAATTTTGTGGTTTTCTTGATAGATATGGGTAATATGGAAGAGGAAAAATGAGACTAGGTGGTCAATTTTGGAATGGAAGTGTGTGTAGGAGAAATGAGTTCACCATGGTTTCCATTATTCTTCAATGTTGAGAAGAAGGTGAGTAGGGTGCAGAGAGGAGTGGTGAGAGAGGTGGGGATGATGAGTGGAGAAGTGTGTGTGACAGAGGAAAATGATAAAGTGGAAGAGAGAGTGTGGCTGCATAGCATGGGCAAACTGGGGTCCACCGATAAAATCATAGCTCACACCTTCTACCTCAAAAAAATATGAAAAAATTTGAGGTAAAAGTTCATTCCATGAGCTGCAACTTTTGTTTGTATCACCTTTTCAAATTCGGAGAGCATGTGATCTTTAAAAATTCAGCAAAACCCACTGTTTGTTTCCACTGCACAAAGTCCTTGTGAGGTCCTTCTTTGGATGATTCTTTTGAATACCTCCAAGAGTGAGCCCCCCATAGTGCATGCATGCATGCCACATACCCTTGACCTTATTTGGTAGGTCTATAATTGAAGATATTTTTGAGATCATGATATAAGTGAATAGTACAACTAAGAAAATCAAATATTGAGGGGTCTAAAAAAATATGTACATGTCAAATATAAATAATATAGGTGGAAAAAATATAAAGGGGTCAAAATAAATCTCTCTCATTATAAGTCTACCATAAAAAGATGAATATTTTTGGTGGTCTAATTTATGAGAGTAATCTATAGAGAATAGATGTAGGAAGGAAAAAATCACAATAGTGAAAAAATATAGAACTAGTTTTTTTGGATTTTTGGTGGGATGGAGTTACACCAAAAATAAGAGAAGCTTGCATGAAATTATTTTTATATGGAATAAAGAGTATGCAAAATGGTAAGAAAAAATATGATAATGGTGAGTCAATGTACATAACATAAATAACTCACCACAGGTAGAAATATTTAAATAAATACCAAAATAATTATGAAAAATCCTTTTATTTAGGCCCTATATACAATGAAATATTTACACAAAAATGGGCCATAATATACTTATAATTTATTTATTTTTTTGGCTCAACTAGCTTAGTGATTAGCTAATTGAGGGTTTTTAAGAAGATATGGGAAAAGTCCTCTAACTCACACACACCTATATACAGTGAAATGGTAGGGATAGCCACAGTGTTCGGATGATTATGGTAGGGTGGGTTAACTCACTATGGCAATTACGGAGAGCCGAAAAATGGCTATCGTTAGCCCTCCCCCAGGATGATGGTATATTCATGTACCATCATAGAGCATCTTTTCCGAAGAGAGTGATTCAGAGTCCTTGACGAGATCTTCATTGTTTGGACCCTCAGAATTTTGGCTGGAGTTACACTCATGCTTCATGTAACAATACTTACATGAGACAGCTGACCTTAACAGATCTTTGGTAGATCCTTTGGTAGAAGGCGACTCAAATAAGGCTGCAAGCGATACCTGTTTACCTTCCTAGAGTGCTCTTTCCCATTCAAGTCCATAAGTTGATAGTAACTTCTTGACTATGTATGGCCCCTGCCATCTAGTTTCAAACTTGGCATCAAAACGATTATCGAGTCGATTGTCATACCTTAGCACAAGATCTCCTTCATTGATGCCTTTGTCCTTCAGTTTCTTATCAAGCTTTTCTTTCGTCTGTGTGGATTTCCTCTTGTAGCACTCGTATGCTGCTTCTCTTTTCCACTCAAGCTCAGCTAAGGTAAGAAGTCGATCCATCCATGCTTGTTGATCATCTTGTGTTGCTTTGCCATGAAGTCGCATTGTTGGAATGTTGAGCTCAATTGGTTGTAAAGCCTCTTGACCATAGACCAAGTGAAATAGTGTGAACTCCGTGGCTTCCCTATATGTGGTTCGATACGCCCACAAGGCAACATCTAAGAAGTCATCCCACTACTTTGTCTTGTTTTTCACCATCTTTCTAATGATGCCTGCAATGACACCATTAGCTTTTTCTACCAAACCATTTGATTGGGGATAGTAGGGTGTACTATGACGATGTAGAATGTGAAGTTCTTCACAGACTTCTGTGAGCAAGCCCTTTCTAAACCCTGGACCATTATCAGAAACAATCTCCAAAGGTGTGCCAAATCTACAACAAATGTGAGTGTACACAAATTTGCTCACTGTCCTCTCATTTACCTTTGCCACGCTTTGTGCTTCCACCCACCTAGTCATATAGTCTACAGCAACTAGAATGTAGAGTTTATCATTTTTTGTCCTAGGCAGAGGACCCATAGCATCAATGCCCCACTTTTCAAAGGGTCCATTTGCAAGTACGATTTGCCTTGGACCATAAACCAATCTTCTATTCCCATTTACCTGACAATTGTGACAACTTTTACACCAATGCTGGACATCCACATGTAGACTTGGCCAAACATACCCCGCAAGCAAAATCTTCTTCACAGTTAACTCTTGGGCAAAATGACCACCACATGCCTCTTCATGCAAACCTTTTAGAATGGCTGGAATCTCCTTGATAGTTGGTACTCTTCTGCACACTTGATCCTTCCCTCTTTGATAGAGGGATCCTTCTAGGAAGAGATATGTGCTTGCCTTCGTGAAGTCTTGTGGAAACTCACCCTCCAAAATTTATCTAATAATGGGAGTCAATGACTCCAATCCCTGGTATCTCGGTTGCTTGACAGTTGCTGCCACCATGATGACCCGCACTTCTTTCTCAACACATGTAACTACTTGCTGTGCAAGTAAATCGGCATCTTCATTCTGTTTCCTAGGAATATGATACAGTTGCACTTCTTCAAATTGATTAAACAATCTACGAATGGCATGAACTTTTGTCCTTAGGCTTTCATTCTTGCATTCCCAAACGCCTAAAATTTGCTTCACAATGAGAAGTGCATCCCCTTTTACCATGAGACGTTGTATACCTTGGCCAATGCATATCTTTAAACCATGAAGTAGTGTGTCGTATTCTGCTTCATTGTTGCTAGTTGAACCTGGTAGATTGACCTTCTCTTTCATGACCACCTCCCCACTTGGATTGAGCAACGCTAGCCCTCCCCCTGCTTTTCCTGTGGCTCGTCGAAAAGCTCCATCAAAGAACAAGGTAAAAGCATTAGGAATACTTTTAGGTGGTGGCAATGGTAGGGTCTTTACTTCAGGCACCTTAATCTCCTTCTCATGTATCCTATAAGTAAGGATCCATGCCAATTGTGCACGCACACTATCTTCTACCTTGAAAGAGTATTGGAACTCTTGCAATTCCATAATCCACTTTCAGATCCTAGTGCTAAGATTCATTTGAGATGACACCCAAGGAAACAAATTTTCTGCAGTGAGAATTACAAAAGGTTTTGGTACCAAGTAGGATCTAAACTTTCTCACCGCAAACATGAGAGAAAGCATCATGAGTTCTGCCTTCATGTAGCCTCTCTCCAAATCATTCATGACCCTACTAGCAAAGTAGATCGGTCGCATCCTGGTAATGTGGGGATCTTGTTGTAGTAAAATTGCACCAATTGTTTTCTTCCCAACACTAGAGCTAACAAAGAACGTGTACCCCCAACAAGGAGGCATGAGTGTTGGTAGCTCTGACAAAATGACTTTAATGTTACAAAAGTACTCTTCAAGCTCATAAGACCATGCAAATTCTACTTGTTGTGTCAACTTTTGCAAAGGATGAAGCAACTCCGAAGCTAAGTGAATAAAGCGTGACATATACTTCACCTTTTGAATGAATGAGATGACCTCTTTGAGATTCTTGGGTGATGGGAGCTCAATAAGAGCCTTTGCCTTTGAAGGATCTACCTCAATGCCTTTATAGGAAACCTTGTGACCAAGCAAGATCACTTCATCCTCACCTATGTGACACTTGTTGGAGTTGAGTTGACCTCCCATGTCGTAGAGCTTCTTTAAACCTTCTTCTACACTTTGTAGATGCAATGATTTTGAGCTATAAATGCAAAAATCATCAATAAAAACCCTAATGGACTTTCCAAAGAATGCTTGAAACACCATGTTCATGAAGCGTTGGAAAGTTGCAGGAGCATTTGTCAGTCCAAATGGCATGACTCTAAAAGCATAACAACCCCAAGGAGTGATGAAGGTTGTTTTCAACTGATCTTCCAATGCCATACCTATTTGAAAGTAGCCCGAGTAGCCATCACACACAGTGTACTTCTCATGACCAGCTACCTCATTTAGTATCTCATCTTGAAATGGGAGGGGAAAGTGATCTCTTGTTGTTGCCTCATTGAGTGGACGGTAATCCACACACACCCTCCACTTGCTGTTTTTCTTAGGAGTGACAACAACGAGAGAGACCCACTCTGAATTCTCCACTGGATAAATGAAACCTGTTGCTAGAAGCTTTCTTACCTCCTTGAGTAAATCTTGCTCCTTGATGACTCCTAGCCTTAGTAGCTTCTGAGCCTTAGGTGTGGCCTCTGGCTTCAACTCAATTTTGTATTGAACAGCATCTACTCCACGCACATCGGTGTAGTCTTTAGCAAAAATCCTAGGAAATTTTCTTAACACACCTTTGAGCTCCTCTCTTTCATCCTTTGTAAGTGTTGTAGATAACATACCTTCTAGCATTCTTTCATCTTCCACTTTTGGTTCTCTTGGGAACCTACCTCTTCCAAACATGGGCAAGAGATCTCTTGGTTGTTTGGCTTAATCCTTACCCCCATGACTTCAATGGAAGACTCCTCTTTAGTAATGATGCCGCTACTTTCTCCTTCTGAAGTGCTATCGGTCCAGCCTTCCTCCGTCTCACTTTGAGATGATTCTTCATGGAGCTCCTCTTGGCGTTGCTCCTTCATGTCAAAGACAACCTTCTTATGATTGTCATTCCTACAAATTAGCTTTCCACTCTCCCAATCCTGCAAAGCTCGCATTTTCATTAGCCATGGTCTTCCTAGGATAAATGGGTAACCATTTCCTTTGGTAGACATGACATAGAAATCCAGTGCCTTCTTATTTCCAAAGACCTCCACAAAAACATTTTTACAAATGCCTACGCACCTAGCCTTGCTATTGTTTTCCATTTTCACTTTGACTTCAGGTGTCTCATGGATGTGCATGCCTAGTCTTTGCATAAGTCCCTCTGTCATGATGAAAATTTGTGCACCCCCATCCACTAGACCTTTCCTAACCAATCTTCCTTTGATGTAACAATCTAGCACCGGTGTAATATCCTCATTCATTTCAGCTTGTGAAATTTTTACAACAGGCACTCTCTCTTTTACCTTTCTCCTAGTGCTAACTGCCTTTGTTAAATCCCTCCTAACTTGTGGGCATAATGCAAGAAACTGAGGCCATGAGATATCAGGACCCTTACCTCTCATATCTTCCAACAAGTTGTATGGAGCCATACCATATCCAAGAGGGAAGTCTTGGAGGTTGATACGACGTCGAGTCCTCTTGGTTTCCTTGGTCTCCTTTGCCTTCTTTTCTCGTCCATGATCACTTTGTGACGTGACTCCTTATTTCTCCTTCCCTTTTCCACGGCCACGCTTAATGCCATTTTCTTCCATGTCAACCTCTTTTGAATTTGTCCCCTCTACCACATGAAAATTTGGGTCTGGCAAAGGTGGAACTCCTTCCACTCCTTGTGGAGGTGGTCTTGCTCCATTTGGCCTTTGTAGAAGTCGTGGTTCCTGACTAGTTCCTTCACCTGCATTCATCACTGGGTAGTTCAAGTTAGGTCTCCCTGGCTCCCCACGGGGCCAAGGACAATTATACATCCCATGTCCAGACTCTCTACAATTCCAACATTGTAAGACTCTCCTAGGTCGTGGATCTCGCTCTTCAGACTTCCTTGCTTGTCCTTTTGGACCTACAGCTTGTGCAAGGTGAATTGACAGGCTACTTAAAGATTCATTTAACTTCTTGATTACTTTAGCTGTTACCTCAGGAAGCTCCCTAGATGTCGATGCTTGTGACTTACCTTTGGGTCGAAGACCTTCTATTGGAACCTCTCCCCTTAGGCACTTGAGTTTCCTATACTTCTTGGAAGCTCTAATTTCAACTGCATCATAGGTGGCAGGTGCATCCACCTCCACCTTTACCTTAAGATTAGGAAAGAGTCCAACTATGAATCTCTCCTTATTTAGAAATTCTACACCATCACCAGGGTTAGCAACATTTCGTATCCATAGAGCCCAAAGACATAGAAACTCTTGCTTGTATAAGTAGTAGTCATCTAAATCTTTTTGCTTATGAGAAACAATGTCTTTCCATAGTTTTTGAGTGTTTTGGGAATCAAAGAAGTATCTCTTGAAATGATTCAAAACTTCTGTGTAATTCCCCTTAACTTCCTCAGTCAAAGAGTCAAACCAAGTGCTAGAATCTTTCCTAAGGACCACCTCAAACATTTCTACAAGCTCTTGATCAGTTACTATCCTCTTGATACGGCAAGACATCTTGAAATTTGCTAAAAATAATTCAGCATCCTCTCCAGGCTCTCCAAAGAAAAGAGGGTATCCGGACATTTGGCGTTGGCTTTCCATTATTATGAAAGATTACAACATGAGTTGCAACAAGGGATACAATAGAAATTTAGAACCACTCGCCTGCAAATGAAGAAGTAAGAAAGTACCACTCTAGGTTTTCTTCTTCACCTATCCAAGCTTCAATGAGGTCTCGATTTGTTTGATCAAAACAAAAGGGTAGACTATTTATGAGCTCTAAGAAGGGTTGAAATTCTTCAAAGCTAAGGCGATATACAGAAATCTCTAAAACTTCATTTTCTGGATCTAGAAGAGCAACCACGTCCCAAGTAATGAATTGCACTTGCTCTACAATTCCCAATGCACAAGCGGTTTGTATAAAAACTAGATCTTCATGCTCGTTGAAGGCTGTGAGAAAGTAGCAATTGACTAGGAGCTCCTTTCCTTCCAGTTCCACATAGTCGGAATGAGGCAACCTTCTCACAATTTCATAAAGAACATCCTCCTCAAGTCCAATCAAGCTTGCAAGATTTAAAGACTCCACTTGTGCTACAAAACTCCTGGACAAAAACTCCTTAGGATTATGGTTAAATCATTCATAAGCATCAAGAGATTTACAATGTCTCTATGAACAAAGTGTCATAGAAAGTAGAGAAGGATGAGAATTTATACAAATTTGCAATCTTCTCTATGCTCTCTTTATTAAGACAAGCCCTAAATAGCTCCCTATCTCCTTTGTTGAAAGTGAAAGGAAGACTATTAATAAGACGCAATTGAGAAAAAAAATCACCAAATGTGAGTCTATGAAGAATGAACTCTGGCCTCAAGTTTCCCGAAGAGTCTTCCTCAATGGTGAAATGCACTTGCCAAACACCAAATTTTACTCTATTTACCAATCTTAGCGCACACACTATTTGGATGAATGTACGGTCTTTCTTAGTGTCCAACAGCAAAAGGAAAATGGAATCCACACGCAGGACCTTTCGTCTTAGCTTCACCACCCTCTTGTTATGAGGGAGACACTTTACTACCTGCTCCTGCAACTCAATCGGTAAAAGAGCTAGATCTCTAAGGATTGAATTTTCACTGCACACACACTCATTGTTAGAACAAATGATTGTTTTTTTTGTTTTTGTAACAAACATGGACAAAGAAAAAGCTAACATACACACTATTTTGTTTGGCTGCACTTCATTTTAAAATAAAATGAACACATGTACATCAAAAGAAGTGTGGTAGTTGATGAGAGGTAGAATGACAGGTTGTGGAGATCCAAGAATTTTCCCTGTTCTTTCAGCCCCAAACATAAGCACCATACGCTGCTAAAAATGTATCTTTCTACTGAGTGCAATATTTATCCTAATATGTGGTGTGAAGTAAAAAGGGAAAATTTCTGGGCCATTATCCATGCTCTATACATAACCTAATGCCTAAAATAGAACAAAGATATATACATCAAAACTAAGATCGTACCTAATGAGAGGCAAAATAAAAAGATTTATCGAGCCATTTATTTCGGCTAACCTAAGAGAACCTAAAATTCTACGAATTACGCGTTGAAATTGTAACTTAGTACTAACAATTATGTGTACCTTTTGCCTTGCAATCAGAATGAAAGGATCATACAAATTCACATGATTCATGCAAACTACTTGACTATTCTAAAGATTGATCCTACACAAAAACATACACAAGTTGGTTCCTCCGTAGGGGCACCAATTTGAAGGCAGACCGGGGTGGGCAACAAGAAGAGTGGCCTCTAAGAACCCTTCTAGGCTCCCGTGCTGCTCAATTGGGTTGGGGTTGGAAAAAAAAACAAACACACACACAAACCCGCAACCTAACCTTACACAAATTTGGGGCACCACCTAGTTTTGGATGCGAACTACGACGCGTAAAGAGAGAGAGAGAGAGAGAGAGAGAGAGAGAGAGAGAGAGAGAGTGCTCGGGCTGCTTTGAAATGTATCGGCAATGATCAAGCAAACACAATTATTTATGTAAGAAAGAGAGAGAAGGGGGAGGGGGTGCTTGTTGCATTAATACCTTCTTACAAATCTGTCATGACCAATCAAAGTGAGATTAGTATTTGTTCAACATAGCTTCAGTAAATTTCACCACAACACATCACAAGAAAAGCCACCCCAATCAATGTCTTAAGGCCAAGGGAGTCCTCTCCACCCTGTCGCCCTCTTACAATATGTGGGATTTATGGCTAAATTGATGACAACACCCAGAGACAAGCTATCAAGAACTTTAAAAAAACACCAAGACAGTTACACATCATTGTTTTCCATTACTTCACGTTGGAAGAGAGACAAAGTATCCAAGCTTAGTCCAAATCCACCCTCCTTGATTCAGCAAATATTGGGCTTACACTAGTAAGAGAAATGATAGATTTCCTACTCTCAATTGAATGACCACTCTCTCTTACAATGGCATAGCGTTCCCTTGCTAATCATCCCTATTACAACACATGCATTTGCATAAGACAATGAGATTCCACTCAAGAGCTCCTTCTAGAGAGGTTGAGCTTGGCTTCTCAAGCTATAGCATAGTGCTCTTGCTTATGGCTCCCCCCCTTTTGTGCTAGCTACACCCTCTTTTTATAGCAATTTTGAGGGCTAGGGTTACTCCTCTAACCATGGTTGAGTTAGATTTTCAGCACTTATCTAATTTCTTTTGCTTGGAATTATCAAGAAGTTGGTGGGGATAGATGAAGAAGAGAGAGAGGAGAGAAGTGGAGGTGATAGGAGTTTTCATAGTAGGTTAGTGTTAGTAAACTAGTAGAGTTAATATTTTTATTGATTTACAAATAAAATTGGATTTTACAATGGGAATATCTATATAGGATACAAATAAGAAAGTAAAAACTCTTAATAGGTAAGAAAATATGGATTTCCTACAATGTTGATGCTCCAAGTGTCTTGAGTAGGGTCAATTTTGACGCTTGTTGACGGTCCACTAGCTTTGACGGTAAGTTTTTTCTCCACTCTTGACCTTCCTTGAGAGCCAAGGTGATTGAATATGAGTAATCAATCAACATGGTGTTGTCTTTCAAGAGAAGAGGCTGAATTTTGTGGTTTTCTTGATAGATATGGGTAATATGAAAGAGGAAAAATGAGACTAGGTGGTCAATTTTGGAATGGAAGTGCGAGTAGGAGACATGAGTTCACCATGGTTTCTCTTATTCTTCAAGGTTGAGAAGAAGGTGAATAGGGTGCAGAGAGGAGTGGTGAGAGAGGTAGGGATGATGAGTGGAGAAGTGTGTGTGAAAGAGGAAAATGATAAAGTGGAAGAGGGAGTGTGGCTGCATAGCATGGGCAAACTGGGGTCCACCAATAAAATCATAGCTCACAGCTCGTAGCTCAAACAAATATGAAAAAATTTGACGTAAAAGTTCAGCACACCAGCTACAACTTTTGTTTGTATCACCTTTTCAAATTCGGAGATCATGTGATCTTTAAAAATTCAGCAAAACCCGCTGTTTTTTTCCTTTGCAGAAAGTCCTTGTGAGGTCCTTCTTTGGATGATTCTTTTGAATACCTCCAAGAGTGAGTCCCCCATAGTGCATGCATGCATGCCACATACCCTTGACCTTATTTGGTAGGTCTATAATTGAAGATATTTTTGAGATCATGATATAAGTGCATAGTACAACTAAGAAAATCAAATATTGAGGGGTCTAAAAAAATATGTACATGTCAAATATAAATAATATAGGTGGAAAAAATATAAAGGGGTCAAAATAAAGCTCTCTCATTATAAGTCTACCATGAAAAGATGAATATTTTTGGCGGTCTAATTTATGAGAGTAATAGAGAATAGATGTAGGAAGGAAAAAATCACAATAGTGAAAAAATATGATTTTTGTTGGTATGGAGTTACACCAAAAATAAGAGAAGCTTGCATGAAATTATTTTTATATGGAATAAAGAGTATGCAAAATGGTAAGAAAAAATATGGTAATGGTGAGTCAATGTACATAGCATAAATAACACACCATAGGTAGAAATATTTAAGTGAATACCAAAATAATTATGAAAAATCCTTTTATTTAGGCCCTATATACAATAAAATTTACACACAAATGGGCCATAATATACTTATAATTTTTTTAAATTTTTTTAATTTTTGCCTCAACTAGCCCAGTGACTAGCTAATTGAGGGTTTTTAAGAAGATATGGGAGAAGTCTCCTAACTCACACACACCTATATACAGTGAAATGGTAGGGATAGCCACAGTGTTTGGATGATTTTGGTAGGGTGGGTTAACTCACTATGGCAATTACGGAGAGCCGAAAAACGGCTATCACCATCAAGTATAAATATCCAATTCCTCGTATTGATGAGATGCTGGACAGATTACATGGAGCCAAAATATTCACGAAGATTGATCTTCGATCTAGCTATCATCAAATCCGAATCCAGGAGGCTGATATCTCCAAAACAGCTTTCAACACTCCTTATGGTCATTACGAATTTACGGTGATGGCTTTCGGACTTACGAATGCTCCTGCAACTTTCAATCGTCTGATGCACGATATCTTTAGAGAATTCTTGGATGATTTTGTCCTAGTATTCTTTGACGATATCTTTATTTATTCCAAATCAGAGGAAGAGCATGAAGGACATGTTAGGAAAGTGTTAGAGCTTTTACGCCGAAATAAGCTGTATGCAAAGAAAAGCAAATGTACCTTCTTTACCTCTAAGGTCTATTACTTAGGGTTTATCATTTCACCTGAAGGAGTCTCTGTTGACCCTGACAAAGTCAAAGATATTGTGGAATGGCCTCAACCCACTTCACAAACCGAAGTTAGAGGGTTCTTAGGTATCACAGGGTGGTACAGGATCTTTGTAAAGGACTATGCTCTTAAAGCTGCACCACTAACTGACTTGCTAAAGAAAGGAGCTACGATACTCTAGGAAGAAAAACATGAATCTTGCTTCCAACAGCTTAAGGAGTATCTTGCTTCATAACCTCTCTTAAAACTTCCAGACTTCACCCAAGAATTCAAGGTGATCACATATGCTAGTAACCTTGCATTAGGAGGAGTCCTTACTCAAGAAGGAAGGCCTGTAGCTTATACTTCTCGAAAGCTTCGGATTCATGAAGTGAATTATGCTACACATGATTTAGAATTGCTGGCAATTATGCATGCTCTCAAGCTATGGAGACATTATCTATTGGGACGCAAATTCCAGTTGGTAACAGATCACAAGAGCCTTAAGTGGATTTTTACCCAACCTAACCTTAACATGAGATAGAGGAGATGGATAGAGCTCATGCACGAATATGATTTTGATATTAAATTTAGACTAGGTAAGGATAATGTTGTGGCAGATTCCCTAAGTCGTAAAGTTTTTCTGGGGGCAATTTCCATGGCTAACAACCCTATTTTAGACAAGGTCTCGGATGCTACTGTCAGAGATGCAAATTACCAAATGCTTGCTAGTATCCTACGTGAAGAGAGGGTATCATCAAATCAGCCTAAACATCTACATTACTCCTTAGAAGATGGGAAAATTTACTATAGGAATCGACTATGCATACCTAAGGATTCTACCCTAAGGAATGCTATCCTATATGAAGCACATGATGGCCCAACTTCAGGACATCCAGGTTATGCCAAAACCATCAATGCAATTCGTAGAAGTTACTATTGGCAAGGTATGAAGGGTGATGTCCTTCGCTATGTCAAGCAGTGTTTGTCTTGTCAAAGGATTAAAGCAGAGAGACTAAAGATGCCAGGTAAATTACATCCTTTAGATATTCCCCAAATGAAATGGGAATGTATTAGCATGGACTTTATCACCGGGTTTCCTTCTATCCAAGCTGGCTATGATTCAATCATGGTCATAGTCGACTTGCTTACTAAAGTGGCTCACTTAATCCCAGTCAAGACAACCTTTACAGCTTCAGATATTGCTTGTGTGTTTGTGAAGGAGGTTTTCAAAATTCATGGTTTACCCAAGAGGATTGTCATCGATGACGATCGTGATGCCAAGTTTACTTCTAAGTTTTGGGTATCATTGTTTCAAGCTATTGGAACCCAGTTATGTTTTAGTACTGCTTATCATCCTCAAACTGATGGCCAAACTAAAAGAGTCAATCAAGTAATTGAAGACATTCTCAGAGCCTACTGCAATAGAGAACCTCGCAAGTGGATTCAATACCTACCCTTGGTAGAGTATGCATACAATTCCTCTACTCATAGAAGTATTGGAATGACACCTTTTAATGCTCTTTATGGTCAATAATGTTTATCACCTCTTAACTTTTCTTACCCCACTATAAGGGTAGAAGCCTCAAAGAAAATGCTTGAAGAAATGGAAGCTCAAACTAAAGCTATTCAAAGGGATATTCAAGCGGCTCAAGATCGACAAAAGAAGTACGCCGACTTAAAAAGATCTGATCGGATTTTCAAAGAAGGTGACAAAGTTTTCTTACGAGTAAAGCCCAAAAAGAGAAATCTGTCTCTCGGAAGGTATAAGAAACTTAGCTACCGATATTGTGGACCTTACGAAATAATCAAGGTTTTAAGTGATCAAACTTATAGACTAAAACTCCCTTCTCATCTCAAAGTGCATGATGTATTTCATGTAAGTCTATTAAAACCTTATGTATATAACCCTGGCCATGTCCTTGATGATGAGAAAATCATTTTACCTACTCAGGATGTTCTACAACTCCAACGTGATACTATCCTAGAAACTCGAGAGAGAAATCTTAGGAATAGATCCATCAAAGAACATCTTATCTTATGGAAGGATTTCCCTATAGAAGATGCTACTTGGGAAGATGAGACATCCCTTCTTAAGGATTACCCTTCACTGTTCTTGAGATGAGGGCATCTCAAATTCTAAGTTGGGGAGATTGTAAGGTCTCTACTTTCAAATTTCACACAAGTTCTATTATGCATTTGAATTTTTTTAAAACCATCACTCATTATTTAAGATATTCGAGTTCAAATTATGAATTGAAGGCTGAGAAAACCTAGAATTTAAAATTTATGATACAAAATTCTGACCTGTTTAGCTATATAAATCACTAACTAACTTATTGCAAGACTTATTTACTGATTGTAAAATTTTCTTTTACTACTGTAAAGTTAATATAAGACTGTAAAGTTTAACTTAAAAATATAAAGTAAATTATCATTAAGGAAATAAATAAAATAATTATAAAGATAAAAGAATACACAGGGATAAAAAATGAAGGCACATGGACTCACCTGGACTCACATAGGAGGGGACAAAGTGGGACGCACTGCCACATGAAAAGGAGAGGCTAGTCTTGACTAATCATAATGAGGGGGGACTGTGTGGCCTTATCTTTTGATGATAATGACAAAGTGGTCAAGTTGATGGGTACCACAAGGGTACCAAAAACGCGGGTATGATTTTTGGAAAAAAAAAAAGTTGGACGTTTTTTTTCTGCTATAAATAGAGCATCCATGCTCACACTTTAGACATAGAGATTGCCTCTATAGCGCTCACGAAGTGCTGCCACGCCACTTCTCTTAGAGAGAAGGCGTCCACAAACCACTATGAGAGCAAAAACTCTAGTGGACTAATAAGGTGCGTATTAATTAAGTATTCAATTAACTTTAAGATATGTATGTGTGTGTGCTATCTCTTACTCTAATCTCTCTAATAGATTAGTAAGATTCAATTAGTTTTAAGAAGGATATGTGTGTGTGTGTGTGTGCTATCTCTTACTCTAATCTCTCTAATAGATTAGTAAGATTCAAATAGTTTTAAGAAGGATATGCATGTGTGTGTGCTATCTCTTACTCTAATCTCTCTAATAGATTAGTAAGATTCA
Organism: Adiantum capillus-veneris; assembly: GCF_014529385.1. Taxonomy (NCBI): domain Eukaryota; kingdom Viridiplantae; phylum Streptophyta; class Polypodiopsida; order Polypodiales; family Pteridaceae; genus Adiantum; species Adiantum capillus-veneris. Next base: position 83,385,169 of record NC_140960.1, on the reverse strand, counting down.
ATTAGCTATGTGTGTGTGCATGCTATCTCTTACTCTAATTTCTCTAATAGATTAGTAAGATTCAATTAGCTTTAGAAAAGGATGTGTGTGTGTTCTCTTTTACTCTAATCTTTCTAATGGATTAGTAAGATTCAATTAAGATTAGCAAATATTTGATGTATAGAAATTAGATGTAAAACAACAACACTAAGTGTGAATCCGAGTTGGCGAGGGTTCAAATTACAGACTCTCTTTGGAAACAAGGAGACTACTAGGGAAATTGACCAATTTAAAGTTCTAAGTGTATAACATAAGTGTAGTACAAAAAAAATGGCTCCAAAGCGTGCACGAACACAAGGCGCTAATGATCATGAAGCCGGTACAAGTAATGGGGGAACTCCTGCGGAACATGCTATGTCTCCACCAATCGGACCAATCGGAGGTATGGTATAGGTTAGTATTGCTGTTTCAAGTTATGCATCATTGTATATGCGAGACCATAGGAATATATTATTTACCTTATGAAAAGAAAACACGGACAGAAACCAAGGGGCTTAACCCCAAGAAACTCGGTATATGTTTGACAAGTAGGAAAGATAGTCTGGTTAAACTGGTTGCTATAGGAAAGAATGTTTGTCCAAAACCTTCGGTATGGTTTCTCTCAAGTCTCTCTACTTATTAGCGTTGGTATTATGTGGCAGTTGCCGAGGCATGAGATGACGCCCAAGATGGCACCGCTGATGCTGTGGTGGGAGCACACCCAGATTAGCCCAGCTGGATACTGTAGTTTTGTTTTTTCGTGGCGTGAGGATGACGCCCAGCTTGGCACCATTGTTGCTGTGGCGGGAGTACGTCGACATTAGCACAACGAGTACTTGTCGAGCGGTATGGGATGCTCATGAGGACAAGGGTTTTTATAAATAATGTATACATTGATCCGACATAATAGCACCAATAGAGATTCTTGAGTAAACCTAATCCAAGGGTTGTTGGTTTAAAATCGGACGACTTCTTGTTTGACTATTGTTTGTAATACTATTTGAAGGGCTATTTTAACGAACCAGTATCATAAATAAAGTAAAGGAACATGTATGTTTTAACAGTGTGGTAGTAATTAGATAACAAAAGAAGGGTGAGTGTGGTGTGGAAAGTGGGAGAATGATACCCGGACGGTATCATTCTATGGACGGGTGGACCCGATGAGTCGGGTAACTTTCCAACACTAGAAATTATTTCTTTTAAGTCATAAATCTTAAAAGAGACAAACCTTTGCGGCTGTGCTTCTGAAACATGGGGAAATAAGCGCACAGGTTGGTCACTCTAAGATTTATACTTTTAGGTATAATTGATTATCGATAGTTTTTAGATAGGGTTATGGTGGTCACGCTCCGCCATAGCGAGATAGGACCAATCCTTCACTAACGGTTCATGCCTGTGGCTACGTAGTAGCTAAGGCAATGTCCGTTGGTTTTTCCTTCTCAGGATTGGAGACCTATCAAAGGTACTCCGCTCCTCTCAACAAGGGGCAAGGGCCTCACATCATTTTCTAGTTTCTTATCCAAGACCGTTGCAACCATACTTGCAGCTGACTCTAATCTCTTTTGTGCTTTTTTGGAAATACCATGTCTCCACTTGTGCTTCATGCTACTTGAGCCTCCTTGTGTAAGAGCAGTATTTGTGTTGATTATGCATCGTAGTGGTGTTGCAAAATCTGCAAATTGAAATCCACTTTGTACCAAACTGTCTTTTTCTTCCTTTGATAAGTTTGTTCGAATATCCACTTGCTAGAAAGTAGGAACGTATGACGATAATTTTACTTGTCTTTGTACTTTTTGTGTGTGGCCAACTTCAAAATTGCAGAACCATACCCACTGGGAGATTGTCTTGTCTTTAAAAGTTCTCTCAATTCAAAAACAGGGAGCAACCATTCCCACTTGACGGCTCTGTAATTTGTTACCACAACTTTTCTTCCTTACCATTCCGAAACATTTCCTCATGCAATTGGCCGGCATCCTTCGTAAAGCCCACTCTTCGTGGGCAACTTTGACCTCTTGAATACACCTTGCTGAGTTCTCCCCAGACTGCACTAGAATGCTCTCTCCTGCTTCACTGTCAATGACAACATATACTTCTTCATTATCCTCTCTATCAAAATGTATACTCTGTGGTCTCCCTCTAGTTTTGCGCTTTCTTGCTTCCATTACATATCGAGGTTTATGTGAGCTTGTACCGACTACACTATTTTTCTTACTCAGTTGTACTATCTCTTTGGTCACCTTCCATAAAAGGCTCCTTATCAAAGGACTACCAACAATCAAGCCTTTTAAGGTACTCGCAAATTGAATTGGATTTGGAGATTCTCTACGTTTGAAGCTGGCAATCATTGCTTCTATGGAACGACCCGTTCTGATGTATCTACCTGTGGTGTATCCCAATCTTTTTGCACATTGAATATATGCATTCAAAACATCACTGACACATGCATTATATAGTGATATTCTATGTTTACCACCTTCACCTTCCAGGCAACTAGCATGGATGCTCTCTGACAAGTTTATGCTTGGTATTTGAGCTTTCTCCCATGGACTCTTACCGACCTATAAATACAAAATGAGTAAAACCATAAACATGTAAATATCTGTTCTCATGTATATAATGAGAATAAAAAGCTCGCTGATATACCATTGTCTCAGAGCTTCCCCAATGAGAAATCCATTGCTCCCACCAATTACACCATCTCTCTAAAACCTTTTTATTACCCCCTTTCATATTTTCCACCCACCATTCTCGTATTGTGGAAGCTATATGGGAGGCCTCATTTGTAGTCTTTGCTAGGCACCGTGCTCCACACAGTTCAATATGATGCGTTTGTCTATCTGTAGCGACATGTTTTTTGTGTGTTTGTGTAGACTCTATTCCCAATGGATAAGACACAAGTTCTCCCTCCCCTCCATTACATTATTCCATCCTCCATTGTATACAGCTCATATTGCCAACCAATTAGCCCCGGCTTCATCAGACATAAACCCAACAAAGTTTGTTGGTTCATGCCCACGCCTCTCCATAACTGAGTCTAAATTTCTCCAAAACAAGATTTGTGTATCTTCATGTTGTTCTTTACATTCACATATTGCTATCACCTACAATGCTCTCATTCTATACACATAGAACAAATAAGTTATAAAAGTTAACTTATAAAAAAACACTTTATCTATCATATTTTTATAAATTCACTTACCCAGGATCATAAACCGAGAAGGACATAGTTGCCCATCCTTCAATCCGATGAGTATGATCAAAGTGCACCCAAGCACTACTCAAATTTCCTGTCCCTCCTCACCTCATTCTATTGACTAGCTCAACTCTAGAAGCTGGTCCTTTTGTGGACATTTTGAATACGTAGCATTTATCGACAGGCCCACCTTGGCCTAGAAAACGACTTCCATGAAAGAATGGAAAAACACACCGTTTTTGTAGCAATAGTATATTGTCGTATCCATCCATGACAACTTGACCCTGTTTAGCTTTCTCATTTGCCACAATACTTTTGAAGGCCGTATTCTGAACAAGGGGCATCATTTCCTCAAGGAAATGGTTAAGCTCTACATCAGTGGGTTCTACATCATCTTCTTATGTCCTGTCAAGTGGCCATTTTCCTTGAATTATGTCAAGAGTTTCAAAATGGATTTTGAGGTGCTATCTATCTATAAAGTTGTCTCATGAGCTGAAAAAAACTCGACATTTTTTTGGAATATCAATTCCATCTTTAACCTTGTCCTTGCACAACATTTCACAACCTAAACTGTGTGAAAAAACGGGTCCTGTTTTTGGCTTTTTTCAACTATTTGCAACTATACCACTGTAGAATTCATTTTTGTGAGGTCTATAATGCTAGAGAACTATCTTTAGTAGGCCTCAACATGTCCTGATGCTTCTAGGGAGAAATAAATATTAAAGTTGTAAGTTATGACCAAATTACAAAAATTGTCAAATCCTGTTTTTTAGCCAATTTTTGCCCTTCTATGATTTTTTTGGTGGATTTCATGATATCCAAATGCATTTTTTATTTTCTCTGTCGCATATTGTAACATAAAGCTAATATTCCTTGAGTTTTGGGGCACCTAATCCCCTATTTTGCATAGTATACAACGATGGTTGATTTTTTCAATTATAGAAGAAAACGAAACATTCTAGTATATCAAGTATAGCTTTTTCAATATTGTTAGTTTCTTGTGACAACTACATGCATTTTGTAGGTAGTAACCATATCTAGTCATAAAGATCAAATTTGGCTAGATATTGAATAGTTTCTATGGGATTCTACAACTCATAATGTTGAACCCAGTTTTTTCATGTTTGCTGTATTTAGCACTTCATCTTTGTCCCCAAGATTCCCCTTGGTAAGAGATGTATTATTCTTTTGACACGCTCCATGGCTCCTTATGAACATAAAGGACAATAGGGAACTAAGAAAACATGCATATATAATTTGTATTGAGCGTGGCTATAGAAACTTTGATGATAGGTTTGTAGAATGGTAAAAATTCAACTTTTTTGTACCTATTTATTTTGGAAAAACAAAAAATAGTGAGTGAGAAGCAATCATATGTTCTGATCACCAACCCATTGAAGTTAACTAGGGAATTTATCTCAAGTCTTACAAAAATCCCTAATCTTATTTTTATGCAACAAAACATAAGAAATTACTGTTTTGATGAAAATGCACTGGTCCATCAACTTTGGAGGCTTTGTGTGACCAAAAGATGAGAAATTTTACAAGTGTCTTATTTTTTCTATGTGTAGTAGGCCTTGAACTATAACCTCATGAAAGGATTTTACAAAATGAGTGGATCTACTATGGTTTTGGAGGTTTTTTTCAAAACCCTAAAAGGACACTTTTATGTCCTGTTAGGTTACCAACCTAGTGTTAACCTTGTCCTTACACACATTTCACAACCTAAACTGTGTGAAAAAACGGGTCCTGATTTTGGCTTTTTTCAACTTTTTGCAACTATACCACTGTAGAATTCATGTTTGTGAGGTCTATAATGCTAGAGAACTATCTTTAGTAGTCCTCAACATGGCTTGATGCTTCTAGGAAGAAATAAATGTTAAAGTTGTAAGTTATGACCAAATTACAAAATTTGTCAAATCCTGTTATTTAGCCAATTTTAGCTCTTCTATGCTTTTTTTGGTGGCTTTCATGATATCCAAATGCAGTTTTGATTTTCTATGTCGCATATTGTAACCTAAAGCTAATATTCCTTGAGTTTTGGGGCACCTAATACCCTATTTTGCATAGTAGACAACGATGGTTGATTTTTTCAATTATAGAAGAAAACGAAACATTCTAGTATATCAAGTATAGCTTTTTCAATATTGTTAGTTTCTTGTGACAACTACATGCATTTTGTAGGTAGTAACCATATCTACTCATAAGGATCAAATTTGGCTAGATATTGAATAGTTTTTATGGGATTCTACAACTCATAATGTTGAACCCAATTTTTTCATGTTTGCTGTATTTAGCACTTCATCTTTGTCCCCAAGATTCCCCTTGGTAAGAGATGTATCATTATTTTGACATGCTCCATGGCTCCTTATAAACCTAAAGGACAATAGGAAACTAAGAAAACATGCATATATTATTTGTATTGAGCGTGGCTATAGAAACTTTGATGATAGGTTTGTAGAATGGTAAAAATTCAGCTTTTTTGTACCTATTTCTTTTGGCAAAACAAAAAATAGTGAGTGAGAAGCAATCATATGTTCTGATCACCAACCCATTGAAGTTAGCTAGGGAATTTATCTCAAGTCCTACAAAAATCCCTAATCTTAGTTTTATGCAACAAAACGTAAGAAATGACTGTTTTGATGAAAATGTACTGGTCAATCAACTTTGGAGGCTTGGTGTGACCAAAAGATGAGAAATTTTACAAGTTTCTTATTTTTTCCATGTGTAGTAGGCCTTGAACTATAACCTCATGAAAGGATTTTACAAAATGAGTGGATCTACTATGGTTTTGGAGGTTTTTTTCAAAACCCTGAAAGGACACTTTTATGTCCTGTTAGGTTACCAACCTAGTGTTAATAAGATTGCGTACCTTTTCAAGAGCTACCCTTCTAGTTCCTAGCTGTACATTGTGGTCATGCACTCCCAGATGGATCACCAAACGTGTTATTGATGTTTCCTTTGGCATCACATAATAGATCATACACTTATCGACATTTAAACAGGTGACCGTTCTGTCACAATAGTGGCATGTTTTTCCAGATTTACCTTCGCTATCAAGATATCCCTTGCTGATTTGTCTGTCCAAATGTCCATGAAAGAAGGAATCATTGTATCTCACCAAGTTAAAAAGGGCAGGTCACTCTGCAACATTGAAGGCTTCCAAGACAATAACTCAAATGCACAATGCAATCTATGGCCATGTTTGTCGATGTTGGGCAAGACCAAAGGTGACCGTCATACTTCTCCTTTTTACCGAGCATCCTTTTATTGTATTGAACTGGAGGAAGCTCGAAACAGACATTGCCATTATAAAAATTTGGGATCTCATCAACCTTTTTGGGAGGTCCACAAAAATCCTAAAAGTTTAGACAACCTGCACGCTTTACCTCTGTCCTTCATCCATGAAATGATGGATATATACTACCTTGTATGCTCCACCCCATCTTGTGTGTCTTGAAAGGCCTCTATTGGCCTGGTTAATTCCTTTAAAACAACTTCTTCTGTACCCTCATCAATATCAACATTTAAATGTGATGTAGTCAATATTTTGTTACATGGTGTAGCTAGCACAAAAGAATCACCGACTTCTTCATTTGTTTTTAAAATGTCAGCTACATAAACAAAGTCATTTGAATGAATAATGTGGTAAGCGGAGGATAGAGTATGGTCAAGAAGGTAATGTTTTTTATCTTCATGATCCCATCTTGCAAAAAGTTGACCGTAGACTCTCAGCTCCCTGTCTGAACTACTGCAAGCAAGATTTCAAACTTAATAGAAGGAGGCAAAAAACTTTGAAGAAAATATTCACTAAGCAGGAGCTCTCCATTTTGTAATGAGACTCTGTAATCCATTTGAGCATCATTAATCGTCCATGAAAGCATAGTTGTAGTAGTAGCTGTCATGTTGGAGGAATAATACTTGAGGTAAATAGAATGACGAAAAGAGAAGGAAGAAAATGTGTATAAGGTACAAAGAAAGAGTAAAAGCATGCATCTGCACGAAGTTAATGTGTTCATTGAAAACTGTTCTAAGTAGATTCGGAATATTTAGTCTTTAAGATTTGAACAATCATAGCCATTAAGATTCATTTGAATCAGCATTTTGTCAAATCCACCTGTTAACCTTTAGAGTTTTCAAAATATTTTCATTTAAAAATATAATCTAATATATAAAATATACGATGTTTTAAAAATTATATATAGAATAGAATATAGAGTATATATATTGTGTAGAGTATAGTTCTATATATCCCTAATTAAGCACTCTAAAAGCAAAATGGACATAGTATATATGGTATTTAAGTATATAGTATATAGAACTATACTACAATAATATAGTCTTATTGTGGTATACAATATATTGGTATATTATATTGTATAAACTATAATGATATAATATATACTTAATATTATGATTAGGTAATATAACTATAATTAGGTACTATAATTATAATTACAATATATATAATTTATACTTATATTTGGTATATATAGAATATAGAATATAGTACGTACATAATATAGAATAATAGTAGATAATATATATAGAGGTATATTTATACTTGTCATATACTTATTAGCTCTAACTAATACCTACATAGAATAATTATACCTATAATATATGCTTATAGTTTTAGATGTACTTGCTTAATGTAATAGTATGAATATAATAACTACGAGTATAACTCTATAAACTATTATTATAAGTATAAATATATAATTATAGTTTTATATATAATAACCTATACTTACAATATATACCACGTTCAATAAATAGTAATAGCTATAGCTATATTATATACTTATTTAAAATAAAACCATGAATAAAATATAGAGTATATATTATCTTAACCATACCTACTATATAATTAGATATATAATATAGTATCTTAACTATACGTACTATATTATATTGTAAAGATATAAAGTATACGTTTTATATAATTATAGTTTACAAACGTACATCATATGCTTATTATATATATTTATACGTATCTATAATATAAGATGCAGTATACTAATAAAATATTACTATGTTTGTAATATATATTTAACATATAATATTATATGTTAAAATATCATATTATATTGAACGTATAATGTATTATGTAATTATATAATACTATCATATATTGTATATACTAATTAACATTATTATCATATACCAATATACGTATACTATATTTTATACTTTATAATATAGAAGATTTATATATTACATACTATAGATTAACTCCTATACCTAAAAAATATTATATACTATATAATGTACATAGCATATAGATCGATTATAAACTATATATTGATTAGTAAACGTATATTATATTATATACTATATATTATCCATATAATTACTATAGGATATAGTAAACTACTATAATATACTATGAACTAGCATAGTTTTTGTCCGGGCATAATATGGGATGGCTCTTAGGGTTGAAGTTTTTTCCACTTGCAGCAAGTCGTTCACCTGCTCAAATTGGGAGCTCTTCATTCTCATCGGCTGAAGCCCTCAAGCTGAAGGAGGCATAAGACGTAGCAAGGAAAGCCAAAGAGGCAGAGGAACAAAGACAAGTCAAGGAGACGGCTAGAGAAGAAGCACAAGAACAAAGTTACTGATCTCCCAGACCCACCTCACCCCCTACAAAACAACATGACCATCCCATGCCAAGCCCACCACCATCACCTGAGAAAGAGAACCAATGAATCTAAATCCAACAAAGAAGCAGAATCTGCACAAGATGTGGACTAGCGAGAGAAATAAAACGATAAAGAAGCAGAGCCAAAAAAAGGGGCTACCACTGCACAAGAGAAATAACCCGAGCCAGAGAAGGAAGAAAGTTCGGCACCAAAAGAGATAGCAAGATATGATCCAACATCCTCTATTGCAGCACAGCAAGAGAAGGATGAAACACCCTCTACTTCCACTTAGCCAAAAACCACCGAGGCAACAAGGCCTCGGGATGACAAAGAAGAAGACCGATCCTCTACCTCCACACAAGAGGAACCAACAGCTATGACGCAACAGAAAGACACACACATGAGGCTGCATGCACATCTCAGCTAGCAAGACAAGAGGATTGGCAGTCAAACGACGAGGTTATACTACAAGTAAATGAATATGCAAGAAATGACGGAGAGACTCCGTTCAGCAGCACTAAGCTGCAGCACAAAGGCCAAAGAGCTTGAGATGGTGATCGACGCTCTCCAAGGAGAGTTAGAAGACATGATGACTATCATCACCGATCTTCGGAGGTGCAAGAGATGAAAGCAGAAGCTGAACAGCATCAGCTAGCTAGAGATAGGAAACAAAAAGAAATGGAGGAGGTAGGTGATTTTCTCACCAAATTATATGATGCTTGCAAAGCAAAAGACGAGCAGCTGACAAAAGTTACGCATGAACTTCTTATGAAATATTTGTCAACTCCAAAAATTTAGGTGCAATTAGATGTTGCCAATGCTTCTCTATAATACTCTAAACAGCGGATCAATGATCAGGCAATCTTCTTACGGCAAATAAGAGAAAATCCTGCCGTGGCCTTGATCAAAGGGACTGACGAAGTATACCAGGCACTCAAAAAGAAGAACAAAGATCTTGATTTGGAATTAAAGCTCAAACAATCACAGCGCTGGGACCTGGCACTGATGCGGGTTCAGAGAGCAGAGGAGCTCCTAAAGGAAATAGCAGAGCTCAAGCGAGTTAACCAACTCCCTAGAGATGGAAAGCCAGAAACACTGGAAGAGGCAGGCCCTTCAGAGCCGCCACAGATAGACATACCTTCGGTCTCATTTGCTGAGTTTGAGACACAACCCACAACAGAGCCAAGTGGGTGATGAGGATTTTCAAATTCACATCACAGATGCAGACACAGTGCCAATGGTCCATATGTCAAAAGCTGAAGAAGACGCATTGAAAGAGAAGATCACCCTAGAAGTGGATGAGCACTGGAAAGCCGCAATGGATTGGGAGTTGAGAGTTCTACACTCTGTCAACGTCACTCAACTCACTCCCAATTAGATCAATGCTTAATGGCATCAGCAATCCTTGCCATACCCTCTCATCAAAGTGGAATTACTATAGGTAAAAGAGAGGATGTACAAAGACATGCAAGAAGATGGTGCAAATAAAGACCACCCAAAGTGGAGGTTAAGCTGGTTGAACAAGAATCCGAGATATCTCATTCTGTTCACAAGAGCACCTGCAACCCTTCAAAGAGATCCAACTTTCTGTCCTGTACCCAGAGTAAGGACATGGCAAGCGCATGAATCACTGACAAAGAAGAGGCCAACTTGGCTAAACTACCCTAGACTGCCAGCTCCCGAGAGAGGACAAGCAACCAAGGAATACATGGTGAAAACCCTACCGGGCGCCGTGTCTTTCTTCAAGAGTCTACCGGATCTCTCATGTGCCATGTTATATAAGATCTACAGAATGTTGCTCGCATGCATCCAAGTTTTTAATGAGCCTGAGCAAACAGGAGCCCCATGGATGTCATTTTTAAAACGTAACAAAGGCTTATGCTACGATATCTGAGTGGTCAACCTTCGGAAGAAGTCCTTTACGGCTTGTATGCCAGATGTATGTTCTTGCCATCGAATAATATGTTGGCATTTGAAGAAGCTATCTACACTGAATTCTTCACCTGGTGAACGAAGATATTTGCGCCGGTGATTAGCAACCTTACATCCAGGTTTGTAGGCTACTCAATGGTGGAGCTGAAGAATACAGTGACCATGCAATTTTTGCAAGTTCCCGACAAAGAAAGAAGAATCACATACCAGAAGGCACTGGATGCGCTTAAAGACCACCTCGCGAGTCATCAACCCGAAGACTATTTCAGCCCATAAAGCTGTGTCAAGGGACGACACAAGGGTAATGTTAGCAGCAGCTTACACGAACACCATTTTTTGGAGTTCTCTTTGTAAAACATTTATTATTTTGATAAATCGGGAATATTGTAACTCTTATTTTCTCGGATAAACTACAAGATTCCAGATTGTATTAGCCAATTATTTCCCAACTTTGGTAGAACTCCAGATTATTAGTTTTGACCACCCAAAAACCTTGGCTAAGGTATAAAAGCCAATTTGTGTAATTTTTTTACAAGTTTTGGATAAGAAATACACAGCGTAAGCTAACGGCGCTCACTCCTCTCCTTCTCGCGCTTTCTACTCCCTCCCCAGTTGTCATGTTGCGACTGCGTTTGTTAAATTGCAACCGTAGGTAAGAGCTCTACGCATTGACGTAAGCAGTTTGTAGTATTTCGTAGCTTTTGGCATTGCCGGCCCGCAGCCTAATTTCACCATAACTAGGAATTTACACTTTCAAATTGAAAACTAAGCATAGGCGGGGTATTGGGGCATCATTGCTAAGCATTTAGATGCATTCTGGGTCGAAAACGACTAGGTCAAAAATCCACTGATGTTAATAATCACGATTTTGGAGCTTGACCTAAAGTGGGGTTTGAGATCATAAGTGTGTTTTCTTAGGTCTTATAAACTTGTCCTGAAAGTTTTGCTACGTTTGGATGTCATTTGATGCTCTAACGGATGTGAATTGTTTGCCGATGAGCAATGCTTCTTGATACATTCTTTCCAAACTCTCTGTCGGATCTTCAGCCTCTTTTCTTGTATGATGCTTTGTCCTTGGGCCTTTAAGTCCAGTAGGCACTCATTTCTTGGTCCTTCCCTTGTGCTTGTCTACTGCGCTGGTAGTCCTGTTTCTCTCTTTCAAAGCATGCTTGCTTTTGTGCGGGCTCTTCTTGGTGGACGGCCACAACTTTTCTTTTCATTTCTCTCTACGAGCTCTCTTTTCCTTGTTATCCGAGCTCTCGTTGTTGTGCCTTTCCGGCGAGCTGTCAGTAGCAGACTGATTCTTCATCGGATTTATATGATCTCTTTCGTGATCTTGTAGCTCTTGGAGAGGGTTGTGCTGCCAATATCCAGGTGTTTTGGTCCTGAAGGAGCAGATGGTAAATTGTCGGCCATGCCAATGACATGGTATGCTATCCTCGTCAAGACCTCTGGCGCACCCAAGTAGGTGATTTTGCCTTCTTTCTTGGTGCCCTTTATGGTAGTCAAGACATACTGCACGTGGTCCACTGGTTTCCTTGTTGTCGACTTGAGAACTTGAGTGAATGTGGTGGCGACGGCGTGATTTGGCGTAGTGTACCTTGGTGGCCTTTTTGCCAAAAAATGGAAGTGTTGGTGGTACAAGCGGGCTGGCTCTTCCACTTGTTTGTGAATTAAATCGGTGAAGGTAGCCATGGCTGTCTCTTTGGTAAAGGTTCCGGCTGTTTTTTGTCCCTTGCTCGCATGGTCATTCCTTTTGTGGGCAGTCTGAGTGCCTCTACCACTATATCTTCAGTTATCACTACTTCCACCTTGTTCCCTTGGGTGTCAGAGATCTGTGCAGTTCCATCTTCTTTAATGGTGGATAAAAGCTCATAAGCTTTCTGAAAATCCACTCTGCAAGGCTCTTGTTCATAGAAATCCTTGAGTCCCAGCCTGCGGTTAGCCTCTTTGGTCTTTGGATTTGTGGCTACATCATAGACTTCTTTGGGTAGGAGTTGCAACTCGACTTGATGTCCCTCTTCACTTTTGAACCTTCCAGTGAAGACTGTAGTGTGATGCTCTTGTAGCTATTCTCTGGAGAGGTATGATGCCTTGGCTACTTTGACTAACTCTGGATCCAACTGATATACGGGCAGTTCCTGTAGCTTTTCCTTTTAGTTGAGCTTCTTCATGGCCCTCTCCGTTGCTTGCATGGCTCTTGTTCAGTGAATAGAGTGCAAAGTTAGCAGATTTGTCGAAATTTTCTCTAAAATGTCCTTTAGGCTAAAATTGCTACAATTTTGGTCCAATTTGCTTCAAATCAATTTTTGAACAAGCATAGATACATAAAAACATGCAAGGAACAAAACTATAAAGTCAAAACAAATATTTGCAACCAAAGTAAATAATCGCGTTATTTCCAGCTGAGAAAATTTTTCAACTTTTTGCAAACTTGGCTTCATAGGCTTGAAGTATATACCAAATACATGCTCTGAGTGAAATATGGGCTCATTTCGATCATAGGGTGAAAATGGTACCAGATTTTGACTTTAGGTCTCTAAAACAGTAGATATAAAGGGTCTTTAACACTAGGTTGGTAACCTAACAGGACATAAAAGTGTCCTTTCAGGGTTTTGAAAAAAACCTCCAAAACCATAGTAGATCCACTCATTTTGTAAAATCCTTTCATGAGGTTATAGTTCAAGGCCTACTACACATGGAAAAAATAAGAAACTTGTAAAATTTCTTATCTTTTGGTAACACCAAGCCTCCAAAGTTGATGGACCAATGCATTTTCATCAAAACAGTCATTTCTTACGTTTTGTTGCATAAAAATAAGATTAGGGATTTTTGTAGGACTTGAGATAAATTCCCTAGTTAACTTCAATGGGTTGGTGATCAGAACATATGATTGCTTCTCACTCACTATTTTTTGTTTTGCCAAAATAATTAGGTACAAAAAAGTTGAATTTTTACCATTCTGCAAACCTATCATCAAAGTTTCTATAGCCACGCTCAATACAAATAATATACGCATGTTTTCTTAGTTCCCTATTGTCCTTTATGTTCATAAGGAGCCATGGACCATGTCAAAAGAATAATACATCTCTTACCAAGGGGAATCTTGGAGACAAAGATGAAGTGCTAAAAACAGCAAACATGAAAAAACTGGGTTCAACATTATGAGTTGTAGAATCCCATAGAAACTATTCAATATCTAGCCAAATTTGATGCTTATGATTAGATATGGTTACTACCTACAAAATGCATTTTGTTGTCACAAGAAACTAACAATATTGAAAAAGCTATACTTGATATACTAGAATGTTTCGTTTTCTTCTATAATTGAAAAAATCAAGCATCGTTGTGTACTATGCAAAATAGGGTATTAGGTGCCCCAAAACTCAAGGAATATTAGATTTATGTTACAATATGCGACATAGAAAATAAAAAATGCATTTGGATATCATGAAATCCACCAAAAAAATCATAGAAGAGCTAAAATTGGCTAAAAAACAGGATTTGACAATTTTTGTAATTTGGTCATAACTTACAACTTTAATATTTATTTCTCCCTAGAAACATCAGGACATGTTGAGGACTACTAAAGATAGTTCTCTAGCATTATAGACCTCATAAAAATGAATTCTAGAGTGGTATAGTTGCAAAAAGTTAAAAAAAGCCAAAAACAGGACCCGTTTTTTCACAGAGTTTAGGTTGTGAAATGTTGTGCAAGGACAAGGTTAAAGATGGAAATGGTATTCCAAAAAAATGTCGAGTTTTTTTCAGCTCACGAGACAACTTTCTAGATAGATAGCACCTCAAACTCCATTTTGAAACTCTTGACATAATTCAAGGAAAATGGTCAATTAACAGGACATAAAAGTGTCCCAGGACATAAAAGTGTCACATTACCAACCTAGTGTTAAGATTTTGGGCTCCAAATTGGTTCAAATTTGGCTAGTGGGCTCAGCACATCATGTACTTTGGATGTATGATGGCAAAATATCAAAACTCCCCAACTTTGACCAGAAAGTAAATTATCGTGATTATTAACTTTTCTTCAAAAAATGTCATTTTTTGGTACAAACTGGTTCTAGACATTGTATAGACCTTGGCTATGAGATATAAGGTGATTTGGATCAAGAAATTGTGGTCCATAACCCAAATTTTGGCTTGCCAAAACTTCTTTGCGTTTTTTGACAATTTTCCAAGTAATGGGTGGTCGTTTTGGCTCATATTTGATTTTTGGCATGCATTAGGTGTGTATACATGATAGGTGAGGTGAGGTGACAATTTCCAAGCAAAACTGATGCAAAAGTAAATAATCGCGATTATTTACAACAGTGACAAATTCTTTGCAAAGCTCACAAATTTTGACCTAGACATATTCCATACACCTAATACAAGTCCAAAATTGAATTTGGTCAAGTTTGGTCATGCCGGCATCACTTTGTGCTTTGTCGACTCTGAGATCACCATTTTTTGTGACTACACTATCTGTTGGGTTGGTCGGTCAACTTGGAGGCTTTGGACTTGTTCGCAACATAGTCGTGAAGCAACCTGTCCAATTCTGGCTCATTTGGAGTCAGTTTGATCCCGTATGTCCAATTTGACGCTTTGTAATGTTCAAGTCATTTTTTGCTTTTCGAGGGCTTTTCTTGATGGATCTCACCAAACCAATCATATACATTGTATATGGACATCATAAGCAAGCCATCTGTGGAGTCAGATCGGAATTCTGGCATTTGCCAAAAACCTAGCTTTTCTACTGGGGACCCCCTCGACCCCTGCCGAATGGTTAACGAATGATATAGAAAGGTTGTGTTATGCTAGGGCATGCTATGGTTCAAATCCCATCTGATTTGGTCGAGCTGGCAGGCCGCTATGGTCAGTTTTTGGTCGTAGGTCTTCGTGCACTGCTTGGTTCCTAGGGTTTTTCTAGGTCTTTAGACTAGCTACCGGCCGTACAAAATGGATCATTGATGAGTAAAGAACTTACCCCTCATGTCTCGTGTGAGATGGTGCTGAAAATGGTCAACTGTGGGCTCTAGAAAAGTCGCGCGAAAGAGGCCGAAATCTCTCTCTGCAAAGGCTGCAAGTGGAAATGAGGTGGTTTTAGCTTGCCTTGGATATCTATACCCGGACTTCCCGAACCAATTTTCCCCAGATTCCCCCATTAGTCCTACTAGGCCATGAAATCTATGTTACACTAAAAAATTTCCCTAATTGGATTCCTGTATCTCATTCTGCAAGAATTTTGCAAAAGTAGGCCTGGCCGCCTAATTTAGGCTTCTCGCTTCCATCTTCTGATTTCATCAAAAACATTTGTGCTTGTCCGCCTTGTCTTTTTTATCACCAACATGTCTTCCGTTTTTCCATCGGAGCTTCCCTTCTATTTATTATGATTTTTAACCTGTTTATTTGAAAAATCAAAGAAAATAGCAAAATGCTCTGAAAAAGTAAAGTAAAAATCCAATAATTAATAAAATCCATTGAGAAATATAGCTTTATTGTTTTTTGATGGAATTTTCTATTTTTAAGCCTCCTTATCAATAAAAATGATGAAAAATATCCAAAAAAGGACTATTTTTTATGATTTTCTGATAGTATATACACTATTTACACTCATCGGGAAGATATTATCAATGAATGTTCCCTTGATGATGAATTATAATGGAATTATTAGGTAATTTTACAAAAAATCACACGTTAACATTAAACTTTTTCCTCCCTGTTCAAACCTTGCCCTTAACTACTTAGTACTTAGTGCCCTTCCACCCCTCCTAGATGGTGTACTCCGGGATGACTGTGTGCATGGGTTGAACAATTGTGTCTATGCATAGCCGTGGTTGGCTCTACCATGCTATGAAGATCAATGCAATTCAAACCAATATGTTGTGCAAGAGCTGGGTCTTGAGTAATTGACTAAAGGGTTTTCGATGTCGAGGTTTGCTGTTGATGTCTTCCAAAAATCAATCTTGTAGCTTGTGTGCTCTCTGTTTGATTGTACCATCAGGATGTTTTAGCACACTAATTGTTTGAGGTGTTGGTAGCACTTTTTATTGTTGTCGAGATTTTTCTCGCCATTGGTAGCTTGGTCGGCTTGTGCGGCATGGTGTGGTGGAGTCTTTTGAGACTTAACTTGCCATTGCTTGATTGGTTTTGCGGTTTTTGGAGAAGATAAGTGCTCCTTTTTGTTCCAAACCATTTCCATGTTAGGTTCCTTGCTCGGAGATGCTTGTCTCTGTGTTTTGAACCTTGGAACCTTCTTTTGTTTTGTTGGTGAAGTTTTAGGCACCCAGATCTGAATCGGTTTATCCTTAAGCTGTGCTTTTGGTACCCAAATTTTCATGCTACTTGTAGAATTTGATTGTCGAGGGGATGGAAAATATTGATTACTTCGTGGTTTGGTCTACTGATTTCTTCTTTTCCATTCCTCTTTGCTTGGTGCAATTGGAACAATGAGTTGCCCTCCTTTAGGTGATAGCTTTAGCTGATTTGTATCCTAATCTGATACTGCTTTGTATGTTCGCATCCAGGGAATTCCAAGAATCATCGTCTCATTCATGTGTTCATCTGTTAAGCATACAAATTGGTGAGGACATGAACATCCATGTACTATCACGTTCAAGTTGACTACTCCCCATGTTGGAGTTGGGTTCTTGTTGTATCCTTTGATTGTCACTATTCCTGCCGTCAATACTTGACTTGTTGCCTTCTTGTATGTGGAATAACTGACTGCATTTACTCTAGCTCCTTTGTTGACCAAAGCATTGGTGCTATGATTGTTGAACTGTTCTTTGATGTGCAGTTCCATTCCAATTAACCACTCCTCATCTATTGAAACTGCGTCTTTAGGTAATTCCCATTGTCGATCATCTATTTCCAGAGTGTTGATGGGAATCGGTAGCTATTGATTCTTGAGAGCAGCTTTCCGCTTGAGTACCCAAAGCCGAGCTTCCTCTTGGGCTTCATCAATAACCTATTGTTATTTGACCTTTCTTTGCTTGGATGTATGCATTCTTTCTAGCAATTCATTGGTTAGTAGTAAATTGTATTTCTTTAAACGACATCCACTAATCCAATTAGCCATTGGTTCACCATCTAGGGTGGACAAATTTACTGCTCCACTTGGAGATACATCTTCAATGATAAACGTTCTATTTCCCTTTTTCTTAAACTTGGGAATGTGTTGCTTAAGGGAATAGACTAAAACTAAGTCCCCTTTCTTGAAGATTTTTGTGATTAAGTGGGAATCAAAAAACTGTTTTTGTTTCTGCTTTTGTGCATAGATATGAGCTACAGCCGTTAGCCTTTGCTCATCTAGATTTTCCAAATCTTCAATTCTTTCTAACAATTCATGTCCAATCCACTCAAGATTTTGTGCTACCCTTAATGTCGGGAATCGAAATTCTATTGGAAGTATGGCATCAAGACCATAACAAGGTTAAAGGGTGTAGCATTTAAAGCTGTGTTGAATGAAACTTGATAAGCCCATAGAGCAGCATGGAGATTCTGTCCTTCCTGAACTAACCACTTTAGTCAGCACCGAGCTAAGAATTTTATTTATATGCTCAACTTGTTTGTTTGCATGTGGGTGATAGGGAGCTGATTTATTATGGATGACCATCAACTCATTAAGCAGATACTCGATTACCTCATTGAGGAAATGAGTTCCCCAATCATTGACAATCTCTATCGGCAGTCCATATCTCGTGAATACGTACTCATATAAGAATGCAACAGCGGTTCTGGCATCATTCTTTTGAGTTTCTTTAGCCTCATCCCACTTGGTCAAATAGTTCGTAAGTACAATGATATATTGAGCTTGGGTTCTATAAGCAGGTGGATGTATTGGTCAAACAAAATCTATATCCCATTTTGCGAAAGCTCTAGCCCCCATCATTGGTCTTAAGGGCATGCTATCTACTCGTGTTGGCATTTTTGCATGTTGACAAGCATCACACCTTTGGACATATTCTTTGGCATCTGCAAAAAGTGTTGGCCACCATATACCTGCCATCAAGATTGCTCTTACAATGGTATCACTAGAAAAGTGACCTCCAGCTAATCCAGCATGTGCTTGTTCTATAATCGGAATATATTTTCATTGTTCACAAAGCAGCCACACCTTTGACATATTACCTTTGGCATCTGAAAATTGGTTCACCAATATACCTGCCATCAAGATTGCTCTTACAATGGTATCACTAGAAAAGTGACCTCCAGCTAATCCAGCATGTGCTTGTTCTATAATCGGAATATACTCGTTTTCATTTTCACAAAGACACAAATGTTGATCTTTACCTCTCTGATACAATTGGTTCCCAATAAGAGCGTAGTCTCTTGCTTCAGTTTCAATTGCTCTTTGACAACGTTTATTCATATCCTCAGGAAATGTTCAGCTCGATAAGTAAGTAACTAGATAGATACTCCACTTAGGAACAAGTGACATTTGAAACAATGTTACATGAGGTATGGGTGTTTGTTTTTGACATTGAGGGCAATCTTTTACAAACGCTCGAACATCTCTCCTCATAGTTGGCCAAAATACTCCAAGTCTCACGATTCGTTGCATTATTTGGCCTTTCGCAAAGTGAAGTCCTACTATGGTAACATGTGCTTGACTTAGGTACTGTTCTTTTTCTTTAGGATTAATGCATAAGAGCAATACCCCGTTCCAGCTAGTAATTGATACATAGTTGATTGCTCCATTAATCTGATCATGATAGGAAGTGGTATTTGTGAATCCATTTGAGCTATTGTCATCAGTGACACAATGTTTTCCAACCATCGAGGTATCATTTCCACAGAGAATAAATAGACATCTGGTACATCATCGTCTACCCCTTTAGGTGATTTCCCTGAAACAATCCTTGACAAATGATCTGCTCAATGATGTGTAGTGCCTTTTTTTACAACCACAGTGATAACAAATTTCAGAAGAATGATGAACCGTCTCGCTATTCTCCCTATGTTGCATGGCTTGTTGACCAAATACAACAAAACTTGGTGGTCCACAAAGAACACAAACTTGTTGGCTAATAGGTAACGTCTATAATTTTTAACAGTATAGATCATTTCTAATCCTTCTCTTTCGGTGGTGGTGTAATTCTTTTCCTCCATGTTCAATTGTCAGCTAGCATAAGAAATTGGAAAATCAAATTTTCCATCTCCTGGTTGAACTAGTATAAAACCAATACCAAAATTGGAAGCATCTACATGTACGTGGAATACCTTATTCCAATCTGGTGCTTTCAATATTGGAGCTGAGGTGAGAGCTTGCTTAAGATTCATGAAGGATTCTTCACATGCCTCAGTCCATTCAAAGTGCGTAATCAAGCTATACATGGGTTCTGCAATTATAGCGTACATGTAGACGAACCATCGGTAATATCCACAATGCCCCATGAAGGCTTGTACCCCCTTTACTGTTGTTGGTCTAGGAAAATCAACAATGACATGAATCTTCTCAATATCATTAGCTATGCCATTTTCAAACACTATATGTCCAAGAGTTTTTCCTTGTCTTCGCATGAATGTGCACTTTTCAGGATTTAAGCAAATCCTATAAAGTCTACATTTTTCGAATACCTTTTTGAGATGTTCAAAATGATCGACCCGGATTGATGAATGTACGCATAGATCATCCATATATACTTCTAAGAATTTCCTAAGATATTCTTTGAAATCATGGCTCATCAACCTTTGAAACGTGGCTGGAGCATTAGTTAACCCAAATGGCATAACCCGATAGGCAATTATACCCCATTTTGTTGCAAAAGCAGTTTTATGCTGATCTTTTGGGTCAGTCAAAAGTTGATTGTATCCCAAAAAGCCATCTAAAAATTTGTAAGCTTCTTTGCTTGCAGCTCGATCTAAAAGATGCCCAGTTATCGGAAGAGGAAAGGTGTCCCTAATAGTAGCTGCATTCACCTTTTTGAGATTAACACACACTCATAATTTTCCATTCTTCTTGGGTAATACCATAATTGGAGACACCCAATCTGTGTGTTCAATTTTATAAATGAATTTGGCTTCGTTTAATTTTTCAATCTCTTCTTTTATCTTCCTAGCAAATGTTTTGTTACACGTGTATGGTCTCTGTCTACTTGGTTTGGCATCATCTCTCATGGGTATGGTATGTTGACAGATTCTGGATCAACACCCTTGAGATCCTTGTAAGACCAAGAAAAGATATCTCGGTATTCCTTTAACAAGCTCAGCAAAAGCTTTTCTTTTTCTTCTGTTAGGTCATTTGCAATGTAAGCATGTGTAGGCTCTTCTCCTGCTTCAGCCAAGTCTATCCTTTTAGCGTTTTCAGGTCCTTCTTAAGACTCACCCTGTTTTCGTAGTTCCCTAACAGGTTGTTCGAGTATAATTTTCCGATCTTGGAGAGTATACTTTTTGTAATAGGATGGAACATGCAGTACATCCTTACCATCCTCTTCCGTGGTTTCCATATCGGTTGTGTATATCTCCTTTAGAGATTTTTTTAACTCTTGGTATTTCTTTTTCCGCTGGACTTTGGTTATGAGTGGTTTCTTATCTTGTGATTTTTTTTTAGTACCCTTCCTTGTCTTTCTCGATGTTTGAGACATTTTTGAGTTTTTGTTTGAAGGATATCTGCCAATTATTTTGTCCTTGACACAATCATTTGAATCTATCTGCATCAGGAATTGTGTTTTACTGGAGACTGATGGCATAGGTCATGTTTTCACAATTCTGGTGTCTCTTTTTCGTTTATACGATTTTTGTCTTCTTGATTTATGGTTTGGAAGGTTAAAAAACTTTTCCTCCCCTTCTTTTAACAATAGCTTAGCTCTCATATACTTTTTTTCTGATCCCGGATCTTCTGAGATAGCTAAGTGTTCATTTAACTTATCAGCTGCATTGTAATAGAGGTCTGAAAAGACTTGTTGAGCTTTCATTAAGTCCTTGGGTTCCTCATCTTCGTCTTCAATGTTGAGGATTGAAATCACTTGATGGGAATTATGTTGTAGCCATCCTCATTGCAAAATTGAGTAGGCATAGACTTATTCACACATACATCCATTGTCACTAAAATTTGAGTCCACTTGAATGTCTAAAATAAATGCTCTGGAAAGTGTTCAGGTACATATGCTTTGTCTATGCAGTCCCTTTCTAGGATACATTCTTCTCGTGTTAAGCTTCCGTTTTTTGAAGCTCCACACATCCAAATAGGAGTGTCTTTGTTTAACCAGGATGGGAGTTTAGTTTCAGCCAAAGAGACTGAATCAAACTCTTGGATGGGTGTTTTCAAGACATCTCTATAAGTGTGATCTTTTAGATTTACTCTTGTTATAGATCCCACTTGCTTCAAGTAGAGATAATTGTCTTCCCAATCTTGGATAAGTTGTACCTGTCGCATGAAAGGTCTTCCCAATATGATTTCATACTTGAGTTTTTTCCCAAAGTCTACTATGGAAAAAGTGTGTTGATATTCAATTCCACAGGAATTGACTATCACTTTTTCAAGCAGCCCTAATGATCTCTCAATATGTCTGTCATAGTCAACTGTAATTTCATTCAAGTTCAATTCCACAGGAATTGACTATCACTTTTTCAAGCAGCCCTAATGATCTCTCAATATGTCTGTCATAGTCAACTATAATTTCATTCAAGTTTGTCTAATGGATGGCTGTCCCCGGGGTTCCCATACTACTTAAGTGGCTATGGCTATGCCAACTCCACTATCCATTATTGCCATGGCTTCAATGTCATTATATTTCGTTGGGAGGGTGGTGTTTCCTTCCTCCCCTTCATAATAATCTTCGACGTTGCTCATGGGAACTGATCGAATCTCTTTGTTTTCCAATTCATTTTTCAAATTTTCCAAATTTTTTGAGATTAACCCAGTTATCCCCACCTCTTCTAGGGTTTTCTGTAAATCATTCCATAAGTATGGTTTGAGTTTTAACAGTTCTCCCAAGGTAAGAGTACATTGTATGGGTGTAGACATGATTGAATGAATGTTGTCTACTTCTAGGGTCTATTCAGCTCTTTTTACTTGAGTGGTCTTACACACGATGGATTCATCTTCATTATCTCCCAAGTAAGAAGGTAATGTTTTCAAGGTCAATGGTTTCGACATTCCTGAAGCTTTTGATCCGCAATCCCCATACAAGGATTGTAGATCCACATTCATATCAGAAGGTAGGTTATCAACCAAACTTCCTCTATAGGAGCTGACTTCAGAGTTAGGCTCCCATCATTGATCTCTCTCACTTTTTTCCATAAGTGTCCTAGCTAGTCTTCCTCCACGAATGGAATTCCATATAAAGCATCTTCGCTATCAGGCACTATAAGTTCTGGTTTGTTTGTTTCAAGGTGGGGTTCTGCCACCACATCGGATTTTTCTTTAGTGTCTCCTACCATAAGCTTATCAGGTTTTGCGATACTTTCAAGCTTGGGTTTTTGTTTTTCCAGCATTTCTTGCGTGATTCTTACCACATTTTGATAAGCTTCCAGCTTGACTGCTTCCATGTCTGGAGAAGGATATTTTTTCCATTTGTTTTCCAGGTTTTGGCTTGCTTTAAGTCCTGCTTGGTAGGCTTCGAAGGCGGCATTAATAGGCTCAAAATTTTTTAACCAGAATGGATCCTCCAGACGTCACGGTTGTTTCTTTAAATTCACTTCCAGTTTCTTTCAACTTTTCTTGGAATAGCTTCTTTGCTTTCTCCTCGAGTTCAACCTGTTGTTTTTGTTTTATCATCTCATATCTTTTGCTTTGCTCCTTTTGATTCTTTGAGAGGAAACTTTAGTATTTTTCGAATCATCAGAGGAGTTGTGTTTCTTTTTCTTGTGATTACCTTGATTGGAACAATCGGTTCACTCTCTGATGAGCTACTAGGTATCACTTGGACTACGTTTACTATCATTTTACCCTTGTTCAAAGGATTTTTAGTACAATCTTCAGGAAAGTGTCCTCCCTGTTTGCAACATTGTATGCAATAGGCTTCAATTGGTTTGAGGTTTTTGTCAGGCTCTGGACATTCATTTTTCCAATGATCATCATCACCAGAGTTATGACAGTTTCTTGTTCTTGGCTTCATCATGGGTCTTACCATGGGAGGGCTGACACCTTGATTAGCTACATAATACATTGGTGCGAGCTCCAATGGAGCATAAGTCACGGTTTCTTCCATTGGTGGTGGATGTGGATTATACCAATCTCCTTCTACCATTACTGTAGATGGATTAGGCTCTGCATAAGGTGTAACATGTACTAATGCTTGTTCATCTATGACTCCTTCAGAGTGTATGTACTTTACAGGCACTACATTATGTCCTGGATACGGAGGTTGTTGTCCCAACACGGGTTGAGGTCTTTCCATACCCATTGGTGGTTTTTGAGCTTGGGCCATATTATGATGATATCTGTACATGGGTTATCCTTGTGGCCTCATGGGCACATACTGAACATTTCCATCATACTTTGGTCTGAAGTAGGACTCGTGGGTCTCATGGTTGGTCCATTTACCCTCATTTGCACACCATTTTTGTGGCCTAATTGGTTGTCCCTGTGGAGGTATCCCTTGTCCTGGTCTCCTTGTAGGTGCTTTTTGCAGGTTGTTCATCATGTCGTTCATCCTTTTTAGCATATCTTCTATGGCTGAGAGTGCTGTTGCAGGAGCTGTTCCCACTTGTGCTGGTTTCGTGGATGTCGTTTTCTTGATTTGGTTATCCTTAGGGACATCTTCTTCATTGAAAATTTCACAATTGACTCCTAAGTCAATAGCATCCGACACACACGCTTCTAGGGTTGTATGCTTTTTACTATAGAGTATAGCATGAAGTTCTTTGTTTAGCAATCCCTCTAGAAACGAAGATACAAGTCGTTCTTCTGTAGGTATCTCCAGCTCTGGGCATCTGGCAATATATTGTTTCATTCGATTTATACAATCCTTAACAGACTCACCATGTTACTGTTTAAAGCTGTAGATTTGAGTTATCGTATTATGTTTGATCCCCGTTTTGGAACAAGCAGCTACAAATCCTTGAGCTAATGTGTTCAAGTCCATGATTGACCTTGGTGGAATGTTTTGGAACCATGCCAATGCATTTTCTTCTAATGTCATTCCAAACCCCTCGAATTGAGTATGGAAATCGAATATACACTTTGCTCTTAGCACTTGCTAAGAGCAAAGCTTGCTAAGTGGTTGTATGAATCCCCTGATCCACTGTATTTTTTGAGCCATTTCTAAAAATCAGCCGGTCTTACGCGTCTGTTTGGTTCAACTCCCGATCTTCTGGCAGTTGGTCATGTTCCGAGTCCTTCAAACTAGTCTGTTGAAAATAGTGACTCGTGTAGCCCTGGACTGGCCTTAGAGTCACCAGGGTTTCTACATGATGAGGCGGTATTTGGTTTCTTTACATTACTCTCAGATGATCTCTCACAGTGTTCATCTCTTAGAATTGTTTATGGTCCTTGTCCTAATATCCAATCCCGTATGGAATGCCCTTGGTATTTGGTTTGTTCTACCTTCTCAGGAGTCATCATAACAAAGTTGTTGTTATAACAATCCCCAAACATGTAGGTTGGTAGTTCGTTGATCCCTTATCTTTGATCTTGAAGATATAGATGATCTTCATGGTCGTTAGCTGTCCTGGTTTGGCATGAGAAGTCCACAAAAGATCTTTTATGTTTCTATCTTCCCAACAATAGATTTCGATCCTAGGATTATCCGTACTAAATCGTTTGAAAGGCTTCAAGTCTACTTGATCGTATCCCTCGAATTCTAAAGTTGGTGGTCCTTCTTTTGCTGACATATCTGGGATTATGGTGTTTACTTCTAACCCCCATTTGTCTATCACGTCAGGGTTTTTGACTTGTAAATACTGAGTTCAATTTCGCTCCATATACATTTTTTCCTTGTTTGTTTGCCTAATCTCTTCTTCGAACTCAATACCATGGTCATCGATGTGAACAGCATACTCTTCGTTAGGGTCCAAGTAAACCTGGGCTCCATAACGGTTAGTCTTGTAAAAAGATAGTATATGCTCATAGCGCACTGTCGTTCGAGTTTCCGAGTGAGTCGAGTAAGAAGACATTTCGGATGTTGAATCTGAAAAAGTGTCTGAGACTTCTTCAGGAATTGTGTGCAAGGAATTGCCTTGATTCACGCTTTCTTCGGTAGATACTCTATTGGAGGTTTCTTCGAGTATGCCCTGATTTCCTAGTACATGACCAGATCTAAGGTTCATATAGACTTATGAAGCCCTTGATAGAGTACTACCTTTGGATTGACTTGTCGTCAATTTCCACTTGATTCGATTGCGACTTTCTATCAAGCCACTGATCCCTCATCTGCTACCTGATTCCTGTACAAATTTGATCAAGTTAGCTATTCTTCTATACAAACAGTAGAGTTTTTGCTACTCTTGTGATTGGTCTCTGTGTATCACTTCAAATAGAGGTATGGGAGTCAAATTTTGACTTTCAAATTCGACTTAGCAAAAATCAAAGGTTTGATCTGCAACCTGGAAACTGAGTGTATATGTACCAATTTTGATCCGATTGAACCCAAAATTACCCTCTGGATTTATATTATGTTGGTCTAACACTGCATAAGCTCAAAAGTCAAAATTGATGTCTTTGGATGGCAAAAGTAAATAATCATGATTATTTACTTTTGTCAATTTTTTGCACTTTTTTTATTGGTTTGGCAAGTATACAATTTGTTAGAGTCCCTAGACAAGTTTCAACAAGTTTGGACAAATTTTGATCAAGTTTATCAACTTTTTTGTGTTTGCAGACTCTAATTTTGAGAATCTGGCTTAAGTCTCTGGCTTAAGTCTCACTTTTGGGATCCAAATTTCACCAAAATGGTTTTGTGAGGTCTACTTGATATGCTTAACCTTGTGGTATACTCAAATTTGCAAATTTCTCAAGTTTTGAAGCAGATGTAAATAATCACGATTATTTGTTCCAGTTATAATTTTGCAAGTTTTTGCCCCAACTTTGACACACATCTATTAAGCACCTTCAGTTAAGGTCACTAGCCAAGTTTCATCAAGTTTGGACAATTTTCGGTCAAATGGTCATCAATTATATGTCTGCAGACCAATTTTGCAATTTTAGTCACAATTTTCAATCCAGGGATCCAAATCTTACCAAATTTGGTTTGTGGACTTATTACAACATGTTAAAACTAGTGGTATGCTGACTTGATAAAAAAAAGTTGAAAAATTGGACAGATGTAAATAATCACGATTATTTATTTCTAACAAATTTTTGCATCCTTTTGGTCAACTGCGCATGAGCACATGTTTATCACACCAATATAAGCCTATAAAACAATTTTCAACAAGTTTGGATAAATTTTTCCCAATTTACACTCAAGATTCAAAAAGTCAGTACAAACTTTAGTTTTTACCCAGTTTTTTGTCGATTTAGTGATCCAAATCTCTTGGGCCTTTACAAAAGTTTTTTGTACACATGCAATGAGTCAATAATATGAACCTTGGCCAATTTAGATCATAAAGTTTAATCATCGTGATTATTAACTTTAGGCTTGAAATGAACACTTTTTTTGCAATTGTTCGAAGACAGTCCTTATATGAGCTATTTTAAGCCTATGAATCAAGTCAAAACTTAATTTCGCCTAATATGTCAAGAAAAAGTAAATAATATGAGTTTTGGCCAACTCTTGAAATTTTTACCTCGAAGTGTCTTTGAGCTTACCAACTGGTTCAGACAACTTTTAGGCTTACTCTCCAGTCGGATTGAGTGGTTTTGACTCTTTTCAATCTATTTCTAGTCGTAGACCTGAAATTTTACAACTTTCAATAACAACTCACACTTGATTCTTTCAGAGAGAGCAATGTCTTGAAATCCACCTCGGATCCTACTTACCCTACTCCTAGATTCTCATGCAATGGGGTTGTGGAAAGTGTCCACAAACACTCATTTACTTGTATTTTATGTTTTTCTGAACACTAATATTAAGACTTGTCTCGTCTACCAATCATTCTCAAAATCCTAATCTAATTCTACAATCCTACAATCCTAAATGCACTCAGTAAGTACGATTACTAATTCCAAGCTACCTCTACATAACAAAAGACGACAATCTTAAGTTATGCGGTTTTTAACAGAAAGTTTTGAACTCTAGGCGAACCTAAAAGAAGTCAAAGGATAACTACACAAGACGCTCGTGTTTTTCCTATTTTAGGTCTCTTCAATCCCGGACAGTGGCGCCAAATGTGGGACACATGTATAATCTCACCATCCTATCTTATTGCAGTATTAGCGAGAACCACGATTAATTTGTCAAACCATGGGACGAAGCTGACTCGACTAGTGCATAGAGGCTACAAGAGGTTGTCAATCTCTCGAAAAACAACTAACAACTCGCATCTAACTCAAGCTACACTCAAGTGACTGACACCAAAAGCATTAGGTGAAATTTGAACTCACAAAGGGGCTTTTTAAGGAGTTTGACTTTACCTCTCTCTACCAAAATGGGCGCATGGATAAATTTTTGCAAACAAACTCCAAAGTTAGAGGAGGTTTAACGGTTAGAATGTCCTCTTCAAGGTTATCTACTGATATATAGCACGCCATGAGATTCATCATATTTTAAAAGATTCTTTTTTGATTCACTTAGATTCCGACAGAGTTGTCACATTATAGGTGAATCAAAAAAAGATATTCTAAAATATGAGAAATCTCATGGCATGCTATATATCAATAGATACAGCTTGAAGAGGGCATTCTAACTGTCAAACCTCCACCAACTTTGGAGTTTGTTGGAGAAATTTATCTATATGCCCGTTTTGGTAGAGAGAGGTAAAGTCAAACTTCTTAAAGAGCCCCTTTGTGAGCCCAAATTTCACATAATGCCCATCGCTCATCGGCAAACATTTCACATCCGTTACAGCATCAAATGACATCCAAACATAACAAAACTTCTAGGACAAGTTTATAAGATCTAAGCACATATACTTATGGTCTCAAACCCCACTTTAGGTCAAGGTCCAAAATCACGATTATAACAGTGGATTTTTTACCTAGTCGTTTTCTACCCAGAATGCATCTAAATGCTTAGCAATGATGCCCCAATACCCCTCCTATGCTTTTTTTTCAATTTAAAAGTGTAAATTCCTAGTTATGATGAAATTAGGCCGCGGGTCGACGATGCCAAAAGCTACGAAATACTGGGAACTGCTTACATCAATGCGCAGAGCTCTTACCTGCGGTTGCAATGCAACAAATGCAATCGAGATGTGAGAACCGGGGAGGGAGTAGGAAGCATGAGAAGAAGAGGAGTGAGAGCCGTTAGCTCATGCTGTGTATTTCTTATGCAAAACTTGTAAAAAACTTACAAAAATTGGCTTTTATACCTTAAACAAGGTTTTTGGGTGGTCAAAACTAATAATCTGAAGTTCTACCAAAGCTGGAAAATAACTTGTTGATACAATATGGAAGCTTGTAGCCCCAACTCATTAATTACAGAGTTTACCCAAGAAAATAGGAGTTACAATATTCCCGATTTATCAAAATAATAAATGTTTTACAAAGAGAACTCCGAAAAATGGTGTCCGTGTTAGCTCGCTGCTAACAGACTCCAACAATGTCAAAGATGATGTAGACATCATAGGTAAATCATGGTTATATGTTATAATTTTAATTGCAATGGTGGATGGTTAAATTCTATGGACGTTTGATTTTTGTTGAGAAAGTTTGGTTGTGCTCAACAATGTGGAAGATTAAGAAAGGGTGTATAATTTCTTATATACATACCATTGATAGTTTCTGAGAAAATACTAAGTACTGTTTTTGTTTATGTTTGTGATAAGGTCCTTAAATCTAATGTGAGAGTCCTATACAGGGTGTGCGATTTTTTTTAAAAAAGTTGTCTCTGTGAAAAGGAGACTCTGACAAATATTTTGTAAATTAAATACCTTGGACTATCTAATCCTAATAGCATATATTTTTGGACAATTAAATGTTTGTGTGTTTTCTATATACAGAGACCAATGTTCACATTGAAGATCCTCACGACAATGAAGAAGTAGTGATCGTGAAGGGGATGATGAGAATAAGCATTCCAAACACCTAGCCAAGCAAATTTTGCTTGGCTTGATGAAAGATGTTCTACGCCAGTTTTATGTCAAGAAGAAGACATTGCCTCCTCCTCTTCCACTTTGTCGACTCATGGTGCATGAGGCTGTTAGGTTTGCTAGAGATGATGTAAAATGGCTCATTTCCTCTTTTGATTCTGCTGGTTATTTAGAAACTTTGGGGCATTTCCTTGTGTCCGTTGGGGATTATAGAGGAGATACCATTCCCGTGACCACGATGGATATGGAGGAATGGGGACCACTTTGGCGAGAAAGAAATGTTGAGTTTAAGAGAGCACTTGGTAGAGAGTGGCAGGAGCTCAAAGGAAATAAATTTTTGGTGTGGGATGGAAACCACCGGCTTAAAACATGGTGGAAAAGAATCAAAGAAAGTGAGACCTTTTGCCTTTTTCACTTTTTTATTATAAACCTTCATTTACATAAATTGTGAGTATTGTTTTTGTGATAGAGTATTCGGACAATGTTCAATACCATGTTAGTGCTCGTTGCCAATTCCTTGATTTGTCTAGAGCAAAAGAAGCAGAGTTGCTTCTTGCACTTGACACTTCCAATGCATAAGTTTCTAATTAAATGTTGACTATCTGTTGTTTTGCTAACAATGCTTGTGTTTTACTATTTATTTTATATTTTGCTGCAACATTTCTAGGGCACATGTCATGCCAAACATCACTCATGAAGTGTATATGTTTCAAAGATTTGGCATGGAAAATAAATAGTCTATCCTTTAATAATTGACACCCGATATGAGAGAATGGGCTAGAATGGAGATGATTGTTGAGGCACGGCATTACCATGGTGCTTCGCCATGGTACAATACTCCATGTGGATTGATATCGCAACTAGTGTGGAAGGTGACAACTACTCCACATAATTGGTAATTACTGCTAAATTTTATTGTGGTTTTAATACAATGTTTTGTATTAGGATGAGTTCACTGCATTTATGTCCAAAGAAAGAGCAAAGCTAGATGCTCTTGGACTAAATGATGTTGAGAAGAAGAAGAGACTTGAAAAGGCCACAAAGGTAGAAGAGGAAAGGTTGAAAGATAGGGGCTACAAGTACCTATAAATCGCCAATCCTCTTAAAAAAGATCTCTTAAGAGATAAGCTCTATTGTTTGACAAGCTCTAAAATTACTTTTGAGAGGTACTGTAGCTATTATTTTCTCATTTGTAATTGTGTTCAAGCATTTTGATTTGCTATATGGTTGTGTGTATGTTGTTTTTTTAGAAAGAAGATAATTTTGCACCTAATGAGCCTCACCAAGTCTAAGGATCCACAATATTTTCATTTTGGTGATTCCAATCTTTTTAGAAGTTACATGAAAAAGGAGACTTATTGGCTCACTTGCATCAGGAAGCTACACTTATGATTGAAAGGTTGCAAGTAGAAGGTCCACTTTCCAAATTCTTTTGATCTATTCTACAATATGAGCATGAAATATCATATTTTTGCAGGTAGATATTTGACCATTATTTTTAATAGAATATAGACATGTTTTAATTTACATAAGATCAAGTTGAGTATTCTTGTTTATTGTTACTATTTGTGCAGGCTTTTATTTTTCTAATGGATGCAATGAAATCTTTCGGCTCTAGTGCATTTACATATTTGCATCTTTCACTTGCACTCTTTGCAAAATAAGAGCATTTCATTTGTTTGTCATAGTTAGGTGACAATGGGTCGTATTGAGATTGGTGACATATCATTTTCTATTTACAAAAAATTCATAAATTCCCTGTGGAAGCCCAATATGGGGTGGATGGTTTTTTTGACAATACGGGCATGTGTAATGCCAGTGTTGAAAACACTTAAATCCCTTGTGGGAGCCCAAGAAAGGGTTTATGGTTTATTTTGAAAAAGTGTACTCCATACAAAGGAGACTATGGCATTTTTTTTTCTGGGTTACATGTCAATTGTTATACTATTGTGTGAATGTGCTTTTCAAAGTGGATGATGCCGTAAAATTTTGTAGATGGGTTATACAATGTATTGAGATGCATGAATTGAATGAAGCCCCATTATTCACTAGAGAGTGGATTAATGTGCGTGATGAGAATACAATGTTCTCTCCCTTTCTGATTGAAAGGAATTTGACAACATGGGAAGCCAAAGTTTGTCCTTGGTGGTTGGATTATCTACTAGGAGTATTTCAAATTAAGAGTTTGAATTACGGGCGAGTAAGTACCTATACACTTGTGGCTATTTTCTATGGAGAATGTATGTCTTACTTCATTGCTAATTTATGTGATATTGTGTTGTATGGTTTTTGAATGAAGGGTTTCAAAAAGAGAGTGATGAGTACTTAGAGAAGACACAAGAAGAGTCTCTCCCTCCCATTTCACATGGAGTTACTCAAAACACCGTAGAGAGTGGCTCTCAAGGTACTCCCCTAGCAAGCAATGTACTCAAGAAGGGTAAAGGGACCATGGAGCCACCAAGTACATCAAGATTACCTACTCCCTCTTTGATGCCTCCCACTACAAGAGGTTCTTCATATTAGCGACGCTCACACAGCGACGCTCAAAAAAAATTTTCCTGGCGTCGCTATGAGCGTCGCAAATTTATTTGTAAATTTGCGACGCTCATAGCGATGCTTATAGCGACGCTCATAGCGACGCCGGCTGGGGTAAAAAAAATAACCGAGCGCGCCCAAAAACTCAGATCTCAGATTTGAGTTTTTCGACGCCCTCAAGCAAAGAGCAGGTAACGCTCTCCCTCACTCTCTCTCTTTCTCTCTCTTTTTCTTCTCCACACACACACACACACACACACGAGGAGAGGAAGGAGAGCCAGGTATGCTCCTTCCCTCTCCTCATTCTCATGTTCCCTTCCCCTCTTTCTCTCTCCCTCTCTTTCTCTCTCACACACACACATACACACACACACAGTGTTTTGTGAGAGAGAGAGAGAGAGAGAGAGAGAGAGAGAGAGAGAGAGAGAGAGAGAGAGAGAGAGTACAAACAAAAACAAAAACGCACACACACATACATAAACAAAGAATGCACACACATTGAGAGAGAAAAAGAGAGAGAGAGCATGCATAAACAAAAAACGCACGCATTGAGAGAGGAAAAGAGAGAGAGAACATGCATAAACAAAAAACGCACACATTGAGAGAGGAAAAGAGAGAGAAAACATGCATACGATCCAAAAAAACGCACACACATTGAAAGAGAAAGAGAGAGAAACTAATTTAACGTTGTAGGAAACTAATTAAAATTAAAAGACCTAAAGATCTAACAGACGAGGAGTTGAACTGAAGACCTATTATTCAAGAGAGAAATGGCATAATCAATCTATCATACTTGGCATGGGTGATAGAAAGGTTATACCGTTTATCTCTTTTTATTGGCACACACATCCACACACGCGTACACACACAAGAAGAAGAGAGTTATAACGTCGTAGGAAACTATTTTAAAAGACGTTAAAGATTAGGTTATATGTAGACTTACATTAAATTAGATTTATGTTTATTTTTAACTAGATTTACGTTTATTTAAGCTAGATTTAGATTTACGTTATATTAGATTAGATTTAGGTCTCCATAGACTGCGATGCCTGCATGAAGCGGGTGAAGAAAGCCCTCAATGGAATATAGGGTATTGCTGTCTTCACTCATGGTGGGCTCCGTCGATCCAAAAGTACTGGTGAAATGTCTTCAGAAGATAGGGAAGAAGGTGGATCTTCAGGGCGGCAAGAGTCACTACATCCCCGACACAATGACCATCTAGACAACCTCTAGTCATTAGACTTACGTTAAATTAGATTTAGCTTTATTTTTAGTTAGATTTACGTTTATTTAGATTTACGCTTATTTACGTTAGATCGAGTCCACGCAAGAATTACTTACGGTTTAGGGTTTAGAGTTAGACGAACAGTGAAAAGATCTACTGTGAAAAGATGTTAAGATGAAGTGAAGTGCTACAGCTAGAGAAGAGGCAAAGGGATTTTGTCCACTACATGCAGTATCATGTAGACGTGGGTGTGTAGATTTCTTGTACCCACAAATATAGGTATTGACCAATAAAGACGAGATTATAACCCGGTGGTTCTGATCTCCGTGCACCTCTAGACCGAGGTGTGCGGGGATTGGACATGACTAGAGAATGTGAGATAAAGAGAGAGAGAGAGAGAGAGAGAGAGAGAGAGAGAGAGAGAGAGAGAGAGAGAGAGAGAGAGAGAGAGAGAGAGAGAGAGAGAGAGAGATAAGACGAAGAATGCCAATAGAATATTAAATTTGTTGTCCAAGTTATAAGTTTTTTATCCTCATTATGAGTAGCGACGAGGATGTGGGACCGTCCAATCGAAACACCTATCTCTCAACGAGGGTCTTATGTCCTTGTAATCAATGCAAGCATGCTGTGCGACGGACAAGACGTGTTTCTTTGCAGCACGTTCGCAAATTTGGCGAGTTCGATCCATCTATTATAGATCGAGTTGTTGCCAATTATAACTCGTCGGACTCTGACGCTGGCCAACAAGCAGCAATCTTGCAACCCAATAGACGTGTTCGCAGGCGCTTTGGTCAAGCAGCATATGTGAGGCCACAAGATGTAGCCTCTGACAGCTCGGGGGATGATCATGCAGAGCACATTCCCAACGAGGCAATGTCTGAGCCCGAGATTGATGAAATGATCGAGACGATCATGGATTCAGAAAGGCTTATCTATGATGATATGAAAAGTGAAGCCGATACGTCATTGTATAATGGAGCACGTATGTCTAGATTGAAAGCACTCCTGGTTCTTCTCAACATGCAGGCAAAGTTTGGATGGAGTGACACTAGCGTCACAGCGCTTTTCAGGTGATCTATTACAATTAGTTTACTTTAATAGAACTCTAAATGTATAATGATCTGATAGATTTTTACACGGCTGTATCATATTTTTATGTTGTGTAGATTGCTGAAAGAGCACATACTACCAGCTGACAATGTGATGCCAGATTCCCGAGATGAAGCAAGAAAGATTTGTGAAACTTGGGGATGGATTACAATTCTATCCACGCTTGTCCTAATGACTGCATTCTTTTCAGAGGGGAATACACAGACATGGAGAAGTGTCCGAAATGTGATTCCGAAAGATATCGAGTAGATCTCCACGGGACAAAAATTCCACAAAAGGTTTTGCGACATTTTCCTTTGCTTCCTCGCATCAAGCATTTCTTCGAATGTAAGTCCATGGCCGCCCTAGCATCATGGCATGAGGAGAATAAATCTTCGGATGGTGTGCTACGAATTCCTGCAGATTGCGCAGCCTGGAAACATATAGATGGAACATGGTCGGATTTTGCCAGGGAAGCTCGAAATTTGCGCTTAGGCCTGGCTATGGATGGCGTAAATCCATTTGGTCAAAGATCAACATCTTACAGTGTATGGCCCGTTGTCCTCGTCAACTACAACATTCCCCCGTGGTTGACTACGAAGAAGGGGCACCTATGGCTAAGCTTGATTGTGCCAGGGCGATATAAAGTGGGGAATATGGATGTGTATCTTCGTCCACTATTGGAAGAGCTACAACAATCGTGGATTGGCATAGAGGTGGTGGATATGAGCCGACACACAGGACGACGGAATGCTTTGATCAGAGGTATTCTAATGTGGACCCATTGTGCCATCTACGGAGCTCGGCATGTCCTCTTTGGCAACCAGTTTACCCCATCATATGACACCCTCTTCTAATGTGCCCACTACATCGTCATTGGCGCACACTAGTTCATTTGTTATAGAGTCCTCACTTGGCCGAGAGGCTTGAGAGAGAAGGATGATCACATGATCTGTTGGTAAGTTTAATAAAATTGTTAGCAAATATGTCTTTCATATTTCCTAATTCAACGCTAATTGGATAATTCTTGTAGCAAATATGTCTTTCATATTTCCTAATTCAAAGCTAATTTGGATAATTCTTGTAGGGTTCCATTACCAAACCGCTGTAGATGTTTTGCTTGTGGATATATCACAAATTGATAAGTTTGCCCTTGATAGGTGGATTTCCATAATGCTTACTTATTTGCATTTTCTTCTTGCATTGTTCTATGATTTCGATCATGATTCATGTTTAATTTTCTTGTAGCACCAACAAATTTTTTGCGGCACAAAATACCAATTTATATAGCAAAGATAGTGTGCCTTGTCATGAGGTGGCTAGGCTTATCTTTGCGGATTTTCCTACAAGTTTACTTGTGGATGGTCTAGGACCAATTCCGTTGGGTATGTAAATTTTCTTTGGCGTAATACCTATAGCTAACTATGGTTGTATGCTTATATAACATCATTCACTTTTGTAGAGGCATGAGTGTTCCCAAGTGGAACACATTTTCTAGGCGCTCTAGTGACAGAGAGTGCATGGATGTGGCTCGTGAGTGTTTTGGCAGATGAGGGGTTTCTAATCACCATGTGCATGGCCGAGCATATTGGAGATTTTATTGCAAATGCTACTAGGGTAGGACGTGTTGTTACATACATGGACCCTCATGTGTAAGAAGAAAGCATATTGGCATCCACTCACTAGAGAGGCGGTGAGATAACAAACTTAGTTTCATAGTTGTATGTCCTGACTAAAAAAATTATAGCTATGACATTCATTCTTTGAATTATTTACGCATGCAGGTACTTGATCTTACCATGTCTCTTTGGTATCGTATTGGCCATCCTGTGCCACACTATGATAGAGAGGTAGGGGAGAAAATTGCCGAAAGATTGTTTCCAGCACATTGTAGCTGTATATGATAGTTGATGTAGTCTTCCCCATTGAGATTGATGGTGTCATTCTTAGAGGCAGGGCAGAGCGGTCATCTTTGTTCTTTTGGTAAGATTAGTCTAAGTTATGATACTAGTGAATGTTATGGTATATATGTGTTTGCATTATGTTTCTAATTTACTTTTCATACGGTTAGGTGGTTGCTAGCAACATTTACTGAGCCTCAGGACTATGTTTTGGACTTGTTTGTGGGGTGTGGTGGTTTGGGCCGAGCTTCTGTGGAAGATATGAGGCATTGCATGTGTCTAGAGGTAGATGATGTGCTTTATGAAAGATGTTTGGCCAACATTGCATGTGGACCTATTAAATGTTGATTGCGGATGCACACTTGATTGGGGAAACATTATTCTAATAGTACACATCTTGATGTTTTGATGTACATGGTAGCCATATGAAAGTGACATGGAATTTTGGTGTGCTCCATACATTTCATGTGGATGTCTCTTTTGTGTTTGTTTGGTACACGATGGCCATATGATGTGGAGATGACTTTGATTGTGCTTTCCTATGTAGTTGTATTATGCTTACACCATTGGCTTGTGTGTGGATTTTTGTGAGATAACAAAATCATTTAAGTCGTGGAAATAAGAGTTTATGTGAAGGAAATCCCATGTGGGAGCCCAAGAAAGGGTATACAATTTTTTTAAAGAAGAGGTCTCCATACAAAGGAGACTCTGGAAACTTTTTCGGAATCTTGTTTTATGTACAAGCTCGAAAACACATACAAATGGTGCTTTTTGTAAAGTTTCATTTGGCATAAGCATTGTTGTGCTTCCACATAGTGTCTGGTAGTTGAAGGATTTTATTTTGAGGTTTTGAGTTTTTTTGCTACACAATGATACTTAAAGACATCATTAGTGTAAAACTAGGGTTCAAAAGCTCCAAAAAACAGTTCCAATTGTAAAAGCTCGAAACTGAAAGCTCGCAAAAAAAATCCCCCTCCACCACTCCTCCTCAGAGGCAGGGACCTGGACACATGTCTACCGCGAGGCGATCTCTTGGTAATGCTTTTGCTATGATCCGTGTGGCTCAAGAGGTACAACCCCACTTGAGGCCGTATTTTTTGGTGCAGACTTATCATTTTGCAACAGTCCCTAGAGGTTTGACTAGCTTTGACATTTGCAGACGTTGGGAATTTTTCAACTACAGTTTCACACAGTTTTTGGGCGACTCTTCCCCTGACATGGAGGAGGCTTGCTTTTGAGTCCATTTCCTCTTTCTTGCAGCTAGAGGCAGTGAGGATTTGGACATAGAGGTGGGTTTCTCCTTCCTGTTATGCAATAGGGATCATGTAGAGTGGACCCAGCACACAGTTCTTGACTGGCTCCAGACTCAGGCTACCAAGTTCTCACACCACACAGCGGACTTCACAGTTGCAGATAGACAAAGGAGGGGGAGCACGATACTTCACATCCTTGAGAGGGTCTTGCTGGACGTTGTGCTCAGAGAGCAAGTGGTGGCTCTTTTGACAGAGGGTTTAGACTTGTAGGAATCTCTTGCTGACAGAGTGACCTCTAGACTTGCTCAACTTAGTCGGCTATTTCTCTACGAGTCTACTGCCCACCGCCTAGCTGCAATGAGAGAGGAGGAGCAGTGTCTCCGACGGGCCGTTGCATCCTTGTAGAGGATGCAGGAGCAGCATCCATACAATCCTTGGTTGGAGCAGCAGTTGTGCAGGCTTGCCAGGAGTTTTCTTTTCATTGACATGCATCTTAGTGGACCTAGGTGGGTGACAAAGTGATAGGGGATTTCTTTGAGACAGTGGGGCCTCAACATACGCATGCCAGGGTCAGCCAGTTGAGGAGGCGTGTCGGGTCAGTTGCTTCAAAGCCAGAGAACATGCGTGGAGTTTCCACCGATTGGCAATAAAGCCTCAATCAGAGCATCAAGATGCATGCAAAGCACAGGTGTGGGCACAAATGCCTTGTCTTGTGAATAGAGGAGATGCACCAGAGTCTTGAGCTGTCCCTTTAGTTAGAGGATCTCCATGCGGCCCTCAGAGCACTTCCCCATGGTAGCTGTTTAGGCGAGGATGGTTTGACTCCTAGTTTTTTCTTCGAGTACTGGGACGTGCCTGGCTCAGATCTTTGCAGCACTTTTCATTACATTCTACACATAGGAGAGATGCCTGACATCATGAATGAGGGTCTGATTTACCTCATTCCCAAGGAGGGTGGCTCCTTGGATGAGATTCGACAGTGGTGGCCCATCACCATCCTCAACTCAGCCTAAAAAATTCTTACCAAGGCTCTGAGTTTTAGGATTCAGTCACTTCTAGAGAGCATCATACATGGGACACATACACATTTTGTCAAGGAGCATAGTATCCTTGACAACATATTCACTTTTTGGGAGGCCTCTGTCCTTGCGTGCCTCCGTGGTGAGTATCTGGTGATACCTCTTCTTGATTTTGAGAAGTCCTACAATAGAGTTGACTGGGACTTTTTGGAGGGCACTTTACAGAGGATGGGCTTCTCAGATGCATGGATCAGATGTGTGTCAGTTCTTTACAGATGGTCACACAATCAGGTACTTTTGGTAGGTGGTAGAGGAGATCATTTCATGCTCACACCTTTGGTCAGCCAGGGTTTCCCTCCCGCCCCCTTCCTCTTTTTGTCCTATGATGAGGCAATGAGCAGGTTTTTGGTTTCATAGCACGTTGGTCTTCGTGGCTTCAAGCTCCCTATTCAGGGAGAAGAGCTACTTATTGGGGTTTCAAGCC
The DNA here is from genome assembly GCF_014529385.1 of Adiantum capillus-veneris. Classification (NCBI taxonomy): domain Eukaryota; kingdom Viridiplantae; phylum Streptophyta; class Polypodiopsida; order Polypodiales; family Pteridaceae; genus Adiantum; species Adiantum capillus-veneris. The sequence goes on along the minus strand of NC_140960.1, from coordinate 83,345,804 downwards.
CTGGTGATTAGTCATCTAGCCCATGGGAATTACCCCTAAAGCATGCAGTTAAATTCCCAGTTTGCATGGGTAAGTTTGCATTGCTACAATTATATATGTAACAGCTTCAATATACTAATACAATCAAATATAGAGTTATTTGTCTTTGTTGTATCAAATATCTCTCCTCTCTCGCTCTTGTTCTCTGCAGACCTCCTCTCTCTCCATGGCTTGCCCAAGGTGGCATCCCCCATAGCCTCCACTCAACAGATGGTATCAGAGCTCCCAAGAAAGTGCTAGGTGGGCTAGAAGAGCTCTTGGAGCTGGCAAGGCAGGGCACTTGCAGCATCTCAAGATGCTGCAGTTGCAAGCTTGAAAAAGTGATCCAGGCAGCACTATTGAACCAAGCTGCATATCAAAACGTTGGTGCTCCTTGGCAGTGCACTTCTCAATATGTTGTTGTTTTGTGGTGGTATCAAGGTCAGCTGGGTGTAGTTGGACAATCACATCAATAGTAAGCGTTCTAAAATGTTGCCTCTACTGCAAAGGGCACAAAGTGTTGACGTAGGGCCTATTGATAGCAAGTGAAGAAAGAGCACCGAGCATCTTGAAACGCCATCTGACGGCAAGGAAACTCCATAAGAAATTTTTACTAGCATTTTAGAACTATGATGAGGATGGTACCAACACTAATCTTGGAACTAGTAGCAATAGCGACATACTTTATCAAGCCCCAATGGGCATCTCAAAAAGCTACCAAAGACCTCTCTTGTTTGCAAGTTTAATGTTGGTTCTTCCAAACATTTATTGGTTTACATATGGGTTCTTTGTGTGGCACATGAAGAAGTGGAGATTTTGGAGACACGTTGTTTTATATGAAGCATTCGCCGTCATGCATGGATATTCGCTTCAAGCACTCGGCATATCAACAAATGCTACACATGAAGATCTTCTTTGCGATTGCAGTACAAGTTTTCACAAATTTTCTTACTAGTTTAGTGTCATAGTTTTGTTTTGTCATATACTTTCCAGTCAAAGCCTCCTTTTACATTATCTGTTGTCAGTTATTGCCATGCAGTCAAAATTTTGTACAAGGTTATAGACACTGCCACAAACAAAAGTGGTAAGACCACCCTTTTTTGTTTGGTCGAGTTCTAGTTTTTCTCACACTGATAGTTGCTTGAGGGAAGTGCATACACACACCTATGTTATTGTCAAGGGGGGGACTTCTACTCATGGTTTCAGGTGATTGGACTCTACCATGGTTTGTATCCAATCCATAGTGAATGGCTTGGGGTTGTTGGGGTTTCAAGACCTGGTGATTGGTCGTCTAACCCATGGGAATTACCCCTTGAAGCATGCAGTTAAATTCCCAATTTTCATGGCTACAATTATATATGTAACGGCTTCAATAAACTAATACAAGAAACAATCAAATATAGCGTTATTTGTCTTTGCTGTATCAAATCTCTCTCCTCCCTTGATCTCATTCTCTACAGAGCTCCTCTCTCACCATGGCCTGCCCAAGGTGGCATCCCCGATAGCCTCCACTCAACACTACTGAATGATGAGTTTGAAGACAACTCAGTGTTGTACTTGGAGGTCCAGGAGGCCAACCTTCACAGGTGTGAGCAGAAATCTTTTCTTGTTGTGTCAGGGCTTAAGTCTATCTCTCTTTCCATGCAAAATCTTCAAGGGTGGTTGCGCCAAGAGTTAAATCCATCTCTCTTTCCATGCAAACTAGATTTGACCCAATGGCCTCTATCTTTCCAATGGCATGCTCTATGTATTTAAGAGACACATATATGCATGCTCTACCCAACTACAAACTCATCGTCCATGCTAGTTATTGGTCCCTCCATGTGCTTGCTTAAAACCTCTAACACCCCACGCTACATCTTGACATTCCTCGCTTTGTGTGCCCCTACTTATCCCTACCCTAAAGAAGGAGTATGTTTAGGGTTGTGGGACTTCCCTAGAAGAAGGGCTCTTGAAAAAATGATTTAACAAAGAATTGATCGAGTCTAAAAGATGCATACTTTGTCAAAACAAATTGGTATTGGTATAGATAGAATAATAACATTAATCTATAATTGCTCAAGTGGAAGAATTAGGTGGACGTATTCAGTCACAATAGGTATTAGAGAATGTGAAGGGCCATGATCACTATATGTAAATTCTCTATATCACATGTGTTCAAGGGTATTTTTTTAAAAAAACCTTACCTATAAATATTTTTTGTTTTTGAAACCCTCTTATGTAACACTTTTTATATAATAAAAGTATGTCCTAGGTATTTAAAATTTAATTACTATTTCAAATAAAAATCCACTTATTTATGTTTATTGTATGTAACTCGATCTATAAGAAACAATTAACGTGTACAATAAGCTCCCGTGCTATGTTACATAGTTTGTGCTCCCCATGCCCCCCCCCCCCCTCCGAAACAAAACCAAAAAAAAACCCCACGATGAAAGATAATGGAATAACAAGTTTCTCTAAATGGGTGTTAATTGTTGAAAATAGAGTATTCATATTGTAACTTTTTTTCTTGGCAGTTCTTTACAATGCAATAAAAGTGGACACATTCTTATGTCAATCTCTAATGACTAGTCATGGCATGACCATCATTTCGTGTTCTATTGACAAAAATATTTACTGTCCCACTCCACAAAGCACAAGGCTTTTTTCAACGTATAGTAGCTTAATATCATATTAAGCAGATACGAGTAAAAAGAAAATTTTAGTCTTGTTTGATCCAAGTCTATGGACCCAACAAGTGAAGCTTTGTAGTCTTATTAAAAATCTCTGTGTCAAATAGCTATAAGAATGCCATACTTTAGTCACGAGGCAAATAAACATACAAAATGTGATCTTGTCCTTATAAGAGCTAGCTAGCTCTAATGGATTTTTCCAATAATAGAATAAATGGAGTTAAGATGGAGAAGGGGAGAACTCTTGGAGAACCCAATCACGAGCCTTGTTGATGATGAGGAAGCAAACAACGAGTTGCTCTTCAAGGTTATCAAGTTGTTGAGCAAGGTGGAGGTGGCTCCTATGGAGATGACAAGCTACTTGTTGCACATACGCTGTCTCCTCTCTATGAGCCCACCCAAATTGCACTAGCCTCCTTGCTCTCTCCACATCCTCTTGCAACCCTGCCACCAAGCATCTCAATGTATCTAGCATTCTCCTCACTGTAAAGCTCCCTCTTGCCAGAGCATCTAGCTTACCCTCTTGCATTCTCAACATCCCTAGCTCCTTCTTATATCTCCTCCTCCGACCCCATTTTATCTTCTTTTTGCCCTCCTTCTTATTATAGTCCACGCCACCGCCACCCTTATGAGAATGTATTCTAGTCATTGCCATGGCCGCCACTATAGGCACTCCTACGCTTGCAATGGCATGGGTCACCACAGCCACCACCGCAACTACCACCACTCCGGCCACAACTCCTACTACTATGCCCACTATGCATCCTCTTTT